>NC_051312.1:15443547-16043547 GCF_015220235.1 Choloepus didactylus
AAGAAAAAAGGATTTAAAAAAAAAAAAAAAAAAAAAAGGGCCCTCCTCAGAGATCTAATGGGTTATTGAAATGCTAATAGACAAAGCAACCAGGGCCATTAAGGAAAGGTCCACAGGGCAGAGAGATCAGCTTTGCTTCGGGATTTGCATATGCGCCTCAAGGCCTGAGCTCCGCCCTTCCCCTTTCTGTGTTCACCAGAACTCCAAAAATCCTCTGCTTTTATTTTGGAGTTTTTCGTGTTGTTTTTTTTCTATGCCTGTCTCCTCTCTGCTGGGCTGGCTGCTCTCAGAGTCTCTGGTGTCTGGTCTCAGTCTATCTATGGTTGGAGTTTGAATCAGTAGAATGAGTTTCCGATAAGAGCAGCCACTGCAGTTCTCCCTTCTCCTTCCTGGAGCTGACAGCCCCTCCTCCCCCGGGACTGAGCCTGGCAGGGAGGGGTGCGGGTCCCCTGGCCGCAAAAACTTACAGATTTCGCTGATCTCAGCAGTTCCACGTTTTCATGAGTGTTGTATGAAGTATGCCCAAAGACAGATTGCTCTGTGGTGTCCAGTCCATGCAGTTCCTGGCTTTTTACCTACTTTCCTGGAGGAGTAACTAAAACTTACAGCTCACCAGTCTGCCATCTTGCCCCGCCTCCCACAGTTCACTTTTAAAGATAGCAGAAATCAAGTTAAATGGAATCTTTTCCAAGTAATAGCCTTTTAACAGAAGAATATGGATAAACCTAAATTATCAAACTGACTTGAAATGATTACTACATAGAAAAGGAAAGTAATACAAAGAAAGAAATAGAAGCTAGAACGAATAGTTTTTTGTTTTCTTATTTTCTTCATAAGAAGGAAGTGAAATATGGATTAATTGGAAAACTAGATCATAGCATAACTCTTGAATTGCTACCCCAAATAGTGGGTGAGAAACCTATCCTCTTCACAAAAAAGCAGAGATCCAGCACTCTACAAGGTCCTTAAGTAAGAATGTATGTTTTGTTCAAAGTATAAGAATAACTTAAGAAATATGAAACTTTATTTTTTTTTAAATGCCTTTATTTCAAATTTAAAAATCCAGGGATTTCTCTTTTCCCCCACTCACAGAATTCATAAACATGGACTACAGGGCAAATTCATTTAAAAACTATTATTAAAAAGATAAAAATGGTATCTATAGGCATTAGTCCACTTCTTAGAGTTAGTGCAATCTTCAGGTATCCAGAGTACCAGGGTTAGTAAAGTTGCCCTACAATTCAGAATTTATGCCATAACCCTTCCATTAGACCAAGGGATTAAAAAAATTGCATACTCCAACAAGGGAAAAATTGTTCCTGTAGGGAAGAAAAAGAAACAGTCATGCAGTAATACCAATGGGAAACCATTACAAGAAAAATGCTCAGCTAATGCACTGTGGCTCAAACAGGAGAGAATACACGGTTGGTACAGAACTCATTACAGTATTGTGTTGATTTAAATATTCTTGAAGTATCATATATATATATATATATATACACACACACACACACACACACACATATATAGTTATTCATAGATTGCTTATAGATTTTATATAAGAGCCATAGCCCAAATTTTGATTTAAGATAGTCAAGAGAGCCTAAAAGAGAAATATTTACTAGATCATTCCCCTGTGGGATGCTAAAGTCCAAGGACTATAGGTCATTTGAATGCTTCTTATGGCTGTCCATCACATTTGAGAAGCATACCCTCTTAAAGGTATTTAGTCCTTCCAGAATAAAAGCAGACATCAGTTAACTCACATAGCAACTACCATCTCATGAAAATTCCCAAACTCTTTCCATAATCATGCTACAGTTGTCAAATTTTTTTCTCTGATAGGTTTGGGATTGATAACATGACATGGCTATTGAGGGTACAATCACAAATCTCTATTTTACTGCAGAAAGTAATGAAAATTGCTATGCTAAAAACGTATCCCTAAAAGCCATAAGAAAGCATGGTTACAGCAATCCTGAACTGAATCAAATGGCACATGGAGCAATGAGATAAGTAAGTCAACACTTTACTGAAATCATGTCTTTTTTTTCATAAATGTATTTCAAAACTTTTACAGTACTAATTCAAAATATCCTCACCCAAATGACACTCCTGGATCTATCCCCATGTTTTCCACTTGAGATGATGTTGAGTTTCTTTCTCCCACTGGCCCTGTGAGTGTTTCACAGATTGTCCTGCTAATACTGTCTATCTCTTTTTTCAAAAAGGTGAATGATAAGTTCCTGAAATAAAAATTAAAAGAAAAACATATATAAGGATTCGAGGTTGTATATAATCTATTTTGCTAAGGGGTTGGGAAGGCGAGGATAGAAACAAAACTGGACAGTTCTCTGTGGGTGTTAAGTGATAGAATATAAGCTGAGCAGCTCAGGCGAAGATGGAAATGTGTCGTTTCAGAGAATATAAGGAAAAGTTTCTAAATAGCATATAGATGAGGACTTCCTATTCCACCAAACTTGTTATTGGACCCAAAGCTAAAGACAAAGAAGTGTCAAAAGCCAGAAACACTCAAAAAGTGGCTGCACCAGCTATGTTATCTCTGATCATTTCACCCCATAATCCAAGAACATGATTACAGGCATACAGTTTTGGGGTTCTTGGCATTATGATGATGTTTGAGGGGGTCAATGGAGTACTTCCCTGCTTTACAAAGCCACGTAAGGGTGTTTCAAATGAACCCCTCAATCACTGAGAGTACATACACTGGAAAATAATGTCTCACTTCCAAAGTGGGTAAATGCTTATACAGTAGACAGGAAAATGCTTATACAGTGGACTGGTATATCTTCTATATGTGCCTATTTGATCTGGAGATAAAGAATATTTGTGAGATAAGAGTAGAAAAATTGGGTAGAGTGGAAGAGCAAACCACAGCAACATTTGGTAGATAATTTCCTATGGGTCCTTGGGCTTCAGTGGTTTCTCTAGGACACACACACACAAAACAAGACTTACTTGTTGAGAGGACCCCAAGAAATAATGGACTTTATGAACATCAACAATGGCAGGGAAATGGGGAGGGAGGTTAAGGGTGGCATTAGTGTAGAAAAGAGAAAGCTTTATCTTGATTGACCCATCCAAAAATATGCAGTGGGTATTTAGTAGGGCCCCATAAAGAGGCAAATATTCATATATGAGCTACATTTAGTCCACTGTATGTACTTAGTCAGTTACCAGAAGTGTTGTAAAATAAATACAACCCTATAATGTCTGTGCCTCCACAGAACTCAGATTTTTCAAAAATTAGATTATAAACTCCACATGCAGAGAGAATAGACCTGCAACGGGACTTCATCAACAACCCACCAGGAACGAGCAGAACTGCCTAAGCTGTAACTACAGGCTCTTCTGCTTCATTCTCTTACTGCAGCAGGATTTCTCAAAGAAGGAGAGAACTTTGCTCAATAACGACTCTTGATTTTTATATCCCAAAATGTATCACCAGAGACTGACTCAATGGTAGTTTGAAAATTTTGGAAGAGAAATTCTTATTTTTTATCTCTTAAGTCATCCTCCTCTCTGAGACAATCAACTTCATACAGTTGCTATGGTTCTCCCAAAACTCTGACAGCACTGGACAAGGCAGGGCAGGGATATTGTGTTCAGACAAGAGACACCTAAGAGAATGAAAGCCTATAGACAAATTTCTCCTGATACATTACTTTGTTGACTCCAGTCTTCAACTCTAATATATCAACCAGGTCTTTGCTAAATGAAAATATACCACCACATAGAGGGTTAATTAAAATTTAAAACCACTTGTTCTCAGATCACCTGACTTTTTTGAGCAGTCATCAGTAATGGTCCAATGAAATTTACTTGTTCTAAGATCACCTGACTTTTTGAGCAATCACACATACAAAATAACAGTCCAATGAAATATAACACATTCAGCTAAGAATTACCAGCATCCTGGATATTTATAGAGTTCATTTATGGCAAAGTTGAAAACTTGGGATGAGGGAAACAAAAAAGCTGGTTTCTTACTGAATAATACTGTCAGCTACAAATAAAGCCTAAACTAGTAGGGTCATTTTTTTTTTAATTAAGAAAACACATTGAGACTTTTATTTATATTCAAATGACCTGATGAAACTTTGTAGGTCTCATTCAGCCAAGAGCTCTCCAGCAGCATATTTTCTAACAGCTTACTCTTATCAGAAACACCCAGCAACCAAAGAAATCGTTACATTCATCTCTGCAATTTTCCAGGCTTACCTTTCAATAAAGCAGGAGACTGGGTAGTGAGCCAGGACAGTTAAAGACACTGGTGAATATGTGAGTGAACTTTCAATGAGGATGCCCCACATAAGATACTGAAAGGGGAAAAAAAAAAGTTCACTTAGGTAGGCAAATCTGAGGGTTCACAAAGAATTCAAAAAATTAGAATTAGAAAAATATAGGAAGTGTTATTTTTACATTAAGATAGAAAGTAGCAGGATAGCAAAATTAAGTGACAGAGTGTAAAGACCCAAGTAACAGCTCCTGACATAATGGCAGGGACACTGAATTTGTTTGGTATTTGAGTCTACATAGACAATTTTTGAGCTACCACCTTTATTTAAGTGTAGGGTCTGATACAGGCAAACAGGATTACATGACAGGTGCTGCACCTTACTCTGAATGTGAAATTTGGCTAAATATCCGACAACTTCAGAGCAGGGTCCACCTGCTTCATTTTTTTTTTTCAAAAAATGGAAATAACATAAACCAGGGTTTTGCAAAAACTTTTTGAAACCAGTTCCGCTGTAAATATTGTAGTCTTTGCAGACAATACTCTCTCTCTAGCAAATACTCAAATCTACCTTTGCACTGTGAAAGCAGCAGTTTATAAGACATACATACCTAAATGAATAAAACTGCCCCAATAAAACTTATTTTACAAACATGGGTTACTAGCTGGGTTTCACGTGAAGGATATTGTGCAGACTCCATATATAAACCACTATTTATGAAAAAAAGTATAGTATATTCAACATATATAATACCAATTAACACAGATTTCTTTCTAAAGAAAAACAATAAAGCTATATTTAGGCATATCTCCGTAGTTGGTGAAGTCCATGAAAAGTGCAAACCAACTCATGTGCATCCAGTTACATAATTCAAAATATTTCTATTACAGAATGGAAAACATGAGCAAGTATCAGAAGTGAGACCACTCAACTCTTTCAAGCAGTCAGACACCGTTAATTTTGGATATATTGCAACTTGTCAGATATCTATTTCACTGTGAGATAGTCCAAAAATGTAAGGCAGAGAGTAGACAATTTTCCGTTAAGTATAAAATCAATTAAATCAGTAGTACAGTTTTAATACTTGGCTTCCAACTCTTAGCAAGAAATACTAAATTATTTGTGGAAATAACTGCTTACATATTTCCTGATGCCGCAATTAGATAGAGGATAAACGAACTCAAAAGATCTATGCGTCACTGTAGTGACAGGACAGCCAGTTCCCAGATGTAGCTCATAATGCTGGGGTTGCAGGTTTTCCAAAATAGGTATTCGTCTAATTCTGACCCGGAGCCAGTATTCAGTACAGGTTACAGACACTGATGAAAGAAGAAAGGGAACATGTCACATGCCTTGTCTGTCCCTAAACCATAGCCCCCAAAATTTCAGACTCTAAGTCAACCTGAGTTACCCTGCTCTAAAGTGAAAATGCTTTGGTTCTATTTCTCTGTTTTCCACTGTGAGATCTCAGTTAATTACCTAATCTCAGCCTGCTTCATGTGATCATCTGAATGCAGGAGCAATCACAGGAGTTAATTACTAGGAATATTTTGAGAAGTAAATTAGATTAGGCTGTAATGGTCTTAGATTAGTACATGGGACCTACAGGGAGCTTGATACTGCTTGATATTCTTAACAGAAAAATATTTCTGATAACAAATTTTCCTTACACTAAACATTTGTCCTCTAATATGAACACACACTGCCCAGAGATGAGCCAAGTCTAATTCTATTCATGAACTTCCACCTGTTATGTCATAAAGTATGTAACTTCTAGAGCATTTATTTTTTTATTTTTTTTTAATCTTCATTTTATTGAGATATATTCACATACCACACAGTCATACAAAACAAATCGTACTTTCGATTGTTTACAGTACCATTACATAGTGGTACATTCATCACCCAAATCAATCCCTGACACCTTCATTAGCACACACACAAAAATAACAAGAATAATAATTAGAGTGAAAAAGAGCAATTGAAGTAAAAAAGAACACTGGGTACCTTTGTCTGTTTGTTTCCTTCCCCTATTTTTCTACTCATCCATCCATAAACTAGACAAAGGGGAGTGTGGTCCTTATGGCTTTCCCAATCCCATTGTCACCCCTCATAAGCTACATTTTTATACAACTGTCTTCGAGATTCATGGGTTCTGGGTTGTAGTTTGATAGTTTCAGGTATCCACCACCAGCTACCCCAATTCTTTAGAACCTAAAAAGGGTTGTCTAAAGTGTGCATAAGAGTGCCCACCAGAGTGACCTCTCGGCTCCTTTTGGAATCTCTCTGCCACTGAAGCTTATTTCATTTCCCTTCACATCCCCCTTTTGGTCAAGAAGATGTTCTCCGTCCCACGATGCCAGGTCTACATTCCTCCCCGGGAGTCATATTCCACGTTGCCAGGGAGATTCACTCCCCTGGGTGTCTGATCCCACGTAGGGGGGAGGGCAGAGATTTCACCTTTCAAGTTGGCTTAGCTAGAGAGACAGGGCCACATCTGAGCAACAAAGAGGCATTCGGGAGGAGGCTCTTAGGCACAACCATAGGGAGGCCTAGCCTCTCCTTTGCAGCAACCGTCTTCCCAAGGGTAAAACCTGTGGTAGAGGGCTCAACCCATCAAACCACCAGTCCCCTATGTCTGTGGTCATGTTAGCAACCATGGAGGTGGGGTAGGCGAATACCCCTGCATTCTCCACAGGCTCCTCAAGGGGGCACTACATCTTTTTTATTTCCTTGTTTTTCTTTTTCTTTTTTTTTTTTTTAACTTTCCCTTCTTTTTTAAATCAACTGTATGAAGAAAAAGTTAAAAAGAAAACAAACATACAATAAAAGAACATTTCAAAGAGACCATAACAAGGGAGTAAGAAAAATACAACTAACCTAAGATAACTGCTTAACTTCCAACATGTTCTAGAGCATTTATAACAGCAAATATGGCACACTTTATGTTGCCTAAATCAAAAGATCATCTTCTTTACATTTTCAAGCACTATATTTTATTTACATAATCTTGCTGACATATGTGTATGTATGCGTGTTTGTGTGTCTGTGTGTGTATACACATCAATTCACCATTATGTGAATTTCCAATGTCATATTGATTTGACTACTGTGACTTATAGTATCTTCTGATATCTGGGAAGGGATGCCACCCACATACCTTTACATTCTATTTCAGATCAATTTTCCATTTCTTAGTCAGCAACATGGAGCAATATTATAAAGCCTATATGTCATAGTTTAAAAATAAAATAGACACTGCACTTAGCTATGATTCCTTGCTCCTAAACAAGATTCATCCTGTGTTAATAAAGGAAGCAATCACAAGCATATTATAATTCAAATGAGGACATTCCTTTTAATATATGGCTATGGAAGAGTTTTTATATTTTTATATAAGCATAAAGAACAACTTAATATAAAAAATGTTACCAAATCTTATATACTAAATTCAGTTTAGTATATAATTATATACTAAATTCAGTTTTAGATTAGAAATAAAAATCAAATGGTCATACTTTTAATCAAAGAAAAATTGTAATTAAAATTATAAAATATTTCATTTAAAATTATATAGAGCCCATTAAGAGTTCTAATCAGAATGAATAAATCTATAATTCAAAGAAACTTCCCTGACCCATGAAAAAAATAAAACACGATTTTTAGAATTCCTGTATATTTACTTTATCTTCCCTTCTCACCTACTAAGACTTTTGAAATGTACTTATTTGTCTCTTCCCATCTCAAACTGCTAGGTTTCACTAAGATAACTTTGTACTAATTTGCCTATCTTGAAAAACAGTGCACATATTCTTACTGAATAAGTGGTTCTCAGAGATGAACCCTCAACAAACAGCATAAGCATAACCTGGGAACTTCATAGAAATGCAAATTCTTGGGCAGTACCAGAACCTATTAAATCAGACCCAGCCAACTGTGTTTCAACAAGCCCTCCTGTTAATTGTGATGCAAACAAAGGTTTGACAGCTAATTTGAAAGATTGTCTTTCTAAAACACATGTATTGACAAAGAGATACATAGTTTGACTGACATACTCTTTGTCCATCTAGACATTTTTTGGTTTTCTTTCCCTTTTATCTGTCCCTACCTTGAGTCTCTGTACTGATTCACTCATGGTCAAGGGTTTTCTGTTTCTGTTTTTACTGCAGATGAATTGGAAAGGCTGTGCGTATTATTGTTAGGTGAATTGCAACGAACCAAGCCTTCAAATGACTGCATAAAAGGTAGTTTGGTGCTGACATCAGAAAAGGTGCTATTGCTCTCTCTCGGTGATTCCAAGCTTATCTAAACTCCTAGTGCTTGATTTCCCATCCAATCCAAATCCATTATGCAGAGAGACAAAGAAGAAATCGGAGGATATTAAGACATGGGTATATCAAACAAGCTCAAACAGACCTCTAGTGGAAGGATAACACAACACCATTCCCAAATAGTCTGTAAAGACTATCTTTAACTCCAAGAAAACATGTTATTTACTCAACCAATACTAAAATTCTATTGGGTGTCAGGCACTGTTCTACCTACTAGAAATACATGGACAGGAAAACCATTGCTCATTGAGCTTATATTCTAATAGGTAGTTGAGAGACAAACAAAAGAAAAGTATGTTACATGGTACAAATTTTGAAGAAAAATAAAATGTGAAAGTGGATTTAAAAAAAATGATGAGAATCTTTAGCTTTAAATACGGTGATCTGAGAAAGCCCTCAATAAGAAGGGTATATTTGAGGAAGTGAATACAGTAATTATGAAAATATTTAAGGAAAGAGAATCCCAGACAATGAGAAGAGAAAACACAAAGGACAGCCTCTGGGAGTGTGCCTGGAGATGCTGGGCAGGGAAGGCTCCAGTGTGGCTAAAGAAGAGATAGTCACTAGGACAAGATCAGGATATGAGATCAGAGAATTCATAGAACAAATTATATACAGCTCTGGAGGCTATCAACAGGCACTTGGCTCTGAGTGAGATGGGATACCATTGGAAGGTTTTGACCAGAGGAATTACATTTTAGCAAGATTCCTCTTGCTGCTCTGTGGAGAACAAATTTTTAAGCAGAAAGGAGGATACCCAGGAAACCAATTATCACTCTAGCACGATAGTCTAAGCCAGAGATACCGGTGATTTGGAGCAGGATTGTAAATTGGGGTTGGTGAGAAACGGTATGATTCTTGATATATTTTGAAGGTAGAGTCAAAGATTTTGCTGATTAACTGGATGTGTGCAGTAAGAGAAGGAGGTAGCCAAGATGGCATCAAGTTTTCAGGTTTAGCGACTTACGGAGTATAGTTGCCATTGGTTGGGACTGGAAATGATGTGGAAGAATGAAAGTGGAGCTTAATAGCTGGAGTTCACTTTGAAAATGTTAAGTTTGAAATGCTAGCAGACTTTCAAACACAAATGTCAAATAGACAGTATGATATATGCATCTGGAGGTCACAGAGTATATCCAGGCTATAGATGCAAAAAAATTGAAATCATGAGTATAAAGAGAGAATAGAAATCCTGGGTCCTGGACAGGATAACAAGGGGGGAAAAGAATAAAAAATAAATGAATAAGTGGAGTAGGAAAGAAGTATAAGCACTGATCCAACCATCATCAAGATCAAGCAAATAAGAATTCACCAGAAAATGAACAGAAGAAATGCCAGTGACATAAGACAATAGAAAGGAGAAGGGCATGACCTAGAAGCCATTAAAGGAAGTTTTTAATTGAAGAGAGAGGGGTTTTCCATGCCATGGGCTGTTCCCAAGTCAAATAAGACAAGGGCTGACAATGAAGGAACCATAGAATTTTGTTTCTTGGAGGTCACTGATGTCCTTGACAAATTTTAATGGAGAGCATTTGGTGAAAGACTGGATTTTAGAGGAAAATAAAAGAAAAATTGGAGAAATTGGATGCAATAACAGTCAAGTGGAGAAAAGTGAGATAGAGTGGAAGAGGAAATGGGATCTAGAAAGCCAGAGATGCAGAAGATGTCACCGAGCCAAGTTCCCCAGGAACAGGAAGTTTTTAGCTTTCAGGGCACTATTAGGATGAATAGAGATTCAAATCATGCAAATTAGTTACATTGAAGTTATAAGACAAATCTCCCATCCGTCTCTCAGAGACCGTTTAAATTTCACATAGAAAAGGACCTCATGAATGAAAATACCTTTGCAATTTATCCAAGCATAGTAGGTACACATCTGGACCAGGGATGGAAGAATTTCAATATCTGGTTATTGCCACTGAAAAAATTCGTTAGCTATTTCATTTAAAAATATTTTTGGACTTAAAACATTTAAGCCAATAAATATTAGTCTGAAATTCTATGTAAAAGTAAAGACTTCTAATGAATACAGTAAGTCTTACTTTGGGATTGCTCACTATTTGCCAGTTTTTTTTTTTTTTAACGTGTCTCATTTATTATTCATTGTAGTCATATGAGGTCAATTTTATTATTATTCCACACTTAACCAATGAATAAATTTAAGGTCACTTAGAGCTTCAACCATGTGCAGACTCCGTAGAGGATCAGCGCTGAAAAGGAATCATTTTCAGTTGAATACAGACATCCACTGTCTAGCCACACTTCATACCTCCCAGGCAGGCGAACCTAAGCAACTTTTTCTTCCAGATACCTGGAAGTCTCTCCTACTTTCAGCATTCACAGCAAGTATTTCCGATTCTAAAAATGACCGTGATCTCCAGAAAGAATATTTTGAGACTCTCAAATGACTGCAAGTAAGGAAACAAAGAAATGAAACAGCAACTTGGAGACAGCCTATCAGATAGATTCAAGGGAAGCACCGTGGTGAAAATGCGGGATTAAGCTGTGTATCTGGGTGTAAACTGGCAATCATTAGCCATCAGCAGATGGTTACCAGGTCATAAAACAGAAGCTGCCAAAGTGGACAGAACGTAAGAAAACACTGCCAATGCTTGAAGTGGCCCCCCTCCAGAATTCCCCCTTCTCTTACCCTCCTCTAAACCATGAGTCAGCACAGAAAGCAGGAGGAGCCCTCCTAATGTGCTAGAAACCTTCATCGCTTCGAATCTCAGGTATCACCGCAAACAGGAATCAGTGGAAGCGGGTTCCGCAGGTGTTTATAAGCCTCTTCCCCCCCCTCCCCAGGTGTTTATAAACTTCGTCCCTCCTCAGACACCAGTAATGATCTATCATTCCAGAAGCACTGAGAAACCCTCAGCACATATTGGTTTTTTTCTCCCCTACTCTGCAATTATAATCATTATGATTCATAAAATCAAGGGGAAAATGTGAAAAGTGATTCTAGATAGTATATCCCTCCCCAAATTTTGTCTTTCCGAAACTATGGATGTCTGAAATGATATACTTAATATTTGATACCTGTCCATTGATTTTTAAAACCAGGGCTTCAAGTTGATTTGAGTAGTTCCACAGAGGATTATTTCATTTTTGATAGATAATATTCTATATTATAATTACCTGGGTTCTTGTGAGAACGTGAATTCCCCGCTGAGGATGATTCTGATCTATTAAGTCTGAAAAGAGACACCACTAATCTCACCTTTAAACAAGCACCAGGTGATTCTAATTCAGGTAAATGAATTCAGAAAATCGTGGCCTAAGCTTTGAAACATCACTTTTTCTAGTTCATTTTGCCCACTCATGTTTATTTCCAGAGTGTGTATTTTGTTCATGGACTTTTTGTCTATTCCTGCACCAACATCACACTGTCTTGATTATCACTGATTGCTATCTGACAGAATACAGACTTCTTTTTCTCTTTTTGCAAGAGTTTTCACAATATCTGACCAAATGCCATTCTATATAAATTTTATAACCATGGTACTAGCTTTCTGTTAAAAAAAAAGTGATTTTGATTGGGATTAGAGTCAGTCTGTGATGTGTAAGATTTTCAACCCATGAACATAACCTCTCTCCATTTACTTAGGTCTTTTTTTAATATCTAAGAGTAAACATAACCTCTCTCCATTTACTTAGGTCTTTTTTTAATATCTAAGAGTAAAGTTTTATAATTTTCTCTTTAGAATTATTGTACAGATTTTCTTAAATCTATACCTAGGTATTTGACATTTTCTGTTTTCTTAATGTGGCTGGTATACTGAATTCCAAATGCTTCTTGTATACTGATTTTTAACTCTAATAGTTAATCCATACATTCTTTTGTATTTCCTACATACAATTATTAATCTGTGGAAGGTGACTATTTTATATCTTTCTAGACAACATGTTTGTCTTTTATTCCTTAATGTTCCCATATACTCTACCTAAAACCTTCAACCTAGAGTTGAATAAAAGCAGAATTAGTGAGTACCTTTGTCTTATTCCTGAACTCAGAGGGATGGTTATCAGCATTTTACCATAAAGTATGGTATTTGATATAGAATATTTCTGTTTAACCTTATCCAATTAAGAACATGTCTTCATAATAATTTACTTATTTTTATCATCGACTGATGAATTTTATCAAACATTTTACTGCATCTACTTTAAAAACTGTATCATCCATCATTCTAGTATTGTGTAAAATTTTGATACATTTTTCTAATATTAAATCAAATGTCATTATTGTTGCAAACCCAAATAATTATTATCAAGAGCTGAGTTAAGGTGAAAGAGCTGAGCTGCCTGGCGTCAGCCAATTAAGACAACAAGCTAAAATGGAAGTAATAGTCAAGTCCTGAATCACTTACTGTGGTGCTATAAGCCGGAGGCTAACCAGGAGAAAGTGCCGGCTCCCCCTCTGTTCCATTTTTCCACATGGAACATAGCTGGGCAGGATCAGATGGATCAGTGCAGACACAGGGTCATCTCACTGTTGAGCAAAACCCAAGCAAAGATTCCTGCCATTTTGTGGACCTGGGGACTAGGGTAAAAGAAAAGAGGAGAAGTTTGAGTACTGAATGAGAAAGAGGAAAAATGTCTTCACGGCCTCCCTCTCCTATTCCTGATGAGATCAGCAGAGCTACCTGCAAGGCCTCAGCTTTGAGTCTCCGTAAGGGAGGCTTTAAAATGGAGCCAACTGGGCTAGGAATGCAGCATGCATAAGAGCATGTCCAGCCAGGGGCCCTAAATCCTTGATTGCAACTGGCTTCAGAGACTGTAATACACTGGCTGTGTTCCAAGTCTGGTGTGGGGGACTGGGAGCAGCTGTCCTCTATAAGGCCCAGCAGGTAAAGTCTTTGTAATTGCATTATGGTCAGTTCTGAAAGATTGCATGTAAGATTTAAACCACGAAATGGATTTATCAATTATCTTTATGTATTTCTGGACTGTTTTCTAACAGTTTGCGTAGAATTTTTGCATCTATACTCATCAGTAAAAATAACCTGGTATTGCTTTCTTTTATTGCCCTTATCAGGTTTTGTCACTGAGATTATCCCAGCTTCATAAAATGAGGTGGGAATTATTATTTTTTCAATTCTCTCAAAGAGTTTTAAGGTTGAAATTTTTTTTTTTTTTTCTGAAATGTTTGCTGGAAATAAAAACAGGAAGCCAAATGGACCTGAAGTTTAAGTTATGGAAGTTTTTGGATAATTGATTTCTTTAATGGTTATAGACTATCCATTTTTTTAAATTTATTCTTGAATAAGTTTTGGTGAATAATATTTTTCTAAGCATGTTTCAGTGTCATCAAATATTGCAAATCCATTGGCATAAAATTGTTCTTTGTCTCTATTTTTTACCTGCTTTATGTGATGTCTCTTCTTCATTCCTGATATTCAGAAAATCACAAATGGCCTTGTTGGTTGGACCATTTAATTAATCTGTGCTTTTAATTTTATTACTTATTTACCTCTCCATTATATGCATTCATTTTGCTCTTCAAATTTCTTAAAATTGTTTAACATACACTTTTCAACTTTTTTCTTTTCTAATACATATATTTTGTGTTATAAATTTCTTTCTAAGTACTAGGTTGGTTACATCCCACAGATTTTGGCATGTGGCATCTTTATAATCATTTTAATTCAAAATATTTTCCAACTACCTTTAAGACCTTTTTGGAATTTTTAATAAGTTTATTACTCAATTTTCACACAGCAATTTTTTAAATATCTTTCATATTTGAATTCTAAATAAACACTTTTTATGAAACATATTTTATATGATTTTAATCTTTTGGATTAAATGTTATTTAATAAAATATATTGACTTCTTATAATGTTGGATATTATCCATTCTTGTAAACCTTTATAAGATTGAAAAGAATATTTATTCTGTTCTATAAATGTCATTAGACCATTTTTGTTAACTATATTGTCCAAATCATTGAAATTCCAAAGAATTAGTGTGAGTGTGCTTTTTTGTTGTTGCTGTAATAACAATACTGAGAAATACCAATAACAATTACTGAGAAAGGTGTATTAAAGTCATCCCCTATTGCTGAGATTTTGCCTTTTTCTTTTGGGGTTGTCAGTTGTTTCAATATGTTCTCTCAGGACAGGTTCTTATGTGCATTCTGATTTAAAATCAGCTAAATTGAACTCTTTATCACTACCATATGATACGCTTTATCCTTTTAAGGCTCTTCATTTCAAATTTTATTTTATTTGATAGACATATTTTCAAACCACTTTCTATCAGTTAGTGCTGTATTGGGCACTTTTTTCTCCTCCCTTTGTTTTTCAAAAGGATGGAGGAAGAATGCTGATTGAGCATTCTTTTGGCATTAACCTGCTGGGGGAAGTAGAGGCCTCATTCCCCAAGTTGTTTGTGGCTTCTGTTTTTCTGGGGAGGGGAATTTGTGCAGAGCGAACCCCTATGCAAATGAGGCATACTTCTCAAGGAGCTCGAAAATGGCCTTTAATTGTTTTGACCCTCCTTTGCAGTGCTTTGCCTCGCACCCAGCGGTACCAATCATAGCATAAACTAGAAGCATACTTTCGAGTTATATGCTGCTCCCGTAGGAGGGGGCTTTCTTACCCGAAAGGGTGGGTAGCAGGCAGATTTTCTGGATCCACACCTTGGTCAGCAAGGTGAAGCCGGTGATAATGCACTTGAATAGGCTTGCCTAGGGCAGAATCAACTTGGTCCTTAACTAGCTGTATTATTCTTTTTATGGCCCAAGGTGCAAAAGATATTATAAGGAGTATGGTTATAAAGGGGCCTAATATAGGGAGGAGGTAAGGGAGAATTCCGTTGAGCCCCCAGGAGGTACCTCCTTGGGTTTCTCGCTCACGTTTGCGGTTTTCAATTCCCTCCCTAAGTTTGGTCATGGAATCTTTAACTATGCCAGAATGGTCAGCGTAAAAGCAACATTCTTCACCTAGTGCAGCACAAAGCCCTCCCTGCTTAAGGAAAAGTAGATCCAAACCTCTCCTGTTTTGGAGAACAACCTCCGATAGGGACGTAAGGGATTTTTCAAGATGGGTGATGGAGGTTTCAATGCGGGCTAAATCTTCGTCTATAGCAGCTCCTAGGTGGGAGAAGCCTTGGCGTTGGAGGATGATAGAGGCGGTTCCGGTGCTTAGGCCAGCAACACCTGTAAGTTGGGCTTCTCTTGGTTGCCGGCTGCACGTAGGTTGGGCGTGTTCTGGGCAGGCTACAGCAAAGTTGGCGACGTGCTGGAAGAGAAAAAAGGAGAGAAATTTTTTCTCAGGGAGGGGTTTGTTCCCTGGAAAGGTTATTGTTAAAGGGAAGGGGGGATTTGGGGGCTTGTTTTGACAGTGGAGGATTAATATGTCTAATTAGTCTTTCTGGAAGCCAGCGAGGACCCTCTTTTTCTTGGTCATATATGCAAGCAGAACCTCGTCCCCAGATGATAACGGGGTCAGATCCATTCCATTTTGATGTTGAGGGGTCGCGCCACATAACGGTGGCTTGCTGCGTTTGTGTTTTGGGATGCCAGTGTCTATCAGCTGCAGAGTGTCCTTCATCATCCAGAGTTAGGAAATTAAGAACAAAAAGAGCATGATGTAAAAGATCTCGAGGGCGTTGTTTTGTGAGATTGAGAGTGCTGTCAGTTAGACGGCACAGGCCATTTTTTAGGGTGCGATGTGCTCGTTCTACTATTCCTTGGCCTTGGGGATTATAAAGTATTCCTGTAATGTGCTTGAGTTGCAATTGCTGACAAAATGCTTGAAAGTTTTTTCCAGTATACCCAGGTCCATTATCTGTTTTAATGGTTTTAGGCTGGCCTAAAACGGTGAAGCAATGTAGCAAATGAGAGATGACATGCTTTGAAGCTTCCCCTGATTGCAAACTAGCTAGCATGAATCCACTGTATGTATCAATACAGACATGTATATATTTAAGTTGCCCAAAACTAGCGAGATGGGTGACATCCATTTGCCAGATTTCGTTTGCGATGAGCCCTTTTGGGTTGACTCCTAAATGAGGGACTGGTAGTTGGGTTACACAGTTTTTGCAGGCTTTAACAACTTCCCTTGCTTGTTCCCTTGTAATATTGAATTTTAAGCGGAGGGTGTTTGCATTTAGGTGGTGTTGGGCATGGGCTTGGGAAGCTAAGGTTAGGGAATTAGAAAGATTGGGACATATTAATTGGATCTTTTCCAAACAGTTGGTGGCTAGTTTGCCGGCCTTTAATTATGAGGGCAGCTATAAGAGCAACATATGGCGAGAGCACTTTTTTTGGAGTAGCTGGGAGATGAACCTAGAGTAGTGGGTGGCCTCGCCCGTTTGGTTGTTTTAAATTGGATTGCCAGAATACGCCTGTAGGCGTGTGAATTGTATTAAGAATTATAAAAATTAAAGGCTGGTGGTAGTTTATTTGAAAGCAAGTTTGATTTTGGATAGCTTGATTTATGATGGTAAGCGCTTGCATTGCCTCTGGAGTTATGCTTCGGGGAGAGGAGGGACTTGCGTCTCCTTTCAAAATATTAAAGAGTGGTAGGAGAGTTTCAGTGGGTAGTTTTAGGTAGGGGCAAAGCCATTGAATGTCTCCCAAGAGTTTTTGGAAGTCATTCAACGTTAGCAAATGGGAGGTTCGCAATTGAATGCGGGGTGTTAAAACTTGTTGGTGCCAAAGTTCGAACCCTAGATAAGAAAAAGGGTCTGAGGTTTGTACCTTGTTGGGGGCTATTTGAAGACCTTTTGCTGTTAAATTTTTAAGAAGGTCTTGAAAGCAAAAATGTAATTTATCTACGTCCTCACCTGCTAATAGGACATCATCCATGTAATGAAGAATGTAGATTTGTGGCCATAGCTGTCTGATAGGGTTAATGGCCTCAGCAACAAATTTTTGGCACAAGGTTGGACTATTGGCCATGCCCTGTGGTAAGACTTTCCATTGAAACCGGGGCATAGGGCCCTGAAAATTGATTTGAGGGACGCTAAAGGCGAAATATTGCCTGTCTTCTGGGTGAAGAGGTATGGAGAAAAAACAATCTTTTAAATCTATGACTATTTTATGAAAATTAATAGGGATAGCAACTGGTGAAGGGAGGCCAGGTTGCAGTGCTCCCATGGGCAACATTGCTTTGTTTACAGCTTGTAAATCTTGCAAAAGTCTCCATTTGCCTGATTTCTTTTTTATAACAAAAATAGGAGTGTTCCAAGGGGACTGAGTAGGTTCAATATGTCCGGCATTAAGTTGTTCCTGTACTAACTCTATAGCCGCTAAGGTTTTTTCCTGAGTTAGGGGCCACTGATCAACCCATACTGGTTCTATGGATTTCCAAGAGATTTTTTCAGCATGGGGTACAGGGATGTCAATGGCCGTCAGGCTAAATTTTGGGAGAGCCCGAGTCCTGTTCTAGCTATATTAGGTGTTATAGAGATGGGCTGTCTTATTCCTTGATTAGCTTTGCCTAGGCCTTTGCCAGGGAGAAAATTCATTTTTAGCATTTGAGCAGTAACTGTATCACTAGGGCTGCACATAAAAACTTTCATTTGAGCTAAGATATCTCTGCCCCATAGATTGACGGGGAGATGGGGGATAACATATGGTATAACTGTACCAGTGTTTCCTTCCTCATCCTCCCATTTAAGGGTTTGTGAACTCTGTAGGGGATTTGTGGTTTCGCCTATTCCTTGTAAGTGGGTGGCAGCGGCCGTGAGAGGCCAGGATTTAGGCCAGTGATTTGAGGATATAATTGTGGCGTCAGCCCCTGTGTCTAAAATTCCTTCAAACGGTTTACCATTTAACTTTAATCGTAAGATGGGCCGATTATGGGATATTGGTTGTGCCCAAAAAATATCGGAGGATCCAGGGGCCTCTGTAGGGCGCTGGAATTTTTTGAAGTTTGAGTTGATATGCTGAATTGGGAGTATTATAAGTTGGGCTATTCGAGAGCCAGAAGGAATAGGGATAATATTGTTTGAGGTGGCTGCAATTATTTGTATTTCACCTTTAAAGTCATTATCTAGCACACCTGGGGTGATTTGAATCCCGTGAAGGGCGGTACTTGCTCTTCCTAAGATGAGGCCAAAGGTATTTGGGGGCAGTGGTCCATAAACTCCCGTTGGTATGAGGAGAGGACTGTTTTCTGGGGTTAACATTGATTTGGAGGTGGTACAGAGGTCCATCCCTGCGCTTCCTGCTGTTGCTCTCCATAAGTCTGCGACACGGCAGCATGGTTTATGGTGGGGAGAGCTGGTATTGTGACTGAGGATGGTCGAACGAACCGTACTGCCCCTGGGTTCATTCTGGTTGGGGCTTGGGGCCGGCCCCATTGGAAGTTTCCCTGGGGCTTAGGCTTAAGGGGTTGGCCATTTATGTCTGCTCGAGAATGGCATTCAGACGCCCAATGGAACCCCTTTCTACAGCGGGGACAAATAGAGGGTGGCAATGGGGGTTTTTTAAAAATGGGTGAAGGGGTACTGGTTCTTGGCACGGGGCAATTTTTTGAAAAATGGCCAGGATGCTTACAGTTATAGCATGTTGGAGGCTTAGTTTGTGCTGCAAAGTTTTGAAGGGCCGCGCCAATGGCTATTCCAAGAGTTTGAGTGGGCCCGATGCCAGAACAGAGCTTTATGTAATTATTAAGATTGGTATTACGAAAGGGGCGGATTGCTGCTTGGCAGGCAGCGTTAGCATTTTCATAGGCCAGGTGTTTAATAAAATCACTCTCGCTTTCGCCGGCCCCAAATAGACGCTTAGCCATGTTTTGCAGGTGGCTAAGGAAATCGGTATATGGTTCATCGGGTCCCTGTCTTAATTTAGTGAGAGAGGCAGTGGCCGCACCCTTTTGCGGAAGTTTTTTCCATGCTGTAAGCGCGGCCGTTTGTATTTGCGCTAGGAGACCTGGGGGGAATTGAGCCTGCTTATTATTCTGATGGTAGGGGCTTTGACCTAAAAATTTGTTTAATGTCCAGGTTTTAGAGGTGGCTTTACGGGCATTACGGGTGGCATACTTTTTACAATGCTCTTCATAATCGGATTTCCACAACAGGAAATCACCGCCGGACAGGGCAGCTCTGGCTAATTGGGACCAATCGTTAGAGGAGTGAGTTCTTTTTCACTGAGACTCTCTAATAGGGTGAGCGTGAAGCGGGCGGTAGCGCCATAATTACTCACTGCCTTTTTTAATTTTTCTAAATATTTTAAACTGAGTTTTTTATATTTAACTGTTGAGGTAGTACTAGCTTCTTCCTGCTCTTCTTCGTTAGAACTAGGGGGATTTGATTGTTCCTCTTCCTCGCTTTCGCTACTAGAATCGCCATTTTGGGAGCCGGCGGCGCCATTTTGAGGGTCTTGGGTCTGACTACGCGTAACCGGAAAAGCCGAGACTTTGCAATGGGGACGTGATGAGTGGGCGTTTTCTGGGAGCGCAAGGGCTGCAATGCTTTGAGTTGCCCACTGGAGGTCGGTGAGTAAATTGGCAGCTCGCAGCCTCTCCTGATTAAAGGCTTCTTTAAAGTTATCGGAGTGTAGCGGGAGGTTTTCTGTGGCCTCTTCCAAAGTGTGAAACTGAGGTAAGGACGTGACTGGATAAAAATGAGAATATGGTTTGGGAAAATCGGGTGCGTAAGGGGGTGGCCGAAACGGAGGAAGGGAGTTGATCTTCAAAGAGGGAGAGATTTTAGCCTCCGGTGCCTCCAAAGAGGGAGAAATTTTAGCCTCTCGTTCGATACTGTGCTGATCGGGCGATAGACTAGCTTGACTGGTTGGTGTATTTGGCCTATCCCTGTTGGGGTTTTTGTTTAGGGGGTTTTCAGGTATGTTAATAATTACTGAGCTGCATGCTGAAGCGGGACGAGAGTGCTCTCTCAAAGCTTCCTCTCCTTTTTTGCAGAGGTTTTGAATGTCTGGAGCTAAAGAATGGACTCTTAGGATTTCATTAATTAGATTCCAGAAAAGGCAGTAACCGGGACCTTTTCAGGACCAAAGATCCGGGAATAATCTTTTAAACAGTCGCCGACTCTTAGCCAGCATTGGTGGTCTATAGTACCTTCTTGAGGGAACCAAGGGCAGGTTTTTAACAAAAAATCAAAAAAGCACGTGAGATCTTTTTTCTTAACTCTAGTTCCTCGTGCCTTGAGCGATTGTTTGACCTGACTACTATATAATTCATGTTGGGAGATTGCTTGTCCCATGTTGGGGATGGGGGCTTACCTTTTGTTGCTTTCTTTTCTTCTTTCCGTTTCTTCCTTTCGCCGGCACTGATCGACTGGTGAACGGATCTGTCTCGCGAGCGCGCTTCCCCGCGGCGATCCCGGGTGCGGTGAGTGTGAGAGGCCTCTCTCCTTGAGTGCGGCGTTCCGTCTCTCACAGAATTCAGGGCCCCACGTTGGGCGCCAGTTTGTCCCAGCCCGCGGGACGTTCAACGGAGGCTCCGAGTCCTGTGAGGGAGGAATGGTATGGGACAAGAGACACGAGGAACGACAGCAAGACAGGTTTCTGATCAAGCTGCAAAACTTTATTGAAGAGGCAGAGCATATATACTCTAGAAGAAGGGGAAGTGGCTAGCAAGGGCTCGTGGCGGTCTAGGATTGGTGGCTGCTGTTGCTAGGGCGGATGGCAGATGTAGGGTTAGCATTTTTGGCACGAACTAGCACTTTTGGCGCGAACTACTTCCGTAAAGAAGGCTGAGGGTAACTTAAGCTATTGTTGTATCAGCCCTGGCGGCCATGTTGCACATCTCCGGCATAGCTGAAGGTGGACTTCATGCATGCTACCTGAATCGCCCTCTACACTTTTTTCCTCATTTAATTTCAAATGTTTTTCGAACTCTTATATTTTAATTGTTCTTTTCTCTATGGCAGGATTTGCATTTAACTTGTTCGTTTTAACCTTCATTGTAACTTGATCATTTACTCTGTTTATAGTCA
Source organism: Choloepus didactylus (assembly GCF_015220235.1). Taxonomy (NCBI): domain Eukaryota; kingdom Metazoa; phylum Chordata; class Mammalia; order Pilosa; family Megalonychidae; genus Choloepus; species Choloepus didactylus. The sequence goes on from NC_051312.1 coordinate 15,465,050, forward strand.
AAGTAATTATTGATTTTTGTATTTATTTCTATCCATATCTGTTGCTGATTTCTGTTTACCATACTTCTTGTATGCTTGCTTTCTCTCTCTCTTTTTCTTTCTTTTTTATTCTGAATTAGTAAATTTTATCATCCCAGTCTTTCTACTTTCCTCTCTATTAGTTTGTTTTAATGCACTCAATTGCTCTTCTCTTAGTGGTTATCCTAGAAATTGCAATTTGCATTTTTACATTTTAACAAAATGTAAAATGTATTAAACTCATTTTCCCCTTCCTGAAATTTTCCATTGTGGGGTAGAGGTAAAGACGCTTCTCTTTTATCCTTCCCTAATGCTAAAGGGCCCCTTGGGGCTCAGTTTTGTCTTGGGGTCTCCCTCACAGGTTCCCTGGGCTGACCTGTGGTCTGATCTCTGCCCTGGCCCCTCCATGGCCAAAAAAATTTATTCCAAGATTTTTCATTTGTTTCAACTAGAGTATTGATTGTTACAGCCCAGTCTGCCATGACCAAACATTTGAACTCTCTTTGTACTTGTTAGTTTTAGAATTTATACATATTATTGGAATAACCTGGAAGAAAGGTCAAATATTTAAGATTTTGGTAGCTATATCCCATTGTCCTCAAGAAAATGCATGATCCACAATGCATGCAAAAACTGAAAACATGACATCTATAAATGAGCATTGGGTATTTTCTATATTTTCAAACTTTGAAGTTTTATTGAACAAACTTGACCTACATGTTTTATAACTCCATTGCTTTGATATCTAGTTAAGGGTGAGCTTTTTAAATGGTTTTCAGGCATTTGTGCAGATTATCAGATTTGACAGATTTTCTACTTTCCTATTCAGTGTTTATCTTTTCCTTTTTTATAAGTATAAATTTGATAATTAGTTAAAACGTTCAAATATATGCTGCAAAATTTTCTATCAATCTGTCACTTAGATTGAAATTTTGTTTGGGTTACCAAAGTGCAGAGATTTAATTATATTTTACAATTACTGCAAGTGATGGTTAAGTCTATGTGTCAATTCATCCAGGATATGGTGTCCAGTTGTTTGGTCAAACAAGTACTGGCCTGATTGTTACTGTGAGGATATTTCATGGATTTAAATCATTAGTCAGTTGATTGCATCTACATCTGATTACATCTACAATCACCAAAGAAGATTGCCTTCAGCAATGAGAAATCTCATCCAAACAATTAAAGGCCTTAAAGGGAGACCTGATGATTTCAGCAGTCAGAAGGAGGAACTTCTAGCTTCTCCTGGGGAATTCACTGAAAACCTTCACTGGAGTTCCCAACTTACAGCCTGCCCTAGGGAATTTGGACCTATCAATCCCCATGTTTGCACACATGCATTCCTACAACAAATCTTATAATATTTACATACATATATATGTGTATATACATATACATTCTTGGTTCTGTTTCTCTGGAGAACCCTTATACACTGCATATTGACTTTCTTAGAAAATATTATCATTACCATATTATAGAGAAAAATTCTGTTCCTTATTCACTTACTGAAAATTATATTTAATTAACTTTCATTCATCTATAACTTACTTTTTATGCATAAAATGAGGTAAGATTGTACATACAATTCATAAAAGTATTAGCCAGTATTCCACATTCTTTATTAATTAGCCAATGCTTTCCAAATTTCATCATAAAATATACTTGCAAATAAATATAGATCTATTCCTAGAACCAATATTCCTGTATCAACATTTCTATTCTGATAAAATATGAGTTTTAGTGGATGTTCTTATAATTATCTGGATAATTACTACAAACGTTCTTTAAAGTTTTTACTTACTTTTTAAGTTTTTTCTAATACTAGTAAGGTCATAGTGTAGTTTTTAAGAGCAGAGACCCTGGAGTGAGTTATGCTTCAAAATCTTGTATATGTGGACAAGTCATTTAACCTCTATTCACTTCAGTTATTTTATAAAATTGGAAGAACAATACTAAATGTATTGTACAAAGTTATTATGCACATTAAACAGTGAATGCATGTAAATCACTCTGCAAATGGTCTAGCAATGATCAAATTCTATCACATTTACTCTATTCATATAATGAAACTTATTAATAGATGCCTGAGGTTAACATGAATTTGTTTGAATCCTTGTCCTGATTTTAATGATAGATTTATTTTCCTAATACTTTATATATTTGGATGTTTTGTAATAAATATTTCTCATGATTGGAAAGATTCCACTCTTTTTCAAAAGTTTGAGATGGCTTATGAAACACATGAATTTTCATTTTTTAACAATTAGTAAAACTTCCCTCAAGCATATCCTTTTTTGTAAATACGTGATGTCATAAACTGGACTTTGATGAGTTGCCTTTTCAGACTTTCTAGATCCTCAATCTACTCCTCTAATATTGTTCTAAAATATTATGTATTTGTATTCAAATATATTGGCCTAAGATCGTACACTTCTTAAAAAACACTATCTGTATTTGTGAAGCATTCATTTTACATTAGGATTATTTAAGCCATGAATATATTTTACTATTAGTAATAACTGTAAATTATTCCTGCCATATTATTAAATGTTTCCCATTTAATACTGTTTTCTTTTCAAGCTCCGTTTTATGTACTGATTTTTACTTTTATCATTCCATAAAGTTATCTCTCTAGTGATCTGGAAGTTCTTACACAGTAAATTCTGGAATTTTATATCTTATTTCTATTTGTTTTAGAGGTTACTTCTGAGTTTTCAAAATAATCTACAATTGTCTATTGCTCATCTGGAATTAGTAATTTTATCTCCTATAAAAAATTTACCACATTTTATAACTTGATAATTTCAGATATTATTACCAAATCTTTTGTATTCTTATATAAAATTTAGCCTTAAAGATAAGTTTTGCTGATATCTTAGCTCTTCAATATTTATCTATTTGCATTTACATTTAAATTTCTTAGACTAAAGGGCTACTAACTATCACAGAGGATCTATGATGTGATACTTTGTAAGTCCTATTTTGTTTTACTGTTGGATAGCTTCACACCTTCAGAGGGTGTGATAGTTAGGTTCATGTGTCAACTTGGCCAGGTGATGGTACCCAGTTGTTCTGGTTAAGTAAGCACTGCTCTAACTGTTACTGTGAGGACATTTCATGAACTTAAATCATCAGTATGTTGATTGCATCTGTGGCTTATTATATCTCTAATCAACTAAGGAGAGTGTTTTCCGCAATGAGAGACATTTACTCCAATATGTTGAAGGATTTAAAAGGAGAAGTGATGACTTCAGCAGTCAGAAGAGAGAACTTTCATCTCTACTTTAGCCAGCCAGCCTCTCCTGGGGAATTCATCAAAAACCTTCATTGGAGTTGCCGGCTTGCAGCCTGTCCTACAGAATTTGGACTTGTGCATCCCCACAGTTGTGTGAGACACTTTTTATAAAATCTTCTAATAGTTACAGCTATCTCCTGTTGGTTCTGTTTCCCAGACAACCCTGATTAAATGCAGAGGGTATCTAAGGTTAGTAATGTTTTAAGTCCATAAATGTCCCCAAATTTCTTTTTCCTCACAAATGAATTCTAGTTAGCCTAAAGACAGAAATGGAGAAAAATAAATTCTCTTAAAATGTCCACACTATGTCTATAAGCTTCTAGCATTCAAGCTTATAACAATTCTGATAACAATTTAGTTACCATTTATAATGTATTTTTGCCATATTATTTGAGAATATTAAAGGCTACTATAAATCAAGAAATAAACAAAATGGTTAAAACTCATAAGTGATAACCATAGATCTAAGTGTCTCATGAGATATGGACAAACTCCAACACTATCTTACTTATGGAAAAATGAGTAAGCAATACATTTGTAAAAAACAGAATTAATAAGATGTGTTAAATATATATGAGTTAGTAGCTGGGAAGACATGCCAAAAATAGAATGGAAAATATGACGGAATAATCAAGAATGTTACACTGAGAGAAAAAAGATGGAAAGAACAAGTTACGTTCCAGGCTGACATTGGCCCAACAGTTCTATAACACCCCATCATCCATTGGTAACACCTAATATTATCACATTACAATCCCATATTGCTCTATTCTCCTACCCCCATAAAAAAAAAAATGATAAATCCCATAGCGGTAACCGCACATTGTAAATCTACAACTGTGACCAGGGGACCTACCCTGCATCTCTCTGATAGAGCAAATGTGTGTCACAGACCACAAGCTTCCTGTGTGTGTGTCCTTGTCCAATCCTCAACTCCAGTCCTTGTAAACTCATACAGTCAGTGGAGAGAATGACGCAGCACAAAGAGATAGGGTACATGTGAACATTGCATACTTCCTTCCATCTCACTTGCACCCTATCCTGTGTGTTGACTCCCTCCCACACATGCTTCTTTTCCCGTGGTTCTTTAAGCTTTAAATTGATTCTGTACACTGTGTGATCTGAGCATCATCCTTTGGTCTATGACCTTTCTATTCTGTAACCTCTGGGAAAGAGTAACTACTAGGTACTATATTAAGGGTTTTCCCACACACCACTTTTTCTTTGTAGAAAACCTATTATATTGTTTTGCTTTTGACTTCTTTTTTAAAATATCTTGTAGGAGTTCTCTTTATTCGTGGTCTTCTAAAACTCATCAATGTAATTTGAACAAAGCAAACTGATTTAGAAATGAGAAATAGGGGATCTGAAGTTTGTTTGCATGTATGGGACCTTCATTTACACAGCAACTGCACCAACCCAAACAGCCGAAACAAATTATTCCCAAATTTAGTAGAAATAGGCAATACTTTCTTTGCCTCTCCAGAGGAGGAGAATGATGAAGATTCTTATAAACTGAATTAAAAATCACATTCTTACATATTTACTTACACTACTACCCAAGAAGGAATAGCATTAAAAACATATTTGTGGGCTTTCTCTCCAAATTTCTTTCAATTTTTCTTATGAGAGTATTCACTCCTCACCCCATTGGCGGGCAGGGGGGGATCACTCTTTATACTTACCTGGCATTTCGATGGTTACTCTTGGAATTTCTGTGAGGCAGGAGTCCCTTCCTGGCTTGATTGGTTAAGTCCATGGAAGGACAGAGAATTTAATGAAGCCTCATTTTATCAAAGGGGTTAACAGCTTTACCAGAAATAAAGAATATATTGTGAGTATGACTCTCCTGATACTTGTGTCAAATGATTCATATCCACAGAGTAATAGTAAATAATTTCAAGAAACCCAGTACAAGCATATGATTTTTACAATTTTTTTTTCAAATACTGTCAGTTAATCCACTACTCTAAAAGTAAAAATATTTGAACAAGGGAGAATGACTTTTGGTTTAGTGTTAGCAGAAATCAAGCAGAAAGCAACTGGAACTTTATTTTCTCTCTCATTTCTACCCTTTTCACATGAGCAAGATAGAAGAACCTAAATTCTAAACCAGACTTTTATTAAAACCATATAGTTAAAGAAAGTGATGCAAATAGAAAAAAGAAAAATTAGAGAAAAGCTAGGAGTAAGGAATAAAATAGATCTCTATTCTCTGAACCAATTACAGAAAGAACTTTTATTTCATTATATTTTATATATAACAAAGAAATGAAATGTGGATTAATCTGAGAACTAAATTACAGTATAATAGCTACTCAGTTACCAGCCAGTGCAGTGAGTGATAAACCTATCCCCTTCTCAAAATGCAGTTGTCTCACACTATGCAATGCCCTGTATTTCAGGACTTTTGATTTTAAAGACTAGGAATAACTTCTGGGATATGCAAAAATTTATTTTTAAAAAATGCTTTCATTTCAAATTTAAAACTTGGGCAACCTTATCCTTCTCCACTCAGAGTTCATAAACCAGGACTGCAGAGCAAATTCATTGAAAAGAATATTACTAAAAAGGTAAAAGATGATATCCATAGGGATTAGTCCAACTTCCAAGAATCAGTGAAACTTCGAGTAGCCAGACTATCAGGGTGAGTCAAGTTGCCTCCCACATCAGAATTTATAGCTTAATTCCTTTCCTTAGAGCATAAAAAAATTACGTACTCCAACAAGAGGAATGCTATTCCTGTAAGGAAGAAAAAGAAACAGTCATGTAGTAGTACTGACAGGAAACTATTACATAAAAAATGGTCAGATAATCCACTGTGACTCAAACCTGAGGAAATACAAGGGTTGCATGTGGGTGGGGGAATATCAATTTTAAATCACAGAACTCATTACAATATTGTGTTAGGTATTCTTGATGTATCACTTATATATAGTTATTACAAGTTTATAAAAGCTTCTAGATTTTATATAACAGTAGTATCTCAATTTCTATATAAGATTGTCAATAGATCCTTGAAAATAATCCCATGTTCTGTTCCTTCTAGGATGCTAAAGTCCAAGGGTTATTGGCCATTTGAATAATTCCTGTGTCTTATCTAAGAAGCATTTTTCCTTGCAAGCATTTAGTTCTCCTAGAATAAAAAACTGTTGTTAGAGTTAGCATACATACCAATTAACCTCTCAGTGGATATTCCCAATCCCATTCCATATTCCCATGTTGTCTCTGGCTGGGTTGGGATTAATAAAATAAAATATCTACCGAGCTTACAATTGCAAGACTAACATATTTTATCTGAGAAAATAATGAGATATGCTAAGACAAATATATTCCCAATAAACATAAGAATGCTTGATTACAAAAATCCTGAATTGAAATCATACAGTTCAGCACCCAGGAAGTGTGAGGTATGTCACCATTTTAGTGAACCCTTGTTTTCTTTTCATAAATGTATTGGAAAACATTTACAGTACTAAGTCAAAATACCCTCACCCAAATGATACTCCTACATACAGCCCCAAGTTTTCAGCTTGCAGCGATGTTGCATTTTTCTTTTCCACTGTCTTTGCGGATACACTGCTACTATTTACTTTCAGTTTCTTCATCAAGGTAAATGGAAACTTTCTGAAAAATAGAATAAAAATATACATAGATTTGAGGTTTGTGTATATCCTACTTTTAGAGGGGTCAAATAAAGGAGTTGTAGGGATAGAAGTTAATTTAGACATGTCTTTGGTTTTTAAGTAACAGAACAACAAATGAAGTACATTAGGCAAAAATGGAAATTTATTTCACAGAATACAAGAGCAACAATCTAACAAGAAGTTGAATAGAACTTCCCATTACCCCAGAATTTTCTTTTGGGGTCCAAAGCTGACCACAAAGAAGTGTCAAATACCAGAAACTCTTAATAAGTGACTGAACCAGCTCTGTTATCTCCAATCATTTCAGCATAGACAATGATTAGATGCAGACAGTCTTGAGTTCTTGGCTTATGATGGGGGGTGAGACATCACTGAAGTTCTCCTGTTTGGGAGCTTTAAATCAATCCCTCAATCACTAAGGATACATACAGCAGGAGACTGACTTCTTATTCCTGAAGCAGCTGCTAGTGCAGTAGACTAGAATGTGGGAGATGAAGAGATTAAGGGTCTGAGAAGAAGGGCATACTCCCCCACAAGTACCAGGCTTTTAGTTATTTTTCCAGATACCACCCTATAATACTTACCAATTGGGGAAGGGACCCCAAAAAATAAGATGATAGAATGGTGAACAATAACCAAGACAGAGCAGAACAGTGCAGGGGAAGGGCTAGAGTAGCAGTTGTATGGAATAGCCGAAGCCTTATTTAGATTGTCCCATCAAGAATTATGCACTCGGGAAGATCTTCCTCTTCTAGGGTGTCTGAAACACCCATGCTTTCATAATTTGAGATACACTTAAACTTCAGGGCATAAGGCGTGATTACCTGGCAAGTGTTGCTAGAAATAGACCACAGTTGCACCATGTAACTAAGAGATGCTTGTGCCTCTCCACCTCTTTCATCCTTTGTTATATAGTTCAACAGAGCATGACAGTAGGAGAAGCAGGGGAGAAAGTATTCATAGGTTATACTGATCCCTCCCTCTTGCCAAATCCTTTGGGTCCAGAGAAGGAAGTAGTAAAAGAGGTTAACGTTAAATTTCATATAAAATTGAAGGGTTACAATGGACATAACTAGTTTTCATGTAAGAGAATGGTCAAAATTGTTAAAGAACTGGAAAAGGAGATTTACTATAGCACAGTTAAGTCAGTGATTATAACACAAATACAACCATTTAATTTCTGTGTATCTACAGAGTTCAGACTGTTTTTAAAAAGGCGGGTGGGGGGCGGTTTAGATTGAAAATTTCAGGTGCAGACAGAACACACATGCAATTGGACTTCCTGAAGAATCTGAACAGGCACTTGACCACAAGCAGAATTACTCAGCTCTGCATCTAAAGGCACTTGTGCTTAATTCTTTCATTGCACAATTTTCCCAAACAAGAAGAGAATATTGGACACTAGAAAATCTTGATTTTCATATCCCATAGTAAATTCCTGAGACTGACTCAATTTTAGTTTGAAAATTCTGGAGGATACAATGATTTTTAATATCTTGGGTCATCCCCAGATCTGAATCAGTCAACTGCAGAAAGGGGGAATGGTTTACAAAGAATTGAACAGCTCCAACATAACCTTAGGTAGGGCAGCATGCGGTATGGGCACAGAAAGGAACACACCTAAGATTAGTAAATTGAAAGCCTTCTGGAAAAATCTCTTAATGGACTCTAGTCTCCAACTCTGATATACCACGTCACAACTAACAAATATGAGCAGCAGACAATACAAATGTTGGAGAGCTAATTAAAACTCAGAAACCCCCATTTTCAGATCAACCTGAATTTTATGTAAAATCATTAATCATGCCCCACTCAAATTTAGAGTGCCCAACACATTTATATAAGGATTACAAATATCTCTTGATATGCACAGAGGTAACTGTGAGTTGAGAACATGGGATCTGGAACAAGAAAGCTGATCTCTTGCTCATCACACTGTTACCTACCATAGAAGACTAAACAGGGTAAGTCTAATCTACATAATCAGAAAATAATTGAGAGAACCAACTGAATTTTTTTCTCAGATATATTCCCATAACTAAACAGAACACCTTAGAACATACTGGGCCCAGGGGTCAATCTCAGTATATTGTTCTTTGGTTTTACTTTCATTAAATATCTGGCAGCAAATGATAATATTAGATAACCTTTACAACAGTGGTCTATAAGACTTACCTTCGAAGAAAGCATGAAATTGGGATGAAACCTTTGGTATCTGAATTCACTGGTGCATACATGATTGAACTTTTAATGACAATACCCCATGGGCGTTCCTGAAGGGATAAAGAGTGTAAATTCAGTTATGTTAGTTATATCTGATGATTTTAAGCTGAATTTAAAAACCATAAATGGAAAAATGTAGGAATAATCATTTTTACATTAAGATATAAAGTATGAGTAGAAGAGATATTGCAGAAAAACAGCAGAATTAAATTATAAAAAGTCTGTTTTTAGAAAAGACCCAGGTAATAGCTTTCAACACAGTGGCAGGGACATTGTATTTGTTTGTCAGTTGACTCTGCATAGATGACTTATGATTTGCCACCTTTATTTAAGGGTGGGGTCTGATTTAGACAGACCTGGATTATAATACAAGTTCTGCACCTCGCTGTAGTTGTGATATTTGACTAAATTTCTGACAACTTCAGAGCAGATTCCATCTTGCTTTTTTATAAATGGAGATAGTATAAATCAAGGATTGGCAAGCCTTTTCTGAAACTGGCCGGAGAATAGTTTAGCCTTAAAGATCATACTGTCCCTATCACAGATATTTAATCTGCCTTTGCAGCATGAAAGAAGCCATAGACAATAGCTAAATTAATGGGATTATATATTAGTTTCCCAGCTTTTAAAACAAATACCATAAAATGGGTTGGCATAAACAACAGGAACTTATGGCTCATGGTATTGAGGCTAGAAGTTCAAAATCAAGGCATCAGCAAAGCAATGCTGTCTCCCCAAGGACCATGGAGTTCCAGGCCTGGCTGCAAGTGATCCGCAGTCCTTGGCTTTTCCATCAGATGGCAGCGCAGATGGCAGCATCTTCTTTCTCTTCCGGGTTCCATTGACTTCTAGTTTCTGGCTGCTCCCCATAGCTTCTTCCCTGTCCAATTTCCTTTGTTTTTAAGGACTTCAGCCATATTAAGTAAGGCCCACCCTCATCCAGTTTGGACACATCTTAACCAATAACATCTTCAAAGATCCTATTTACAAAAGGGTTCACTCCCACAGGACCAGGGTTTGGGACCTGAGCATGCCTTTTGTTGGGACACAATTCCAACCCAACAGACTTTGTTCCAATAAAACTTATTTATAAACATAGGCAGCTGGCTGGATTTGCCCATGGTCCATTATTGCTGTCTAGATATAGCAACTATTTGTTTAGAAGAGAGAGAGAGAGAGAGGGAGGGAGGGAGGGAAGGAGTGAGAATATATAGTATTTCAACATAAATAATAGCAATCAACACAAATTTCTAAAGAAAATAAACTAAGAACTAAACTATTTTTTATATGTATACCTCCTTAGTGATGGATTGCTTGGAAAGTGCAAACCAGTAGGTGTGTATCTGATTATATTTTACCATTTAAATTATATTATAAAATTGGAAATTTTAAGCCCATATCAAAAATAAGAGCATTCAACTTGTCCATGCAGTCATAGTTAATATTTTTATATTTCATCTTTTGAGTATACTATTTAATATATTGGGCATATGTTATACAAGAAGGTTCACTAGTATCTCATATTGCCTCAAGTTCAAAGACCATCTTTTGCACTTACTCTTTTGTGTCAAGAAGGAATAACTAAGACTAAGTCTTTTAATCTAGAAAATGATGGTAAGATTTACAGGGTAGAGCATTTTATACACAATATTTATTACTGATTAAAGACATTCATTTCTATATGGATTTTTCAGCAATGGGAAAAATTTCCCCATTTATCTGAGGAGTCCCAAGGTAATTTGACACTAGGAATAGCCAGATAATAGAATTCCAATCACATTGTCAAATGCCTGTTCTTCTCCCTCCCCAATAACCCCGAACAATTTCCTTTCTCTGGGTTGGCCCTTTGTCATGTAGTTCTCTGCCCAGGGGAAGAAAACAGAAACCTCAACACCTACCTGCTTAGCTATTATCTCTTTAAAAGACCAGTGAAAAAGAATGAACCTTATCCCTGGAAATCCCAGAAAAATCCTAGAAGGGTTCCATTTCACTTGACAGGTATTTCTGAACTGACACTTGCCATAGGCTTTTCATTTATTTCACAAATAATTTTTGAAGGCCTACAGTTTGTTTAACCAACACTTTTATTGTGTCTGCCAAATGCCATGCACTGTTCCAGGTACTGGAGATAAAGCAGTAAACAAACAACTGGATCTGGACCTGGAGCCAGGGTAGAACCAGCCCACCTAAATCATATGTAATAGAAATGGGGCAGATGTGGGCCCTTAAAGGTAACTCATGCTGCTATTACCAAATGCAACAAGACATTAGCATCAAGCAAAAATCAGTACATGGGAGACACATCAGAGCTTAGCACTGAGGCCCAGTCCCAATCCCAGCTGCTCCACTTACTGTGTGACCCTCAGTGCCTTTTTAAAACAGCGATAGGACTATCCGGCAAACAGGGTAACTGTGAAGGTTAAGTAAGTAAATCACCTGGCACTTATTGAGGTCTATTTATTAAATAAGTATAATCTGCACTGTATATTGTGAAGATCAAAAGAACTACAGCCTCTAAAATACTCATCAGCACAATTGGCCCGTAATTGCTTAATGGGTGTTACTTATTCCTCTCATTTTTCGCTAGTCTCTCTCATCATAATCTACTTTGTTCAGAAAGTGGAATTTCAAGTTTTCTAGTTTCAAAAAGGATTGATTTTCCTCTAAATTATACATAAACGATGTAACTGATATCCCCTATTTCACCTGGAATTTTAAGTCAGCAACAAAAGGGTAGGGCATAGCAGGGTGTTTCAAAATAGTGTTTCCCTCCGGTTAGGTTTTACCACAGAGAATATAAAATCTCTCCAAAGGCAAGAGAGATGTGTTGGCAGAAATTAGGTAAATGAACGTACGGTTTTTAAAGTCCCAAATTCAATCTGATATCTGTTGTACTGTGAAATAATCCAAAAACATAAGATAGTTTTCAACATTATATGAGCTATAAAATCAATGAACAATTAAAGTTAAATAGCACAGTTTTAATAATTTATTGGGGGCCCTAAAATGCAAAGAATATATTATTTGTTGAAATAATAGCTGTTCTTACATCAATCTTGATGCCACAAGTTATAAGGTAAAGGAATTCAAAGAAATCCAGCAGTTCTGCAGTTACAGGACATCCCATTCCCAGATACAGCTCATAAGGCTGGGATTGTAGGTAATTTACTAAAGGCCTTCGTTTAATTCTGACCTGAAGCCATTTTATAGTACAGGTTACAGAAACTATTGAGGTAAAAAGAAAAAAATATCAGATGACATGTCTGACCCCAAGTGGTAGCTCAGAAAATTTTCAACCTCTTGGTCAACTTAAATTCTCAAGTCTAGAGAGAAAATGCCTTGGTTCTCTTTGTTTATTGCCCACTGTGAGATCTTGGATGAGCTACTAAATCTCTGTGTCTCTGTTTCCTCATCTGAATATAGAGGAAATAATAATAATAATAATAATAATAATAATAATAATAATAATAACTTCCTGAAAAGTTAAACCCAAATACCCCCAGTTGCCTTAAAGATCATTCAAATTTCACCTAAAACTGGGACTCATGAATACATTTTTGAAATATTTCCAAGCATGACTGACAAATCTGAAACAGAGATGTAAGGTTTTGATATTTAGTTGCACACAATAGGAAAAATTCATCATGGGCTTTTATTTAAAAAGTGACTTTGAGTAAAAAAAATTGAGCCAATTATAGTACCTTGATATCCTATGTAAAAATAAAGACTACTATTGAAATAAAATATTTAGTTGCTTCCACAACTTTTTTAAGAATTACTGTGTCATATTTACATCTTACATAACTTTCATTACAACTGTATGACATTAGTTTTAATATTATGCCACACTTGCAGGTGGATAAATTTAAGGTCTCATAGCCACTAACTGACAGAGCAAGATTAAAACTTGGGTAGAATCTGTGCAAGCCTGTACTCTGAAAAGGAATCATCTACAACTGAATACAGCTGACTGCTGTCTCTCCAAATTCTAGGAGGCCAGAAGCAAGCTCCTCTCCTACATGCCTGGTGGTCTCTCCTGCTTGTACCACTCACCACGACACCACAAGTGTTTCAGATTCTACACTGACAAACATGTCTCCGGACAAAGGAAAAAAAAGAACCTCAAAATGTTTTGCAAGTTAAAGGAAAAACAAATAGCATCTTGAAGTCAACCATTCGATAGATTCAAGAGGAAGCCCAGTGGTGAAGATGCATGGATAAAACTGAGCATCTGAGAAGAAACTGGTGATCAATCACTATTGATCAGTCACTATTAGCAAATGCTCAAGTTATTAAAAACAGGCCCCCAAAGTCAACAGTGTGTAAGAAAGTACCCCCATGCTTGAAATGGCCACCCTCCAGGACCCCTGTTTTTCTTACCATCCTCATAACCATGAATCAGCACAAAAAGCACGAGGAGCCCTCCAAACACGCTGGAGACCTTCATAGCTGCAACCCTCACAGGCCACAGGAAATGGAGGGAAGGGGCCACCCCAAGTGTTTATAAGCCTCCTGCTTCCTCAGGTGTGGGTGATGAGTTCTCACTCTTGCAAGCACTAAGAAAGCCCTCAGCACATTGCTGCCTTTTCCTCCCCAAGGATGAAATTGTAATCATTATAATCCAGAAAATCTGGATTATCCAGGGAATAATGTGGAAAGCGGTTCTAGACTGCATACCCCACCACAAATTGTGTCTTCCCCAGGCCTGTGGATTTGTATGAAATGGTATGTTGTATCATGTTTGATAGGTATCTATTGGACTGTTAAGAACAGGGCATCACAAGATGATTTGAGAAGGTCAAAGTGGATTTATGAATTAATTGATGATGTGTATCATATTGATTTTGGGTTCCTGTTTGAAAAAAAAAAAATTGCTGGCCTTATGGTCAACAATTCTGATCCACTAAGGCTAAGATGAGATCCACTAATCTGTCCTTGCAACAAGCTCCAAAATATTCTGATTTTGGTAAAACAAATTCAGAAAACTGTGATCTGAACTGTGAAAAAACACTGCTTTCTGTCTTAATTTTACTTGCCCAAAAGGCATTTTATGATGAATGTTTACATTTCCAGGATGCGGAGAAAGGATCCTCCAAGAGCACTTTTGCAATAAAACCTAGCAATGCAATATCTTAAGAGAAAAGGATAATGGACAAGGATAATAATTTGATCTGGCTTCATTTTTGGTAGAACCAAACATATAAGCTCCATCTCAAAAGCAAAATTTAATAAAGTGTCTTTAGAAATCACAAAAATGTCACAGAGATCGCCTCAGTTTCTAAATGATGGATAATTGTTGGTGAATACTATTATATTTAGATTCACGAATCTCCAGGATTATGCACTGATGTATCAGAGAAGGAGCCAAAAAATGTCTATGATCATCAGAAACCTCAAGGGAAAGCAAAGATCTGGGGTTCCTTCTTGTGAGAAGGAAGGTGTTCTAAAATGGTGATGGTTGCACATACCCATGAATATATTAAAAGCTATAAAATTGTACATTCGAAATACGTAAATGTATGGATGCGTATTATATCTTAATAAAGCTGCTTAAAAATTACAATGCCCTCTGCGCCGGGGAGGAGGAGCAGGTCCTCACCCGCCGCTGCCCGGCGTCTGTACCCGGCAGTCGCATCCCGGTGTCGCCTCGTCCCTGCAGCCCGTCCGCGGTGCCAGGAGCGCGCGGCTCTCGCTCTTGCGCGCGCTCCGCCACCCGCTGCAGCCCCTGCACCGCCCCCCAGTGTCCCGCAAGGCCCGGAGTGGAGCCAGGCTGTGCAGGGGAAGAATCAATCCGGCGCCGGCACCTGCGGCACAGGCAGCCAAGTGCCCCCAGCGAGGGACTCGGTGGTCAGGGAAATCATTCAGAATTCAAAAGACGTTCTGAGTTTATTGCAAAGAAAAAAGAAAATGAAAAACAAACCTGCCTTTAAGCCGGTTCTTGCTGTTATTCAGGCCGGTGATGATGACAATGCAGGAAATACACCACATTTGGCTGAGGAGGCTGGTATAAACATCACTCACATTTGCATTCCTCCAGATAGCAGCGAAGATGAGATTATAGATGAAATCGTGAGGATTAATGAAGACCCCAGAGTATGTGGCCTGGCTTTTCAGATCTCCCAGAACTGGTTCAGGAACAGAGTTCTCAGTGCCTTGAAACCAGAGGAAGAGGAGGATGGTGTGACAGGTATACCCTGGGAAGCTGGTCTGTGGGGATGCCCATGCGAGTTTTGTCTCACCTGTTGCCAGACCTGTAATTGAACTTCTTGAAAAAGCGGGCGTAAACTTAACTGGAAAGAAGGTCTTGGCGGTAGAGGTGCCTAGGTCTTTGGAAGTTGTGCTTCAATGTCTGTTCCAAAGAAAGGGTCCATGACCATGAGCTGTCAGTGGAAAACACCTCAGCTTCGGAGCAAGCGTCCTGAAGCTGGCATTGTGGAATTAGGCTCGCCCAGGCCAGAAGAGATTTCCCTTACATGGATACAGCCAGGAAGTACTATTCTCAATCATTCCTATGACTTTCTATCAGGGAAGCTTGAGTGTGGTCCTCCCAGGGTACATGTCGGTGGTCTCATTGTAGAAAACACTGTGAGCCACCTTGCTGCAGCCCTGTGGATTCAGAACATGGTCAGCAGTCGGAGGAGATGGCTTCACGAGCAGCAGCGCACACAGTGGAGACTTGGAGACTTCACTGCCTGAAACTTCAGCATCTCTCCTCAGTACCCAGAAACCTTGAGATTTCCTGAGGACAGACTCCAAAAGCTGTGGATGCCCTTGCTTGCCAAGGAGGTAGGATTACTTGCAGATGAAATTGCAATCTATGGCAGAAGCAAAGCCAAAGTACATTTGTCTCTGTTAGAAAGGTTAAAGGATCAAGCAGATGGAAAATACCTCTAGTTACTGGGATCACGCCCACACTTCTTGGTGAAGAGCAGTTATGCTTTGTCTGGACCAGGCCCCAACAGGAGGATTTTGCATGAAAACAGGCAAACAGATAAGGCTCTGGACATTTGGCTGGTTCCACTAGTGAATGGTGCCCAGGAATTTTCAGAAATTCAGTTTGCTCAACTGAAAAAAAACTGGGAATAAAGAAAACTGACTCAAGCACACTCAGAGAAGAAGCGATGAGCCAATTCACCTGTCTCAGCATTGATCCCTCCACTATCACGTGGCAGAGAGTCCTGGATATAAAAATCAATTTCTACAGAAAATAACCATCGGGCAGGCAAGAACAGAGAAGGGGATTTCCTTCCAGGAACAGTTTGACTTTGCCATGGCAGTGTTGGCGCTGACCACAGCTTCACAGACATGAAGGAACTGCCTAGGAGAATGGTAGTGACCAGTGACAATGACAGGCAGCCCATGACTGCCAGTGATTTGGGAGCAACAGTTACTTTGATGGTTTTGATAAACGATGCAATAAAACCAAATCTGATGCATACACTAGAAGGCTCACTTGTGTTTGTGCATGCCAGACCCTTTGCCAACATTGCTCATGGAAACTCTTCATTGTTGGCTTATAAAGATGCTCTGAAATTGGTTGGTCAAGAAAGATTCATGGGGACTGAGGCTGGCTTTGGCACTGACATTGGGATGGAGAAATTCTTCAACATAAAGTGCCGAGCTTCTGGCTTGGTGCCCATTGTGGTTGTGCTGGTGGCAACAGTGCAAGCTCTGTAGATGAATGGAAGTGAGCCAAAAGTTACCACCGGTGTCCCTCTTAAGAGGGAATATATAGAAGAGAACATCCAGCTGGTAGCAGACAGCTGCTATAACCTACAGAAGCAAATTTGGACTGGGGGTTCCCATGGTAGTGGCTATGAATGTCTTCAGGACCGACACCCATTCCCTGCTACCACTAGTCAGTGGGTGGAAAAGGGTCTGTGAACTTGGCCTGGGCTGTGAGAGAAGATGCAAATGAAAGAACCCTTTCCAATTCCTGTATGATGTACAGCTTCCAATTGTGGAAAAGATAAGAACCATTGCCCAGTCTGACTATGGAGCCAAAGATATAGAACTCTCTGCTAAGGCACAATCCAAAATTGATTGTTACTCTCAACAAGGTTTTGGAAATTTGTTCATCTGCATGGAAACCTGTCTCATGAACCTGACAAAAAAGATGTGCCATGGGGCTTCATTTTCCCAATCAGTGATGTCTGGGGCAGCAGAGGTGATGGGTTCCTTTACCCTTTGGTTGGAACAGAGAGCACCATGCCAGGAGAGCTGACCCGAACCAGACCCTGCTTTTATGACACAGACTTTGACATGGAAACAGAGCAAGTTAAAGATTTGCTCTGATTGAACAGAACTTCCAGATGACCCCATTCAGACTCCTGAGACTCTTCAAACTACTCCTTGTCTTTTTGCTGTAGTTGGAGAGGAAAGTGAATTTTAAATATGCCTGTTGTTATGTAATCCTGGAGAAATGGAGATAAAGGCCAAAGATTTACTTTTCAATCAAAAGGAATTCTGTTTGTAACAGAATACAATGTTCAACAAAAGGACCTACACCAAGTTTGAAAGAAACTGATTTATTTTCTGTTTCTGCAAAGTTTACATTACGTGCCACTGCTTACACTTTTGGAGGTGTGCTTTATGGAGACTGAGGGATAAAAGAGTGTGAACTAAAAGGTAACATTTTTCACCATGGACTTTTATATTTTGTCTTTGAACTGAAAATAAACACGTATCTAGAAAACCAAAAAAAAAAAAAACCCAGAAAATTACAATGACAATATCAATGGATTATAGATAACAATACTTTTCCATTTTTCTGATTATTCAAAAAGTGAAATATAGCTATTATATATAATTAAGACAATATTGACATATATGAAATAATTAATTTTTATTTTATGAATAACTTTTACACACTAAGGAAACTTGGTATGTAGTAATTGATATTGCAAATGCCTTATCAGCATCTTTCTCCACATGGGTGATCAGGATCAATTGTTCTTTATGTAGAATGGATTGCAATTTCACCTTTAATGTCCTTCACATGGTTACCAATTCTCTGGCTGTCTGGCATGAATGGTATGCTGGTTTCAATCTATCATGTCCCCACAAAAGCAATGTTCTTTTAATCCAATCTTGTGTGTGCAGACTTATTATGGGTGGAATCTTTTGATTAGGTTGTTTCCGTGGAGATGTGACCCACCCAACTGTGGGTGAGACCATTTGGTTAGATTATTTCCATGGAGGTATGCCCACTCTAGGTGGGTCTTGATTAGTTTCCTGGAGTACCTAAGAGAGCTCAGACCTGACACAGAATCAGATGCTTGGAAATACAGACAGAAAGACATTTGGAGATGCTTAGCTAAGAGATGAAGCCCAGAGTTTTCCTCAGAGAAGCTAAAAGAGGACCCCCAGACCTAGAGAGAAACACCCTAGGAGAACAAAAGATGCACAGGAGCTGCGAGAGAGAAGTTAAGAGAGACAGAAGCCCAGAGACATTTTGGAGAAAGCCAATTTGAAACCAGAATCCTGGAGCAAAGGACCAGCAGACACCAGCAACATGCCTTTCCGGCTGACAGAGCTGTTCTGGCCGCCATCGGCTCTTCTTCAGTGAGGGTATCCTCTTGTTGATGGCTTAGTTTGGACACTTTTATGGCCACAGAACTACACATTTGTAACTTAATAAATGCCCTTTATAAAAGCCAATCAATTTCTGGTATTTTTCATAATGGCAGCTTTAGCAATCTGAAACAAATGGGTAGACCATGATCTGGAAATTTGCATTCCTGGAGAGAGGACTATCCTTCCACTCTGTTGATGACACCTTCTTGAAAGCCCAGACAAGACCACCATCCAAAAAGGACTAGAAGCCCTGTTTACCCACAGGCAGCAATATGGCTGGGCCATTAACACAAGCAAGGGACAAGGACTTAAGTGAAATCCCTGGACACAATCTGGGAAGGAACACAAGGTCTCATTCCAGAGATGATTGCCAAGTTTTGCCCTCTCTGCACTGACAAATAAAAAGGCCAGTAAATAATGGACCTGTTTGGCTACTGCCACTCTCACATACCCCATGTGAGAATCTTGATGCTACCCATCTACTGGGTCACCAGAAAGGCCCCTATATTTCAGTGGGGCCCTGACTAACAGCACACTCTGGTGGTGCTCCAATGGGTCCCACAGATCCACATTTGCCATTTGAGTTATAGGTCTCAGCAATCTCTCATTTCACCAATTGGAGCCTATGGCAGAAAGATACCACTGTAGGTCAGAGACACCCATTGGGCTTTTGGACCCCTAGCTTCCAGGATCATCTAAAAGGTACACCCTTCAAAAGTCAATTATTGACCCACTATTGGGCCTTAGTGAATAGTCAGCACATGACCCATGGCTTTAAGAAGTCTTATAACCAAAAGACCCAACTGTGTCAGGAGTCTGAACAAAGGCCTTAACTCACTGGGTGAGTGGCTCAGGTATCCTCTTTAATGAAGTGGACAAAATCCAGAACAAGCAGATGTGCTACCCATTGTCTCTTGGATCCATGGGTGTATGGCCCACTGGAATTCAGACGCCATCCTTAACAGTGCCTACATGCACTACTGCCACTGTCCTCCAAAAATGCCAAAACAACATGGAAAAGCTGTCTGCCTGCCAGACTCTAGTCAAGTTTAAAAATACTACCCAGGGACAGATCCCTCAAGCCAACCAGCCAGGGCATTCTTGACAGACAAATCACATTAGTCCTCTCTTCCTTCCAGAGTGTTCCACTGGATCCTGACTGTAGTTGACACTTGCCTCAGGTTTGACGTAGACATCCTGGGGCATTCCACTGACTTGTGCCACCCCATAATGCCCTACAATACCACATTTGTTTCCTGTTTGAGTTCCCTGAGCACAGTGCATCTGATAACAGCCCTGGATACATATCAACAGGACCAATCATGGAGCACATGATAGAGTATCCATGCTATACCACCCCTAAGACAAAAGGATGGTTGAGTGTTTAATGGACAATTACAGGTCAGGCTTAAGTAGCTATTGAGAAGAGATAAGATAACCCCAGATTAGCAGTCTGGAGTTTCAATGCAGCCATTCCCTGAAATGGTACTTCTCATTTACACCATGTTTGACCAGGTTGTCCACCCCCTTCCTTCAATTGTACATCCCTCTTTTACAATACTGACACCTCAGTCTCTGCGGGAGGCCACGCAAGAAACTTCCATCCCCTTCAACCCTTCCCAAAGACATAAATCAATGGTATATTGGGATGAATATTAAACAGCAAGAGGTGGGAGATACTAACCTCCCTCTCCATTTAACCCCCAGTTGCATAACATGTGTTTTTGCTTATGAGGGTCTCAATAATAATAACCATCAATTTGTGATCTCTAGTTGAAGATTTTCCTTAAGGTGGTGCTGCCATGTTGCCTCAGATAACCCCATAATAATATATAAAATAGAAATGTTTCAAAATCCACAAGGGATTCTTGCCAAGATATTTGGGTTCACCATTGGGGGATTGGATCAAGGGGTTATCCTTGCCCACAGTAGAGGAAAGCCTACCCACGTTGCAGTCAGTGGGAAGGATTCTCCTGACTGACAGGATGTGAGCAACTTCAGACATGAAAGCACATGTACAGGGGAGGGAGGAAGAGGGTATCTAACTTCTCCTCTCACTCCCGTGTAGTTCATGTGACTCCAGCCTCATGGAATTCACTGATATGCCTCTCCCAGGTAGTTAGTTGCCACCCCCCTGAATCTGATGAACTATTGGATTCATCATCCACCCTGAATTCTACAGATAATTCAACATCCCATTGTGTGCCACTGAATACCACAAATGGACATTTCTCTAACCACGGTCCTTTCTGGTTCCTCAAGGGCCCTATCCTTATTATTCTAGACATGATGCACTGCCACAAGTAGACTCTAATACTGCAGGAGCAACACACCTCCCTAAATGTCAAGTCATTCATGGGGGCACAGAGACATCTGGAGGACAGGATGCGGGATCTACCACCAGGGCTATTTTGACCATGAGACTGGCAGTCTTCTGCCCTACACTTGTCCTGTCATATGTAGCGTCTTCAATTCCATTCAAGGACTCTGCCCTGGAAGGGCCTTCTAGCTGGTGAGTCCTGTGGGAGTCAATGATTCTTACATTCCCAGCACTATGTGTGCCCCCTTGGCTGGCTTTTTCTTTTGTGGAAACCAGGCCTTCACCTGTATTCCACCAACCAATGTAACATGCACACGTGGGGCATTGGTGAGAGACACAAATATTCAAAATGGCCCTCTCGCAATATGCAAAGTAAACCAGGGATTCCAAAACCAGGCAGTTCTGGTTACTAGGGAGGGAGAGTCACCAAGGGATGGTACTGTCTGCTCATGTCACTCCAGACAGTTATTCCTACTGTCAGAGTCAACTGATCAGAAAAGATTGTGCACACCGTGTCCTTCACCTCCAATGATGTTATTAATGACATGGACTCAGTTGTGGAAGAAAAACAGCCCAGCCTCAACTCCTTGGCCTGAGTGGTGTTAGATAACTACATAGCCCTCAAATTCCTGCTGGCCAGCCAGGAGGGGTCTGTGTATTTCCCAAAACCTCATGTTGCATTTGGCCTGATGAAACTTGCAAAGTACAGCAGTCCATTACAAGGCTGAGAAAGACCTCCTGGCTCTCTAGAATAGACCCTGATGCACTATAGGACATCTTATCCTGATTTGGTAATGTCTGCGGCTTGTGGATATGTTCATTCCTTCAGACAGTCCTGATCATTCTCCTTGGGGTAAGTTTGACCATGATCCTGGTCAGGTGTTGCCTCAGACTAATTTTACTGGTTATGGTTACAGTCCCTCAACGTCTGATTCATTCAAGTCCATGATGTCTGTGCTTCTCGCTCGGGCCCGGAAGGATGAAGGGGTGGAGTGGAGGAGTCCAGCTCCAGACCAAAATCCTATGGATGATCTTTGAGGCCCATCATATGCAATTAGAAGGCTTTGCCTGGCAGGCCTCCTGGGGGGAAGTTGCCTCCACAACAGACCTGGTACACAGTGGGTACACTGAAGTTTCTAGAGGGGCTCATCTCCTTGCCCCATCTTCCCCCTAGACCAGCCAGGCTCATAGGCATATCTGTGTTCCTAGCTGAAACACCTCCATTCAAAGCCTCCTTATTGGACCTTAGCTGGGTCACTTTTCTCCACTTTGATTCAGTACCTTTGCCCTGCTAGCCCTTCTCTCTCTCCCTCCCACCTCCCACCCCCTAACCCCAGTTGTTCATAAAAACGAAATTTCGTTTCATTTGGGACTCCTACATCTGCAGCTGATCCACCTGACCCACATGGCCAGTTCCATTCCATAGGGAAAAAAATGGAATACTGGTGAGCCAGGACCACTTTTGGCCCCAGCTTGCACTGTTGCAGAGAGTGAATAAAGGCTTGTAAGTTTCAGTTTGTCTCATTGTCCTAACTGACCAAGGCAGATGTGCAGGTTAAAGGGTCAATGGATGTACACACTCTGATTAGGGCATAGTGATAAAATTCTCCCCCATTTAATCTGTTCACTTAATGAAATATATCAACATGCATTTGTTCGCATTATTTAATTTATATTTTTAAGAGTTAAGATTAAGTTTTCTAATATTTTATATTTCTAGGTTTATCTTCATATTTTTCATAATGTATGTTTAAAATGGAAATTTGGATGTCTGTTATTCTAACCACTTATTAGAAAGATTCCTTTTTTTCTAAGGAAAAAAAAATCTTATTAGAAAGATTCCTTTTTTCCAAGATTCTGAGATGGATTATGAAACATGGGAATTTCCATCTTTTTGACAATTAGCAAAACCTAAATCTAATAATTGCTACATCCTGATACCCTTTTATTTTTATTTTTATTTTTAAATATTTAACTCACAAATTATCTATGATTATTTTTCCCTTCAGATATTATTATCCTGAATATATTCTGCTAATATTTTACAAGAATGCATTTTGTCTGCTATCAAATATACCAGCCTAAGATCACACTATACATTTTTAAAGCACTATCTATAATAGTAAGTTTTTTAAGTTTTAGGACTAGTGATAACTGTAAATTATTCCTGCCAGATTATTTAATGTTTGCCATATATCATGCATTGTTTATTGTTTTTAATTTCATTTGTTAACTTTCATTTTTATAAAGTTAATTCTCTAATAATTTGAAAGTTTTTACATAATTAATTTTGGAATTTTATCTCATTTCTATTTGTTTTAGAGGATGATTCCTTATTTTCAAAATTCAGAAGATATATTTTTCTATGAACATCTGGAATTACTTAGGACCTTTATTCTCCTACAAGAAATTTACCACAGTTTTTAAACATGTTGAAATAATTTGAGACATTTCTGGATTGTTATTTTTATTTTTATGTATTACATAAGAATATGTTTTGCTGATATCCTATCTCTTCAATATATCTATAATTTTATTGTTTTAGAGCATATGATATATTAAACTATCACAAGGGATCTATATATGTTATTTACTGTAATCCTTATTTTGTTTTGCTGTCGGATAGCTTCTACTTTCAAGGGCTATCCAAGGTAATAATGTTTTTAATCCATAAATATCAAAAAATATTTTTTTACTCACAAATGAATTCTAGTTAGCCTGTAGAAATAGAGGATTAAAATAAATTCTCTCTCAGAATAGTAACATTATTAACCCGTTGTCTTCTAGCATTAAAGCTTATGATAATCCTATAACAATTTAATTACCTTCGATGATGTGTTTTTGCTCATTTTGAAAATAGTTAATTTTGCTACAAAGACAAGAAAACAAAGTGGCAGAAACTCATAAGACGTGATAATTGTAGATGTAAGCAGACTTATGAGATACAGCAAACACAGAGGATGCCTTTAATTGCAGAGAGATGAGTACACAAAAAGCTTAATGAGCGTTAATAAGATGTGTTAAATATAGATGAGTAATAGGAAGACATGCCAAAATAGACATAATAGGGAAATGATGGAACAAACAAGAATGTTTCTTTGGGAAAAAGATGGAAAGAACACTCCCTGACCACACCAGCACTGGACATACTGCTGTATAACCCCAAATTGCTCACACACTGGTGACACCTAGGATCATAGCATTATGGCTCCAAGTGTTTTCTACTCCTGCTCCCCACCACTAAATAAGCCACGTGGATAAGGTAACGATGTTAATTGGTAAGCTATACCTGTGGTCAGGGATGCTCTCCCCTGCATCTTTCTGATAAACACGTGTCATTGACCCTAGACACCTTCCTCCTGTGGACCCCTTAATCAATCCTCAACCCTTGTCCTTGTGACCATATCATTAGAAGGGAAGACTGATTAATTAGACACTGATACTGGGCGTATGTATATCGCATAACCCATGATTCTGAGAGCGTTGTACTTCTATCCTGCTTATACCTACCATAAGTGTGTTAACTCCTTTCCACACACACTTATCCCTTGCTTCTTGCTGAAAGTTTTAAATTCATTTTACATACTGTGTGAATTGAGCACAGTCTTTTGCTCCATGACCTTTGTGTTCTGTGACCTTTGGGAGAGACCTAGTAATGGGTACTGTATCAAAGATGTCCTGAAAACATCTCTCTTTACAGTTAATAGAAACCTTTTTTAGTCTTGCTTTTGTTTTATTTTTAAAAGCTATTTTTAGAATTTGTCTTTGCTTTGAAAATTTCAGCTACCTAAGCCTAACAAAGAAATACATTACTTGGATAGAACTGAGAAATAAAGCACTCATATTTTACAAGTATAGGGCAGTCACTGAGAGGAAGTACTGTGCCAACTCAAACAGCCAAAAGAAATCACTCCCAAATTTAGTAGAAACCAGTGATAGAATGTTTTACCCTCCAGTGAAGGAGAATAAAAATTATTTCCTTATTAATTGAAATAAAGTTCACATTCTTATTTCAGGGATGGAGATTTCCCTTATTGTGTCAGTAAAGTCCCTTGGTGTTTTGTTAAAAGAAAAGGGGGTAGAGTAGAAAATAAACGGGGAAACAGAGGCAGGAGGGTAAAGCAGAATAGTATGGGGTAATGGGTTTACTTACTCTGCTACCCAAGCAGCATTAAAGACTTCTGTGGGCTTTCTCTTCAACATTCACTCAATTTTTCTCATGAGAAGACTCAATTCAGGCTCTCAGGTTGGCAAGCTGGAAGGCGATCATTCAACATTTTTACCTGACTTTCCGATGTCTTCTCTAGAACTCACCCTGGCCCCCCGGTCACTTATATCACAGGAAGAATATGTGGTAGGGGTCCCCTTACTTTGATTGGCTGGTCAAGTGTAAGGAAGCCTCATTTTATCTTGGGGTGGTATCTGTGTTCTCTCAGTTTTACACGGAATAAAGAGGATATTCTAATTCATGGCAAGCCTTGTTATTTTGTCAACTGAGATTCAGAATCCAGACAGGATAAGTGAGTAGATTTTTATAAGATTTTTCAAATGCTGCCACTTCATCTACTACTTTAAAAGTGAAAATATTTGGACAAGAGATTAGATAATACTCACTTTTGATTTAATACTGGCATAATTAAGTGACATCAAGTGGGATTTTATTTTTATTCCAAAATACTAGCCTTCTTCATACAAGAAAAATGGATAAATCTAAATTCTCAAACTGACTTGATATTACTATGTTGAAAATGAAAGTGATGCAAAGAGAAAAAAATACAGAAAAGCTAATAGTCAATAATCTTTCAGTTTCAAAGAGAACCTTGAATTCATCTTATTTTACACATATCATTAGATGAATGTGAGGATTAGAAAGAGCACTATATGACAGTGTAATAACTACTCTATTGCCACCCAAAACAGTGGATGATGAGTAAACTTAACCCTTTTAGAAAATACAATTGCCCTGCATACTTCAATGCCCTGTAAGTCAGGACTTATGCTATATGAAAGACTAGAAGTATAAAGATATACAAAATTTTATTTTTAAAAATACCTTCATTACAAAATTAAAATCTAGGGAGGCTGATTTTCCCCCCACATAAAACATTCATAAATAGCAACAGAGCTAATTCTTCATTTAAAAAGAACATTTTGAAACTGGAAAATATGATATCCACAGGCATTAGTTCAACTTCTAAGTGGCAGTGCAATCCTCAGGCTGTCACAGCATCTGGGTTAGAAAATTTGCCTCACTGTCCAGAATTTATAGCATAATTCCAAAATGTATGAGAGAGGGATTACATACATGTGATCCAGCAGGGGGACATTTATTACTGTAAGGAAGAAAAAGAAACAGACATGTAGTAGTACTGATGGAAAATGATTATGTAACTAAAGGGTCACTGAGTCTCAAAAGGGAAGGAACAGGCAGGAAGAGGGAATTGATTTTAAACCCCAGAACCAATTACAATATTTTAATTATTCAAGAATAGCAGATGTACTACTTAAATAACTATTATTAGTTGTTAAACGCTTAGTTAACAAGCATTGATAAGTTTTACATACGAAAATCAAAAGTTTTGATTCAAGAGGTTAACTGAACGGTGGAAAAATATACATGATCTGTCACTTCTGGGATACTAAAGTCCAAAGTATATGGCCATTCAAATAATTTTATCACATTTTTTTACGAAGAATTTCCTCTGGCGTGCACTCAGGTCTTCCAGAACAGGAAGCTGATGTTATAATGATCATATGCATCAACTAACATCTTCACAGAAATTCTCAATCCCATTCCATATTCATTTCACAGACACTTAAGATCTTTCTCTGGCAAGATTGGAATTGATAAAATAACATAGCTGTTGAGGGAACAATTGCCTGTCTACTGCATTTTACCTGAGAGAACACTGAGAAATGCTGTGACCAAATATGTCCTTAATTTACCAAAAGAGTGCATGGTTACAATGATCCTGAACTGACAAATTTTCCTTATAAATTTATTGGAAAAGATTTATGGTACTAAGTCAAAAATAACCTCACCCATGCATCATTCCTGGATAGATGCCTGTGTTTTCCATTTGAGATGATGTTGAGTTTTTCTTTCTCACTGGCTGTTTGGATGCATGTCTATTATCTCCTTTCACTTTGTTCAAAAAGGTGAAAGAAAATTTTCTGAAAAAGACAAAAATGTATACATAGATTTAAGGCTAGAATATATCATAGTGTGGGGATAGGAGTTGAGGTATAGGCAAACTAACTAAAATAGACATATCTATTGGGGTGTGTACTGGTCATGGAAACAGAACCAACAGGAGATATCTGTAAATAGGATGAGATTTTTTTTATAAGAATTCTTTTTATAAGAATTGTGAGGATATGTAAAGTCAGATTCCATAGGGCAGGCTGCAAGGTTTTTGATGACTTCCCCAGGAGAAGCTGGCTGGCTGAAGTAGAGATGGAAATTCTCCCTTCTGATTGCTGAAATTATCACTTCTCCTTCTAAAGCCTTCAACTGATTGGATGAGACTTCTCATTGTTGAAGACACTCTCCTCAGTTAATTGTAGATATAATTAGCCATAGTATAGCACATTAAAAGAACTATACACCATGATCAAAAGGGATTTATCCCAGGTATGCAAGCATGGTTCAACGTAAGAAAATCAACTAATATAATACACCACATTAACAGAACAAAGGAAAAACTCCACATACTCATCTCACTTAAGGCAAAAAGGGTGTTTAACAACTTACTGATTATTTAAGTCCATGAAATGTCCTAATAGTAACAATCAAGTCAGCACTTACTTAACCAAAAACCTGGACAACATAACCTGGCCAAGTTGACACATGGATTTAACCAGTACAGGGTATAAGTGATAAAATGCCAAATCAAGTAACTTAGGCAAAAAAATGGAAATTTGTTCGTTCATGAAATACAAGAAAAAGTGTCTAACAATGTTATGTCTATAACTGCCATCTCCCAAAATTTGCTGTGGTGGCCCAAAGCTGATTGCGAAGTCTCAAATACCAGAAATTCTTAATAAATGGCTGAACCAGTAGTTATCTCCCATCCCTTCAGCATAGAGTCTACAGACAATGATTAGATGCAGATAGTCTTGAGTTCTTGGCTCATGATAAGGAGGGTGAGGGGTCACTAAAGTTCTCCTGCTTGTTATGAAGCCAAGCTTTGGGGCTTTACATCAACCCCTTTGCAACTGAAGATGCATACAGCAAGAGATTGGTAACTCACTTCCAAAGCAGCCATCTGCTAATGCAGTGGATGAGAACATGAGAGTGACGGAAAAGAAGAAAAGGGGGCTGAGAGGAAAGGTATTCTCCCCCACCATTCAGTGAAGTGCAGGTAGATTTTCCCGTGACCACCAGGCTTCCAGCTTTTTTTTTTTTTTTTTTTTTTTTTTTTTGCAGGATACCACCCTAGAATAATTGTCAGGTACCCTCAAAATAAGATGCTAAAATGAACAACTACCAAAATAGAGAACAGGGAGTATAGGCAGAGAGCTAAGGTAGCAGGTGTGTGGGATAGTAAAGTCTAATCTACAACTGTCCCATCAAGAAACATGCAGGTGAGAGGAACTTCCCCTGGTATGGCCTCAGAAACACTCATACATTCATAATTTGAGAAACGCTTAGACATCAGAGCATAAGGTATGATTACCTAGCCATTGTTACTAGAACAGACCAAAATTGCCTCATGTAACTAAGAGGAACTTGTTCCTCTCTGCCTTGTTCTTGCTCTGTAATACTTCAATAAATCTTGATCGTAGGAGATGCGGGGGAGAAAGTATGCATAGATCATGCTGGGGTCTCTCCCCCTCCAATTCTTTGTGCTCAGAGTTGAACACAGTGAAAGGAAGAAATACTACATTTCATATAAAATTGAATATGTATGCTGGACTTAATAATGTTTTCACACATAGAAGGACCAGAGATGTGAAGAAATGTGAAAATCAAATTTCACATAGCATAGTTGAAGTCATTGATTGTAAAATACATACAACCATTTAATTTCTTTCTCCACAGAGCTCGAACTATTTAACAAAAATAAGTTAGGCTGAAAACTCTAAAGATCGAGAGAACACATATGCAATTGGACCTCCTGAAGAACCCAAACATGTACTTGACCATAAGCAGATCCTCTCATTGCAGAAGCATTTCTCAAAGAAAGAAAGAACACTGGTAACTAGCAAATCTTGATTTTCATATGCCACAGTAAATTACCAAGACTGACTCAGCTTTAGTGTGAAAATTTTAATTAAATGCTGATTTTGAATCTCAACTCATCCCCAGATCTGAAACAATCAACTACAGACAGGTTCAAACAAGAACAGTTTGGTTCAAGCAATAATTGAATAGTGTCTATGACAGCCTTGGGTGTGGCAGTTTAGGGATGGTGGGTACAGACAAGATAAGGGAAGTTTGCCATAAAAACCTGGTAAAATCTCTTTGTATACTCTAACCTTCAACTCTCATATACTAAGTTCTGGCTGAAGGGAATAAGCAGTAGACAATACCAAACTGTGGGGCATTTAACACAGAACTGCTTGTTTTCAGGTCAACCCTATCTTTATAAGCAATCATTAATCAAGTCCTAATTAAATTTATAGTGTTCAATTCACTCATCTAATGATTGTAAGTATCTCTTGATGTTTATAGAGGTAGAACTTATGGCAGAGTTGAGAACATGGGATCTGAAACAAAAAAGCTTGCCTCTGGCTCAACATACATACACCTAAACAGGTGAGTGACAGCTCTCCATTCAGAAAACACATTGAGCAAATCAATTGATTTGGGGTGGGAATGGGGTGAGGTTCTACTCCCATAACTAAACAGAACACTACAGATCAGCTTTGGCCCAGGGGTCAACCTCAGTATACTGTTCAACAGTTTAACTCTCATCTAGCACCCACAGATAATGTTAGATAATCCTAGTGTTAGAGGTCTATGAGACTTACCTTTGAACATAGCATGATACTGGGATGTATCCTCTGATATTTAAATTCACAGGCTCAAAAGTGACTGAGCTTTCAATAATAATACCACATGGTTGTTCCTGAAAGGATAAAGAATAAAAGTTCAGTTATTTTAATTACATCTGATGGTTTCAAACCAAATAAAAAATTATGAATATAAAAATATGGGAATCATAATTTTACATTAAAATATAAAGTAGGTATGAATAGAATATATAAAGTAGAAGAAGAGCAGAACTAAGTGATTAAGAAAATCTGTTTTCAGAAAACACGCAACTAAAAGCTCCCAACATAGTGGCAGGGAGGCTGCATAGACAACTTTTGAGTCAGCACATTTGTGTAAGAGTAAGGGTCTGATATAGGCAGACTTGGACTATAAATATAGACTCGCCAACTGTGTGTAAACTTTGACTAAATATTTGACATCTTCAGAGCACGTTCCACCTTCACTATTTGTAAAATGGAGATAATAAAAATGATGGGTCTGGAAAGCACAGGACAATGGCTTCACAGGGGAATTTTACCAAATGTTCCAAGAATAATCAACACCAGTCATAATCAAACTCTTCCATAAAATTGAAGAGGAGGGGACACTTCCTAATTCCTTCTATGAGGCCAGCATCACTCTCATACCAAAGCCAGGTAAAGATATTACAAGAAAAGAAAATTGCAGACCAATATAGCTTATGAATATAGATGCAAACATCTTCAATAAAATATTTGCAAACCTAATCCAATAGCACATTAAAAGAACTATATACCATGATCAAGAAGCATTTATTCCAGGTATGCAAGCATGGTTCAGCATAAGAAAATCAATTAATATAACACATGGCATTAACAGAACAAAGGGAAAAATCCACATACTCATCTCAACTAAGGAAGAAAAGGCATTTGACAAAATGCAGCACAACTTCTTGATAAAAACTCTTAGCAAACTATGAGTATAAAGAATCTTCAACATGATAAAGGGCAGTCATGAAAAACCCACAGCTAATATCATGCTTAATGGTGGAAGACTGAAAGATTTCTCTCTACGATCAGAAATAAGGCAATGATGCCCACTGTTTCCACTGTTATTCAACATCGTACTGGAAGTTCTAGCCAGAGCAGTTAGGCAAGAAAACGAAATAGAAGACATCCAGATTGGAAAGAAAGAAATAAAACTTTCCCTACTTGAAGATGACATGATCCTATACACAGAAAAATCCTGAAAAATCTATAACAAACCTTCTAGAGCTAATAAGTGAATTCTGCACAGTGGCAGGATACAAGATTGACACCAAAAAAAATCAGTAGTGGAAATAAAAACAATTCCCTTTACTATAGCAACTGAAAGAATCAAATACATAGGAGTAAATCTAATCAAGAATGTAAAGGACTTGTACACAGAAAACTACCAAACATTGCTAAAAGAAATAAAAGACAACCTAAATAACTGAAAGGACATTCAGTGTTCATGGATTGGAAGATTAAATATCATTAACATTCTACCCAAAGTGATTTACAGATTCAAAGCGATTCTGATCAAAATTCCAACAACCTTCTTTGCAGAAATGGAATATCCAATCATCAAATTTATATGGAAAGGTAAGGGGCCCCAAACAGCTAAAGCCATCTTGAAAAAGAAGAACAAAGCTTGAGGAATCACACTTTCCTATCTTAAAGCTTTTTACAAAGTCACAGTAATCAAAACAGCATAGTACTGGCACAAGGACAGACATTTAGACCAATGGAATCAAACTGAGAGTTCAGAAATCAACCCTCACATTTATGGCCAATTGATTTTTGACAAGGTGGCAAAGACTACTCAATTGGGAAGGAATAATCTCACCAGTAAATGTTGCTGGGAAAACTGGATCTCCATATGCAAAATAAGGAAGGTGGACCCCTACCTCACACCATATACTAAAATCAACTCAAAATGTTTCAAAGATCTAAATATCAAACTCCTAGAAGAAAACATAGAGAAGCATCTTCAGGACCTTATGTTGGACAATGGTTTCTTATCCTTTACACCCAAAGCACAGGTAACAAAAGAAAAAATAGATAAATGGAACCTCAACAAAATTAAAAATTTTGGGACCTCAAAAGAGTTTATCATGGAAGTAAAATGACAACCTACACAATGGGAGAAAATATTTGGAAACCACATATCTGACAAGGTTTTCACATCCAGAATATATAAAGAAATCTTTCAACAATATAAAGAAAAACAACCCAACTAAAAAATGGGCAAAAATGTGAATAGACATTCCTCCAAAGAAGACATACAGATGGCCAAAAAGGAAATGAAAAGATGCTCAACTTCATTAGCCATTAGGGAAACACAAATCAAAACCATAATGAGCCACCATTTCATACCCACTAGAATAGCTATTTAAAAAATGGAAAATTACAAGTATTGGAGTAGTACAGAAATAGGACCATTCATTCATTGCTGGTAGGAGTGTAAAATTGTGCAGCCACTGTGGAAGACAGTTTGGAAGTTGCTCAGAAAGTTAAGTATAGAATCACCATGTAACCCAGCCTTCCCACCTCTATATATATACCAATAAAATTGAAAGCAGGGATTCAAACAGATATTTGCACACCAATATTCATAGTGGCATTATTCACAATTGCCAAAAGATGGAAGCAACACTTCTGGTGGTATATACACCTAATGGAATACTATTCAGCCATGAAAAGGAATGAAGTTCTGATATATGCAGCAACATGAATGAAACTTAAGGACATCAATGTTGAGTCAAATAAGCCAGACACAAAAGGATAAATATTGTATGATCACACTGATATGAAATAATTAGAATAAACAAACTCATAGAGTCAGAATCTAGAATACAGTTTACCAGGGGACAGGAAGGGTAGGGAATAGGGAGTGAAGGCTTAAAATGTACAGATTTCCTGTCTGCAATGATGGAAATGTTTTGGTAGTGGATGGTGGTGATGGTGGCACAACATTGTTAACATAATTAACAGCACTGAATGTGGTTAGAAGAAGGAATTTTAGTTTCATATAGGTTACTAGAATAAAAACTTTTAAAAAAAATCCACGAAACTGCCCAACACAGACAATGAACCCTAAGCTAAACCATGGACTATAGTTAATAGTACAATTATAAATATGTGCCTTCATCAGTTGTAACAAATGTACCACATCGGTGCAAAGTGATAAAAATAGAGTGGTATATGGGACATGTATATTACGCATGGTTTTTCTGTAAACCCACAACTTCTCTAATAAAAAAAAAAAAGGATACTTCTGCAAACTTTTCTGAAAAAAGGCCAGAGAGTAAGTATTTTAGTCTTTCAGATGATATATCTCTGTCACAAATAATCAATTCCACCTTTGTAGCAAGAGAGCAGTCATAGACAATATTTAAATGAATGTAGATGTGCTCCACTAAAACTTAATTTACAAATATAAGTAGCTGGCTTGATTTTGGCAAATGGGCCATAAATGCCAACCACAGAAATAAGTCATTATTTCTTAGACAAACTATAGTACAGTCAACATAAATAATAGCAATGAACATAGAAACATTTCTAAAGAAAAGTAATAAACTAAGAACTTTGTCCATTTCTATACCTTGATATCAGTGGATTGCATGGAAATCAATTTTCATACATCACATTAAAGGCTACAGTTTAAATTATTTGTTATTTTAGTACTGAACAACATAAGGCATTATCACAAATTTAAGCACGCAAATCATCCATGCAGTCGACATTATATTTGCATATAATTCATCTTTTTTAATAATTCATCTTTCACCATACCATTTAACATATTGGAAGTTTAGTTTCAAGAGTGCTTACTAATAACTCAGATTGCCCAAGTTCAAATGCCATCTCTTATGCTTCCTCTGTGCATCAAGAAAAAATAAGTTAACTTAAGTTTTTTAATTTAGAAAACGGCCACGGTAAGATTTACAGGGTTGAGCATTATACAGGACAATATTTATTGTTAGCAACATTCAATTCAATCTGGACTTCATACTAATGGGAATATATTAGCCCATGTATCAGAGGAATCCCAGGGTAGTTTGACGTTAGGAATAACTGGATAATAGAATTCCAATCACATAGTAAAGTACCTGTTCCTCTCCCTCCCCCCAATAACCCCAAACAATATCCTTTCTCTGGGTTGGCCCTTTGTCATATAGTTCCTGCCCAGGGGATGAAAATAGAAATCTCAATGCCTACCTGCTTAGATATTATCTCTTTGTAAGACCTGTGAAAAAGAGTGGACCCTTTCCCTCAAAATCCCAGAAAAATCCTAGAAGTGTTCCATTTCACCCGAACTGTTCTATTTCTGAACAACTGGCATAGGCTTTTCATTTATTTCACACACAAAAAATTCGAGAGCCTACACTTTGTTTAACCAACGCTTACGCTGTGTTTGCCATAGTCATGCATTTCTCTAGGTACTAGAGATACAGTAGTAAACAAACAACTGGATCTGGATCGGGACCTGGAGCCAGGGTAGAACCAGCCCACCTAAACCATATGTAATAGAAATGGGGCTGATGTGGGCCTTTAAAGGTAACCCTGCTGCTATTACCAAATGCAACAGGACGTTAGCATCAAGTAAAAATCAGTACACGATGGACACATCAGACCTTAGCACTGACGCCCAGTTCAACTCCCAGCTGCTCCTCTTACTGTGTGACCCTCAGTGCCTTCATCTTTAAAATGGGGATAGGACTATCCAGGAAACAGGGTAACTGTGAAGGTTAAGTAAGTAACTGGCACTTATTGAGGTCTACTTATTAAGTAAGTATAATCTGCACTGTATATTGTGAGGATCAAAAGAACTAAAGCCTCTAAAATGCTCAGAAGCACAATTGGCCTGTAATTGCTTAAAGGATGTTACTTATTCCTCTCCTTTTCTACTAGGCGCTCCTACTCATCATGATCCTCTTTGTTCAGGAAAGCTAGTAAAATTTCAAGTTTTCTGTTTTCAGAAAAGATTGATTTTCCTCTAAATTATACATATGTTATGTAACCTGATATCCCCTATTTCACTTGGATTTTTAAGTCAACAACAACAAAAGGGTGGGGTACTGTGGGAGCGTTTCAAAATAGTGTTTCCCCTCAAGTTAGATTTTATTACAGAGAATATCAAGTCTCTCCAAAGACAAGAGAGATGTATGCTGGCAGAAGTTAGGTAAATGAACGTATGGTTTTTAAAGTCCTGAATTCCATCTGATATCTCTTCTATTGCAAAATAATCCAAAAAACATAGGAGAGTCTTCAATATTATATGAGCTATAAAATAAATTGACAATTAATAGTTAAATAGCACAGTTTCAGTAATCAATTTGTAGCCCAAAAAGACAAAGAATATAGTATTTGTTAAAATAATAGCTGTTCTTACATTAATCTTGATGCCACAAGAAGTTACAAGATAAAGGAACTCAAAGAAATCCAGCAGCTCTGCAGTTACAGGACAACCGGTTCCCAAATATAGTTCATCAGACTGGGGTTGTATGTATATTGAATAAGGCCTTTTTTTAATTCTGACCTGCAGCCATTGTTCATTGCAGTTTACAAACACTGATGAAAGGAAAAAGAGAAAATATTAGATAACATGTCTGTCCCCAAACAACAGCTCACAGAACTTTCAACTCTTAGTTGATCTGAATTCCAAACTCTAAAGTGAAAATTCCTTGCTTCTATTTGTTTACTTTCCATTGTGAAATCTTGGGTGAGTTACTTAATCCTCACATGGTTCAATTTCTCCCTCTAAACGTGGGAGAAATCATAGGAGCTACTACCCGGAAGTCATTGTCTTATTTTGCCATGATTGCTATTACAAATACCACAGACTGGTTGTCTTAAGTAACAGGGATATATTGTCTCACGGTTTTGAAAATCAGAAGTACAAAATCAAGGTGTCACAGGATCATGCTTTCTCTGAAGTCAGTAGCCACTTATTCATGGCTTGCTGGCAATCCGTAACTCAATCCCTACCACCATCACGTGGCCATCTGTCATTTTCCGCCTCCTACTCCTGTGTCTAAATTTCTTCTGCTTATAAGGGCTCCAGCAATTTTGGATTAAGGCCCACCCAGATTCAGGTGAATCTCACCTTAACTAATAACATCTTCAAAGACCCTTTTCACAAATGGGTTTACATCCACTGGACCAGGGATTAGGGTTTGAACACGTCATTGTGGGGGACATGATTCAATCCATAAGAGTTATAAACCAAATATCCCTCAGATTCCTTACAGAACATTCAAATTTCATCTACAAATGAGCCTCAGGAAAACATCTTTGAAATATCTCCAAGCTTAATAGCTATGGATCTGAACTACAGATAGAAGAGTTTCGGTATTTGGTCATAGACATTTTGAAAAATTCATCAGCTGCCATCATTTAAAATTTGTTTAGTCAACATATTTAAGCCAATTAATATTGCTTTGGTATACTATCTGAATCTGAAGAGTTCTACTGAAAAAAAATAATATTGCAGTTATTACAACAATGTTTTATTTATGGATAAAGTCAAATTTTTATATTTTAATTTTCATTTACCACAGTGAAGTCAATTTTATTATTAATGCACATTTGCAAGTAAATAAATGTAAAGTCACATTACTTCTAAGGGACAGAGCAGTATCAAAATCCATGCAGAACATGTGCAGAGCCTCAGCTCTGGAAAGGAATCTTTTTCAATTGAATACAGTTGGCCAAAGTCTGCCCACACTTAATACCTCACAGCCGGACGCATGAAAACCTAAGCAACCTACTCTCCTAGACATCCCTAGTCTCCCCTGCTTTCGCCATTCACCACAAATATTTCAGATATCTACAATGTGTCAAATATGTCTCCAGACAAAAGAAATCGGAAATTCAAAATGATTTGCAAATAAGGAAAAAAATTAACACAATCTTGAAGTCAGCTTATTCAATGGATTCAAGAGGAAGCCCCATTGGTGAAGATGCACGGACTACACCGTGTATCTGAGTGGAAACTTGCAGTCAACTACTAGCAGATGAGCACCAGATTCAAGATGCCAAACCCCATAGTCAGTATGTAAGAAAGCACACTCATTGCTTGGCATGGCCACCCTCCAGAGTCCCATCTTTTTCTTACCATCCTCAGAACCATGAATCAGCTCAAAAAGCATGAGGAGCCGTCCAAACACGCCAGAGATCTTCATGGCTGCAGCTACCTCAAGACCCAGAAAATGGAGGGAAGCGACTCCTCAGGTGTTTATAAAACCGCTTGCTTCCCCAGGTGTCGGTGCTGAGCTACCGTTCTTGAAAGCGCTGAGAAAGCCCTCGGCACACTGTTGGCTTTTCCTCCTCAAGGTTGAAATTATCATCATTAGGATTCAGAGAATCAGGGAAGATAATGTGAAAAGTGATTGTAAACTGCATCCCCTCCCACCAAATTTTGTCTTCCCCAAGCCTGTGGTTGGGTCTGAAATTGCGTCTTACATAATATGCATGGATACTGGACTGATAACAGGACATCACAAAATGATTTGAGGAGATCCAAGTGGATTTGAAGAGATACAAGAATCATTTATGAATTGATTGATGGTATCATGTATCATAATCACTCTGAATTCCTGTGAAAAATGCCAATTCCCTGGCCAAAAAGCCAACGATTCTGATCCAGGATGGCTCGGAGGAGACCCGGTGATTGGGCCTGATAACAAGCTACAGGTGTTTCTGACCAAGTACGTTCAGAAGACTGTGGTCTGAGCTTTGAAAAATCATTACTTTCTGGTTTATTTTTGCTATTAACTTAAATTTGTCATGAATGTGTACATCTTCAGGGTGTTGAAGAGAACTTCTCAAAGCATTTTTGTCCAGTAAAACCTGCTAATGCAAAATCTTGAAAGAAAGATTTTAATGATTTGACCTGGCTCCATATTTTGGCAGAAATGAACATTCATAAAAGCTCTGTCTCAAAATCAAAAGTCTAATAAATAATCTTTATAAATCATATAATATATCACATAGTTTGACTCAGCTTCCAAGTCCCAGATAATTGTTGGTGAATATTATGAAATGGCTCTAGGAATCTTCAGAATTATATATTAATGTAGCACAAAACAATCAAAAATGTACATATATAGGCATCAGAAACCTGTAAGGAATATTTTTTCCACTAAATATTGTCATATTATATGTATTTTTAATCAAAAGGATTTTATTTCAGGGTTTCTTTTTTTAAGTAATTGGTAATGAGGGCCCTTCAGTAAATTTATATTTCCAAAGACAATACCAGTAGATTTTCATTAACCATATTTTTCTGTTTTCTTAAGTATTCAAGAGATGAACATATTATTATTTTAAATAGTTAAGACAGTCTGGAAGTATATAAAAGAACACTGAAAATTCTGCCTTATCAATAATATTTGCATGTTTTAATCCCTACTGAGGTGACAACCAATAATATTTTATTGTAGAATTTCCTGGTAATTTTTTTTACGTCTACTTCAATTCATGAATGTACACATATTTAGGTTTTTCTAAAATATATTGGAATTTATATTGTTCTATATATTATATAAAATATCTTGAAGAACATTTCCTGTCATTTTCTTTATGTCTATCTCTTTCTTTCTAATGGTGGCATATTATTCCATGAAAAGCATAAAATATTTAAGGTCTGATGGACACTTGTGTATTCTCCTCTTTCAATTTATAAATCCTTTCCCTCAGAGACTCTGTTTCCCCTCTTGACTGTGCAGAGGCTTGATCCTTTCTAAAGGACTTCAGGCACTGAGGGGTAATTTGGGGACATCTTGAAGGGGACAACAGTTATCTTATGAAGAACCTGCCTCAAGTGAGATCTTTGCAGACTTTCTAGGCAAGGAAAAACTGCTCCGGGAAAGGGGAGTTCTGGCTTCTGCTGTTTGGAGTTTTAGACTACTCAGTGGGTTCAAACTTTCCCTCTATATAACTGACTTTGACAAAGGAGACCTGTCAGTGCTGGGCAATCAGTCTTTCAAAGATCTGTCATTCTTACAATTACACCTTGAGTCAAATAGTCAGCCAAATCTTCCCTGGGGCTGCCAGAGATTAGAGTTTCCTAAAAGCTGCCATAGGGGCATCCAGGATTTCTCCACTGATGCCCAAGAGAGCTCATTCATGTGGCTGGCCATGGAAGCAGGTTTCAGCTGGGAATTTAGCTAGGCTTTGGAATGGGACACCTACATATGATCTCTCTATTTAACATTATTTGGCCTTCTCACAGATTTTTTTTTTTCTTTATTGCTGAAATTTATTTTCATTTTTACAACATTAAGAAGCAATCCACATCAAGCTTAAGTTTCTTAAACAACCTAAATCATGAGTTAATGCTAAAATAAAGCTAAAACCCAAAGTAATGCCATATTGAGAAAACATAAAGTTTAAGAGGCAGTTTATCTGTGTTTAAAGCCAAATTTTGTTGGCTTACTTGTTCATCTCCAAATGGCAAAATTTAGTGGCCAAGAAAATCTGGATTACCTGAAATACAGTCATGTGCAATTCTCTACTTAAGTTGTTTTTTGAATTATTTTGTCCATATTCTTTTTTTTCTTTTTTATCTTCATTTTATTGAGATATATTCACATACCACGCAGTCATACAAAACAAATCGTACGTTTGATTGTTCACAGTACCATTACATAGTTGTACATTCATCACCTAAATCAATCCCTGACACCTTCATTAGCACACACACAAAAATAATAAGAATAATAATTAAAGTGAAAAAGAGCAATTGAAGTAAAAAAGAACACTGGGTACCTTTGTATGTTTGTTTGTTTGTTTCCTTCCCCTATTTTTCTACTCATCCATCTATAAACTAGACAAAGTGGAGTGTGGTCCTTATGGTTTTCCCAATCCCATTGTCACCCCTCATAAGCTACATTTTTATACAATTGTCTTCGAGATTCATGGGTTCTGGGTTGTAGTTTGATAGTTTCAGGTATCCACCAGCTACCCCAATTCTTTAGAACCTAAAAAGGGTTGTCTAAATTGTGCATAAGAGTGCCCACCAGAGTGACCTCTCGGCTCTTTTTTGGAATTTCTCTGCTACTGAAGCTTATTTCATTTCCTTTCACATCCCCCTTTTGGTCAAGAAGATGTTCTCCGTCCCACGATGCCAGCTCTACTTTCCTCCCTGGGAGTCATATTCCACGTTGCCAGGGAGATTCACTCCCCTGGGTGTCTGATCCCACATAGTGGGGAGGGCAGTGATTTCACCTTTCAAGTTGGCTTAGCTAGAGAGAGAGGGCCACATCTGAGCAACAAAGAGGCATTCGGGAGGAGGCTCTTAGGCACAATTATAGGGAGGCCTAGCCTCTCCTTTGCAGCAACTGTCTTCCCAAGGGTAAAACCTATGGTAGAGGGCTCAGCCCATCAAACCACCAGTTCCCTATGTCTGTGGTCATGTTAGCAACCATTGAGGTGGGGTAGGCCAATACCCCTGCATTCTCCACAGGCTCCTCAAGGGGGCACTACATATTTTCTTCCTTGTTTTTTCCTTTTTTTTTTTAACCTTTTTTTCCTTTTTAAATCAACTGTATGGAAAAAAAAAATTAAAAAATAGAAAAAAAAGAAAAACATACAATAAAAGAACATTTCAAAGAGATCGTAACAAGGGAGTAAGGAAAAGACAACTAACCTAAGACAACTGCTTTACTTCCAACCTGTTCCTACTTTACCCCAAGAAAGTTACATAATATAGCAACATTTCTGTGAACTTGCTCCTACTATATTCATCAGAAATTAACAGACCATAGTCATTCCTGGGCATCCCCAGAACGTTAAATAGCATATCTGTTCTTCTTGGATTACTGTTTCCCCTTCCTTAATTGCTCTCTATTGCTAGTTCCCCTACATTCGACATTATAAACCATTCGTTTTACATTTTTCAAAGTTCACATTAGTGGTAGCATATAATATTTCTCTTTTTGTGCCTGGCTTATTTCGCTCAGCATTATGTCTTCAAGGTTCATCCATGTTGTCATATGTTTCACGAGGTCGTTCCTTCTTACTGCCGTGTAGTATTCCATCGTGTGTATATACCACATTTTGTTTATCCACTCATCTGTTGAAGGACATTTGGGTTGTTTCCATCTCTTGGCAATTGTGAATAATGCTGCTATGAACATTGGCATCCAGATATCTGTTCGTGTCACTGCTTTCCAATCTTCCGGGTATATACCGAGAAGTGCAATCGCTGTATCGAATGGTAACTCTATTTCTAGTTTTCTAAGGAACTGCCAGACTGACTTCCAGAGTGGCTGAACCGTTATACAGTCCCACCAACAATGAATAAGAGTTCCAATTTCTCCACATTCCCTCCAGCATTTGTAGTTTCCTGTTTGTTTAATGGCAGCCACTCTAATAGGTGTTAGATGGTATCCCATTGTGGTCTTAATTTGCATCTCTCTAATAGCTAGTGAAGCTGAACATTTTTTCATGTGTTTCTTGGCCATTTGTATTTCCTCTTCAGAGAACTGTCTTTTCATATCCTTTGCCCATTTTATAATTGGGCTGTCTGTACTATTGTCATTGAGTTGTAGGATTTCTTTATATATGCAAGATATCAGTCTTTTGTCAGATACATGGTTTCCAAAAATTTTTTCCCATTGAGTTGGCTGCCTCTTTACCTTTTTGAGAAATTCCTTTCAGGTGCAGAAACTTCTAAGCTTGAGGAGTTCCCATTTATCTATTTTTTCTTTTGTTGCTTGTGCTTTGGGTGTAAAGTCTAGGAAGTGGCCACCTAATACAAGGTCTTGAAGATGTTTTCCTACATTATCTTCTAGGAGTTTTATGGTACTTTCTTTTATATTGAGATCTTTGGTCCATTTTGAGTTAATTTTTGTGTAGGGGGTGAGGTTAGGGGTCCTCTTTCATTCTTTTGGATATGGATATCCAACTCTCCCAGCCCCATTTGTTGAAAAGACCATTATGACTCAGTTCAGTGACTTTGGGGGCCTTATCAAAGATCAGTCGGCCATAGATCTGAGGGTCTATCTCTGAATTCTCAATTCGATTCCATTGATCTATATGTCTATCTTTGTGCCAGTACCATGCTGTTTTGGCAACTGTGGCTTTATAATAAGCTTCAAAGTCAGGGAGTGTAAGTCCTCCCACTTCGTTTTTCTTTTTTAGGGTGTCTTTAGCAATTTGAGGCATCTTCCCTTTCCAAATAAATTTGATAACTAGCTTTTCCAAGTCTGCAAAGTAGGTTGTTGGAATTTTGATTGGGATTGCATTGAATCTGTAGATGAGTTTGGGTAGAATTGACATCTTAATGACATTTAGTCTTCCTATCCATGAACATGGAATATTTTTCCATCTTTTAAGGTCCCCTTCTATTTCTTTTAGAAGAGTTATGTAGTTTTCTTTGTATAGGTCTTTTACATCTTTGGGTAAGTTTATTCCTAGGTACTTGATTTTTTCAGTTGCTATTGAAAACGGTTCTTTTTCTTGAGTGTCTCTTCAGTTTGTTCATTTCTAGCATATAGAAACATTACTGACTTATGTGCATTAACCTTGTATCCTGCTACTTTGCTAAATTTGTTTATTAGCTCTAGTAGCTGTATCGTCGATTTCTCAGGGTTTTCTAGATATAAGATCATATCATCTGCAAACAATGACAGTTTTACTTCTTCTTTTCCAATTTGGATGCCTTTTATTTCTTTGTCTTGCCGGATTGCCCTGGCTAGCACTTCCAGCACAATGTTGAATAACAGTGGTGACAGCGGGCATCCTTGTCTTGTTCCTGATCTTAGAGGGAAGGCTTTCAGTCTCTCACCATTGAGTACTATGCTGGCTGTGGGTTTTTCATATATGCTCTTTATCATGTTGAGGAAGTTTCCTTCAATTCCTACCTTTTGAAGTGTTTTTATCAAAAACAGATGTTCAATTTTGTCAAATGCTTTCTCAGCATCTATTGAGATGATCATTTGATTTTTCCCTTTTGAATTTTTAATGTGTTGTAATACATTGATTGATTTTCTTATGTTGAACCATCCTTGCATGCCTGGAATGAACCCCACTTGGTCATGGTGTATGATTTTTTTAATGTGTCTTTGGATTTGATTTGCAAGTATTTTGTTGAGGATTTTTGCATCTATATTCATTAGGGAGATTGGCTGGTAGTTTTCCTTTTTTGTAGCATTTTTGCCTGGTTTTGGTATTAGATTGATGTTAGCTTCATAAAATGAGTTAGGTAGTGTTCCATTTTCTTCAATGTTTTGAAAGAGTTTGAGTAAGATTGGTGTCAGTTCTTTCTGGAAAGTTTGGTAGAATTCCCCTGTGAAGCCATCTGGCCCTGGGCATTTATTTGTGGGAAGATTTTTGATGACTGATTGGATCTCTTTGCTTGTGATAGGTTGGTTGAGGTCTTCTAATTCTTCTCTGGTCAGTCTAGGTTGTTCATATGTTTCCAGGAAATTGTCCATTTCCTCTACATTATCCAGTTTGTTGCCATACAGTTGTTCATAGTATCGTCTTATAATTTTTTTAATTTCTTCAGGATCTGCAGTTATGTCACCTTTTTCATTCATTATTTTGTTTATATGGGTCTTCTCTCTTTTTGATTTTGTCAGTCTAGCTAGAGGCTTGTCAATCTTGTTGATCTTCTCAAAGAACCAACTTTTGGTGATAGTTATCCTCTCTATTGTTTTTTTGTTCTCTATGTCATTTATTTCTGCTTTAATCCTTGTTATTTCTTTTCTTGTACTTGGTTTAGGGTTGGTTTGCTGTTCATTTTCTAGCTTCTTCAGTTGATCCATTAGTTCTTTGATTTTGGCTCTTTCTTCCTTTTTAATATATGCGTTTAGTGCTATAAATTTCCGCCTCAGCACTGCTTTTGCTGCATCCCATAGGTTTTGGTATGTTGTGTTCTCATTTTCATTTGTCTCTACATATTTAGCAATTTCTCTTGCTATTTCTTCTTAAACCCACTGATTGTTTAGGAGTGTGTTGTTTAACCTCCAGGTATTTGTGAATTTTCTAAGTCTCTGATGGTTATTGACTTCTAATTGTATTCCATTGTGGTCAGAGAATGTGCTTTGAATAATTTCAAACTTTTTAAATTTATTGAGGCTTGTTTTATTTCCCAGCATATGATCTATTCTGGAGAAAGTTCCGTGAGCACTAGAAAAGTATGTGTATCCTGGTGATTTGGGATGTAATGTTCTGTATATGTCTGTTAAATCTAATTCATTTATCAGATTGTTTAGGTTTTCAATTTCCTTATTGGTCCTCTGTCTGGTTGATCTATCTATAGGAGAGAGTGATGTGTTGAAGTCTCCCACAATTATTGTGGAAACATCAATTGCTTCCTTTAGTTTTGCCAGTGTTTCTCTCATGTATTTTGTGGCACCTTGATTGGGTGCATAGACATTTATGATTGTTATTTCTTCTTGTTGAATTGCCCCTTTTATTAGTATGTAGTGGCCTTCTTTGTCTCTCAAAACATCCCTG
Organism: Choloepus didactylus; assembly: GCF_015220235.1. Classification (NCBI taxonomy): domain Eukaryota; kingdom Metazoa; phylum Chordata; class Mammalia; order Pilosa; family Megalonychidae; genus Choloepus; species Choloepus didactylus. The sequence continues at coordinate 15,509,583 of NC_051312.1, forward strand.
CATTTAAAGTCTATTTTATCTGAGATTAATATTGCTACACCTGCTTTCTTTTGGCTGTAGCTTGTTTGAAATATTTTTTTCCATCCTTTCACTTTCAATTTTTTTGTGTCCCTGTGTCTAAGATGAGTCTCTTGTATGCAACATATTGATGGTTCATTTTTTTTTATCCAGTCTGCGAATCTATATCTTTTAATTAGGGAGTTTAATCCATTTACATTCAACGTTATAACCGTGAAAGCATTTCTTGAATCAGCCATCTTATCCTTTGGTTTATGTTTGTCATATTTTTCCCCTCTGTCTATTAATATCCTTTATTGTACCCATACCGAATCTCTTTAGTACTGAACCTTTCTCCAAGTCTCTCTGTCCTTTCTTTGTTTCTCTGTCTGTAGGGCTCTCTTTAGTATCTCCAGTAGGGCATGTCTCTTGTTAGCAAATTCTCTCAGCATTTGTTTGTCTGTGAAAAATTTAAGCTCTCCCTCGAATTTGAAGGACAGCTTTGTTGGATAAAGTATTCTTGGTTGGAAATTTTTCTCACTCAGAATTTTAAATATATCGTGCCACTGCGTTCTTGCCTCCAAGGTGGCTGCTGAGTAGTCACTACTTAGTCTTATGCTGTTTCCTTTGTATGTGGTGAATTGCTTTTCTCTTGCTGCTTTCAGAGCTTGCTCCTTCTCTTCCGTGTTTGAGAGGGTGATCAGAACATGTCTCGGAGTGGGTTTATTTGGATTTATTCTATTCGGAGTTCGCTGAGCATTTATGATTTGTGTATTTATGTTGTTTAGAAGATTTGGGAAGTTTTCCCCAACAATTTCTTTGAATACTCTTCCTAGACCTTTACCCTTTTCTTCCCCTTCTGGAACACCAATGAGTCTTATGTTCGGACGTTTTATATTATCTATCATATCCCTGAGGTCCGTTTCGATTTTTTCAATTTTTTTCCCCATTCTTTCTTTTATGCGTTCATTTTCCATTCTGTCATCTTCCAGGTCACTGATTCGTTGTTCAACTTCCTCTAGTCTTGTACTATGAGTGTCCAGAATCTTTTTAATTTGGTCAACAGTTTCTTTAATTTCCATAAGATCATCTATTTTTTTATTTAGTCTTGCAATGTCCTCTTTATGCTCTTCTAGGGTCTTCTTGATATCCTTTGTATTCTGTACTATGGTCTCATTGTTCATCTTTAGTTCTTTGAGTAGCTGCTCTAGGTGTTGTGTCTCTTCGGATCTTTTGATTTGGGTGCTTGGGTTTGGGTTATCCATATCGTCTGGTTTTTTCATATGCTTTATAATTTTCTGTTGTTTTTGGCCTCTTGGCATTTGCTGAACTTGATAGGTTTCTTTTAGGATGTGTAGACCAATTGAAGTCCTTATCTCTAATTTATCAGATCTACAGCTTCGTGGAGTACACTTTCTCTAACTAAGCAGCAGGTGGCGTCCACGAGCCACCTGTTCTCCACAAGCCAGTTCTCCCCTGGTGTGCCTTTGTGGTGAGTGGGGGAGTGAGTCTTGTGGGGTCCAATTGGTGTACCAAGCTTGCGTGTGTAGTTGGTGTTGCCCGCCCTGTATATGGGGCATGTTTCTGGGCAGTCAGGGAGGGGGTTGGCTCTAACAATCAAATCTCCCTGGTGATCCTGGAGTTTTAAAGCTGCTGCAATAGTCTAATCCTTCAGTTCAGTCCTGCCACAGTTTGTCTCTGCCACTGATCCACAAGTCCTTGGTATTGGCGTATGGCTCCTGAGACTTGCAAGTGGGTCCCTCTTCCAGGCCGTGCACCCCCTGGTCCTCTGTTGATGGATGACTGTGCTATGTCACAGGTGAGTGCCGTCCCCCCAGGGCGGTTCTGGGCTGCTGGGCTGTGTAGGGAGGCTCCCAGTCTGCTCAAATGATGGCTGAATGGGGCTTTGTTAATTCATACTGCTCCACCTTCCCAGCTCTGGGACAATCAGCTGAGGTTGCAGGGAAGGCTAATGTCCACACCCAGTTTTGTGGAGTGTGCCTGTTATTTGAAGCACTTCCGTCACACTGGGTTGTCTGGGGCAGCTCTGGGCTATGGGGCTGGCGATGGGCAGGAGTGTTTCCTGTCCACCAGGATGATGGCTGTGAGCGGACACCCCCCTTTTCTTGGGAAGTTGTGGTGTTTAGTGAATTTTCTCAGCCACTGGATTATTGCCTTTTGTCTCAGAGCTCTCTTAGTTCTACTCTTGTCTTGACCTGCCCAAATTGCAAGTCTTTGAAGCTTTCTGTATTGGGCTTCTTAGAGTAATTGTTTTAGAAAAAGAAAAAAGGATTAAAAAAAAAAAGAAAGAAAGAAAAAGGGCCCTCCTCACAGATCTAATAGGTTATTGAAATGCTAAGAGACAAAGCAATTAGGGCCATTAAGGAAAGGTCCACAGGGCAGAGAGATCAGCTTTTCTTCGGGATTTGCATATGAGCCTGAGGGCCTGAGCTCTGCCCTTCCCCTTTCTATGTTCACCAGAACTCCAAAAATCCTCCGCTTTTATTTTGGAGTTTTTCGTGCTATTTTTTTCTATGTCTGTCTCCTCTCTGCTGGGCTGGCTGCTCTCAGATTCTCTGGTGTCTGGTCTCAGTCTATCAATGGTTGGAGTTTGGATCAGTAGAATGAGTTTCCGATAAGGGCTGCCACTGCAGTTCTCCCTTCTCCTTCCCGTAGCCGACAGCCCCTCCTCCCACGGGACTAAGCCTGTCAGGGAGGGGTGCGGGTCCCCTGGCCACAAAAACTTACAGATTTCATTGATCTCAGCAGTTCCACGATTTCATGAGTGTTGTATGAAGTATGCCCAAAGTCAGATTGCTCTGTGGTGTCCAGTCCACGCAGTTCCTGGCTTTCTACCTACTTTCCTGGAGGAGTAACTAAAACATACAGCTCACCAGTCCGCCGTCTTGCCCCGCCTACTCTCACAGATTTTTATGATGTTTATGGCCTAGGGAAAATTAAATGGTATTTTTAAGTAAGCTTTAGGAGAGTTTACCTGAAGTATATGTTTTGTTATTGGCTGCTCATTTTTTTAGGTAAAAGGAGAATAGATACAAAAGTATCTGTGTTGGCTGGGGAGTGGCAACACAATCTATTTTAGTTAATTATCTATTTTTTCTCCCAGCCTATTCTTATGGGGACTTGAAAGGATATTGTTGGTTTGAACGTACTACAAACATTACATCCACATGGGGCTTAGGAAGGTAAAACATCAACAGCAGCAGCACACCATATCTCAGGGAAGAATTATGGCTTTGTCATTTAGGCGAAGGTAAATACTGAGACTCTTGTCTTCAATTTAGTTCTTTTAAACTGGACTCTATATGCATGTGAGGATCTTGTTAAAATTCAGAGTCTGATTTAGGAAGTCTAGGATTAGACCTGAGATTTGATATTTCTTTCTAACAAGCTCCCAGGTCACACCAATACTTATCTGTGAATCATACTTTTACTTGGAAGGCTGCACAGGCCACCCATGGTATAAGGAGGCTGGAGACTGAAATGGAACATCTGAGAGAACACACATGCATTAAGCAATGTTAAAATAGACTGGAATTCATTAATAAAATTGACAGCACCACCAAACCTGTTTGGGGATGCTACAGATCTTCTGGTTGCAGTCTCACCATTACCACCACCATAAAGAAATTGATAATTATTCTATATCAGACATAAAACTGCATGCATACCATTTTTGAGAGTGAGACTAATAGGGAACTATTGGAGTAGACATTGTAGGCACTCCCTCCATTAAACAGGTGTTAAAACTCAGGCTAAACCTTGGCGGGTGATCTCGCTGCCCTCCCCCACTCCGTGGGACCTGACTCCCAGGGGTGTAAATCTCCCTGGCAATGCAGGATATGACTCCCAGGGATGAATCCCAGCATCATGAGATTGAGAACATCTTCTTGACCAAAAGGGGGATGTGAAATGAAATGAAATAAAGCTTCAGTGGTTGAGAGATTTCAAATGGAGTTGAGAGGTCACTCTGGTGGGCATTCTTATGCACTATATAGATGACACTTTTTAGGTTTTAATATATTGGAATAGCTAGAAGTAAATACCTGAAACTACCAACTCCAACCCACTAGCCTTGACTCTTGAAGACGATTTTATAACAATGTAGATTACAAGGGGTGACAGTGTGATTGTGAAAACCCTGTGGATCGCACACCCTTTATCCAGTGTATAGACGGATGAGTAGAAAAATGGGGACAAAAGCTAAATGAAAAATAGGGTGGGATGGGGGGGTGATCTAGGTGGGTTTTTATTTTTATTTTTTATTCCAATTCTGATTCTTTCTGGTGTAAGGAAAATGTTCAAAAATAGATTGGGGTGATGAATGCACAATTATAATATGGTACTGTGAACAGTTGATTGTACACCATGGATGGTTGTATGGTATGTGAATATTTCTCAATAAAACTGAATTAAAAAAAAAGAAAAACTCAGGCTAAGAAATACAATTGTTTGTCCAGGATAAGATGTAAAGCATTAAAAACTGACATTGCACAAGTCTGATTACTATTCTATCACATCTGCCTCTCAATCACCACTGGAATCTAGCTAATCTCCTGTGTTCCCACTGGAATAGAATCTTCAAGGGATAAATTTTAGAGGTGAAAGTGAAGAGGAGATACAAGTAATAATGTAGGCTTAACTCAGGATAAGTCAGTCACCACTGACTTCTCTATGCATGCTGCAATATTGGCTAAAATGCACTGGGATCATAATCTTAGTTCAGAACTCTAAAATCACTATTGTGTATTGTCAAATATGGTAAAGAAACAGCTATAAGCAAACTAAGATGGATTGAAAGAAACCTTTATTCTTATACCAATTCAGACAATTAGATTTTTTTTAAAAAAATTCTATTATCCATTCAAAAATTAAGAACCTATATGATAGATCAGTAACAGAGAAATGTGTTGCTGGGGGTGATGCAGAAATTAAGATTAGAGACAAAAATATCTTTGAGAGACTGGGAGCAGGGGACACACCACCTGTCAGGCGAGTGTGTGTCCCATTTCCAAAACCCTTATTTATTATGCTTTTAGGGTAGAGTAATGCTTTACTGCACAGGTAGACATTTTCCCATGGTTGTTTACATCAGTCTGCAAATGGCTCTTATCTTAATCTCAAGGACAATAACAGAAAACAGTCCTTCAGCCACATTTTCATATCCGCACATACTTTAACGAGGTGTGCCTTGACAATGTTCTGTCTCAGCAGGGGCCTAGTGTTCGAGGCCCCCACCTTAAGCATGTGGGAAGGAGAGGGGAAACTTCAGGCCCTGTTTCCCACAGAAATGTCCCAAAATAGACTGGCAATTACTTTCAGGGCAGGAACTGGGTATTTATTTCTTTAGACAACCCTAAAGTCTCCAGTTGATTACTGCAACCCATAATAATAAGTAGGAAAACATTAACTAAAAACATGGTAAATGATTTTCCCACCAACAAATCATAATTTTTGAAGAGATCTCTCCTGAATTAGCACAAAGAATATTACTGGCAAGAAAGCTCCAAATCTAGCCAGATTTCAAGTAACTTTAAAAGGGATGGTCAGGCATTGCCAATATAAAAGCCCTCAATTCTCCATTCTCAATCTTACATATCTTCAAATTTTCAAGAAAGTGGCTAGAGTGAAACAACATCTTACTTATGGGTGAAAAATATTTTGAATGACAGTGGATTTCTCATCAGCAACCATGGAGGCCAGAAGTAACTGGCACAAAACATTTCAACTGCTGTAAGAAAAGAACTGTCAACACAAAATTCTATAACCAGCAAAAATATCCTTCAGGAATGAAGAGGAAATGACATTATCAGATGAAAGACAAATAAGAAAGATCTTGCTGGCAGACCTACCCAAAAATAATTGCTAAAGAAAACAAAAGAGCCGTACATTTAAATACCATTAGGATACTTTGCAAAGAAAGAAAAGACAATCTTTCTTAAATCCAACTTAGTTTTCACGCATGGCCTTGTATTTCCCTACAGTCTAGTCCCTGATACAGAAGCCAAAGATATCCTTTTAAAATATGAATTATGTCACTCAAACTCCTTTAATAACTTATCAACTTGGAATAAAAATCACTGTTCTTACAATGTCCTATGAGATCCTACATCATCTGGCCTTGCACTACCTCTCCAACTTCAATTCCTTCAATTCTCCCTCAACCACCCTACTCTAGTCTCTTTGCAATTGCTCAAGCACCTCAAGCATGGTCCCATCTGAGGGCTTTTCTCCTTGCCATTCTTTATGTGCCGGTTTGAATGTATTATGTCCCCCAGAAAAAGCCATATTCTTTGATGCAATCTTGTGGGGCAGACATAATAGTGGGGATTAAGTTGGAACATTTGGATTAGGTTGTTTGCATGGAGACGCGCCCCACCCAACTGTAGACTATAACTGATGGATATTTCCATGGAGGCATGGTCCCACCCATTCAGGGTGGGCCTTGATCAGTGGAGCCATATAAATGTGCTGACTCAAAGAGAAGGAACTCAGTGCAGCTGTGAGTGACGTTTTGAAGAGGAGCAAGCCTGCTAGAGAGGAACGTTCTGGGAGAAAGCCATTTTGAAACCAGAACTTTGGAGCAGACGCCAGCCACATGCCTTCCCATCTAACAGAGGTTTTCCGGACGCCATTGGCCATCCTCCAGTGAAGGTACCCGATTACTGATGTGTTACCTTGGACACTTTATGGCCTTAAGACTGTAACTGTGTAGCCAAATAAACCCCCTTTTTATAAAAGCCAATCCATCTCTGGTGTTTTGCATTCCGCAGCATTAGCAAACTAGAACACTTTCTACTTAGAATGCTCTTCTCCAACATTTTAGCGTAGTTCACTCACTCACTTCCTCTCGTTTCCTGTTCCAAGGTCACCTGATCAAAGAACACTTTCTTGCCATCCTATATAAAACAGCATCCCATCACTACCTCCCCATTGTGTTTCCTTCATAGCATATATCTTCACAGAAAGCCAATTAATGTGCTTTCACCAGCTCTCCAGCCTAAATTTTTTGTTTAAATCATCTATAACTTGTTTCAGGTTTTTTCTGAATTTTATGACTTTATTATTTAAGGAACAATAACAACTTGCTTAAACTTCACAGACAAATTATTAAATATGATTTAACTGTAAATGATGCTAATAAATTGATCACTCCTGTTTCTCCTGTCCCATGGGTCTTATTTAATTAGGTCTTAAAGATAGTAATATTCCCTATCCTGATTTTTTTAATAAAGGTAGTTCCAGAAAAATCTAGGTGTTAGGCAATAATCTCATTCTAAACATAACCAATACATGTAAGAATCTCACCCACCTGAATCACCAACTTTCTGCACTTATCCAAGGATAGAAAATTCTAATCAATTATGTGAACCAAATACATACTCATATGTCAAATCAGTGTCTTAAAAATATTTGTTTTCTCTCCAAAACCACAGCTTCCCTTGCCCCCCATGTAGCACCCCCTCAATTCCTTCTATGTAATGAGTTATTCAGACTTTTGTGCTATTATAATGTCAGTGTGTCCTTATGAATCTGAGGCAACCTTAGTTGTTTTTTGTTTTAGGTGCCTAAGGTTTGTTTAGGTAAATATTAGTCAGGACAGGCTATGTTACACTCAGTTAATATAATAAGTCCAAATTTTCAGTGGTAAGAATGGTTTCTGTGCTCAAGGTGCACATCCAACACAAGCCCTGGCAAGGGGCTCTGCTCCATCTAATTATTCAGGGACCCAGGCTGAGGAAGGCTCTGTCTTCTTACACTTACTAAGTGTCAGCTGCCTAACTGGAAGGAATGTGTGAAGGATCATTTGACTACATAGTGATCAGGAAAATATCTTTATCACAGAGACGTAATGATATAGGAATGTTCTGAAAGCCATTTAATTATGACACCTTATCACATTTCATGTTTGTTTCTTTCAAAATAATGAATATTAGATGAGCTAAGGATCTTCTTCTCTGACAAGAGACTTTCTGGGATTTTTTATTTCAAATGTTTCAACATTTTTGTTTGTTTTTTAAAAACTGAGCCAATCAACGTGAAATATGACTCCCGGGGAGGAATGTAGACCTGGCATCGTGGGACGGAGAACATCTTCTTGACCAAAAGGGGGATGTGAAAGGAAATGAAATAAACTTCAGTGGCAGAGATTCCAAAAGGAGCCGAGAGGTCACTCTGGTGGGCACTCTTACGCACACTTTAGACAACCCTTTTTAGGTTCTAAAGAATTGGGGTAGCTGGTGGTGGATACCTGAAACTATCAAACTACAACCCAGAACCCATGAATCTCGAAGACAGTTGTATAAAAATGTAGCTTATGAGGGGTGACAATGGGATTGGGAAAGCCATAAGGACCACACTCCACTTTGTCTAGTTTATGGATGGATGAGTAGAAAAATAGGGGAAGGAAACAAACAGACAAAGGTACTCAGTGTTCTTTTTTCTTCAATTGCTCTTTTTCACTCTAATTATTATTCTTGTTATTTTTGTGTGTGTGCTAATGAAGGTGTCAGGGATTGATTTGGGTGATGAATGTACCACTATGTAATGGTACTGTAAACAATTGAAAGTACGATTTGTTTTGTATGACTGCGTGGTATGTGAATATATCTCAATAAAATGAAGATTAAAAAAAAAAAAACTGAGCCAATCTTTTAATTGTTTAAATAAAATGTATAAGTGTAAAAAGGAACACATACATTAACACACTGCTTATACTTTTAAAAATATACATTCAAGGTGAACTCACTGCCCTCCCCTCTATGTGGAACCTGACTCCCATGGGTGTAAATCTGCCTGGCAACATGGGACATGACTCCTGGGGATGAGCCTGGACCTGTCATCATGGGATTGAGAAAGTCTTCTTGACCAAAATGTGGAAGAGAAATGAAACAAAGTTTCAGTGGCTGAGAGATTTCAAATGGAGTTGAGAGGTCATTCTGGAGGTTATTCTTATGCATTTTATAGATAGCCCTTTTTAGTTTTGAGTGTATTGGAATAGCTAGAAGGAAATACCTAAATATGTATATATTCATTAGTACATTTGAGATTTTGCAAGGACATAAGTAAATTTAATATCCCTAGATTCTTTTTCTCCTGTGTGATACTATCTTAGCCACATGTTCTTCCCATATCAGTATGCAAGCCCCTTTTGCAATGGGACTTTGCCACTTGAATCTGGGCTGCCTTGTGACTTTCTTTGATCAATGGAATTGGTGAGAGTGATGGGTGATTTCCAGAAGTAGGCATCAAGAAGTCTCTGACCTTCTGCCTTCAAGAGAATGCTATCCTGAATTGTTTTATGAGGAAGCCAATGTATTCAAAAAAAACACAAATGTGAACTTTCAGATTCTAGTAGAATAACGGCAACTGCCTAAATCTGAATATCATCCTGCATCCTCTAAAAGCCATTTAAAGGAGAACAAATAAAACCATTTCCCACACCTACAGCAAACCTAGAAGATAGAAAACACTACAGACTTCAAGTTGCATGTCAGGAGAGAAATAAATATCTAAAACCAGCTCCAGAGACCAATCTAGAGACTAACCCTGTGTCCTAGTTATACCTGACAGTCAACTTTAGTAGCACAAGTAGGTACTATTTTACCTACTATTAAAGATGATGACACTGAGGCAAAGAGAATTTAAATACCTAGAAAAATGAGAGCACACAATAAGTATAAATTTGCATTAGCAGAGGAAAGAATTTATTGATTTGATTCTAGTATAATTAAAAATCTCCTTTCTCAAAAGGAGTCATAAAAAGGGAAATGTCCACTTTATTAAAAATTGCAAATTTTTAAAAACATTAAAGGCACATGGTATCAGTAAGAACTCTGCCTCTGCAGCAGGTTACTTTTTCAGTCTCTCAGCAACTGCATTACACCTTATATCACATTTTATAAACCACTTCCCTCTCCCATTGAAAAGAAGATCAGGCATAGGATATACAAATGATATAATTTAGGCATTACCTACAAGGAGAAGAAACAGAAGAGAAAGACTAAAGAAATAGCTTTTAATGTTATAATGATAGAGCTGCCTGGTCCAATGAAACTTTTTCTTATTGGGATGGTGTGCTGGTTTGAAGCTGTTATGTATGCCAAAAGAAAAAAAAAAAAAAGCCATGTTCTTTTAATCCATTTTTTTGGGTGGGAACTTTTGATTAGGTTGTTTCAATTGAGATGTGACCCACCCAATTAAATGTGTGTGAATCCTTCCTATGGGAGTCCTTTGTGAGAGGAAAAAGAACAGTGAGAGCTCAGAGAGCTCAGAAACACCTAGATAGAGATAAAGAAGAATAGCCCTGGAGATGCTAAGAGAGGACCCACAGACACTCAGAGAGGAAGCCACTGGAATCAAAAGCTGAAAGCAACAGAACCTGGGAGTGAAGGACCAGCAGACATCGGCCATGTGCCTTGCTATCTGACAGAGGAACCCTGGATGCCAGCAGCTTTCTTCAGAGAAGCTGTCTTTCTGTTGTTGCCCTAATTGGGACATTTTCATGGCCTTAGAACTGTAAATTTGTAAACTAATAAATCCCCATTGTAAAAGCCAACCTATTTCTGGTTATTGCATTCCAGCAGCTTTAGCAAACTGAAATAGATGAGCAGGAGGATAAAGCTGGGAAACAAGAGGGAGAAAATGATTTGTAGCCTTGAGCCCTCATCCATAAGAAGACAATGCTTCAAGCACTGCAAATGCTTAAATTTTATGTGTGGGCATTTTTGCATCTTTCTGGTACAGCACATCATATATATGGGGGCAACATTCTAATTTCCAATAGGAAATAGTCCCATCCCTGGTGTATATTTTTCTTCCTACTAATGTCTTTGTCTGGTTTTAGTCTTAAGGTAAAGCTGACCTCATAGAATGAGTTAGGAAGTGTTCCCTCTGCTTCTTATTTTCTGGAAGAGATTGTAGAGAACTGGTGTAATTCTTCTTTAAATATTTGGTAGAATTTGGAACTGGTGCTTTCTGTTTGGGAAAGTTATTAATTGTTGATTCAATTTGTTTAATAGTTATAAGCCTATTGAAATTATCTATTGATCCTTGTGAGAGTTTAGGTATATTGTGTCTTTAAAGAAATTGGTCCATTTCATCTAAGTGATCAAATTTTGTGGCTTAGAATTATTCATAATAAGTTTTTATTATCCTTTTAATGTCTGTGTTACCAGTTATGATGGCCAGTCTTTCATTTCTGATATTAGTACCTGTGTCTTTTTTTCTTGGTTTATCCCCTTTATTGATCTTCTCAAAAAAAATAGCTTTGGTTTCATTGATTTTCTCTATGAATTTCCTATTTCAATTTCACTGATTTCTGCTTTAATTTTTATTATTTCTTTTCTTCTGCTTACCTAGAATTTAATTTGTTCTTCTTTAAGTTTCCTAAGGTAGAAGCTTAGATTATTCATTTTTAGATCTTTTTTCTTTTTTAATATATGCTTTCAATGCTATCAATTTCCTTCTAAACACTGTTTTTACAGCATCCTGCACATTTTGATAAGTTGTATTTTCATTTGGTTCAACATATTTTTTTAATTCTCTTGTGACTTCTTCTGTGATCCATATGTTATTTAGAGTTGTGTTGGTTAATCTCCAAATAATTGGGGATTTTCCAGATATCTCTCTGTTATTGATTTCTGGTTTAATTTCTTTGTGTTCTGAAAGCATACTTTGTATGTTTTCTATTAATGTAAATTTTTTAAGGTAAATAATTTATGGCCCAGAATGTTTTCTCTCTTGGTAAATGGTCCATGTTAGCTTCAGAAGAATATATATTCTACTGTTGTAGGGTGAAGTATTCTATAAATGTCAATTAGATCCAGTTGATTGATAGTGCTATTCAGTTCAACCATGTCCTTACTGAATTTCTGCCTGTTGATATGTCAACTACTGATAGGGGGATACTGAAGTCTCTTAACTATAATCATGGATTCATCAATTTCCCTGCAGTTCTATCAGGTTTGGCTTCACGTATTTTGATGCTCTGTTGTTAGGAACATACACATTCAGGATTGTTATATCTTCTTGGAGAATTGACCCTTTTATCATTATGTAAGGCCCCTCTTTATCCCTGATAATTTGCTTATCTCTGAAATCTGCTTTGTCTGAAATTAATAGAGGTACTCCAGATTTCTTTTGATTACTGTTACCATGGTATATCTTTCTCCAGCCCTTTAATCTATCTGGGTCTTTATAATTTAAAATGATTTCTTGTAGACTGCCTTTTAATAAGTGTAGTTAGACCTTTCTCATTTAAAGAGATTATTGATATAGTTGGATTAATAGCTACCATATTTGTAACTGTATTCTATTCATTGACCTTGTTTTTGTTTCTTCTTTTGCTTTCCACTGTTTTTTTTTTTTTTTGCCTCCTCTTGTTTTAATTGAGCATTATATATGATTCCATTTTCTCTCCTCTCAGTATATCAATTACACTTCTTTCTAGAATTCTTTTAGTGGTTGCCCCAGAGTTTGAAATATACATTTACAACTAATCTAAGTCCGCTTTTAAATAACACTATGTCTCTTCACAGGTAGTACAGATACCTTATATCAGAGTGTAACCAATTCCTTCCTCCCTCCTATCACTTATAAGTCATACATTTCACTTATTCATAAGGTATAATCATCCAAAATATTGTTGTTATTTTGAGCAAATTATTACGTTAGAATAAGAAAAATAAAAGATATTATTTTATACTCATTCATTCCTTTTTGAACACCCTTCCTTTGTGTAGATCCAAATGTCTGACCTGTATCATTTTCCTTCTCTCTGGAAAACTTAACATTTCTTGTAGGGCAGATCTATTGCTGACAAAATCCTTTAGAAGGATAGTTTTGCTGGAAACAGAATTCAAAGTGGTTGGCTTTCTCATTCAGCAGTTTAAATACCACATTCCACTCTCAGCTTGCTTGCATAGATTTCTGAAGAGAAGTCAAATGTAATTCTTATCCATGTTCTACTATATTTATGATGTTTATTTCCTCTGGCTTGTTTCAAGATTTTCTCTTTGTTCATTTTTTCCAGTTTGAATATGACAAACCTAGATATAGATATTTTGGTATTTATCCAACTTGGTGTTTTCTGAGCTTCCTTGATCTGTAGTTTGGTGTCACTCGATTTTTGAAATTTTTCAGCCATGATTACTTCAAATATTTATTCTGTTCCTTTCTTTATTCTCCTTCTGGTATTCCCATTATTATGTTACATCTTTTATAATTGTTCCACAGTTCTTGAATACTCTCTTCATTTGGGGGAATCATTTTTTCTCTTTGCTTTGCAATTTGAGAAGTTTCTATTGATTTATCTACAACATGTCTGATTCTTTCCTAGGCTTTGTCCAGTCCACCAGTGAGGAGTCCATCAACAGCATTCTTCATTTCTGTTATTCATTTTCTTGATGTCTAGCATTTCCTTTTGATTCTTTGAGTTTCCATCTCTCTGCTTACATTACCATCAGTTCTTGCATGTTGTCCACTTCTTCTATTAGAGGCCTTAGCATGTTAATAATTTATTTTAAATTCCCAGTCTGATATTTCCAAAACTTCTGCCATATCTGAATCTGGTTCTGTTGCTTTCCCTGTCTCTCCAGACTGTATTTTATTCCTTTTAACATGCCTTCTAATATTTTGGTGAAAGCCAGATGTGATGTATGGTGTGAAAGTAACTGAGATAAATAGTCCTTTTGTGTGAGGTTTTATGTTTATCCATCTAGAAGTTAGATTATAATTGTTGTTTTCTGTGGCTGTAAGTGTCCTTGTTCTTGTCTCCTCTATTCTGGATTTCCCTAGAGACTCCTTATTAGAGTCTGAGCCTTTCATTTCCTTTCATCTGTAATCCACTATTGATGTGGTAGTAAAATGTAGGGGGAGGATTAGAAGTCTGTAAACTTGTGATTTGGGTTAGGTCTTTTACTGAGCCTATGCCCCTGATCTGTGACCTTCACAAGTGCTTCTCACTTTTATTACAACTTAAGTTGAGATAGCAAGGCTAGAGGGACCTGAGTTGGGTATTTCCCTTCCTTCAGGTCAGTTATGCTCTGGTAAAATAATTTCCCATAAGGAAAACAGAATCTGTCATGTGTTTTTAAACAGTTATTTTTCCCTTCCCCCTGCAGGAAGCAGGAGAGGATTTTTCTCTGATTTCCCCAGTGAGAACTTGGTGGGGATCCCGAGGTACCTCTCAAGCTAGCTCATGCTTAGTCTCCAGCAATTAGTCAACTGCCCTTCCAATATTATTTCTGGTTGCTGGCTCCAGCGGTGATTTCTGCCCCTGACAAACTGTAATTCTCTGTATCTTCTTGTCTCTCCAGTTGTAGGGACTGTGGTGTGCTCTGTAATCTCAATTATCTAATGGATCTAAGAGAAGTTGTTGAATTTCAGCTCTGTACATCTCAGACCAGAAACTGGAAGACTCATTGACTTTTTTTTAACCCTATTTCTTAACATTTTCCCCCTCCAACTAGAAACCAGCTCCAACCAACTTTCTCAATTCTTGAACACCCCAGGCATTCTGTCTCCTCAGGGACTTTATATCAGCTGTTCTGTCTGTAATAACCTTCCCTCAGTGTCCTGATGGTCTCATTCCCTCATTTCCTTCAGGTAGTTACTCAATTATTACTTTCTAGTTAGGCCTTGCCTGACAATCCTATTTAAATATGCAGCCAAGAACTCCTAATCTCCCTTCTGTTTTATTTTTCCCTCAGTAGAATTTATTTTTTGTTTATACTTTGCTCCTCCAACTAAACTGCATGAAGATACATTTGTGGAATGAATAAATGAATATATATGGACTAGTATCAGGTCCAACTATCACTGAGCCTTAGCTAAAGGGCATGAATCAACAGAGAAGGGACAAGTTTGTAATTTTACCTTTAAATACCTCCTTAAAGCAAGCATCAAAGCTTAAAATAATATGCAAGTCAGTCCTTCAATAATTAGAGAAAGTCACACTAGAGTACTTTTATTCATAAATAAGACTCCATAAAATTAAAAGCAGGTCCACCCCATTCAAAGAAAGGGACTATCAGAAAGCAATATGCCATTTAAAATTGCAAATTATTTTTTTAAAATGAAAGAGAGGTGGGAGTATCATTAGTTGTATGTTAGCTTCTCAGATTTCTATCAAACAGCATATTGAATTGTAAACTGCCACCATATCAGAATTTCCAAGTTGCCTCTGAATATGGAGGAAAAGGTACATCATCAATAAATAAGGGAATGTAACATTCAAATCCCCCTGAAATGAAAGTAAAAAAAAATAGGTCATGATATAAACATTGCTTAGATATTTCTCACTAAGAACCCATTATTCATAAGTAAAGCAGTGTATGTGTATAATGGGAGAATACATGTTGGAGATGAGGAACGAGAAGTATGAGAGAGAGAAAGGAAATCTGGTATTCTTGAGACTATATACTTAAGTCTACAATGATCCAAGTGTAAAGTATGTATAAGTAAATAAGGATACTTTTGCCTCTTTAAGCTATGAAGCATATTCTAAATATTCTAGGGCTGTTCTGGTTACTCTAACCTATAGCTCGATCCCTTCATTAATAGCCAACAATTAACATACGTGTGCATTTTCATAATATCCCTTCATATGTGACTCAAAACTTAAGAACTATACAGTCTTAAAGGCATTTAGCCCTTCCTGGAAGAAACAGTAACCAAGGTTTTTGACACTTGCAAGTTCACTTCATCATGGATTACCAACACATCTAAGTCACCACTTTGTAGTCTCAGTATTGATACTTACTGTTTCTCAGGATTCAGAACTTTGTTGATATTAGAATTGGTAGGAATCACACCTTAGCACTGATCATGGAATTTCATATAATGCCCAAGAGGTACTGCTCTTATTTGTATGGATTACCCACCAGTTAGTGACATAGTAATGAAACCACCATGACCAACATTATCATCAAGCACAGGAACAGATGCCACTTCTGGACTGGAAGTCCTTGAGGCACAATGCACCTTAATCCAAATACATGACATTTCCTTAACAAATTGTATTGGTTCCTATGGAGGGCATGCCTGGACAAAATTTTTGAATGCCAGTTCTGAGAGCCCTTACCATGGCCACACTGCAGAAGCAACTACCATGTCTCCTTTTTTGCCTAAGTTTGCAATGTGTATTCCAACTAGTATTTCCCCTTTGGATCTGGTAGTAATGTTAGTTTCATCATCTCTTCCTTCAGCTTCATTTAATAGAAGGTGACAACTAAAATGAGAGAAGAAATAAAAATAGAGAAATATCACACAGGGCTTAAGATCTATTCATACTCTAATGTTTACAAGGTTATCTTGGGACCAAATTCTTGATATGAGTGGATGTATTAACATCTATTTTTACAGAATATTGGAAGCAGTGTTTGTGGTGCTAAGGAGCATGGGCTTGGAAGCAAAACTTCTGGTTTTACCTTCTAGATCCACCATCAACCAACAAATGATCTTGGGCAAGTAAATTTCTCTGCACCTAAATATCCTCACCTATAAATTGGTATAATAGCACCTACCTCATTGAGTTGTCGTGAGAAACAAGTGCATTCATACAAGGAAAGTACTTAGAACAGTGCAGACATACGGTAAGTGATGAATAAATGTTAGATGCTATTGTTTTATTATTATCCTCTTCATATGTGTGAAAGGCACTGTGTGGAGTACCTCTTCTGAACCCACTGAGGAAAGGAGTCTCAGTTCAAGACTTTCACCAGAGAAGTCTAATGGAAAGTTGCCCAAAGAGAGTCCTGCCAAATATATCAGCATTTTGCTAAGGCCTGATCAAAGCAGTTATTTATCTAAAGCTTGATGATCTTAGACTTCCTTGAAAGGATTAATAGGGTATTAAAAAAAGATTGAATCTTAACCCATGGATCCTGTTCTAGTAAGTCCCATCTCTCTTCCCCACAGCTTTAAACTAGTACCCTGCATGGTGATCTTATTTTTCTACTGAATTTATATGCCGTTTAACCATTGCTGCTTATCTCCTTCAGGAATCTTGAATGTGGACTCTATCTTAACACTAAAATAATCTGATTTAGCTACCAGGCTTTTGGGGACCCTGACCCTTGTATCAAAAAAAAAATGAATCATCCCATTTTTACATCATTCCTAGTATTTTTATGTTACAGGGGACAATTGTGATAAAATTTGAAGATTCAGGAGCAGGGAACAAGAAACTTGCAGTCCCACTAGGGTTTGGTGTCCCTATTACCCCTACTGGACCATTTAATCTTTCAGGCTTGGTTTCTTATCTGGAAGGTACAGGTGAAGCTGGGGGATAGAACAGGAGGCTACTTACTTGCAGATAACACGATAGGGGCATTTCAGCTCGGTCATTAGAGATGCTTGAGATACACTTGATTTTAGTTTTAAACAGAAGAGTCTCCTGGAGTGTCTGAGGAAATAAAAAAAGCTTTTAAAAAGATGTCTGTATTAAATGTCCCAGGAAGCTTAAAGACATTCGAATAGGAATTTGTAGATACTCTAAAAATGACCACACTCTCACTAAAGTGAATATAAACAGCATCTGTTCATGAGAAATGGGGCCATTTTCTCAATGGACAGATGGATTAAAGTTGGCAGATGTGTGTACAGAAGACAACTGGTTCTTGGTAGTTGAAAAAGATCTATAATTCCTAGTCAAGGAAGTATTTACACCTCTTTTTGAGGAAACAAAAAAGAGTTGTAGATGAAATATTACTTACTGACAAACCACAGACCTTGAGATCATAGGAATCTGGGTTATCGTGTAACCTTGGAAACTTTGTTTAAGCTACTAAGCCTGTTTCCTCATTTCTTTAAAAAAATACAAATTAATATCATAATGAGATATTGCTACATACCTACCATAATAGCTAAAATTAAAAATAGAGATATCAAATGCTGACAAGGATACAGAGAAACTGGATCACTCACACATTGCTGGTAGTGATGTAAAATGTTACAACCACTCTGGAAAACAGTTTGGCAGTTTCTTTAAAATCTAAAAATACAACTACCTTACAACCCAGCAATTGCATTCCTGGGCATTTTCCCCAGATAAATGAAAACTTGTGTTCTCATGAAACATGTGCAAATGTTTATAGCAGCTTTATTTATAACAGCCAAAAGTTGCAAACAGCCCAGATGTCCTTCAATGACTGAATGGTAAAATAAACTATGGTACATCTATGACATGGAATATTGCTTAGCAATAAAAAATAAACTACTGATCCATACAACAATTTAGACAAATCTCCAGTGAATTAGGCTGAGTGAAAAAAGCTAATCCCAAAACTTGGCATACTATATGACTGCATTTATACAACATTCCTGAAAAGACAAAGTTTTAGAAATGGAGAACAGATTGATGGTTGCCAGAGATATGGACTGATGGACTGCAGCAGGAGGGGGTTGGGGGTTGAGGTGGAAGCAAGCAGTGGAGATGGCTTTAAAATGGCAGCAGGAGGGCTCCTTGCAGTGTTAGAAATGTTGTGTAATTTGTGGTAGATATTCTGTAATTTGACTGTATCAACATCAATATCCTGCTGTAATATGGCACTGTAGTTTTGCAAGATGTTGCCATTGGGTAAAGCTGAATAAAGGGCTCACTTGATCTGTTGTTTCTTACAACTGCACATGAATCTACAATTATCTTGAATAGTTTAGTAAAAAAAATAAGAAAATATGAGTTATTATTTCACACTCAGGTTGGCAAAAAGATATCTGTGAACACCAAGTGTTGGTGAAAATGAGAAAAAGTCACAGCTTTCATACTTCCGGAAGGACTGTAAACTGGTGCGGCCAGGTATGAATTTGGAAGAGGGTTTTTAGTGATTCTATTAAGATATCTCTCCCTTGGATGTGGAGAATAAACAAAATGAATAAACTCATGAGAAGGTAATTGTTAAACATTAACATTGGGGAACTGTCTTATAAATGTGATTTTAAGAACTTCACTGAAGAGAATGGTGGCAGAATTAACGAGAAAGCAAATAGGAGCTAATAGTAGTCAAGTGAGATGTAATCAAGTCCAATGTATATTAGGCATCATATTGGACATCTTCTATATTCATTTATATTGAAGGCTGGTTCATATTTGAGGGATGTAAAGACTAGGTCCCACAAAGAATCTTTTTAAAAATAACAAAAGATTACTACAATCCTTGTATCAGGAACATAAAGATCTTTAGGTTTAAATTAAAGGCCAAGTTTTTATTCCTGTTCTGATTTTACATACCTCTCTCCACCACCCTGTTCAAGTCAGGAGACTGTTTTCTGCTTCCTTGCCTTTCATGTCCCAGATTCCTAAGTCTTATCAAAATGTATTTCCCTTTGCCAAGAGAAAGAAGCTTCTGTTAACTTTTGAGTTCTTGGTTTCCATTTTAATTAATAAGTACTTTTCTAAAACATCAGAAGAACCTAGTTGGTTGATCGCATTAAAAAGCCAATTTTTTTGTGTGTGTGGCAAGACTTTTCAGTAATTATCTGTACAGTCAAAATTTGTCATGTTGATATTATTAAATGAGAAGAAAATAAGCAGAAATTGAAGACTCTTAATAGCAAGTTTAAGCAGCCTATAAACTTACTTTATTTCTAAGAAAAATTAAGTCTTTGAAGCAAGATTTTAAAATGATTTGGGGGAAAACTTTGGGAGACAATCAACATTCCTTTAAGATCCCACATGGCGGATTTTTAAACTTGTTCTTGAACTCTGAGACCTGATTTACAGAGGGGGGATTTCAGTGCTTTTCATTTTAAAGGATAAAATTAACTGTGATAGTAATCTTCGATTAGCTCAGTGTGGTTGATTTATGTTAACTTAAAAAGAAGTCTATATCATGGAGATTTATTTCATCAGTAGTTTAGTCTCTTGAAGTGAAAAATAGGAGGAATATTTTGCATTTTTTAATCTGCTTAAAGACATAAATATTTTAATTATCTGGTTTCAGAAATAGCTTTTTTAATTTTCAATCTTATGGAGATCATCATGTTAACTTATTATCAGACCTTAACCTGAGGTGAAAGTTTTGGTACTGGCCACTGAGCCCTTTCAGATTTCATGAATAAAAACTATGTGAGGATATTTTGAGCACTCTTTATTAGAAAAGTATTTCCTGGACAAAAATGTGCAATATTTAGAGTAGTTGATTCCCTGTTTTGGAAGCTTTGAAATTTACCAGAGAATGAATGAAGTCATTCAGATATGTGATGCACATTTATGCTATACCTCAAGACAATATAGGTTAGTTATTTCTTACTCTATAATAGGGGTCAGATCTTTTCCCCCCACAAGAGCTAGTATCCTAATTTATCACCAGATAGTATTTTTATATAATTAGCCATCTTAACAGAAAACATTAAAAACTGATATCTCCATTAATACTTATTCTGAGGTAATATGAAATGCTATTTTTTTACATTATCAGTTTTCTAATTTTTGTTTCCTTTAATAAAACTACTCCTTCTACCTTCAAACATTCTTTATTATCCAGTGTCCACAGCATCTTTTTCCTTTAAATAAGGAAAAATAGCCCAGAAGAGATCCTCAAACTCTAGGACTAGATTTTTAAGTCTGACTTATCTGAATTCCCTTTTAAGAAACCTAAAGGGCTGCCTCTTGAACTACACTGCAGAACTGTAGTTTGCACATAATTTAGTGGAAGAAAATGAGGCTCACTGTAGACACTACATTATCCTGTAAAGTAATTCCTGATGACAGTTTACTGGTTTTTAGAGCCATTCTGTTTAAACATCTGTGAGTCTAAGGATTAACTGTATTTGTGATGTGTAATAAAACTGAGTTATGTAACACTGCCTGTGTCTGTATGGAAAAGACATTTGCTTCACTTTTAAAATGCACATGTTTGGAGAGGTGGATTATTCTACAGAAATATGCCCTAAATCCCATACCATCTATACTAAGAATGTACTTGCACAACTTAGTTTAAAAATATAAATGTGTTTCTTCAATAGCCAGGTATTTGGATTGTACTTTTGATATATTTGAATGTGACTCTTGGATTTAAGTGCACTATTATTCATGTCTGACACAATAAAAATGTAAACCTGTGTGTGTGTGTGTGTATGTGTGTGTGTGTATTATATATGTAGTCTTAGGGAACATTTTAATATTATTTGTAATGTTCACTACTTGTTTAGATCACTTATGTTCTACAACTGGAATCATTCATGTTGAGTTGGCTGCTTTGTCAAATCAAGCAACTGTCTTGTCAAATATGATACTGTCACCTTAGTGTATAATATTTGTGTATGGTGTTCTCCCTCTGACTGTTGCACAGATGCTAGTGTTAAATTTCTATAGACCGGTAATAAAATTTGAAAATATTCCAACGCTGGTAAAAAACAAAAACAAAAACAAAAAACACACATATGTACAGATCCAGGAATTTGTGGTAAAATTATAGAGCACATAGAGAAATGAATAACAACCACACATCTGGACAAAGAGGAAAAAGAATAGGATCAAGAATGGACAAAAGCTTTCAACTCTACCAGAACTTTTACTTTGGTCAGAAAATAAAATTTAAACAAATGCAGATTATTAAGGATTTAATAAAGCTGGACAAAGGGTCAATGGACATTTATCTATTTCCTGTTGTTGTCCTAAATGTTTCCTAAATAAATAAAAGAAAGCAGAAAAGCCTAATAAATATACTAAGGTCCTTACAAGGCCTGGGTGGTCTTGTTGAACAGGTAACTTAACAAGAACTTAAAAACTCTAACTGCAACTCTAAAATTTCAGCATCAGAAACTGGCAGCCAAAATTATATTTCGGGTGACCCACCATTTGAGCTTGCTCGGGACAGGAGACTCTCAGTTCTAAAACAGGGAAACCGGAAGGGCTGGTCACTCACCGTTGGAAGAGGCTAACCACATTCTCTCAAACACAATAATCATTGATGCATAAGGAGAAGAATAGCAGTGCATCACACTCCACAGAGTCCTGAGCCCAACCTCCTCCTGTGGAGATCTTTTCTGTTTCCCGGGCCACCCTACAACCCTTATATTCAACTCCCTTCAAGTGTTTGAACTCCAAGCAGGTGACACGGTACAAAAGGGGCCAGAAGGGGGTAGCTGGGGAGAGAAGGAAGTTCCCAAGCTAGGGTGAATTGTCAAGCCTCGTTTCAAGAGGAGAAACTTAGCATCCCAAGATCAAGCATCTGAAAGAGACCCCCTCTGTAAGTATACTTACCTTTTACTAGGATTCAACCAAGTAAAAACTGTGGAGAATCCAAAAGCCATGGTAAAAACCCCATCTTTCAGTATTCATTAAAAAAACTCCTATTCTCCAAGACGTAGGACATACCTGACCATTCCCCAGCACAATTCCATATCAAGGAAAGAAGGATAAACACCTGTCTTAACCCTAGAAAAGTCTTCCTTTTCCTAGCGTGGCAGCCAAATCCTACTCAAGAAATAGGAATTTGGAGGAGTAGGAGGCCTTATACAGCCTGTTTTGATGCTGGGGTGAATAATTACTACTTTGGACAACACACATATCATACATATAATATTAGTTCATTTTCTAAAACGTAATACTTTTTTTTCAGACATCAAAGAACAAGAGCAAAGGTAAAGCAAAATGTACTATTTGAGTGTTCTAGTAGAACTGTGAATTCTGTGGACCTACAAAATTGCCCCTGAAGCTCACACACAACTTTTAACAATGACCGCTAAAGTATAAGAGGCAGTTCTTTTAGGGGCGATTCAAAGATCAGGAGGAGGCTGTACCTCATTTGCGTTAGTCTGAATCATCAAACAAGGCATTATTTTTATGAACTGAAGTTCACTTCATTTAAATTCCCTATTATTCTATAATGTCTCTCTCCATGTCTAGGTACTAAAGAAATAACTGTAAGAAGATGTAATTGTCCTGTGCTCCCGAGAAGACAAAGCCTGGAGAACCTGGGGATTGCAAGACTAATTTCACCTACTTTCACCTTATTCCACCAAACAGCCTCTAAAACAGTGGCTCTTAAACTTTAGCAGACACCAGAATCACCCAGAGGTTTTTTTAAAACACAGACAGCTGGGGCCCACCTCAAATTTCTAATTCAGTAGGACTGGAATGAGGCCCAAGAACTTACATTTCCAACAAGTTTCCAGGTGATGCTGTCCAGGGACCATACTTTGAGCATAACAGGTCTAAACGGTTTAGCCCGCAGAGTACATTCTGAGTTGATGCCCATTAGCAGCTTTGCAAACCTTGAGAAGCATACAAATCACCTGGGGTTCTCCTTGCAATGCAAAATTTTGATTCAGGCGGTCTGGGGTGGGGCTTGAAATTCTGCATTTCTAACAAGCTCTCTGGTAATACAAATAATGCTGGTCTGTAGATCACATTTGAGTAGCAAGACCTGAAAATACTTTATCTAGTACATTTATGAAGAGTCCACCTTAAATGCCATCTTAAAGTGAGAAATTCAATATCTCATTATTAAAAAAGAGTCTAAATGAATAATTGGCTCAAATGCACTGTGCATTTGAAAACACTTAAAATTTAGTTGCTGGGCTTTCTGCATCCGGTATAACTTTTAAGTCATTTTCTGAAAATAATGACATTTTAAGATTTACCTATCTGGTGTTTCTGAAAATTATCTCCAAAAAAGAAAAAAAAAAAAAAAGGGCAACACTATAGTGTATAGTGACTGGAAGTTACATGCTTGAAATATAGTTTTATTCTTAAAATTCATAGGAATTTCCCTTTCTTTTCTACATTGTCCTATTTTATTGCATTTTAAAATAGCATTTCAAATTGTTTTCTGGATAACTCATTAAGTTTCTCTCTCGAATGTTGGAATTAAATAAACTCTCCAGAACCTTTTGCCCTATCTATCCTATATCTTTCATTATATTGTGGTACATGGTAGTATATTCCTGAGCTTATATAAACCCCAGTGTGAGAAGAGCAACGCTACTCAAGAAATTAATAAATATTTGCACAGGATTCAAGTTGAAGGAAACAAGCTTTTCATAAAGTTCAAATCACAGGACTTTTGAAACTCTTCAGATTAAACAGCTCTCCAGGAGGTCAGCATTGCCACGCAGAAACATCTATTGGTGCCTGGCACACCACGAGGTCTCTCTGAGGACATGTAAAACCTGGTTAGAGAAGAATCAGAAGAATGAGAGGGTTAGAGAGTATGACTTCTGAGGATATGAAGAAACCACTTAGGAGAATTCAAAACTCTGTCAAAGTTAGTTTTTACAAACCATAGAATTAGTCAGGGTTGGGTCTCCCAGATTGATAAAATTGGACAAGCACTGCAGCTTCTGGGTATAGCCCCTATTAGCACCCCAAGTATATTTGCAGAAAACATATATTAACTGCAAAAGTAGGGCTCCAACTAGTGGATGGTTTGGTACATCATCACATCATGTCAGGAAGTATCAAAAATTAGCCTGCCGATTACAAGAACTTCAAAGATCCTAGAGAAGACAGTTATACGCTCTATACATGCTCTGTTGTGTTCGCTTTATTTGACACTATGGTTTTCTACATCCAAGTGATCAAGAAAAGGTCAGACTTCAGGAACTGGAGCTGAAATATGTTAAAGCCTTTCTCTCTTTTCTCTGAACTCGCTTGATTGACTACATCTGTGTATGGCGTCAGGT
Source organism: Choloepus didactylus (assembly GCF_015220235.1). Classification (NCBI taxonomy): domain Eukaryota; kingdom Metazoa; phylum Chordata; class Mammalia; order Pilosa; family Megalonychidae; genus Choloepus; species Choloepus didactylus. The sequence goes on from NC_051312.1 coordinate 15,534,228, forward strand.
ATAAAACCACTTGAGGCTTCCCAGCTCCTCTCAACTTCCTGTTGCCTGACGTACTCATAGCCTGAGTTCTAGCATAATGAAGGCCTTTGTGGAGTTAGGAGGGCTGCTGCTGCTTCTTGTTTCCTTGATTTGGACGTGTTCTGGGCAAGAGCCAGGTGTAAGAGTGAACCGTGGCTGATGGTTTCTCAATGACTGTGAGTCAAGAGTTTCTAGTTCCTTGGATTTTATCGTCCCATCCTAAAAAGTCAGAACTAAATAGTTCTCATTAGCCCCATGGTTTATATTCCCCTTGGGCCCTGCTAATACTCTTGAATGAATGGGGTGTTGCACTCAAGCAGCTGCTATTTTCTCTGAGAGTCCTCAGAGTGAGTTAGTCCGTCCTCTTCTCCTGCCACTTCTTCCTACCTGTCAGTACTAGAATTTCCCGTTGTGTCATTCTTGGACCATTTGCTCTTCCATGTAACTTTCACTTCCCACAGCTGGTATGTCATCCTTTCTTTCACCACTTCACACCTGAATTAATTGGCTTCCATTATCTGATTTCCTTTCTTCCCCTCCAGAACATTGTTGCATAAATCTTCTTAAGATAGTCCTCTATCTATCTGACAAAACCCCTTCTTAAAAACTCAAGTGCTTCCCAGCTACCACTTGGGTAACACAGACCAGCCTTCATCATGCTATAAAGCTGTAGTGTCTGCTTCTTGAAGAACTGCAGGGTTCACTTTCAGACTACTGGTTTCTCTGCTGGCATTGCATTGTCTCCAGCACCTGGAGAGAATCTGGTCCGGAACCTTCAGTAACGTATTCAGACTATGTAGACTGCAGGGACTTGGCCATCTCAGAGGGAGCAGATGTTAACTTAAAAATCTTGCAGATATTTAACCTGTTCTAAATGCTCAGGAGGAAAAGTAAGATGAGTTACAAATGCACATAACAAGGGAATTGATGTACTTCTCGGGCAACAGGAGAGATTTCCTAAGGAGCTCACATTTGAGGAATGATCTTGGGCATGATGTTGTCTTTACATAGTGAAAGGTTTAAGTGTTCGATAGCATGGAAAGAAGAGTATGTTAAGAAAAAAAAAATCAATGTGCAAAATTTCAGAGGTGGTACTCCACTAAGATATATGAAATATGACCAACATGAACAGAGTAGAGAGGAGCTGACAAAAAGTGACTCCAGATGAGACTAAAGGTGCAAACAGGGCAGTGGAGAATTTTGAGATGGTGAAGGGATTGGGCATAAGCAAAAGAGCCTCTCCCTCTGTCCAGTGCATTTTCTAGAAGTCAGTCTTTCCAATATTTAGGGTATTGTGTTGTATCAGTGGTTATTAGGATGTTGATTTAAAAATGTAGACATTGTGCAAAAGCTAGAAATGGAATAGTTTGTGATTGAAATATCCTGAGCCAGAAGGAAGGCAGGTAGAGTGGAAAATAAAAGGGGAGCACCCTCTTTTGTGCTGGCATATTACAATGACCAGCACAGTTTCTTCTTCCCCATCCCATCTGCCTTGTCCTCTGGCTCACTATCTCTTTGTTTCTGAAGTAGGTGCTAGGTTGGACAGGACCTTGCAGCTCATGTTAATGACCTTGATCTTTTTCCTATTTGCAATGTAAGACCTACTTGGGAGGGTAGGGCAGAGGAAATGTAGATGAGAAGAGTTGGCTGAGTGTCTGTGGTCTTTGGGTTGACTTGAGGTCTCAATCACCCAAAAACATTCATTTCAAAGACTTTCTTGATAGCTCCCACCACTTATCATTCACAAAAACATTTTAGATAGATGAAGGATTGGAGAAAAGAGAATTCTAAACAGGTAAGCCTTTATAAACACCTTGTCCCATGTGGTGGAGCCCTGGTCTGACTGTGCTTGACTCCCAGCTTCACCCCTGACTAGATGATAAATGACCACTTAAAACTGTTGAGCTCCTATTTTCCACATCTGTAAAATGCATAGAATGCTTATTCAATTTCCCAAGAATATTAAGAAGTTCAAACTTAATAAATAGAAATGTGAAGTTCTGAAAAGAGAATGGATTTGCAGATGCTTTGCAAATGTGAATCACTCAAAGTTTAAGACAAGGGCATTGAAAACAAAAATTACTTTTTTCCTGTGGGAGGATACACCTGGAGGAAAGCATGTGGAGCTGTTATGGACTTATTGTCAAGTGTCCCTTAAACTGTAGAGCCGACAATAAATAACTCTAGTCAAACAATACTGAATCTTACTCTAGTGAACTCTCACGCTCAGGAAGATTTACTTAAGTGATTTCTGTTAATTTCTAGCGATACCATGATAGTCCTTGTTCCTCACTAGAACTTTGGGCAAGATACTTTCTCTTTCCTGAGAGCAGGGTCCATATTTTACTTCTTCTGCCATCCCAGCATCTAGCACAGATGGTGGGGTGGTATTAGAATTATCAATTTCCATCTGACATTGGAAAGACCTCATCTATTGACCTACTATGCTCCTGGATGTTGCTGGCTGTAAAAACATAGCAGTAAACAGCCTCTATCATTATGGATCCTGCATTGTAGTTGGGAGAAAAACACAATAAACAAGTTTATCAATAGACTGAAGATGTCAGCCTGAGTATCCAGATGATGAGAAATAAATAAGGTGATGTGAGATGGGAATAACTGTGGAGAGAAAAAGCTACTTGAACAGGATATTGACTCTATGGAGGCCTTCTGAGGGGGTGACAGTTGAACAGAGACCTGAAAGAGGAAACATCCATGCCAAATTCCAGAGGAAGAGCAGTGTAGGAAGAGGGTGGCAAGAAAGACAAGAGGTCAGTGTGGCTAAGGAAGAGGCTATTTTAAAAACTGCTCCTCTGAAGGGCATTTTGGAAGCATATGAAGGCTGCTTTGTTCTGAATAAGATTGGAGGAAGGGCAGGGATGCCAGGCAGCCTGTAATTCAGGGAACAATCCTAGATAGTAAAGGATTGCCCCATGTCTCACATGAATTTCAAATATTCCACCATCCATGTAAGTGGATACATGTTTATAACCAGGTGAGCCTAGAACCTACCCCCAATTTACATATAAACTGAGAGACATTCTGCACAATTTTTACAGAAAAAGGGAAAGCGTACCTCATTTTGTTTGGAACTTTACTAAAGGGTGTTCATCATTTTGGAAAAATCTTACCCCTGAGTGGAAGCCTATTCTGGTACTTGAAATCATTATGCCAGTTTGTATTAGGCATGTGCAGGTGACTCTAAGAATAAGTGTCAGAGAACTTCAAGATGTCTGCCCGAGTATCTACATCTTTATATACGTATTTTATTGTAAATTGCTTTCCTTTTATTTCTTTTATATTATAATCAGTGAATTATAGTGAATTTTTAGAAGAAATGTGTGTAGATTATCTATGCATTTTACTTAGGCATAATAAAGGGGGCATTAAAATTACTTACTGAAAAATTGGAGCATTGGGTCTGATATGTTGAGACCCAGTGGGCTAGAGCTTCATGAATCAAGGAATGTTGGATAGAGGGACAAGGAGCAGGGCACTAAGGCTGTTATGGACCACTAGGATTTCAAATTTTATTCTAATTGCAATGGGAAGCAATTAGAGAGTTGCATGCAAGCTGGTGAAATGCTCTTATCTGCATTCATGTTTGCAACCGCTCTAGAGGCTAAACTAGCAGGGTGCTTCTTTACAAGCCTTTTTTGGTAGACCAGGAGAGACTGGTAGTTTGGGCCAGGGTATTGATTACGAAGAAGTGAATTAGACGTGAGATAAATTTTGAAGATAAATGTGAGAAGACTCAATGGTGATATGGTTGTGGGTATGAAGGAACTGAGATAAGTACTAGGGTCTTTTGGCTTGGAAGTTGGATGGATTGTGGTGCTGTTGACTGAGGTGGGGAAAAAGAAAATAGGAAGTGAGGTAGTATCAGGAGTTCTGTATTGGACATATATGTATTGAGAGAGCTATTTCAAATAGCCACTTGGTGGCTAATTGACAAGGTGACTCTAAAACTCAGAAGAGTCTAAGCCAGACATAAGCCATGCATTCAGGTCCCCCAAAGTAATGCAGTGTGATCCAAAGAACAGTGAAACATACCTGACTTTTAGTCCGAGATCTTTACTAGTTCCATGACCTTAAAAGAATTAAAAGTCAAAACATGGAATCTGTTTTCAAAGTGCTCAAGTTTTAACAAGGACACCAGGTATTGGAGAGCTTAGTACTTGGTACAAGTGCTCTAATAAAGACAAGGTCTCCTGCTCCTCTGCAAAATGAGTAGGCTCAAGGAGATGGTCACAGACCCCTAAACTTCGTTTGTTTTAGCTGAAGATGGTCTTCCTTCTTGAACCTAATCCTGCTCAAACTTCTCTGAGCTACTCATTGAAACTAAATTCCTAACTGATATTTTCCCTCTTTTAACAGTATTGGTGGAATGCATCCACTTTAATTTTCGTGCTACAGTTAAAAGGGCATTATTTCATAGAGATGAATTAGTAGGCCCTGATGAATTATATCTGGGGACTGGCTGTCCGGCAATTTACATGCGACCATATGAACTTGAATTTGATTATCCTGTGGCTCTCTGTGGAATTGCAAAAAAGGTAAGAGAAGCAACCATTTCACCCTTTGCCATCAATAGTCTTTGGAAGTGTTGCTTTACATTTTCCCTTGTTATAATAGGCTACCAATATGGCTAATTGGTGCCACGGGCTGAGCAGAAGCCTATGAAGAACACAAAGAAATTTTTCTCTGTTTTCATTTATTTACCAGAGACCTACTATGTACAGGATATAAGAGTGAATAAGAAACTTGCACTACGAGCTTTCTCTTAAGTATACCTTTTATTAGGGTAGAACACCTATTACATGTATAGCATGAGATATATATCCCATATTTTCATGCATTTTCTAATCCTTATAATCCTATGAGGTTGGTTAAGAAATGTAAATGAACTCATAACATTAACATACGGCAGAGTCAGGGCTGGCAACTAGGTTTTCTGATGATGATTATTTTTTTTAATTCAATTTTATTGAGATATATTCACAAACCATACAATCAATCATGGTGTACAATCAGTTGTTCACAGTACCAACATATAGTTGTGTATTCATCACCACAATAAGTTTTTGAACATTTTCTTTACCACAAACAAAAGAGAAAAAGAATAAAAGTTAAAGTAAAAAAGAACACCCAAAACATCTCATACCCTCCCCTCTCTCCCTATTATTCATTCACTTTTTGTCCTCATTTTTCTACTCATTTGTCCATACACTGGATAAAGGGAGTGGGGGCCATGAAGTTTTCACAATCACGCAGTCACACAGTATAATCTATATAGTTATACAATCATCTTCAAGAATCAAGGCTACTGGGTTCCAGTTCAACAGTTTCAGATATTTCCTTCTAGCTATTCCAATACACTAAAAACTAAAAAGGGATACCTATATAATGCATAAGAATAACCTCCAGAATGACCTCTCAACTCTACTTGAAATCTCTCAGCCACTGAAACTTTATTTTGTTTCACTTCTCTTCCCCCTTTGGTAAAGAAGACTTTCTCATTCCCATGATGCCAGGGCCAAGCTCATCCCCATGAGTCATGTCCCACATTGCCAGGGAGATTTACACCCCTGGGAGTCATGTCCCACATAGCGAGCAGGGCAGTGAGTTCACCTGCAGAGTTGGCTTATCTGATGACTATTCTATAAGCCTTTTGATCCTTATCAGTTATGACCCTGGTATAAGAGGGGATAGAATGTATAACAATGCTAGAAAGAAACCACCAGGGAAGTTCAGAGGAAAGCACAATCTGGGAGTTCTTGAATTGGAATAAGACTTTACTTGTTCTTCTCTATTGCACAAATGATTATTGAAAGTGAACTCATATTATTTCAACAGCTGAATAAGGAAATATCTGGGAAAATTTTGATAAAGGAGATTTCTATCACTCTAAAGGTAAATAAAATACACCCAATTTATCTCCTCTTAATTTGTACTGCTTTAAACATGGGGCTAAATATGTTCTGACAGGAACCTGGCCTTCAGATCACAGGCAAGGGATGTGTTGGTCCTGCTGACATGAAGTTCTTTCAGTGGGACCTTCATTAACCCACCAGGATCTTGGTCTGAGAATACAGTTTATACTTGTCCAAGATGTACCATTATCCCATACCTATGCCCACAGCTAGAAAGTGCTAGTGATTTACCTACTCTTTCCTACATGCCATGGAGAAATCCAAAGGCGTCTTGAGACACTTCTAGTGTTTAAAAGCAGCTGTCCCTTCTGGGACCCTTGGCAACAGCCTAAATCAGTGTTTATCACCTGGAGTAAACCTGCTCCCTAGGGACATTTAGCCACCATTGGAGATCTTTTTGGTTGTCACAAGTGGAGGTGGGGGTGGTTCAGAGCAGTGTTTGGTAGACAGTAGAGGTCAGGGACACTGTTAAACACCTTCCAGTGCATGGGAGAGCCCCTGCCCCCCCCAAAAAAAAATTATCCAGCCCCAAACACCACTAGTGCCAAGGTTGAGAAACCCTGGTCTAAATTATCACCCTTTCCTTCTCTCCCACCTCTGAGCTCTAAGCAGCCTTTCACTAAGGAGGTTAGGATTATTAAATTGAAGTAGCCTAACCTCTGTCTTCATTGCTATTCAGTCCAGGAAAGGGAAGTTCATATGTTAAAATTGTCTCTCTTTTCTGTTTTACTCCTTGATTTGAATAGCTGAACCACGTAGATCGTTTATACCCTGGGAACAAAGTGATTTATCCATCTTATAGGATGCTATGAAGCTAATAAATTTATGCAACAATTTAAGGACATGAGAACCTCTTTATTAAAGTAGAAAAAAGAGGCTATATATTCAGAATACAAAATATGATCTCAATAATGTAAGCAATGGATGGCTTAAAAAGTTGGGTAGAATTTCATGCAAATAGTTACAATATTAAACCTATGATGATCTGACTATAGGAACTGTATCTCATTTGTAGAACACCAAACATGTCTCAAATGTTCACTATGATTAATATATATTTTATACTCAGAAAATTTATTGTTTAGCACAAATACATCATTTTTAATTAGTTGTCCTCCTTTTGGTCTAAATTTTCAGAGATTTAGAAAACAGAAATAAAGAGAAAGTGTATTTCAATTCAGAGATTATATAAAGCATTTCAAAACCCCATGATAATTGTCTTTCTAAATCCTCTCTTGGTTGGAAAAAATGTGTCTCCTAAGTAGCTGTGAAAATTTTTCTTTCCTAAAATTTTGATTTGGGGAGGCAGACATAAAACCTTCAGCTTCAATTGACCCTCACTCGCCAGCTCTATTTAAAACCATATGCTATGTGTTTTCTTTTGCTTTGTTTGTTTGTATCTGTTTTCTTATGAAGTTAAGTGCTACTGCTTTGCTGGAGAGAAATTTAATCACCTTAGTATAATATCATGATCTCTAGAGACATTGAGTGGCCAATTTTTTAATTTGAATGTATTAAAATGTGTTGTGACAAATGAACACATATTTCAAAGGTCTCTTTTCCCACCAGGTGTTCTCTGATGGAGTTGTAATTCATTCCTGGCTTACCTATATGTCAAGGAATCGATTAACTTTTGCTGAACTTCAATTGGAATGTATGGTTCCCAGGTCAGTCCAAAATATTCTCTGGGTTCTCCCTTAAATGCCAAAAGCATTTGTTGAAATACGTATTATTCAGACCTTGAAAATTATGACTTTTTATATAGCTTCTCAGCTTTACAGAACCTCTGCCCATGTTATTTAATCTCTACAGCAGCCCACTAAAACTCAGGTGGAGTTACACAAAATTACAAAGCCTGGGGTAGAACTTGTCTCTTTATTCCAGACCCTCAAGTCCTCCACTTCCCAATACATTATGAGGACTTGCTGCCAAACCTGATAGATAACACCCATCTTCAACACATAATTATATACAGAGGTTTCTTAAGCGTGAAGGTTGACTCTGACCCCTCCACCATCCCGAGGTTCTGAGTTACATGAAAGAGTTGGGGTTCGGGAAGTCAAATAAATACCAATGTGTATTCCCCTCCTGATTTCAGAATCAACTAAGAATATAAAAGAAGTAGATCAAACTGTAATTTTATATCTAAGAAAGCCAATAGGCAAACGAGACTTTAGGTCCACAGCTAGAAGGCCTCCAACAAGTCCACCCTGAAATGAATTTGCTAACCCTGGGCCAAGAAGAACTGGACAATTGCAACTCCCCCTTCCCATCCACTCCAGCCTTGAATACAAAAAAAGTACTGCCCAGATTTTTTTAAACCTGACCCAACCCCCATTTTTTTTCTTCAGAAGCTCCTATGTCTCACCTGATGAATCTCCTATCAACATTTGAATGCAAGAAAGTTTGACTGTACCTTCTCCTGCTCAACACTGGTTCTTGATACAGTACAGGCACTGTGGGAAATGTTGGTATCCCCACTTCAGAGACAGTTGGGTAAGGAGACTGATAAGGGCAATCATTTAATATATCACATTGGGTATTTTATGACCAAAAGTATTGGGGTTAAGTAAGACCTGACTGGCATACAATTCAGTAGTGGAAGTATACAAAGAAAAGTATACAGCGTGTGCTCCTCCCTTCTTTCTTTCCTCTCTCTCTCTCTCTCTCTCTCTCTCTCTCAATCATTCTCCACCCTGTATCTCCCCATACTTGGTAGTAATATGTGGAAGACCCTACACTTACCAGTCTTATAATTCTCTCTTCACCCTAGATTTTTTTTCTTGATACCAAGGATTTCACTTTACCAAGTTCAAAACCAAATGCTTAAGCCTAAAACCAATGACTATAATGGAAGGAGGGGTTAAATTCAAGAGTTGCTGATTGTTCTCATCAGTTGTGAAGATACTAGATGTATTAAGGTTGAGGAGGGGCCTTTGAAAGAAATATGTAGGTTAAACCATTTGGGTTTTCCCACTGTGTCCAGTTCAAATAAAACTTTAAACATGTACAAGATTACCTTGACTGCTTTTTCCTTGTTGGATAATCTTTTTTTTTTTTTTTTTTCCTGGTTTTATTGCTTTCATTTACCATCTGTTTTCTATCCAGCAAAAGGAAGATCTTTTTTTTTTTCCTTTTTTTTTTTATCTTCATTTTATTGAGATATATTCACATACCACGCAGTCACAAAACAAATCGTACTTTCGATTGTTTACAGTACCATTACATAGTTGTACATTCATCACCAAAATCAATCCCTGACACCTTCATTAGCACACACACAAAAATAACAAGAATAATAATTAGAGTGAAAAAGAGCAATTGAAGTAAAAAAGAATACTGGGTACCTTTGTCTGTTTGTTTCCTTCCCCTGTTTTTCTACTCATCCATCCATAAACTAGACAAAGGGGAGTGTGGTCCTTATGGCTTTCCCAATCCCATTGTCACCCCTAATAAGCTACATTTTTATACAACTGTCTTCGAGATTCATGGGTTCTGGGTTGTAGTTTGATAATTTCAGGTATCTACCACCAGCTACCCCAGTTCTTTAGAACCTGAAAAGGGTTGTCTAAAGTGTGCATAAGAGTGCCCACCAGAGTGACCTCTCGGCTCCTTTTGGAATCTCTCTGCCACTGAAGTTTATTTCATTTCCTTTCACATCCCCCTTTTGGTCAAGAAGATGTTCTCCGTGCCACGATGCCGGGTCTACATTCCTCCCCGGGAGTCATATTCCACGTTGCCAGGGAGATTCACTCCCCTGGGTGTCTGATCCCACGTAGGGGGGAGGGCAGTGATTTCACCTTTCAAGTTGGCTTAGCCAGGGAGACAGGGCCAAATCTGAGCAACAAAGAGGCATTCGGGAGGAGGCTCTTAGGCACAACCATAGGGAGGCCTAGCCTCTCCTTTGCAGCAACCGTCTTCCCAAGGGTAAAACTTATGGTAGAGGGCTCAACCCATCAAACCACCGGTCCCCTATGTCTGTGGTCATGTTAGCAACCATGGAGGTGGGGTAGGCGAATACCCTTGCATTCTCCACAGGCTCCTCAAGGGGGCACTACATCTTTTTTTTTTTCCTTGTTTTTCTTTTTTTCTTTTATTTAACTTTCCCTTCTTTTTTAAATCAATTGTATGAAAAAAAAGTTAAAAAGAAAACAAACATAAAATAAAAGAACATTTCAAAGAGACCATAACAAGGGAGTAAGAAAAAGACAACTAACCTAAGATAACTGCTTTACTTCCAACATGTTCCTACTTTACCCCAAGAAAGTTACATAATATAGCAACATTTCAGTGAACTTGTTCCTACTACATCCATCAGAAATTAACAGACCATAGTCATTTCTGGGCATCCCCAGAACGTTAAATAGCTTATCTGTTCTTCTTGGATTATTGTTCCCCCTTCCTTAATTGCTCTCTACTGCTAGTTCCCCTACATTCTACATTATAAACCATTTGTTTTACATTTTTCAAAGTTCACATTAGTGGTAGCATATAATATTTCTCTTTTTGTGCCTGGCTTATTTCGCTCAGCATTATGTCTTCAAGGTTCATCCATGTTGTCATATGTTTCACGAGATCGTTCCTTCTTACTGCCGCGTAGTATTCCATCGTGTGTATATACCACATTTTATTTATCCACTCATCTGTTGAAGGACATTTGGGTTGTTTCCATCTCTTGGCAATTGTGAATAATGCTGCTATGAACATTGGCATGCAGATATCTGTTCGTGTCACTGCTTTCCGATCTTCCGGGTATATACCGAGAAGTGCAATTGCTGGATCGAATGGTAACTCTATATCTAGTTTTCTAAGGAACTGCCAGACTGACTTCCAGAGTGGCTGAACTGTTATACAGTCCCACCAACAATGAATAAGAGTTCCAATTTCTCCACATCCCCTCCAGCATTTGTAGTTTCCTGTTTGTTTAATGGCAGCCATTGTAACCGGTGTTAGGTGGTATATCATTGTGGTCTTAATATGCATCTCTCTAATAGCTAGTGAAGCTGAACATTTTTTCATGTGTTTCTTGGCCATTTGTATGTCCTCTTCAGAGAACTGTCTTTTCATATCTTTTGCCCATTTTATAATTGGGCTGTCTGTACTATTGTCATTGAGTTGTAGGATTTCTTTATATATGCAAGATATCAGTCTTTTGTCAGATACATGGTTTCCAAAAATTTTTTCCCATTGAGTTGGCTGCCTCTTTACCTTTTTGAGAAATTCCTTTGAGGTGCAGAAACTTCTAAGCTTGAGGAGTTCCCATTTATCTATTTTCTCTTTTGTTGCTTGTGCTTTGGGTGTAAAGTCTAGGAAGTGGCTGCCTAATACAAGGTCTTGAAGATGTTTTCCTACATTATCTTCTAGGAGTTTTATGGTACTTTCTTTTATATTGAGATCTTTGGTCCATTTTGGGTTAATTTTTGTGTAGGGGGTGAGGTAGGGGTCCTCTTTCATTCTTTTGGATATGGATATCCAACTCTCCCAGCCCCATTTGTTGAAAAGACCATTATGGCTCAGTTCAGTGACTTTGGGGGCCTTATCAAAGATCAGTCGGCCATAGATCTGAGGGTCTATCTCTGAATTCTCAATTCGATTCCATTGATCTATATGTCTATCTTTGTGCCAGTACCATGCTGTTTTGGCAACTGTGGCTTTATAATAAGCTTCAAAGTCAGGGAGTGTAAGTCCTCCCACTTCGTTTTTCTTTTTTAGAGTGTCTTTAGCAATTCGAGGCATCTTCCCTTTCCAAATAAATTTGATAACTAGCTTTTCCAAGTCTGCAAAGTAGGTTGTTGGAATTTTGATTGGGATTGCATTGAATCTGTAGATGAGTTTGGGTAGAATTGACATCTTAATGACATTTAGCCTTCGTATCCATAAACATGGAATATTTTTCCATCTTTTAAGGTCCCCTTCTATTTCTTTTAGTAGAGTTATGTAGTTTTCTTTGTATAGGTCTTTTACATCTTTGGTTAAGTTGACTCCTAGGTACTTGATTTTTTTAGTTGCTATTGAAAATGGTATCTTTTTCTTGAGTGTCTCTTCAGTTTGTGCATTTCTAGCATATAGAAACATTACTGACTTATGTGCATTAATCTTGTATCCCGCTACTTTGCTAAATTTGTTTATTAGCTCTAGTAGCTGTATCGTCGATTTCTCAGGGTTTTCTAGATATAAGATCATATCATCTGCAAACAGTGACAGTTTTACTTCTTCTTTTCCAATTTGGATGCCTTTTATTTCTTTGTCTTGCCGGATTGCCCTGGCTAGCACTTCCAGCACAATGTTGAATAATAGTGGTGACAGCGGGCATCCTTGTCTTGTTCCTGATCTTAGAGGGAAGGCTTTCAGTCTCTCACCATTGAGTACTATGCTGGCTGTGGGTTTTTCATATATGCTCTTTATCATGTTGAGGAAGTTTCCTTCAATTCCTACCTTTTGAAGTGTTTTTATCAAAAACAGATGTTGGATTTTGTCAAATGCTTTTTCAGCATCTATTGAGATGATCAATTGATTTTTCCCTTTTGACTTGTTAATGTGTTGTAATACATTGATTGATTTTCTTATGTTGAACCATCCTTGCATGCCTGGAATGAACCCCACTTGGTCATGGTGTATGATTTTTTTAATGTGTCTTTGGATTCGATTTGCAAGTATTTTGTTGAGGATTTTTGCATCTATATTCATTAGGGAGATTGGCCGGTAGTTTTCCTTTTTTGTAGCATCTTTGCCTGGTTTTGGTATTAGATTGATGTTAGCTTCATAGAATGAGTTAGGTAGTGTTCCCTTTTCTTCAATGTTTTGAAAGAGTTTGAGTAAGATTGGTGTCAGTTCTTTCTGGAAAGTTTGGTAGAATTCCCCTGTGAAGCCATCTGGCCCTGGGCATTTATTTGTGGGAAGATTTTTGATGACTGATTGGATCTCTTTGCTTGTGATGGGTTGGTTGAGGTCTTCTGTTTCTTCTCTGGTCAGTCTAGGTTGTTCATATGTTTCCAGGAAATTGTCCATTTCTTCTACATTATCCAGTTTGTTGCCATACAGTTGTTCATAATATCCTCTTATAATTTTTTTAATTTCTTCAGGATCTGCAGTTATGTCACCTTTTTCATTCATTATTTTGTTTATATGGGTCTTCTCTCTTTTTGATTTTGTCAGTCTAGCTAGGGGCTTGTCAATCTTGTTGATCTTCTCAAAGAACCAACTTTTGGTGATATTTATCCTCTCTATAGTTTTTTTGTTCTCTATGTCATTTATTTCCGCTTTAATCCTTGTTATTTCTTTTCTTCTACTTGGTTTAGGATTGGTTTGCTGTTCATTTTCTAGCTTCTTCAGTTGATCCATTAGTTCTTTGATTTTGGCTCTTTCTTCCTTTTTAATATATGCGTTTAGTGCTATAAATTTCCCCCTCAGCACTGCTTTTGCTGCATCCCATAGGTTTTGGTATGTTGTGTTCTCATTTTCATTCGTCTCTATATATTTAGCAATTTCTCTTGCTATTTCTTCTTTAACCCACTGATTGTTTAGGAGTGTGTTGTTTAACCTCCAGGTATTTGTGAATTTTCTAAGTCTCTGATGGTTATTGACTTCTAATTGTATTCCATTGTGGTCAGAGAATGTGCTTTGAATAATTTCAATCTTTTTAAATTTATTGAGGCTTGTTTTATGTCCCAGCATATGATCTATTCTGGAGAAAGTTCCATGAGCACTAGAAAAGTATGTGTATCCTGGTGCTTTGGGATGTAATGTCCTGTATATGTCTGTTAAATCTAATTCATTTATCAGATTGTTTAGGTTTTCAATTTCCTTATTGGTCTTCTGTCTGGTTGATCTATCTATAGGAGACAGTGATGTGTTGAAGTCTCCCACAATTATTGTGGAAACATCAATTGCTTCCTTTAGTTTTGCCAGTGTTTCTCTCATGTATTTTGTGGCACCTTGGTTGGGTGCATAGACATTTACAATTGTTATTTCTTCTTGCTGAATTGCCCCTTTTATTAGTATGTAGTGGCCTTCTTTGTCTCTCAAAACATCCCTGCATTTGAAGTCTATTTTATCTGAGATTAATATTGCTACACCTGCTTTCTTTTGGCTGTAGCTTGCATGAAATATTTTTTTCCATCCTTTCACTTTCAGTTTCTTTGTGTCCCTGTGTCTAAGATGAGTCTCTTGTATGCAACATATTGATGGTTCATTTTTTTTGATCCATTCTGCGAATCTATATCTTTTAATCGGGGAGTTTAATCCATTTACATTCAACGTTATAACCGTGAAGGCATTTCATGAATCAGCCATCTTATCCTTTGGTTTATGTTTGCCATATTTTTCCCCTCTGTCTATTAATATCCTTTATTGTACCCATACCGAATCTCTTTAGTACTGAACCTTTCTCCAAGTCTCTCTGTCCTTTCTTTGTTTCTCTGTCTGTAGGGCTCCCTGTTGTATCTCCAGTAGGGCAGGTCTCTTGTTAGCAAATTCTCTCAGCATTTGTTTGTCTGTGAAAAATTTAAGCTCTCCCTCAAATTTGAAGGAGAGCTTTGCTGGATAAAGTATTCTTGGCTGGAAATTTTTCTCACTCAGAATTCTAAATATATCGTGCCACTGCCTTCTTGCCTCCATGGTGGGTGCTGAGTAGTCACTACTTAGTCTTATGCTGTTTCCTTTGTATGTGGTGAATTGCTTTCCTCTTGCTGCTTTCAGAACTTGCTCCTTCTCTTCTGTGTTTGACAGTGTGATCAGTATATGTCTCGGAGTGGGTTTATTTGGATTTATTCTATTTGGAGTTCGCTGAGCATTTATGATTTGTGTATTTATGTTGTTTAGAAGATTTGGGAAGTTTTCGCCAACAATTTCTTTGAATACTCTTCCTAGACCTTTACCCCTTTCTTCCCCTTCTGGGACACCAATGAGTCTTATATTCAGACGTTTCATATGATCTATCATATCCCTGAGGTCCATTTCGATTTTTTCAATTTTTTTCCCCATTCTTTCCTTTATGCTTTCATTTTCCATTCTGTCATCTTCCAGGTCACTGATTCGTTGTTCAACTTCCTCTAGTCTTGTACTATGAGTGTCCAGAATCTTTTTAATTTGGTCAACAGTTTCTTTAATTTCCATAAGATCGTCCATTTTTTTATTTAGTCTTGCAATGTCTTCTTTATGCTCTTCTAGGGTCTTCTTGATTTCTTTTGTCTCCCGTACTATGGTCTCATTGTTCATCTTTAGTTCTTTGAGTAGCTGCTCTAGGTGCTGTGTCTCTTTGGATCTTTTGATTTGGGTGCTTGGGTTTGGGTTATCCATATCGTCTGGTTTTTTCATATGCTTTATAATTTTCTGTTGTTTTTGGCCTCGTGGCATTTGCTGAACTTGATAGGGTTCTTTTAGGATTTGTAGACCAATTGAAGTCCTTATCTCTAATTTGTCAGATCTACAGCTTCGTGGAGTACACTTTCTCTAACTAACCAGCAGGTGGCGTCCATGAGCCACCTGTTCTCCACAAGCCAGTTCTCTCCTGCTTAGCCTTTTTGGTGAGTGGGGGAGTGAGTCTTGTGGGGTCCAATTGGTGTTCCAAGGTTGCGTGTGTAGTTGGTGTTGCCTGCCCTGTATATGGGGCGTGTTTCTGGGCAGTCAGGGAGGGGGGTGGCCATAACAATCAAATCTCCCTGGTGATCCTAGAGTTTTAAAGCTGCTGCAATAGTCTAATCCTTCAGTTCAGTCCTGCCACAGTTTGTCTCTGCCAATGACCCACAAGTCCTTGGTATTGGCGTATGGCTCCTGAGACTTACAAGTGGGCCCCTCTTCCAGGCCGTGCACCCCGGGTCCTCTGTTGAGGGATGACTGTGCTATGTCACAGGTGAGTGCCGTCCCCCCAGAGCAGTTCTGGGCTGCTGGTCTGTGTAGGGAGGCTCCCAGTCTGCTGAAATGATGGCTGAATGGGGTTTGTTAATTCACACTGCTCCACCTTCCCAACTCTGGGGCAATCAGCTGAGGTTGCAGGGAAGGCTAATGTCCACACCCAGTTTTGTGGTATGTGCCTGTTATTTGAAGCACTTCCGTCACACTGGGTTGTCTGGGGCAGCTCTGGGCTATGGGGCTGGCGATGGGCAGGAGTGTTTCCTGTCCACCAGGATGATGGCTGTGAGCGGACACCCCCCTTTTCTTGGGAAGTTGTGGTGTTTAGTGAATTTTCTCAGCCACTGGATTATTGCCTTTTGTCTCAGAGCTCTCTTAGTTCTGCACTTGAGTTGACCTGCCCAAATTACAAGTCTTTGAAGCTTTCTGTATTGGGCTTCTTAGAGTAATTGTTTTAGAAAAAGAAAAAAGGATTAAAAAAAAAAAAAAAAAAAGAAAAAGGGCCCTCCTCAGAGATCTAATGGGTTATTGAAATGCTAAGAGACAAAGCAACCAGGGCCATTAAGGAAAGGTCCACAGGGCAGAGAGATCAGCTTTTCTTTGGGATTTGCATATGCGCCTCAGGGCTTGAGCTCAGGCCTGAGCTCTGCCCTTCCCCTTTCTATGTTCACCAGAACTCCAAAAATCCTCCACTTTTATTTTGGAGTTTTTCGTGTTGTTTTTTTTCTATGCCTGTCTCCTCTCTGCTGGGCTGGCTGCTCTCAGATTCTCTGGTGTCTGGTCTCAGTCTATCTATGGTTGGAGTTTGGATCAGTAGAATGAGTTTCCGATAAGGGCTGCCACTGCAGTTCTCCCTTCTCCTTCCCAGAGCTGACAGCCCCTCCTCCCATGGGACTGAGCCTGGCAGGGAGGGGCGCGGGTCCCCTGGCCGCAAAAACTTACAGATTTCGCTGATCTCAGCAGTTCCACGTTTTCATGAGTGTTGTGTGAAGTATGCCCAAAGTCAGATTGCTCTGTGGTGTCCAGTCCACGAAGTTCCTGGCTTTCTGCCTACTTTCCTGGAGGAGTAACTAAAACATACAGCTCACTAGTCCGCCATCTTGCCCCGCCTCTCTCTGGATAATCTTTAAAAGACAGGATGTGTGTTTCTCCCATTCTTAAAATATGAACTATCTCAAGACTTTCTGGGATATAGCTCATATCTGGATGTCATAAGAAAATCACATCCTAAAACTAACATTGTATATTTTAACTGGTTCCTCTCCCGTAGCTATAAGCTCAAGAGAGTCCTCTCCATCTTTTGAACAATATCCCTGAAAGTTGGGTCTCATAAATACTAAGCCTCAGCTGCTTATGAACTTTGTTTTTCCATAGCCAGCACCTTTTTATGGGCCATACAATCACTCACCTCAAAGGCATAGGATTGATCCTTTCACCGATGAATGTGGGAAGCTTTTGCAACAGCAAAACAGAAGTAAACCAGTTTAATAATGTCACATGGCATTTTATTTTTACATATTTATATGCTTTTAATTTGTTTTAATCTATTGTAATCCCATTCATGATACCATCTGTGTTTTTAACCTTCAATGTGGACACCAGTCCATGAATAAAACTTGTCATATTTTATTGTATATCTGTACTTAATGCAATTCTAATTTAACATTCTAAGCTGCTGGGCTGAGTTACCAGGGAGGTGGGGGATGCAGGGGCGGGGAGGGAATTAGTGACAACCTGGCTTTCATTAGCTAATATCCAACTGTCAAAAATTGGTCTTACTTATAGGCAATTAACATGGCCAGTAAGCTGACTTGGAAGAGGGTGAGGAGAAACTGAAATCTGCCAGAAGCATAGGGGGATGGGTGAGTGAATAGGATGCATATTTAGAGCCATTAAATAATTTAGATGCCCCAAATTATTTTGTAATAAAAGTGGAAAGAATTGGACTTGGGGTCTACCCATGTGGCCCACAATCAGAGGTTGGACACACAATTGTTCATCCTCTCAACACAAACAATATCAATAACCTCCCATTCTTTATCTCAAAGATTCTGTGTTAAATGGGAGTGAAGCACAGAAACATCTGGCAGTTGTGGTCTTGTGATTACATCTACCTGAACTTTTTCAGATTTTACTTTTGTCAAGATGTCACCCTCATTTTAGATTTAGAAGCCATGTTACCATCGGAGGACTCTGAACTGCAGGCTCTGTGAAATGACTCAAACACAATCCCTTTCCTGTGGGTAACTTGGTGGGGAAGGTAGACTAAGATCCCCAGGTACAGGACAGAATTTTTCCAAAATCCAGATTGGCTCTTGAGCTTCTTTGGACATGGGAGGGTTCTTACTCTGGAGTTCAAGTGCTCCCGCCCATGTAATCCCCTTGTATTTTCTGCTCATGCATTAGTAATAATAGGTATTTTCAATTTGCATGTCCAAATAGCCTGAATTCAAGCAAAGGAATCCACTGTCTGACGTTCCAGTGGACCCACCCGCGGCTAAGGTGTCACTTTCACAAGAAGCAGCTTGGTTGCTGAGTGAGGGCCACAGGACACCTTGGTCCTAGTCTACCTCAGGTAGGTCCACAGCTCTTCAAGTTTCCCTTGGCATGGCTCAGGTATCGAGAAAGTGGCCATCCAAGCACGCATCCTCATGTTATTTCTGGTGAACATCTTCTTGCCTTGCAAGTAAAGAAAGCTGCTTTCATTTAAAAGGTTTTATGTTGACTTCCTCTGACCCATCACCCTGATTGCCTCTTATGGGCTATGTATGTACAGGAGTGGAGGCCACGTGTCAGGCTCAGATGCTTCCCTGGCTCTGGGACACCATCTCCCAGTAAAAGACACCCCTGCCTAGCCCTCCCCACGTTCCCAGTGCCTGAGCTGCTGATGCTTGGCCAGCAAACTTTGAGACTCTCCTTCCTGAGATTATAATTTAATGTAATTAAATTAAATTATATTGATTTAATAATATATTTGTTACATTATTAATATAATATTAATATTATACTATAGTATAATAGTATAATACTGTACTATTTGGTATTATTTATCTACTATCTCCCTGCCCTTATCCTCTCATAATTATCTTTTATTTTTATAGCTTTTACTCATGTTTTGATAAAGGAGAGCCATACAGACAGCAATCTAAAACCCACAAAAGATGTAGAAACTATGCACACAAGCCAAGATTCTAAAATAAGCCTCCCACAAAATGGACACAGACACACACATACACACACACACATACTTATATAAAAAATACATATATTTTCCAGGATTTATAAACTTGAGATGGCCCAGATGCACTGTGAGATTATCCCATATTGTCAATTGACTTCAGTCCAGGAAGTTTCTATTTTTCTATATTAAATTATATTTGAAATAGAAAAGTCAGTGATTTAATACTTCTTACATTATTATAATACTGCTCACTTAATTAACAAGTATATATTGGAAGGTTACTATAAGCAAAATATTGTTCTATGCTCAAGGATACAGTAATGAAAACACACACACACACACAATCCCTTCCCTCCTTGATCTTATATCCTAGTGGATATGAAAACAATAAACAAAATAGATAAGTAAAATATACAGTAGACATGGATATAGTAAAATATATATTGTGGTAAAATGAAAAACTTGCCTGGTCATTATCCCCACTTCCTGGGGAAGCAACCTCTGAATGGCTGGAATTTCCTGTAATGAGTCTTTTATTCTTTGTGGACCCAGGCCCACCCCTGATGGTTTGGATACTAACTTGAGGACAGGTGAGGCCAGCCATGCCTGTCATCTTAGGGCAGGGATTGGTCACACCAGAAAGACCAATCTGGTGATCAGGGAGCTGGAGCTTTGGGCCACATCATATCAGCCCACATCACATCTCCTATTCATCAGGCCATAGAGGCTCCCAAGTACTGGAACTGTAATCAAAGAACTTTGCAAGGTCTCACCCACCAACCAAAAGCTTCACTGTCCCTACCACCCTCAACTGTCAGGAAAGGTAGAGTGAACAAATGGTACCTTAAAACTTAATTTAGATCAATGATTTGAATTCCTCTTTCTCAACTTGGCCTGGGGCTCTTCCCTTAAACTTGATGGACATAAGATCTAGCCCACTGGGGAAACACCAGCTAATCCCCTATGAAGTCATAAAGGGAAGACCCATGAGGTTTGTTATGTTCCCTACTTTATTGGATCCCACACTATTACAATGTAAAATTGCTAATTATTGTAAGGGACTAATTGTATCTCTCCAGGTCCACCATTAACAGACCTAGGCTCCATTCCTGAGACTCCTCTGCAGTGGACTCCTCATGACCTGTGAGGACGGGACATGGGGCCCCACCCCCACCCCCTCCTCCATTATGACATACACGCAGCCACCTAGAGGACCAGGCAAACAGGCCCCTCCCCACCCAGGGGGGAGAGCATTTAAACTTCCCTCCCCTAATCACTGTTAGCAAACAAATCCCTAGAGACTTTGTTGTAACCAAATCTTCTGAGATCCTGCTGTAACCAAGTCTGACGAGAAACTCCCTTGTCACAAACTTTTGTAAGTGCCCACCTTGGCACTCCTTTTTGTCTTTTTCTCACGGTTCACTTTCCATGGCCAAATGCAACCGTGAGAACATCATCTCCTGTCAGTAAGTCCCAATTAAACCCATGTACACTTCCATGCCTGGTGTGTTCTTTGGTCTTAGGGCTAAGCTGGATTGGAACACAAGCTTCACCTGGCAACTTGATATGCTAGAAGAGACATCAACAAAGACTGCTTTAGAACCTAGATGGAAAGGACCTTATCAAGTCCTGTTGGCCACCACTTTGGAAGTAAAACTACAGGGAATTGATCCCTGGGTCCACCTGTCACAACTAAAACATGCCCCAAGTCCTTGAAAGGTTACTCCCATTTTGGATCTTAAGCTAAGATTGACATGAGAATGCCACAAGCAGACAGAATCTGATGTAGACAGCTTCTTCCCAAGATATCGGAACAAGTAGATGACAACCCAAGATCATGGATCAAGATATACCTGAATTTCTTTATCATATTCTCTGTCACTTCCTCTTCACCATCTGTCTAAATGTTCTCATATTCATTCTATACCCCCTTATAATGCCCAATCTCCATCCCCAATAATACCCTGCCTTCGCTGTGATTTTCTTTTACCTCCTTTTTACCCTATTTCAGCCTTATGTAACCCGAACTTGAACACAATTCCTTTGTCCTTCTAAAACCCCACGGCTTTTTTCCACTCAAGGCACAAATTTCAGGTGGGCTGAAAGGTCAGGCAAAAGAGCTCATTGGTTAAATGGGACTAAGATCGGATGACAATGTGATGATAATTATGATTCTCCTTTTGGAGTTTATGCCCAATTACCTCTACACACCAATATCCCATTTCCTTAAAGACAACAGGGACTCTCATTGAGCTCTTCAAGGACATTATTTTGTATGTGGACACAAGACATACAAAGTATCACCCATAAATTGGGTTCCTTTTATATAGCTTCTGATGTTCCCCAAATAGATATTTATAAAAGCTTCCAAAGGGAAAATTAGAAACGTGAGGGCTCTTATGACCTCTTCCCATACTATAAAACCTCCTGAAGAGATTACTGCCAGAGTAGAGACAGCTCTAAATGGATCAAGGAAAAACCCATAACCCTGGCTAAACTCATGGGGTATTGTGTTCTTGGTACTGCTCCCCTTGTCCTTAAGGAAGGTATCTCCCATGTTGGAAGATACACTATAAGATTACAGATGGTGTTAGAAAAGGTAGCTTTGAGTTAGAGAAATCTATCTCCCAACTAGGGCCGGACATCTGCTCACTAGGTGACAAAGTATTGGAACTTTGCAAAAGGAGTCTACAAAATTGATTAGCATTAGACTGTATTCTGCACTTGTGGGGACCCCGTATGGTGTATTTGTAAGTGACAGTCAAAAGGATGTTTACCAAGAGGTAATGGCACCAGAAGCCCATGCTAGAGAAGCAGCCAAATAAGCTTACACACCTCCCAAATGTGATTCATCTGCGTGTCTTTTTGGTTGGGTTCTAGGATCATGGGACCTCGGTTCAGAGATGTCCTAATGGAGGCACTTATCCTCTTAATTATGTTCATGAAATCCCTCAGTAGTCACCAGCTCTCTCTACTCTTAGATGCTAGTATGCAGCCACTAACTTAACAAATGATACAACTGATAATACAAAACCAGCATGCATGGGATGACAACAACCTCAAACTTCAACATATCTATGACATTGACAATGAAATACAAGAGACTTTTAGTGGTGAATGAGAGAGTAACATCTTTGGTCATGACCTCACTTACAAGGGGGAACTGATAAAATCATATAGAGAAAGCCCTGGGGACCCCTCAGAGCCAAAAACAAAGAAAAAAACAAAAGCTCTCTTAACTTTCCTCTTTACCTTTTGAAACTTGAAATTCCCTCCAAGGCAGCTGACCCAGATAGCCAATCAAGCCCCTAGTTCATTATCTTTGACCCAATACCAAATAAAAACCACCTGCCCTAAACTCACCCCTGTAAGACGGACAAACCCTGGTCCAATCAGAAGTCAAGCTAATTTCTTTTCTATGTCTACAAAAGTCCTTTTTCACCCCTAGAACTCCAAGCTACTTCCATTCTGTCATCCCTTGCTGCAGCAAAACTTGGGTGTCCTGAAGAAAGTGCTGTAGTCTCTGAACTCAACTTCGGTATGTCTTTCACATAAGCAGGAAAGGCAACGGGGAAGTTGAAAACAAAGCATTAAAATACACTCAGCAGGTAAAATGTATCCTATTTCAGAAACATTATTTTTTAATTAGGCATTTCTTAGCATTGGATATCATAATAAAATGTCATAATAAAAATTACTTCTATGGTAGACATTATTCTCTGTGAATTATTTTCTTTGGAAAATTTGCAAGAATTTGGTGATTCTGCCTAAATACCATTTAATAAATCTCCTTTAAGAATATAAAGACATTTTAATAAATGGGTAAAAAATGGATTCATTGCTCTCCACATTTTCCTCATTTATCCATTTAATCAAGAAATATTTATAGGGTTCTAATATGAAAGGTGATGGCAGGAGGCATTTGGGTAAGCAAGCGTAAAATAAGGGTAATCTCATGCCAATGAGATTATAAAAAAAGAAAAAGTCCAAGAGAATTATAGCAAAACTACTCACAACAATTTAAAAATTATCAATAAGGTAGTCTTGGGGAAATATAATTAAAAATGAAATTTCTCCCAAACCAGAAAACCTTTCCACAAAAGTAGAAGGGAAAGAAAAACTATTTTATTATTGAATAAGCATTAAACCAGACTGTAAGTCAATCTCACAAAGACTGCAAAAACAAAAAGAGAGCTCACCCTTTTTATGTGGTTAAGCAGCTACAACCCATTAAATACACATTCTCAAGCTATTTAGGAGGAAGGTTTACAATTCCCCAGGAACATAACAGATAAGTGTGATATATTCCTTTATTACATTACAAAGAAATGAATTCCTTCATTGAGGAGGTCTTGCCTGGTGAAATTTGCAAGAGACTCATTTTACACCTTAAGTTTACACTTTAAAAGGACAAGAAAAAGAGAACTTATAATTACAGATTTTCTAAAGTAAATACAAAAATAGATGTTTAACAGGGAGAATTTAGCACTTTATTATTCTTTTATAGATGTATTTGCCCTTACAGTAGTAAGATACTTAATTAGCATTCAAAAATTAATATGCATCTTACCTATAAAATACACATACACATACACAAAAAAGCTGGAGTATATAAAGGAAATGTGAAAGACAAATTAGAGTCAAGTATACAGACTATGGAATTTTTCTCAGGACATCGAAGTTTTGCTACAGCAAAAAAGCCAGAACAGAAGTAGTTTTGGGGCTCCAGGGATGGCAAAGGATTTTTATAAATAGAAAAGAAATTAGCTTGACTCCTACTGATTGGACCAAGTTTTGTCCATCTTTTAGGGGTGAGTTTAGGGCAGGTGGGCTTTATTTTGTATTGAGTCAAACCAGGGGCCTGACTGGCTATCTGGGTCAACTGCCTTGGCTAGGATTTCAAATTTCCACAAAGATAAACCTAAGAGGGCATGTTTGGTTTTTTTTTTTTTTTTTTTTTTTTTTTTTTGACTCTTAGGGGCTCCCAGGGATTTCTCTACACAATTTTATCAATTCCCCCATTTGTCATTCTCTGTTATGAAGGCTTAACCAAAGATGCTGTTAGTCTGTCATTTACCACTAGAAGTCCCTTGGTTTTATCACTGATTTCATGATTTATCTGAAGTTCAAAACTTTCCTCATACCATTTGCACGGGTTTTCTATCCTCAGTTGTATCATTTGTTGAGCTAGTGGCTGCATGGTAGCACTTAAGAGTAGAGAGATCTGACAACTGAGGGATATTATGAATAAGATTAAGAGGATAAAAGGATAACAAGAGCCCTCAATAGGACATCTCTGAGCCAAGGTCTGCATGACCATAAAAGCCAACCAAAGAGGCTCAGATCAATCAGATTCAGGAGGTACGTAAGCTGATTTGGTGGCTTCTCTAGCATGGGTTTCTGCTGCCATTACCTTTTGGTAAACCTCCTCTTAACTGTCATTTACAAATACACAGCACTGGGTTCCCCACTTATGCACACACCTCCTTGGGAAACCAGAATATAGCCTAATGCTAATCAATTTTGTGGACTTATTTTGTAAAGTTCCAATACTTCATCAGCTACCGAGGTGATGGATTGCCCTAGGGGAGAAAGAGATTTCTCTAACTCCAAAGCTACCTTTTCTAACACCTTCTGTAATCTTATAGTGTATCTTCCAACCCAGGAGATACCTCCTCAATGACAAGGGGAACAATCCAAGAACAGAACACCCCATGAGTTTAGCCTAGGTTATGGGTTTTTCCCTGATCCATTTAGACTAGTCTCTAGTCTGGCAATAATCTCTTCAGGAGTTTTTATGGTGTGGGAAGAGGTCATAAGAGCCCTCATGTTTCTAATTTTCCCTTTTGAAAGCTTATTATAAATATCTATTTGGGGAACATTATTGCTGACAGGGTGGCGCAGGAATGAGACGCGGACACAAAGCTAAGAGTTAAGGGAGCAGGGGGCCCACTGCATCTCGTGCTAAGTGGACAACAATGCACTCTTATCAAAAAAAAAAAAAAAAAAATTCATTTTTATTGAGATATTTATATACCATGCAGTCATACAAAGCGTACATTCAACTGTTCACAGCACCACCGTATAATTGTGCATCCATCACCAAAGTTAATTTTTGAACATTTTCATTACCACACACACAAAAGTAATATGAATAAAAATTCAAGTGAAAAAGAACAATTAAAGTAAAAAAGAATACTAGGTGTTTTTTTTTTTTTTTTTTTGCCCCCATTTTTCTCCTCATCCCTCCATACACTGGACAAAGGGGAGTGTGAGCCACATGGCTTTCCCAATCACATTGTCACCCCTCATAAGCTAAATCTTTATACAGTCGTCTTCAAGATTCAAGGGTTCTGGGTTGCAGTTTGATAGTTTCAGGTATTTACTGCTAGCTATTCCAATTCATCAGAACCCAAAAAGGGTTATCTATATAGTATGTAAAAGTGCCCACCAGAGGGCTCCTTTTGGAATCTCTCTGCCACTGAAACTTTTTTCATTTCATTTCACATCCCCCTTTTGGTCAAGAAGATGTTCTCCATCCCACAGTGCCAGGTCTAGATTCCTCCCTGGGAGTCATGTTCCATATTGCCAGGGTATTTACATCCCTGGGCGTCAGATCCCACATAGTGGGGAGGGCAGTGATTTTACCTGCAGAGTAGGCTTAGTTAGAGAGAGAGGACCACATCTGAGCAACAAAGAGGCACTCAGGAGGAGACACTTAGGCACAATTATAAGCAGGCCTAGCCCCTCCTTTGCAGCAACAGTCTTCCCAAGGCAAGTCCCATGATTGAGGGCTCAGCCCATCAAACCACCAGTCCCCAATGTCTGTGAGCACATCAGCAACCACTGAGGTTCCCCAATCTATTTTTGAATATTTTCCTTACACCAGAAAGAATCAGAATAAGAATAAAAAATCAAAGTAAAAAAGAACATCCAAATTGTCCCTCCCACACCCTATTTTTTCATTTAGTTTTTGCCCCGATTTTTCTACTCATCCATCCATACACTGGATAAAGGGAGTGCAATCCACAAGGTTTTCACAATCACCTGTTATAGTCTGCATTGTTACACAATCATCTTCACGAGTCAAGGCTAGCGGGTTAAGAGTTTGATAGTTTCAGGTATTTACTTCTAGCTATTCCAACACATTAAGACCTAAAAAGGGTCATCTGTGTAGTGCGTAAGAATGTCCACCAGAGTGACCTCTCGACTCCGTCTGAAATCTCTCAGCCACTGAAGCTTTATTTTGTTTCATTTTGCATCCCCCTTTTGGTCAAGATGTTCTCAATCCCATGATGCCGGGTCCAGATTCATCCCCAGGAGTCATATCCTGTGTTGCCAGGGGGATTCACACCCTGGGATTCAGGTCCCACACAGAGGGGAGGGCAGGGAGTTCACCTGATGAGTTGTCCTAGCTAGAGAGACAGGCCACATCTGAGCAACACAGAGGCACTCGGGGGGAGACTGAGGCAAAATTATAAGCAGGTTTAGCCTCTCCTTTGCAGTGATGAGCTTCATAAGGACAAGCCCCGGGATAGAGGGTTCAGCACATCAAACTGCCAGACCTCAGTGTTTGTGAGAACATCAGCAACAATCCAGGTGAGGAAGCCCAACACCTCCGTGTTTCCCCCAGCTCCTCGGGGGGGGCCTGCATATATATTTTTATTCTCTGGTGGGGAGTGAGGACGTCCATCTCCACAGAGTGCCCCCCCATTCTCCCCGTGCTCTGATTAACAGTCACTGGTTCTGCAGTTGCATAGTCTGACCCTGGCAGGCTGTAGCCCACCCTGCCATGCCCTGGACAGTGTCCCCATTGCCTGCCCCATGGCGACTCTGCCGGCCAGGGAGGGGGATGTTCAGAAGGGGCTTTGCAGCTTGTGAGGACATGTTCTCTGCTGGCTGCTGGCTGACAGCAGCAGGCTCTTGTTCTCAGGTGTCATCTCTTCCCGTCCTCTGCAGGTTGCTCTCCTCCACTTCCTGACATCACTGAGCCCTCCTGTTGGTTTTGTGTCTCTTGTGTGGCTCTCCCCAAAAGCCTGGACTCCTTGGCTGTCTGCTCACATTTCATGAGAAAACTGACAGAAGGCTCTGGCGACTGTGTGACTCCCAGAGCTGAAAGGGGGATAGGCCCTCAGCTATCACCTGCAGGTCTCTTTCCCAGAAAAGACCTGGGGCCCCATGTCTGGCTGCCGGGGACAGGGGAAATTTCCATGGGTAGTGTGAACTTTCACCCCGACCTGGGTCCCAGGCCTGCGCCTTGAGTGTCTGTGTGGGGTGGGCCGCTCTGGCAGGAGTTGGGGGTGGGGTGGGGCTTGACATCTCGGGACAGACAACGCCGGTTTCACAGGAACCCAGATGTCCCACTCTCCAAACTGCACCTCTGCTGAGTCAGAATCTGGATCCCCATCCTCGTCTGCTGCGAGCTTGTCGCAGACGTAGCAGTAGCACTGGCTGCAGGTCTCGGAGTTCTGGCTGATGGGCAGGGACATCTCGCTCTCGGCACGTCTCCGGCCTGTCGCTCCGGCCCCACTCGCCTGCAGCTGCCGCCGACACCCCGCCGCTCAGTCCCCGCTGGCTAACTTTTCCGACAATGCACTCTTGCTCCAGCTATTTATTTCTGAAGCTCAGGTGTCTATGCTAAAGAGATAATTTACATCAGGTGTATATCAGAAGGGATAATTTACATCAGGTGTATCAAACACCCTCATCACAGTCACAAGACACACATCTTTACAGGGCGGGCCCGCATGGCATCTATGCAGGCCTGAGGCTCAGTCAGCATTCCAAGCCACCACCCCAGATATGCCTCAGGCAACATGGAAGACTTAGTTTCCCACAGAACATCAGAAGCTGTATAACAGGGACTAACCCAATTTATGAGTAGTACTTTATCCACATACAAAATAATGCCCTTGAAGAGCTTAATAAGGATAACTATTGCTTTTAAGGAAATGGATTATTGAAGTGGAGTATAAACTCCAAAAGGAGAATCATAACCGTCATCGTATTCATTGTTATCTGATATCTTACTCCCATTTAACCAACAATTTCCTTTGCCTAATGTTTCAGCACACCAGAAATTTATGCCTTGAGTGTAATAAAACCTCGGGGTACTAGAAGGACAAAGGAATTGTGTTCAAGGTAGGAGTACATAGGGAAGAAATAGAGTAAAGAGGAGATAAAAGAAAATCATGTTTTTTAAATTAACTTTATTTATAAAAATAATAAAATAAAATATTTCCAGATAAAATAAAACAAAGGAACAAGAAAAACAAATATCCTGCTCTAACTTCATTGACATAACTGATACAACTTCATTGGTGAAGGTAAGGTATTATTGGGGATGGAGAGTGGGCATTATAAGGGGGTATAGGATGAATAAGAGAATATTTAGACAGATGGTGAAGAGGAAGAGACAGAGAATAAGATAAAGAAATTCAGGTATATCTTGATCCATGATCTTGGGCATCATCTACTTGTTCGATATCTTGGGTAGAAGCTGTCTATGTCAGTTGCTCTCTGTTTGTGGAATCATGTCACTTTTTGCTTGAGATCCAAAAATGGGAGTAAGCTCTCAAGGGCTTGGAGCATGTTTTAATTGTAATAGGCAGATCTGGGGTCAATTCTCTGTGATTTTACTCCTGTAGTGATGGTCAGTAAGTCTTAATAAGGTCCTTTCCATCTAGGTTTTAAAGCAGCCTTTCATTGATGCCTCTTCCAGCATATTAAGCCTCCAGGTAAAAGGTCATATAGATTCTGCTGTAGGGGAATGCCAAGTAAGGCAGCCTGGGTCTGTGAATGCTGGAACTGGTATATGTGATTAGTCCCTCACAACAATTAGTAATTTTACATTGTAATAGGTGGAGTCCAGCAAAGTGGGAGAAATAATGAGCCTCATGTATCTTCCCATTATGATTTCACAGGGGGTTAGCCAGTGCTTTCCTGATGGGCTAGAGAGAGAGGGATTCAAATAATGTAGTTAATTTAAATTTTAAAATACCATTTGTTCTTTCTACCTGTCCAACCCTTGAGGGTAGTGGGGACAGTGAAGCTTTTGTTACATGGATAAGACTGCAAAGTTTCTTGATTACAGTTCCAATAAATTGAGAGCCTCGATTGCTTGAGAGAAATAGCAGGAATTCTCCAGATGGGAAAAATGATGTCTAAGAGATTTTTAGGTACTGAGAGGGTTGTAGCTTTGTGACAAGGAAAAGACTTTATCCATCCAGAAAACAGACAAAGGAGAACAAGAACATATTCATATCCTATAGAAGAGGATAGCTGTATAAAGTCCACTTAAAGATGTCCAAAGTGGCACTGTCAGTTGTAGTATTTTACTCTGTCCCACTCTTACAGTTTTACCAGGGTTATGTTGATTGAGAGGTAAAACATAATTTATATACTCACCTGGCTTCTTGTTTAAAGTTCCCTCCTTTTTTTCTTTTGGCTGAAGAAGCAGCTCTGACCTGTAGCTGACTGCAAGCACTTTCAGAGAAGTACAGGGTAAAATAATGTAACTGACAAGGAAATATGGTTGTTCTGGGGGCATGTAGCTTTTTAGAAAGAAAAAAAAAAAGAATAACTAAAATTATAATCAATAACACTATACTGTTGTCTAATATCATGCAGGTCAATATCAGGACTTATCATGGACAGTGAGTTGGTAGGGATTTCAAATTTCAACCAAGAGGAAATTTAAGATGGCATGTTTTTTTTCTGGCTCTGATGGGCCCCAGGGCTTTCTCTAATATGATTTTATCAGAAGAAAAATCTGATTCATAAAAGGAACAACAACACAAAATACCTTGAAATAGGTTAACAAAAAAATCCAGAACCTATAAGGAAAAAACTTCTTTTCATTCCTATTATGGGACATAAAGATTTAAATAACTAATGAAAAATAGATTGTTCAATATTCTCTAGATAACAGTTCTTCACAAATCAGAAAATCCAATGCAAGCTCGATTAAAATATATGAGGTTCAGGAGAAATAGAAAGAAGTTCAAAAATTCTGAATATCATATAAAGGAGTAAACAAGCTGGAAAAGTCTCTCTGAGAATATCAACCAGTTTCATTCCTATACACCATAAGGTCAACACTCTTTCCAGCATGAAAAAGTTAAAATGGTCATTGCCCAGATATCCCTGAAGATTGAGAGAATGAGCAAATGAGAGGGAACTGAGAAATTAGGATTTAAGAAATGACTATAACTACTGACTCATTCTATAGATATTTCTTTTTAGTGTCTAGTATTTTAGAGTAGCCAGAAAGAAATACCTGAAGTTGTTGAACTGTAATCCAGTAGCCCTGATCTTTGATAATGATTGTATAACTATATAGCAAAACAAAACAAAACAAAACAAAACAAAAACCAACAAGCTGAAACAGGAAAATTATGAAACCAAAAAAAGTAATTAAGGGGGACTGTCTTTATTGGTATTAAAATGTATTCAAAATGTATTAAAACACTACAATATTTGCGCTGGAAAAAATAAGTTTAATAGAAAAAATGAAGATTTCAGAAATAGAACCACATCAAATGAGGATGTAGTATATAATTAAATTTGCAGTTTCAGTAAGAAGGTAAATATGTATTATTATTCCACAAATAATGTTTGCATGATGAATGTAAATTATCACCCCTTACTCCGTGATAAATTTCAGATTCATTAAGCCCTTAAATGACAAAAATGAAAGTTTTTTTAATGTATTCTAAAAATTGGATGATTTTTAATATTGATGTAGGAAAGGCCTTTTAGGCTTGATATAAAAACCATGACTATAAAGGTGAAAGAAAACTGATAGATCAAACTGGTGGGAAAACGCAAATATAAGATGGGGGACTATAGCTGGTGGAATGCATACTGGGACAGAAAATTTGGAGAACAATCCAGTGCACATGTTCTAATTAACTATATACTTAGACTGTTAACCAGGCAGATTTCTGCTCTGGCATTTATACCCCAAAGACACAGTTCCATAAGGGATATGCATGAGGATGTTCAGTGTAATGTTATTTGTGTTGGCAGAGAGCTGGAAGCTACTTAAATGTCCATTGTGGGAGAGTGCATAGGTAAAATGTGATGGATTCATACTTTGGAGTACAGTGAAACAGTTAGAAACAGATTAGATCTCCATATAGCAATAAAAGATTTTTTTTTAAATAAACTTTAGTGAAAAAAATTTAAAAACAAAAATATATTTGAAACAATGCTATTTAGGTTGATTAAGAATCATACACACAAAACAACAGTACACATTTCACATTGGACCCAAAAATATATACATTAACTACATTAGAACAGTTGCCTATGGTGGAGGAGGGATTGATCAATTAAATCAATACAGAGAGGGTCTTTGCACTGGCCAATAAAAGCAACATATGATAAACTGGACCTTTGAAATCTCTTTAATAGGTGTTAGGATTTCCCAGGTAGATCAGATCTGAAAAAATAACGGTATCAGTGAATTATTAGCAGCTCAGCAGCTCAGCCGGGGTGTTCCCTATCCCTATCCTTATCCCACATAATTTCCCAGCTCCTCTCAACTTCCTGTTGCCTGAGCTGCCCTTAGATGGAGATCTAGTGAAATGAAGTCCTTTGTGGTGTGAGGAGGACTGCTGTTTCTACTTCTTTCCTTGGTTTGGACATGTTTTGGGAAAGAGCCAGATAGGAGTGAACTTCGGCTGATGATGGTTTGAACGGGTAGTTTCTTAATGACCATAAGTCATGGGGCTTCCA
Organism: Choloepus didactylus; assembly: GCF_015220235.1. Taxonomy (NCBI): domain Eukaryota; kingdom Metazoa; phylum Chordata; class Mammalia; order Pilosa; family Megalonychidae; genus Choloepus; species Choloepus didactylus. The sequence continues at coordinate 15,565,950 of NC_051312.1, forward strand.
GTCTGGTTGCTTGATAATGGCTTTCCTGGAGGCTAAGATTGGATGATTCCAATTAGCCCTATATATTATCTTCTCCTTGGATCCAGTTAATATTGTCAAACGACTGAAGAACTCATGTCATTACCTTCCTTCCTAGAAATACAGTTGCAGAGTTCTCATATTTAATTGGTCTCTCTTCTTGTGTCCCTATTTCTTCCCATTAAGTCATCTAGTCCTTGCTTCACTGGCTTCTGCCATGATGTTCTCTTCCTACTGGTGGTACATCCCATTATTTCCCCACTTCACCCTGAATTACTTTACTACACGTTCTCAACTAGTCTCTTGTTTGTAATTGCCTCTCCTTCCCTCCAGAACACTGTTATCTAACTTTTCTTAAAATTCTTTTCTGACCAACCCCCCTTTAAAAATTTCCGAGCTTCCCGACAGTCATCAGGGTGAAGCAGATTCCAACTGGTATTTGACCTTCCATATAGACCTACCCCAGAGCCCATATGTCCATTGACTGCTCATCTAAGCCATTTGGTAGGACAGTCATGATTTTTTTTCTGCTGTAGTTTTATTAACTCGTCTCCAATACCTTTCTTATGCAGAACATGCAAGTTCTAGAGTTAAGAACCAGGCCTCAGAAAAGAGACCAATAGTATCAATATAAACATGCAGATATATAAACTTTGCTCATTGCTATGAAAGAAAAGTACTGGGCTATGGATGCATATAATAAGAAATGGTATAGTTTGGGGGAGGGGCAGGAGAATTAAAGAGTCTTAAACCTCAGGCATGACCTTGTTCTTTGGTGAAAGGGATGGGAAAGAGAGTTGCTGTGCCAGACAGAGAAACAAACATGTAGAAAAGTCCTGATGCCAAAAGCAGTAATCTGTGTTGGGATAACATTGAAAGGCAGCCACATAACTGGAGATCAGAAAGTTTAGAAATAGTGATTAGAGATGAGGTTGAAATTTTAATTGAGGCTCTGGAAAAAGGGGTGGGGTGGAATTAGAGAGGTAGGCATTGATCTCACCATCCCAACCCCAAGTACATTCTTTCTGATGAAAAACTGTGCAAGAATCTCTGTGAAAACAAGTGTCAGCCCATTGGATAAGTAACTGAAAGTTCATTGGGCAGGAGGAAAAGGACATCAAAGGGGACATCTTTAGAACTGAGATTCCCAATGACAGGCTGGGTCCTGCCCTCCATCCCCTGTCTGCCCTGCCCGCAGGCTCAGTCTCCAACATGTTGGGGCCTGATATGCTTCTCAGGGAGAAGCCTAGCTGTGAAAAGACTGGTTGGGTTAAGTACAATGGGAGGGAGATGTTGCTTAATGGAAGCAGAGCTTCTGCTATAGGTGATGAAAAAGTTGGGGTGATGGATGTTGGTGGTGCAATTAATACCACTGAATTGTGCATCTGGAAATGGTTAAAATGGGCAATGTTGAGTTGTATGTATGTTACTATAAAAAAAGTTTAAAGGAAAAAAAGGAGCAATGGGAAACCTAGTCAAGAACCAGGGCATAAGAAGTGGAGTTGGAGCTTGAGGAGGGCCTGTATCAACTGAGTTTATTTGGTTTCCTTTTTTGTTTTGTTTTGTTGATGCTAGTGACATTACCAAAGTCCATTATCAAATCTTGCCTGACATCTACCCCACTGTCATTTTACAAGGATAATTTGGAACATTCAAAGAATCAATGTGTGAGAACGTTGCAAATGTAAACCACCAAAAGTGGGGGGAAAAATGATTCCTCAGTAGTAGCAGGAACTCTGTGGCAACAGGCTTGAAGTGCTCTCAAATGCTTTTGGTGAATGTCTTAGTTGCTGAAATTAAGTGACATTCAGGGGCATTCCTAAATCGTTTACTTGCCCCAATCCTGAATCTTGAAATCTGGGAACTCTCTCCTTTGTAAGTAAAATGACTAAAGGCAACTTTCTTTTAGCTGACAATTTCCTGTTAATATGTTCTGTAATAACTTAATAAATCTAATTATCCTACAAGGAAAAACTCTCAACTCTCTATCCTTAAGGACTAGATCTTTGGACAAGATTCTCCCTGCCCCCTGCCCCCTCCCCTAATGCAAACTTCATGTTCTAGCACACAGTCCATTTCAATTTAACTTTTCCCATTCCTAGTCATGACACAAATATGAATTTTCCTACTATGTGCCTAGCAGTGATGAAAACACAGCAAGGAAAAAATCTCTACCTTTATAGGTCCTACATTCTAGGGGCTCAGTAGTGATGAACTCCCGCACATTCTGTTTGCTAGGAATGTCTTACTCTTCCCTCATTTTTGAAATTTAGTCTCCCTGGATATAAAATTCTTGGTTGGCAAATGATTTCTTTCAGCAGTTTAAATTATTTGACCCACTGCCTTCTTGCCTCCATGGTTTCCAATGAGAAATTGGCAGTTGATCTTATTGGGACTCCCTTGTACATAACATGTTGCTTTTCTCTTGTGGGTTTCAGAACTTTCTCCTGTCCTTGGCATTTGACAATTTGTATCTGAGTGTGGTTCTGTTCAAGTTTATCCTCTTTGGAATTCTTTGGGCCTCTTGAATGTGTATATTCATGTCCTTCATTATATTTGGGAAGTTTTCTGCCATTATTCTTTGAACATTTCTTTTCCCCTTTCTCTCTTTGTTCTCCTTCTGGGACTCCCATAATATGCATAGTGGTATGCTTGATTGTGTTCCACAGGTCTCTTAGACTCTGTTTACTTTTTCATTCTTTTTTTCTTCTGCCCCTCAGTGTGAATTATTTCAATTGCATTATTTTTTACTTCATTGATTCTTATTTGCTTATTGGTCTATGACTCCAGCATTTATGTTTCATTCCTTTTTAAGTTTCCTGTGTCTTTATCCAGATTCTCATATTGTTCATTAAAAATTTTCCTCAAAATCTTTAGTTCTTTCTCCACATTTTCCTTTACCTCTCTGAGCATTTTGAAGATTATGTTTTAAGTCTTTGTCTGATATGTCAAAGTCTTGTCTTTTTCATTGATGGTTTCTGAATTTTTATCTCCTTCCTTTGGATAGGCCATCATGTCCTGTTTCTGTCTTAAATTTTCATTGCACACCGTACAATTTAATATTGCATTGTACTTTTTGTATGTAACTCAACTTTTTACTTATTATAGTTTTTAAACATGGAAATGCATAAAAAGGTAAAGATAAATCTATGATTTTGGCCATATAAATGTATAAAGATGTAAATTGTAATAAGTAAAACAAAAAGATGGGTGATAGGAGGGTATGGGAATAGTATTTGTGTATGCAATTGAAGTAAGTTGATAGCAAATTAAATGTGATTGTTGTAGACTGAGAATGTTAAATTTAAACCCTATGGTAATAACAAAGAAAATACATGAAAAAATATGTACAGAAGGAAATGAGAAGGGATTCAAAATGGTACTCCATGAGAAATCAAATAAAAATTAAAGTAGGCATTAACAGAAGATTTGAGGGGCAAAAGAGGTATGAGACTTACAAAGACCAAGTAGTAAAATGACAGAAGAAAGTCTTGCATTATCTACAGTTACTTTAAATGAAAATGGATTACACTCTTCAGTCAAAAGGCAGAGACTGGCAAAATGGATTAAAAAAAAAAAAAAAAAAAGCATGACCCAACTACTGCTGTTTATAAGGGTCTCACCTTAAATTCAAAGATACAAGTAGGGTGAAAGAGAAAGGAGGGGAAAAAACATTCCATGCAAATAGTAACCAAAAGAAAGCAGGTATAAAATAAACTTTAAATAAAGTCAGATAAAATAGAATTTAAGTAAAAAAAACTGTTACAAAGAACAAAGACACTATATACAGATAAAAACACATATACAGATCTATACAGATAAAGCTAAGACAAGGAATTTGTTTTCAAAGTTTTAATGTTTCAGATACTAGTGGACTGGGAACATTGTATGTGATCCCAAATAGGAGCAAGGAGCTTCCCTTATCTATTAATATCTGCTTTGACTTTGCCAAGCTATGTAGCATTCTCCCATTCTCCTTCTCATCATCTAAAAATAGAAAAAAAAATAATAACTCAATCCTAGAACACCCATCTTCAGATCTGGAATAAAGCTGTCTATTCTCCTTACACTCATCCATTTCCTGGAATTAAAACAACTCTTAAAGAGGTCCCTTCTCAAGATACTTTTGAAAGAACTATATCATGACTTATTCTATGTAGTCATAAAATAAGATAATTATGTGGTTCTGCCTCCGCTTGTGCTCTTATGATACCCATATACTCTGCCATGGAGAAAAAGCAATGGGGTGGAGTCGTAGGCTGTGAGCATCATCACCGTGACAAATGGTGCCATTTGATGGGTCTGCCTGTAATGGAACAGTACAAACTGGACATCTACTTGGGTTATTTGAACTAATTATAGCTGATCTCTCTACCTAGGTCTTTTTCCTTCTCATCAAGTAAGATCTGCTGTTCACTTATTCTCTATTCCATCTTCCCTCTGGCCAACCAGAGAAGGCTGATGGAGAATTTTCCACTCCTTAGTGAAACTAGGCATATTTGGCCCCATTCCTCTGCCCCAAAGAAATATTTATCTGTTTAAAGAGTGTGAAACCTGACCTGACCAACATGAACTTCTCATGCTGCTAGCTCTTCTGATAATGAAACTTTCCCATTAGGCTTAGCTGCTACAACTGAAACTCAGTTCGATTAATAAATCAATGATATTTTAATAAATGTCTGTGTCATGCTATGTAAAATTACAGCTGAAATATCCCATTGACAAAGATAGCATGTCTGAATCAGTGGCTGGAAGTCTCAGCCACTAGTTTGGATTATGTTTTGAAAGTTTCCATGCCTTTAAAAATACATGCATATTTTTCATTTGCCTCAGTAACAAATGTGTTTTCTTTAACAAATTCTGGTTTAAGGTTTTTCCAGTTGAATTACTTCTCTTTACTCTTTTCCAGATCTTCCAAAATTATTCAAGTTCCAGGTATATATCCTATGCTTATTTTGTGCCTTTGAGCAGCCCATGGTATCCTGCAGCATAATCTCAAAGGGGCTTCTACCCCAGGATTAGAAATAGAAGCCTATTCTAATGAAAATCAGGAGTTTGTACTGGAATCTGCTATAAAAGGAATGTAAATGTAGGGAAAATGGATAAAATAATGCACAGTTTTCCAAACTTCTAACACTTGCCTATCAATTGTCGATTTTGCAATATCCATATTTGGTTTGGTTGAAATGTGCAAACTGTGATGTAGATATGCAGAAATGTAAAAGGCTTATTTTTCTTACCTTGATTAGTATCTCAAGCCCATGTTCCTGCTCCATAGCAGAAGGGGGAAAAATGTTGCCAACTCAGCTATCTGTCATTTTCAGTTTAAATTTAAATTCTTAGGTTAACTCCATTTCTTTTGTAAAAATACTCTTACAGTGTGTTTCCCTTCTCTCATCCCCCCTTTCTCCCCAGGGCTGAGTGAAGGTCCCAGGGGGGAAAGCAGGAGTCATCCAGTCCACTGCTCTTTCCTATTTTTGCTGGGCCCATCATTGAGGGATCTCATTTAGGAATGTGCTGAGGTGCACTTCAGGGCATCATGCTGGCATCCCCTCAGGATCCTGTAGTCACTTCCATGACATCTTCACCCCAAGCCCTAGCATCTGTAGCCCATTGGTCCTCTCAGCTCTGCAGGCCCCTGAGATTTCTAGATCTCTGCACAGAGCTCTCGCCACTTCTCTGATGCCTGCAAGGAAGACTTTTATATGTTACTAATCTACAGCCTGGGCCCTGTATTAGTCTTCTGTCATTGTGAACATGAAGACTCTCTGGGGATATTACAGAATTCCTAGATTGTGCCCTAAGAAGCAGTAAATAATCCACCTTCTTTGGAACTTTCAGGTCTGTATTAAGTGTTTCACCAACCTTTGGATTTGACCCCGAGAGAGCAGAGCCTGGGAGCAGTCTCTTGTTTTCAATTCCAGCTCCGGAAAGGGGTTGCATTTCCTTTCTGAGAGAGAGGAAATTTCTTTAAGTAATTTCCTGTCTCTTCCTTAGAGCTTCCCTAGAGCTTATGATAAAACTCTGTGCTTCAAGTCAGCCTTGAATTTCCCAGGCAAAATAGTAAAAGGAGAGAAGAGCCAGGGGTTAAGGAGGAACTTAGTTACCAACCAGGGAAATGGCATCAGTTGGCACCTCTCCTCTTATAATAGAGAGGAGAGGCTCAAGGTAGACAAACCAGCTGGACTATAGCCCATTGCAACAGTCCAAGCAAGAGATGATGAAGGCCTTAACTATATGATAGACTCAAGAGGAAGAAGCAAGTCCAAGAATTATTTTAAGTAGTAGAATCAAATTTTGTATGAGAAGTGATAAGATGTAAATGTGAGCAACTAACTGCATCTTCCACACCTCCATCAACACAAAAAGGCTAATACAAAAAGGTCATCCTCCAAGAGATTTGACTGGGTAAATTTAAGAAGCAAATTTCCAATTGCTTTCATTGCTCAATTTGTCAATTTTCCAGATTGGTGAGGAAATGGGAATAAGTATAATTATAAATGGTTGAACATGGTATGTGTTTGTGCATAGGATCTGTTTTCATGAAGTCTAAGAAGGTACATTATGCTGCACTTCCATTTTCAGCCTTGTCCTAGGCAATAAGGTACAGACAAGAAAGAGTTTATGGTGATATTAATGTTTCCTATATACATTAAAATAAAACAATAAAACTTTAAATTTTCATCTGGATACAACCTATAATCATCTCATAGACCATAAAAATATACCTGCAAAGTGCAGAAACTCTAAAATAGAAATAAGGTATGAATTCATGGGTTTCCTTTCTTAATTTCTGTTTCTTTACTTCTATCCCCCCTTTTTAAAAAAATTTTTTTACCGAAGTAATGTTACACAACTCAAAATTTCCCATTGTAACCACTTCCAGTGTACACTGGTATTAATTACATTCACAATATTGTTCTAACATCACCAACATCCACTATCCCAACTTTTCATCACCTCAAACAGAAACTCTACATCTATTAAGCAAAAACTCCCTCTTCTTTTTCCCCACCAAAAGTGACATTTCTGAGTGTTCCTGTTAAATAGAAAAAAGCAAAAGTAAAAATATCTCAGGGTATAACATATTCTAGAAGGCAAGTGGATGTGAAAAGTAAAAGGATATTCTGTCTACATTATGTGTGGCTATTTCAGGCATGTTTTTGACAACTACACAAAGGCACAGACTTCAAATAAAGAAAAATAATTTTCTGGAGATCCAAGATCATGCTCAGTTTGAGCTGAGTGTAACAATTTTGGCTTTCTTCTTGCCAAATCATAATCACATTCTGGGCTTAAGTTTATGCTGATGAGGAAAAGAATGAAGTCCATGATAGAAAGCTTTAATGTAGCTAAATATACACACTAGAATACTGGGTGTTAAAAGTTTAGAAATAGTGAATTTTTTAGGATTTGAAGAGGCAAGTGTTTACCACAGAGAATTTTGATCAGTAAAATTTTTGTATAACGTGCACAATATATTTCAAACCTATGATACATAAATTTCTGAAGCAATTTTGGCATTTGTGTAAAAATCATAAATCAGGGGCAATGCATAGATGTAATTAACACTCTGATGCCCTGATCATTTAATTTTTCACAACTTCCTAAGCTTTATACTCAACAGTAAAACTGTCTACCATTTATAAATCAAATTTTTCTGTAATCTTTTTAATAAGATCAATAATTTCACAGAATATGAATTTTACAACATGCTCTTCCACATTCATTCAATCAACAGTGTTTTATCAATTATTTTAAAAGGCTAATTTTAAGTTTTCCCACATTCATAAGGCTTCCTTTTTTATGACTTCTTCAATGGAAAATGAGGTTTGGCTTCCAGTGAAAAAAATTTCCCACATCATGTTGATGCTCTGCTGTATTAATTCAGCAATGTTTAAGGAGATGAGACTTCTCAATGAAGCCTTTGTCACATTCAGTACATCCATAGGGTTTCTCTCCTGTATGAATTCTCTTATGCATAACAAACACTGATGAGTTTTCAAAGGCTTTGCCACATTTTCTACAACTATATGGTTTCTCTCCTGTATGACATCTAGAGTGTTTATAAAGGGATGAACTGTATTTGAAGGTTTTCCCACATTCCTTGCATACAGGTAACTTCTCAAGAGAATGGCACATCACATGTTGAGTAAAGGAGAAGTGCCAAGTGAATGTCCTCCCACACTCACTACATTCATAGCGTTTCTCTCCAGTGTGAAGTCTCCGATGGACCACAAGTTGGGCTTTATGCATAAAAGCTTTCCCACAATCACTGAACACAAAGGGTGTCTCTCCATTATGAATTTTTTGATGAGTTATAAGGTGTGCCTTCCTGCTATAGGTTTTCCCACAGTCATTGCACACAAAGAATGTCTCTCCATTATAAATTTTCTGATGACTTACAAGGTATGCCTTTCTGCTATAGGCTTTCTCACATCCATTGCACTCAAAGTTTTTTTTCCCTTGTATGTTGTTTTTTATGTCTAATTAGATAACATTTCTTTTTGAAGGCTTTCCTGCAGTCATTGCATTCATGTGTTTTCTTTAGCATAACTTTTATTATAACTGAATGAGTCTAAATTGGGTTCCAAACTCTTTCCATTTGATTCACATTCATGTTGTTTTTTTTTTTTTCTTGAAGAAATAAGGTTTATATTCAGAATATAATTTTGGACTTTCTCCTAAGTCAGTGTTTCCTAGATAGTTCCAACATGGGTTCTCTCCCTTCACCATCCATGGCTCTTGTCCTTGTCTACCCTGAAGATCACTTTTGTTTTAGTAAATGGACATCCCACTGGATTAGTTTCATGGGTTCTCCAGCATCACATGACAACACAGTTGCCTCTGAGCACAGTCAAGCAGCTGCCACTCTTCCAGGGTGAAATCTACAGCTATGTTTTGGAATGTCACTGATCCCATCTCCTGTGGTCCTAGGTTCAACTTTTGTAGATTTTAAACAGGGCAGCTGGAAACCACAACAGACAGGAATATGCAAGAGGAACCCACAGCTTCAATTAGTCTTCCCTAAAATTTTACTTCCTTCCCATGAGCTAACAAGCTGGTGTTTGCCCTTCAGGTGTCCCCCAAGCACTATAGGGTCACTGGTCACACCCAAAGAAGACAGAACATCTCTTCATAGCCCCACTGCTCATGTGCAGCTTCTATCCCATTTTTACACACCACAAATGCAAAGGTGGATAGACCAAGTCCCTGCCCTTGAGGCTGAAACCAGCTAGGGCAGTTAGTTGGGCTATTTAAAAATGTGTGTATACATCTTCAACATACAGATAGAATATCTGCATCCATCTATTTTCAGAACAGATGGATAAACTAAGAATTTTAACCATCTTATACAGATAATAAAATTTATAATTCACCTATATAGAGGGAAACCTCTATTCCCTAATTTCAACCAAACCCTTAATCATGGTTCTCAAAGTATGGTCACATGACCCATGGTATCAGTTTTACCTGGGTACTTAGTAATACAGATCCATAGGCTCTATCCCAGTCTTACTGAATCAGAAACTCTGGTGACCAGGCTTAGTAATGTGTTTTAAGCAGCCCTTAAAGGGATTCTGATGCATGCAAAAGTTTGAAAATTACTGTTCTACAGTCCCTCCCTTTTAGTGAATTATTCACTCTTGAAAAGAAATATGCTACAACATGAATCAAATGTTTATCCTTTTTTTTCTCTGAGTGGGCTTTGGACTTTTTAAAATTTATTAATTAAGATTGCCAGGTGACACAATAAATAAATTCCAATTTTTCACTAAGTTCTTTCTAGTAAGCATTAACTAAGAATCAGCTTTATGAGTAGGTCTAGTGACAAAACGTGGGAGCAGGTGAAATTGATGACCAGGCTTCAGCTGTCCTCAGTTCAACTGTCCTCAGAACTGTTTTGGGGACGAACAGGAGATGTAATACTCCCTGAAGCTGCTCACTTCAGTCCCACCGCCTTCCACTCCACCTAAGAATATGTGTACTCGGTAACAGAGATGTTAAGAGAAGAAAATGAATATCTGCAAGAATAAATCCCATGAGGATGATCAGCATCCACAGCAGTGAAGTTGAGTCTCGCAGTGACTTTTAGGTTATCTCCCAATGACCAGCTCTCTGAAATTCAATGTACATGCACTTGAGAGTGATGGATTCAAGAATGTCCTGAGCGCCAGGGAAGACAGCGTCCATGGACTCACACAAATGATACATTTCACTCTACTCGCCCCACTGATCTTCGGTACCTGTAATAATAAAATGTTAAAATTTTAGGAAGTTTTGCTTATAATGAGCAAAGGCTATCTCCAAGCTGCCCAAAGTGATGGATTTCTGTGGACACCTGACTGTGGCTTCAGGTGTCAAAGGCAGTTGGTCCTCTCACAGCTCCCTGCTCCCGAGTGGGGCATTGCTTTGGCCTCTGATAAGATGAAGCCTTTTTCAGCATTTGGAGGACTGCATCTTCTTTTTGCTCTGCTATGGACTTGTTCTGGAGAGCAGCCAGGTATGTACAGAGTAATAGGAGAAATGGTGGGTAACTAATGATCAATCATGAGGTTTCTTTTTTGGCTTTTTAAACCTGAATGCTGCAATCTGATGCTCTGTTGCTAATAGCTAAGGGTCCACACTGAACTGTCTGCTTTAGGTGGTTGAGATTGGAATGTCTTGTTTCCCCATGTGGCTTCATCTCCTAATATCTTCCTTCACTCCACTGTGCCCTTTCCCTCGTTACGGATGACTCATCATACTCTAAGTAGAATAGGGCTGGTTGATTGGATGAAGGAGGTTTCTGAATATCTGAAATGAAAGGGTGGTCTTGTCTTCAGGTGTGGAGAACGCTTGGGAATAAAACTTGGAGAAACAAGTTTACAGTATATATTTCAAGTGCTTGTCTCTATTCAGATTCTCAGCTTTTAGAGGGACCTTTATTTTCTCACAGCTTGGTAAAGCAAGATGCTAAATGATTGGATTTTTTTGGGTATCAGAAATTCCAACGATGAAGCCAGAACAGTTATTATATCCCAATATATTTTCAAGGTAGAGTCTGGTCTACCTCTAGAACCCAGTTATTTGAAATTCACACATAAGGTCCTCCAAAAAGACCATGTTAATGCCTATTTCCAGGCATGGGGGTAGGTGATCTCTCACAGCTGGAGAGATTAACTCAATTCTAAGAAATGTGAGTCCCATATTACTCAGTGGTGTTTGACTGATTTTTGTATAGAGAACACCTGGAGTACATATAGACAATGTAGATGTCTGGGCCCAACTCAATGCAGAATGAATTGGAATTCTGAGAAGTTGGCCAAATTATTCAAAAATTTTAACAAGTATTGAAGATGATGCCACAATAGAATTTAAGTAAAACCCAGAGACATTCTTATTTAAGCCAAAATTTGGACTCAATGTGATACTGTCTTATGTACATATTAGTGGACAAAATTACCTTTCAGATTTGGCATGATCCTTCAATTTTGCCTACCACATATGAGTTCATTGTAAAAATCTTCTATGTGCTAAATACTCCGAGATCTTGTCTCCTTGGAGTTCCTCTAGCTACCTGTTCAACATATTAACTTGAATGTATGTGGATGTGGCTGGGGAAGGAAAAATGATGAAAAAAAATATGTATATATATAATTTCTAGAATCCCATGGCTCTTTCAGCCTCTTCTGCAACATCTCAAGTCCAAGCCACCAACAGCTAGGTGTCCTGGTCTATTTGAATACCCTTGTACCTGGTCTCCTGATTCCACTTTTAACCTCACCCACCCCACCCCCCAACAATTCACTCCCCTCCTAGCCACCAGAATGAGCTTTTAAAATCATAAATCAGATCTTACCTATGCCATATCACACTATCTCTGAATCATTATGCTCCAACCAGGCTGACCTTTCTGTTTTTAAAAGTCACCAAGAAAGGTCTTTTCACTTCCTGATCCCACTGCCTAGAATAACAAGTGACTTAATGCTTCTGAGACACCCTTTTCCTATCTGTTCAACAAGAAGAATACCTTGTTTATCTCCCCATACATGAGCTGGAAAGGGAGAATGCACAAGACAATGGCTTTACGTGAAGTCATCCTAATTATTAGTTCTAAGATTCTTCAGTGATTGGAAATTGCTAGCTACTAAAGGTTTTAAAACTGTAAACAGTTTACCCAGTTAATCAATCCTACCAAGGTTACCTTCCAGTAATTATATGCCTGCCTTCTTACAAAAGCCCATACTTCCTTCTTAGATTTACCAATTTAGCCTCCAGCTGGTCCCCAGGAAGTCTTAGATGCCTCTGGGATTTAACTGCCACATCCTGTATTTCGCCATTATGCTTCTTGATGTCTAGCCATTTTTAATACCTCAATTAAAAAGATTATAGGCTCACTCATCTTTGGTGACGGGGTTTAATATCTTTTAAAATCACCAGGCCTTTCCAATCCTTGTCAGCAGCAAGAGAAGCTAACCTTAGGCCCCTCTCTTCATCATAAATCCAAGTGCACTTCTACTTTTTTTCTCCTTAAACGTATCTCTGTGATCAGGAAAGGTCTGCAAATGCTTCGCTCTTTCCAAGCAAAAGGTGGTATGGTTCATTTTTTCCCTCTACAAATATTTATTGCATACTGATTGTGGGTCACACATTGTTCTTGGTTCTAAGAGATACAGCAATGAACAAAACAGACCAAATCTCCATTCTTATGGCACTTACATTCTAGTACAAAGAGGGAAAAAAAAAAAAAAAAAACCTTAAAGAACATAATTACTAGATCACAAATAGTAATAATAATTTTTTAAAAATGAATGGAAACAGCACTGGGCTAACCTATCATCACTAGATCTCTATCCTAGTTTTGTCACTAAACATTGGCTTTGCTTCCAGGGAATTTAAATTGGGAATCTGGGTAGGCAGACTGTTGTCCGTAATTACTAATATAAATGCCAAAATGGAAATCATCTTCCACTTAAATGGGACATCTAAGATCTATCTGAGTTGATTCTTACCCATGTTTAGGATCTCCTGGGATTGGGAGTGCACCTAAGTGTTCTAGAGGAGAAGGCAACAATGTGAAGACCACCTCTAAATGTGTTTTCCTCTAGCAAGGAAAGGGCACCTTTTATGGTAAACCTGTGAACCCCTGGGCTTCCACAGTATTGCAGTGTTGTCTGACTCTTCCTCTTTTCTAGCTCAACAGTGTATGTACAATGCAGCCCTTCTTGGTCGTGGCCAGGGTTAAGTCAACTGCATTTGATAATAATCTACCTATGGCCCTGATGAAGTGTTTCTGGGAGACAATTATCCTATAACCTTGGTACAGCAAGGATTTTATGAGTTTCAATATCATCCCAGTGACTGTAACATCAGGATAAAGGTAATTAGGTATTTTCCTAATTAATTAAATCTTCTCAAGACCTTCAGGCTCATAAACTGCATGCCATGGGTTTGAGGGTTTGTTTTCTTTCCTAGTAATAAAGCTATACTGATTTTGTCAAACATCACATCCAAATGGTCAATGAAAGAAAGTGAGAATGACCAGTTTCCACTTGTCAGTCAGACACCCAACTCTCTAGGGAACAGGAAACTAAATAAGACATAAAACTTGCCCAACTTTTCAGGGAGAACTGTGTATCTTTTTTTCTCTACATAAGGGGTCATCAGACTCTGCCTATCACCTATTTTTGTAAGGCCACAAGCTAAGAACAGTTTTTTCAGATTTCAATGGTTGAAAAATAATGAAAGAAGAATATTTCATGATCTTTGAAAATTATATGAAATTCACATTTCCATGGCTGTAAATAAAGCTTTATTGGAATACAGACATGCTCATCCATTGATGCATTGTCCACGGCTGCTTTCACACTGTAAGGGAAGAGACCTCATGGCACACAAAGTCAAAAGTATTTACTATCGGGCCCTTAACAGAATAAGTTTTCCCATCCCTAGAACATGATGCTGAGTGAAATAAGCCAGACAAAAGAACAAATATTGCATGATTCCACTTATCTGAAATACCTAGAATAAGCAAATTCATCGAGACAGAAAGTAGGGGCTGGGAAAAGGGAATGGAGAATTATTGCTTAATGAGAACAGTTTCTATTTGGGGTGATGAAAAAGTTTTGGTAATGGATGGTGGTGATGGTAGCACAACACTGAAAATGGAAAATGGCTAAATGGGATATGGAGCTGCTTGTCTAACTTTTTAAAAAATTATTATATGTATTATACATAATTTATATTTTGTATCTGTTTAAAAAGGTAGACAAGAGGCTCCATATCCCACTAAGTCTTTATCATCTTAGGAAGCAGTCAATCCTTCCTGACTGCAGGCAAATGGAGGAACTGTTTGAGAGATGTGACACACCTGACATTTTTAAATGACGTGCTTTCTGCTGACCTACCTCCTGACATCTCAGCTCCCATGGGAGATTCCGGTGCCCCTTTCTGATATGGGGGTCAGGATGGGCAAAATGAGGGCATCAATCTGAGGAGAGATACAGATACTTTGAAAGCCTTGCAGGTAACTTTGATGTTTTCACCAACCCTATGCCACCCAATCACCTGTAAGGAAACTGAGGGAAGGGTGGTTTCCTTTAAACTTCTCTCCATTTCAAAACTAAGAAAAAAAGACTTTGAGCCTTTTTGAAATAGATTTTAATGTTGTGTTCATACTCCTTTATAAAATATTAGGGTGTTTATGAACATTAGCGACAGTAATAGGGAGTTTCAATTATGTTAAATGAGTACTGAAAATCAAGAGAATATACACAAATATTAACTGTGGCAATCTCCAGATGAAGAGATTAGCAACATTTCCTAAAAGGAATATATTTCTGAAGAATATGCAAGCTTATTAAAGTATTCTTTATAATTAGATGTATCTCCTATTCATATAATCTTCCAAAGTCATTCTCAGTACCTCAGGGCCTCACTGCATATAAAGACATTTTCTCAGAAGAAGAGGTTATGATCTTCATGACCAAAAGGGGAATGTGAAATGAAACAAAATAAAGTTTCAGTGGCTGAGAGATTTCAAATGGAATTGAGAGGTCACTCTGGAGGGCATTCTTATGCACTATACAGATAGCCTTTTTTAGGTTTTAGGGTATTGGAATAGCTAGAAGTAAATGCCTGAAACTATCAAATTCCAACCCTTGACCCCTGAAGACGATTGTATAACTTTGCAGTTTGTAAGGGGTGACAGTGTGATTGTGAAAACCTTGTGAATCGCACTCCCTTTATCCAGTGTATGAATGGATGAGGAGAAAAATGGGGACAAAAAACTAAATGAAAAATAGGGTGGGATGGGAGGGGATGATTTGGGTGTTCTTTTTTGCTTTTATTTTTTGTTCTTGTTTTTATTCTTTCTGGTGTAGGGAAAATGTTCAAAAATAGATTGGAGTGATGAATGCACAGCTATATGATGGTGCTATGAACAGTTGATTGTACACCATGGATGACTGTATGGTATGTGAATATATCTCAATAAAACTGAATTTTAAAAAAATACAGGCCTTAGAAACAGACAAACCTGTGTTTAAATCTTGGTTGTGTGACCCTGCAGCAGTTCTTTTAAGCCTCAGCTTTTTTCATGTATAAATGGAGATTATAACATTAAACAGTTTATACAATTTTTGTGATGGTTAAATGTGATAATGTAAGTGAAGACCTCAATATAGTGCTGGCAGAGAGTGGGTCCTGAATAAATGTTAGCTTTTCTTTTGATTAAAAAATGAGAGAGGTTATGAACCCTTTCTTTATAATAATGAATAAAAGCTCTAAGGCAATTGAAACTTAACTGACAAGAACCATGTCCTGTACCAGATTAATTCTCCTAGCCACTTAGAAAATGGTCTCTCATTGCCCGCAAGCAGACACCTTATAGTGTGTGGGCCCATTTTTTAGAGATATATACCAATCCACTAATTCCTATCAAAATCTTTCAATCACCTTAAACATTCTCTTTGTCTCCTTAGGTTCTCCCAGGGGAACATCTTCTTTTTACATCTCTAATCATCTTTATATCAAAGTTCTCAGACCTTGAAACTGCAATACCTGGGGCTTGTGCTGTCCCCAGGTGAGTTTAACAGGCCAGACAAGTTTCATGTCCTTGAGTGGTCTTTAAGTGGCCAAGCAGGTGAAAAGAGCTGAAGCTGAGGTTTAAGTTCCTATGATAGGGTTGACCAACTGCTCATGAGAGTCTCACTCCCCTGATGCTGTACTGTTCTGTGTTTTGATCTCTCAGCTCTGATACTTATGATAAGGGTAACTTTGATGAAGTTAATAACTCTGTGCCTTAAGTTTCCACTTCTTTAAAGTAGAGATAACAGTACCTATTTTATAGACTTGTGGTGAAGATTAAACAACATAATGAACATAAAGAGATCAGAGCAGTGCCCAGCAAATAAAATGCATGCAATCCACAGTGGCTGGTGCCATTATTACTCTACTTCAGTTAATTTTCTTTAATGTGGTGTAATGCTGGGCTTAGGGCTTCCGGGTCTAACTACACCAGAACCCCAATATCTCCAAGGCTGAGAAATCAGTTTTTCTAGCTATAATTTGATGTCTATATTATAAATTTTATTGTCTCTTAGCAAAGACCAAATAGAAATATTAGAAATGTTGATTAAAAGATCAAGGAGATTAAGTAGACAATTGAGTCATTGTGAACCCACAGGCAAGGCAGAGAAAAGAAGCTTGCACAATACTGTTTCAACTGTCTTCAAGATCCATGGGCTAGAACTCTTATTGGCTCATTTAGACTCTGTCCTATCTGATCTCATCAAACTTTTAGATCAATGACTTCTGATCAGCTAATGGCAAGTCTGGTGGTATATCTGAGAGGGCCTTCTTTTACATAAGCTTACTGGTTCAGTTATTAAACTAGTAACTCATTTTCCAAAGTGAGACAGGATGGCAACCTCTTATAATGCAACCCTCCCCCCTCGCCCAACACACACACACCACACAATGAATGGAAAAAGATTCTGGTACAAAAACAGGGAAAACAAACATCAAGGACCTGAATATATCTTAATCCCATTCTTCTTTCTTTCTCTTCTTTTCTCTCTCTGTAGCCATCCTGCTTCTATAAAAATAATCAAAATAAATGATACAGATGCATGGGTGACACCCTCCAAAGATCAGGAATAACAAATTTATGCATTGGAGAAACAATCAACAGGATACTTAAGGTGAGGTTACTTAAGATAATGCTGTTCATGGATATTCTATAACAACAAACACGACTTTTCAAGGAAATTGTATAAAAGCCTGTGCTTCCAATTCAGGAAAGATTGGTTGCCGTATTCCTTGCTTCCTAGAGGCTTTGATCTTTGTGGCAGCCTCTTGTCTGTCTGTGCTATTTGTCAGGGAAGCCATATGAATCAGTCATGCCGTCTCAGGGACTTTGGAGGATAAGGCACTAAGGTGAAATATTTTGACCAAAATCAACATCAATAGAATATTAAATATAAATGTTAAAATTAATACAGAAATCATAGAGCTTTGATGGGGTAAGCAATTCATGGGAATATGAACTCAGAAATATCTCAAACTCAGATCCTGTCCTGATAGAATTAAATGCCTGCCTGCCAAGGAGTACATTTCCTGATGTGTGAGATTTTCCTTCTGAGACAGCCGTGAAGGAAAATTCTGAATATATACATATATGCATGTAATGCACACTTTGGATGTAGCTGCCTCTGAAGGGAAAGAGCTGTGTACTACAGAAATGTAAGTATTTTTTAATGTAAAATGTTATAGATGTTATATTAAGTTATACGTATGTTATTTATCTCTGATGTATTTCATAGTTAAAATAGGCAAAAATATTTATATCCCTAGACACATACAACTTCTCTTTTTACTCTTTTAGGACATGATCTTGAGCATTACCTCTTCATGTCCCTCTCCACCCCATCCCAGTCTGACTTAGGAACATTACTCTCTCGAAGGCAAAAAGGACAGAACCAAGCAGCAGCAGTTTTTGATTCTTTTTGCTCTTTGCAGAGCAATTATTCTCCTATGCAATTGCACTTCTTTGCAACTCCCTGGCACATCCTCCTCCACTGGGAACTTGGAAGCAGATGTAAATGCCTGGAGCTGTGACTGTAGGAAGATTACACATTAGATGTGCTATGCTCCAAGCAGGCATAATGCCTAATCCCATTTGTTAGCTTACATTTTTAACATGTTTTACACAACTTGATTTTAATGGAGTGGTCTTTATTTTATGCTCTCTAATTAAGAAGTGTATGCCTCTGTTTTAAACTTCATAAGGAGTTATAATTAAATGTGCTTTCTCTTCATGCATTGTCTCGATTAATGCACTGGGTGGGCTATAGTAACTCAGTAAAATTGTCATATGCATTGTCCTCATTAGTTCAGAGCTAGTCTTCAAGGTTAATCCCAACTAGCTTGTCACCAGCCTAGTAACCAGCTAATTGGGGGAGTGGAGAGGGGGTGCTGGCTAGAATAAATTGAAGAACTCCTAAAAATAAATGAAGTTAGTGTTACAAGTGAAAAGTACCTGATTCAGACAACTGGAAAATGTTCTCATTTTAATGTACGATGTAATGTAATGATGAGGCTTCTGATTTCCAATATGGAGAAGAGTTTTGCCCTAAACCAACAGAGCAAGTGCTAATAGCTACTTCAAAATGAGGTTATTTTAATTACTACTCCAACACTGCCAACCAATCCAAAATTAAGCTGAAATCTTTTCATAGTTGTCTGAACAAAATAAGTCCCGAAGGTGGGGGTGTATGCCTCTGCTCAGGCAATATTAGTAACTTCTTCCAGAAATGACTGTCAACTGTGATATAAATAGCTCAGTCATATCTATCCTCCCAAGTTCCTCCAAATGCCTTTGCTTCCCACCATCTAAATACTATGAACCAAAAAAGGGGTGGGGAAGTGGGGATTTGAATGGTGGACCTAATAATGGAGTCAAATATCCCAGAGCAGAGCAGATATTGGTTTCAAACCAATTATCCCTCCGAGAAAAAATTAAGGGTCCTCTAATTCTTCCTGATGGTACATAGAGAGGATAAAGACTGGGAACTCAAGGCTTCTAGCTGTCACTTACCAGTTATTTTACTATAGGGACAAGGACGTTTCTGCCCCTTTCTCCATCCCAGATGCCAGTCCCAAGGGAGAAGGATTTTACTATTCAGCTGCTCATACTTCTAAGACACTCACTGGATCCCATTTATTAGTGAGTGTAGCCACTGCACATTAAGAGTTGGTGTCTTTCTTATGCTTTCTGCTTCCAGGAGCTAAGGAGACTTAAGCAGGGTTTGGCCCCTCAGGGAAAACTAACTCTGAGTCTATTTCACTTTGTGGACTTACTGGGGATTCTTCTTAGAGGTTTCTTTGTATGGATATGCCTATTCTTAGGCACAGGAAGTAGGAGATGGATCCTGGTTATGATTCAAGTCAAAGCCTTATTTACCAGGCCATCATCAACAGAACTATATTAAAGGTTTCCTTTTTCATCAATAGCATAGTATTTAATGAAGTGCTTTCCTTCAGTTTCTCCTAAAAGCAAGTTTTCCAGTCCAATAGCAAGGAGAGTACACTGACAGGGATACCAGTATTCTCTGGTCTATCATTTAACATCCCTTACCCCATTTCCTCATGTGTAATATGGGTGGAGTGCTACTTAACCTCCCAGCCTGTTTGGAAGATTGAATCAGATAATACGTAAAGTACTTGTTAGAAAAACTAGTTCATTTCCCCATCTGCAACCCCTGCACCTGCCTTCTCTGGTCTTACGAAGACTGGTTATGAAGACTAATTGGCCTAGATCTTCAATTTGTTTTGCTTAAGTACTCCCTGAAATAATTTTGTAACCCTTGCTCATTTTTAAGTTCACGTGAAAAATTTTTCATGAGTTTACATAAGCTAATTTCTTATTACTCAATATATCAGACAAAGTAATTAACACTAGCTGCTATGACAATCAAATCTCAGTCACTTAAGGCAATAAAAGTCTTCCAGTCCAGTGTGGTTCAGGCAGCTCTCTTTGGAGGGGCTCTCCTGAAAGAAATGATAAGGGAACACAGGCTCTTTCCACCCTGTGGATCAGTTGCCTTGGAGTTCTTCACTTCCAGGGGCTCATAGACGAGACAGGAGATAATCACACAGCACTTTTTATGGTCCAGTCAAAAAGTGGTAGACACATTCCCCACGTCCTTTGCCAAGTCACATGAACTCAAGAAAACTGCAAGGAAGAGGGAGAAACAGTCTTCTCGGATGCCCTGCAAGAACAAATGAGATTAGTAAACCTTTGGCCAATCTCTATCAAAGAAGGAGAGAGAAAATGCTAAATATTTTGTAAGACAAATGAAGATGAGGATTGGCTTTATTTTGAATTATTCATGATATAATTTGATAAAGTAGGTCTTAACCTCCTTATTGATAAGCACATCAATCTGAAAAAACAATCACATCCAAATTTTACCCATGGGTTTTTTATAATGTGTCTTGAAATATTTTGTAATCCTCTGAAACATTTTTTAAAATGTGTTTTTTACATTAAATAATGATATTTTTTACATTATATATATAAAAAAAGAGTCAGTATCAAGAAACTATACTTCTTTGACCATTCTGAAATCAGAGCATTCTATCATGGCCAAACCTCCCCTTTCTAAAGTAAAGCTTAAAGGGCAGACTGGTGAGCTGTATGTTTTAGTTACTCCTCCAGGAAAGTAGGTAGAAAGCCAGGAACTGCGTGGACTGGACACCACAGAGCAATCTGACTTTGGGCATACTTCATACAACACTCATGAAAACGTGGAACTGCTGAGATCAGTGAAATCTGTAAGTTTTTGTGGCCAGGGGACCCGCGCCCCTCCCTGCCAGGCTCAGTCCCATGGGAGGAGGGGCTGTCAGCTCCGGGAAGGAGAAGGGAGAACTGCAGTGGCAGCCCTTATCGGAAACTCATTCTACTGATCCAAACTCCAACCATAGATAGACGGAGACCAGACACCAGAGAATCTGAGAGCAGCCAACCCAGCAGAGAGGAGACAGGCATAGAAAAAAAACAACACGAAAAACTCCAAAATAAAAGCAGAGGATTTTTGGAGTTCTGGTGAACATAGAAAGGGGAAGGGCAGAGCTCAGGCCCGAGCTCAGGCCCTGAGGCGCATATGCAAATCCCGAAGAAAAGCTGATCTCTCTGCCCTGTGGACCTTTCCTTAATGGCCCTGGTTGCATTGTCTCTTAGCATTTCAATAACCCATTAGATCTCTGAGGAGGGCCTTTTTTTTTTTTAATCCTTTTTTCTTTTTCTAAAACAATTACTCTAAGAAGCCCAAAACAGAAAGCTTCAAAGACTTGCAATTTGGGCAGGTCAAGTCAAGAACAGAACTAGGAGAGCTCTGAGACAAAACGCAATAATCCAGTGGCTAAGAAAATTCACTAAACACCACAACTTTCCAAGAAAAGGGGGGAGTCCGCTGACAGCCATCATCCTGGTGGACAGGAAACACTCCTGCCCATCGACAGTCCCATAGCCCAGAACTGCCCCAGACAACCCAGTGTGACGGAAGTGCTTCAAATAACAGGCACACACCACAAAACTGGGCGTGGACATTAGCCTTCCCTGCAACCTCAGCTGATTGTCCCAGAGTTGGGAAGGTAGAGCAGTGTGAATTAACAAAGCCCCATTCAGCCATCATTTCAGCAGACTGGGAGCCTCCCTACACAGCCCAGCAGCCCAGAACTGCCCTGGGGGGACGGCACTCACCTGTGACATAGCACAGTCATCCCTCAACAGAGGACCCGGGGTGCACGGCCTGGAAGAGGGGCCCACTTGCAAGTCTCAGGAGCCATACGCCAATACCAAGGACTTGTGGATCAGTGGCAGAGACAAACTGTGGCAGGACTGAACTGAAGGATTAGACTATTGCAGCAGCTTTAAAACTCTAGGATCACCAGGGAGATTTGATTGTTAGAGCCACCCCCCCCCCTGACTGCCCAGAAACACGCCCCATATACAGGGCAGGCAACACCAACTACACACGCAAGCTTGGTACACCAATTGGACCCCACAAGACTCACTCCCCCACTCACCAAAAAGGCTAAGCAGGGGAGAACTGGCTTGTGGAGAACAGGTGGCTTGCGGACGCCACCTGCTGGTTAGTTAGAGAAAGTGTACTCCACGAAGCTGTAGATCTGATAAAATAGAGATAAGGACTTCAATTGGTCTACAAATCCTAAAAGAACCCTATCAAGTTCAGCAAATGCCACGAGGCCAAAAACAACAGAAAATTATAAAGCATATGAAAAAACCAGACGATATGGATAACCCAAGCCCAAGCACCCAAATCAAAAGACCAGAAGAGACACAGCACCTAGAGCAGCTACTCAAAGATCTAAAGATGAACAATGAGACCATAGTACAGGAGACAAAGGAAATCAAGAAGACCCTAGAATAGCATAAAGAAGACATTGCAAGACTAAATAAAAAAATGGATGATCTTATGGAAATTAAAGAAACTGTTGACCAAATTAAAAAGATTCTGGACACTCATAGTACAAGACTAGAGGAAGTTGAACAAAGAATCAGTGACCTCGAAGATGACAGAATGGAAAATGAAAGCATAAAAGAAAGAATGGGGAAAAAATTGAAAAAATTGAAATGGACCTCAGAGATATGATAGATAATATGAAACGTCCAAATATAAGACTCATTGGTGTCCCAGAAGGGGAAGAAAAGGGTAAAGGTCTAGGAAGACTATTCAAAGAAATTGTTGGGGAAAACTTTCCAAATCTTCTAAACAACATAAATACACAAATCATAAATGCTCAGCGAACCCCAAATAGAATAAATCCAAATAAACCCACTCCGAGACATATACTGATCACACTGTCAAACACAGAAGAGAAGGAGCAAGTTCTGAAAGCAGCAAGAGAAAAGCAATTCACCACATACAAAGGAAACAGCATAAGACTAAGTAGTGACTACTCAGCAGCCACCATGGAGGCAAGAAGGCAGTGGCACGATATATTAAAATTCTGAGTGAGAAAAATTTCCAGCCAAGAATACTTTATCCAGCAAAGCTCTCCTTCAAATTTGAGGGAGAGCTTAAATTTTTCACAGACAAACAAATGCTGAGAGAATTTGCTAACAAGAGACCTGCCCTACTGGAGATACTAAAGGGAGCCCTACAGACAGAGAAATAAAGAAAGGACAGAGAGACTTGGAGAAAGGTTCAGTACTAAAGAGATTCGGTATGGGTACAATAAAGGATATTAATAGACAGAGGGGAAAAATATGACAAACATAAACCAAAGGATAAGATGGCTGATTCAAGAAATGCCTTCACGGTTATAACGTTGAATGTAAATGGATTAAACTCCCCAATTAAAAGATATAGATTCGCAGAATGGATCAAAAAAAATGAACCATCAATATGTTGCATACAAGAGACTCATCTTAGACACAGGGACACAAAGAAACTGAAAGTGAAAGGATGGAAAAAAATATTTCATGCAAGCTACAGCCAAAAGAAAGCAGGTGTAGCAATATTAATCTCAGATAAAATAGACTTCAAATGCAGGGATGTTTTGAGAGACAAAGAAGGCCACTATATACTAATAAAAGGGGCAATTCAGCAAGAAGAAATAACAATCGTAAATGTCTATGCACCCAATCAAGGTACCACAAAATACATGAGAGAAACACTGGCAAAACTAAAGGAAGCAATTGATGTTTCCACAATAACTGTGGGAGACTTCAACACATCACTCTCTCCTATAGATAGATCAACCAGACAGAAGACCAATAAGGAAATTGAAAACCTAAACAATCTGATAAATGAATTAGATTTAACAGACATATACAGGACATTACATCCCAAATCACCAGGATACACATACTTTTCTAGTGCTCATGGAACTTTCTCCAGAATAGATCATATGCTGGGACGTAAAACAAGCCTCAATAAATTTAAAAAGATTGAAATTATTCAAAGCACATTCTCTGACCACAATGGAATACAATTAGAAGTCAATAACCATCAGAGACTTAGAAAATTCACAAATACCTGAAGGTTAAACAACACACTCCTAAACAATCAGTGGGTTAAAGAAGAAATAGCAAGAGAAATTGCTAAATATATAGAGACAAATGAAAATGAGAACACAACATACCAAAACCTATGGGATGCAGCAAAAGCAGTGCTAAGGGGGAAATTTATAGCACTAAACGCATATATTAAAAAGGAAGAAAGAGCCAAAATCAAAGAACTAATGGATCAACTGAAGAAGCTAGAAAATGAACAGCAAACCAATCCTAAACCAAGTACAAGAAAAGAAATAACAAGGATTAAAGCAGAAATAAATGACATAGAGAGCAAAAAACAATAGAGAGGATAAATATCACCAAAAGTTGGTTCTTTGAGAAGATCAACAAGACTGACAAGCCCCTAGCTAGACTGACAAAATCAAAAAGAGAGAAGACCCATATAAACAAAATAATGAATGAAAAAGGTGATGTACTGCAGATCCTGAAGAAATTAAAAACATTATAAGAGGATATTATGAACAACTGTATGGCAACAAACTGGATAATGTAGAGGAAATGGAAAATTTCCTGGAAACATATGAACAACCTAGACTGACCAGAGAAGAAATAGAAGACCTCAACCAACCCATCACAAGCAAAGAGATCCAATCAGTCATCAAAAATCTTCCCACAAATAAATGCCCAGGGCCAGATGGCTTCACAGGGGAATTCTACCAAACTTTCCAGAAAGAACTGACACCAATCTTACTCAAACTCTTTCAAAACATTGAAGAAAATGGAACACTACCTAACTCATTTTATGAAGCTAACATCAATCTAATACCAAAACCAGGCAAAGATGCTACAAAAAAGGAAAAGTACCAGCCAATCTCCCTAATGAATATAGATGCAAAAATCCTCAACAAAATACTTGCAAATCGAATCCAAAGACACATTAAAAAAATCATACACCATGACCAAGTGGGGTTTATCCCAGGCATGCAAGGATGGTTCAACATAAGAAAATCAATCAATGTATTACAACACATTAACAAGTCAAAAGGGAAAAATCAATTGATCATCTCAATAGATGCTGAAAAAGCATTTGACAAAATCCAACATCCGTTTTTGATAAAAACACTTCAAAAGGTAGGAATTGAAGGAAACTTCCTCAACATGATAAAGAGCATATATGAAAAACCCACAGCCAGCATAGTACTCAATGGTGAGAGACTGAAAGCCTTCCCTGTAAGATCAGGAATAAGACAAGGATGCCCGCTGTCACCACTGTTATTCAACATTGTGCTGGAAGTGCTAGCCAGGGCAATCCGGCAAGACAAGGAAATAAAAGGCATCCAAATTGGAAAAGAAGAAGTAAAACTGTCATTGTTTGCAGATGATATGATCTTATATCTAGAAAACCCTGAGAAATCGACGATACAGCTACTAGAGCTAATAAACAAATTTAGCAAAGTAGCGGGATACAAGGTTAATGCACATAAGTCAGTAATGTTTCTATATGCTAGAAATGCACAAACTGAAGAGACACTCAAGAAAAAGATACCATTTTCAATAGCAACTAAAAAAATCAAGTACCTGGGAATAAACTTAACCAACGATGTAAAAGACCTATACAAAGAAAACTACATAACTCTACTAAAAGAAATAGAAGGGGACCTTAAAAGATGGAAAAATATTCCATGTTCATGGATAGGAAGGCTAAATGTCATTAAGATGTCAATTCTACCCAAACTCATCTACAGATTCAATGCAATCCCAATCAAAATTCCAACAACCTACTTTGCAGACTTGGAAAAGCTAGTTATCAAATTTATTTGGAAAGGGAAGATGCCTCGAATTGCTAAAGACACTCTAAAAAAGAAAAACGAAGTGGGAGGACTTACACTCCCTGACTTGGAAGCTTATTATAAAGCCACAGTTGCCAAAACAGCATGGTACTGGCACAAAGATAGACATATAGATCAATGGAATCGAATTGAGAATTCGGAGATAGACCCTCAGATCTATGGCCGACTGATCTTTGATAAGGCCCCCAAAGTCACTGAACTGAGTCATAATGGTCTTTTCAACAAATGGGGCTGGGAGAGTTGGATATCCATATCCAAAAGAATGAAAGAGGACCCCTACCTCACCCCCTACACAAAAATTAACTCAAAATGGACCAAAGATCTCAATATAAAAGAAAGTACCATAAAACTCCTAGAAGATAATGTAGGAAAACATCTTCAAGACCTTGCATTAGGCGGCCACTTCCTAGACTTTACACCCAAAGCACAAGCAACAAAAGAGAAAATAGATAAATGGGAACTCCTCAAGCTTAGAAGTTTCTGCACCTCAAAGGAATTTCTCAAAAAGGTAAAGAGGCAGCCTACTCAATGGGAAAAAATTTTTGGAAACCATGTATCTGACAAAAGACTGATATCTTGCATATATAAAGAAATCCTACAACTCAATGACAGTAGTACAGTCGGCCCAATTATAAAATGGGCAAAAGATATGAAAAGACAGTTCTCTGAAGAGGAAATACAAATGGCCAAGAAACACATGAAAAAATGTTCAGCTTCACTAGCTATTAGAGAGATGCAAATTAAGACCACAATGAGATACCATCTAACACCGGTTAGAATGGCTGCCATTAAACAAACAGGAAACTACAAATGCTGGAGGGAATGTGGAGAAATTGGAACTCTTATTCATTGTTGGTGGGACTGTATAATGGTTCAGCCACTCTGGAAGTCAGTCTGGCAGTTCCTTAGAAAACTAGATATAGAGTTACCATTCGATCCAGCGATTGCACTTCTCGGTATATACCCGGAAGATCGGAAAGCAGTGACACAAACAGATATCTCCACGCCAATGTTTATAGCAGCATTATTCACAATTGCCAAGAGATGGAAACAACCCAAATGTCCTTCAACAGATGAGTGGATAAATAAAATGTGGTATATACACACGATGGAATACTACACGGCAGTAAGAAGGAACGATCTCGTGAAACATATGACAACATGGATGAACCTTGAAGACATAATGCTGAGTGAAATAAGCCAGGCACAAAAAGAGAAATATTATATGCTACCACTAATGTGAACTTTGAAAAATGTAAAACAAATGGTTTATAATGTAGAATGTAGGGGAACTAGCAATAGAGAGCAATTAAGGAAGGGGGAACAATAATCCAAGAAGAACAGATAAACTATTTAACGTTCTGGGGATGCCCAGGAATGACTATGGTCTGTTAATTTCTGATGGATATAGTAGGAACAAGTTCACAGAAATGATGCTATATTAGGTAACTTTCTTGGGGTAAAGTAGGAACATGTTGGAAGTTAAGCAGTTATCTTAGGTTAGTTGTCTTTTTCTTACTCCCTTGTTATGCTCTCTTTGAAATGTTCTTTTATTGTATGTTTGTTTTCTTTTTAACTTTTTTTTCATACAGTTGATTTAAAAAAGAAGGGAAAGTCAAAAAAAAAGAAAAAAGAAAAGAAAAACAAGGAAAAAAAAAGATGTAGTGCCCTCTTGAGGAGCCTGTGGAGAATGCAGGGGTATTCGCCTACCCCACCTCCATGGTTGCTAACATGACCACAGACATAGGGGACTGGTGGTTTGATGGGTTGAGCCCTCTACCACAGGTTTTACCCTTGGGAAGACGGTTGCTGCAAAGGAGAGGCTAGGCCTCCCTATGGTTGTGCCTAAGAGCCTCCTCCCGAATGCCTCTTTGTTGCTCAGATGTGGCCCTCTCTCTCTAGCTAAGCCAACTTGAAAGGTGAAATCACTGCCCTCCCCCCTACGTGGGATCAGACACCCAGGGGAGTGAATCTCCCTGGTAACGTGGAATATGACTCCCGGGGAGGAATGTAGACCTGGCATCGTGGGACAGAGAACATCTTCTTGACCAAAAGGGGGATGTGAAAGGAAATGAAATAAGCTTCAGTGGCAGAGAGATTCCAAAAGGAGCCGAGAGGTCACTCTGGTGGGCACTCTTACGCACACTTTAGACAACCCTTTTTAGGTTCTAAAGAATTGGGGTAGCTGGTGGTGGATACCTGAAACTATCAAACTACAACCCAGAACCCATGAATCTCGAAGACAGTTGTATAAAAATGTAGCTTATGAGGGGTGACAGTGGGATTGGGAATGCCATAAGGACCAAACTCCACTTTGTCTAGTTTATGGATCGATGTGTAGAAAAGTAGGGGAAGCAAACAAACAGACAAAGGTACCCAGTGTTCTTTTTTACTTCAATTGCTCTTTTTCACTCTAATTATTATTCTTGTTATTTTTGTGTGTGTGCTAATGAAGGTGTCAGGGATTGATTTAGGTGATGAATGTACAACTATGTAATGGTACTGTAAACAATCGAAAGTACAATTTGTTTTGTATGACTGCGTGGTATGTGAATATATCTCAATAAAATGATGATTAAAAAAAAAAAAAAAAAAAAAAAAAAGGTGCTTCTACCACTCCCTTTGTAAAATATTCATGTTCTAAACACAGTTTTTCTGTACCTCAAATGCTTTATCTGTGGAATGAGGAACAGCCCTTTCCCATCATATATAGGATACTCCAAGGATTTGATTGAAACACATACATGAAAGAACTTTGAGGTCTTGGGGGAAAAAATACAGCGGTCTTCTTTACCTCACAAGGATATCTTCAGGATTTTGAGTTCTTAAGAAGAAAAATATAAAGTAGCAAATCAAGTTAAATTACTATACTTTTCTTTCTCAGTCTCAGAATTGATTTATGCTGGAGCCTTGGGATTGGACTGAATTCATAAAATAGACTTGATATTTTATTTACTCATGTGTTTATTTAGTCAGCCAATAACTATTTATGTAAGACTCAATTTGCTGAATCAGAAGTGAAGCAACACAGGATTAAAGCCTTAAAACCAGAAAAAAAAAAAAAAAAATGTAGCTTATGAGGGGTGACAATGGGATTGGGAAAGCCATAAGGACCACACTCCACTTTGTCTAGTTTATGGATGGATGAGTAGAAAAATAGGGGAAGGAAACAAACAGACAAAGGTACCCAGTGTTCTTTTTTACTTCAATTGCTCTTTTTCACTCTAATTATTATTCTTGTTATTTTTGTGTGTGTGCTAATGAAGGTGTCAGGGATTGATTTGGGTGATGAATGTACCACTATGTAATGGTACTGTAAACAATTGAAAGTACGATTTGTTTTGTATGACTGCGTGGTATGTGAATATATCTCAATAAAATGAAGATTAAAAAAAAAAAAAGAGACAAAGGGAGAAGACAGATACCGAGAAGGCCTGTGAAGACAGTGGCACAGATTGGAGAGATGCTGCCAAAGCCAAGGAACACCTGGAACCACCAAAAGATGGAAAAGGCAAGGAAGGATTCTGTTCTAGAGCCTTCAGAGAGAGCAGGGCCCTGCTGACAACTTGAGTTCAAACTTCTAGACTCCAGAACTGTGAGAGGGTACATTTCTGTTGCTCTAAGCCACCAAATTTGTAGCCATTGGTTTTGAAAGGCAGCCCTAGGAAACTAACACGGCAATAGATCAGGGAAAACCATATTCTGATGGCCTTAGTTCTGGGCTATAAGCAAGAATAGGCCAAACTTCAACTTTCTCTATTGTTTTTCCTATAGCAAATCTATTTGGTGAGCTGGGGTCTTGCCTGATTTAAAAAGCATATGTTCTAGGTTGACTGAAGCCTGGTTGCGAAGATTTAAAACGCCATATTTACATGTAAGATGGGCAGAACCCTGCACGGCATTTGTGGTACAACCACATGAAGCCAGTTTAAATTGCAGAGAATCTGTAATGTTCTACCAACACTCTCTATCACCTACACCCAAAGCAATCTTGTCAAGCCAACAGATGAAATTCTTGGCCTGTTCATCTTTCAACCAGACATTTGCTTTAGCTTCTGCCGCCTCCCTCATACTCAAATCAAGTATTTTCTCCAGAAGAAAAACACGAACACTAAAATTGCTTATTTGATATCACCCATTCTGGATGCTTCAGTTGACTCAAATGAAATGAAATATGCATAAAAGACCTAGACACCTTGAAACATGCTTCAAGGCGATTCCAAATACATTTATATCACGTTTCATTTTGCCAGCTAACTTCCAAATCATTCATCCTTTTATAGGAAAAACTTCTGAGACACCCTAGTTTGTGGGGGTATAAGAGACTGTTAGAAAAATTTCCAATTTGCTCCTTGGCTGACTGTGTATAGGACTGTCATTAAACAAACCAGAGGAAAAAAAATAAATAAATAAATAAAGTAAAGCTTACAATAGTCTTCTCTAAAAATAGCCACTTATTAGTTTTCAGCCCCATAACATGCATTTTTAATAGCTCTCATCATTATATGTTCATAACTGTGTAGTTACTCATTTATTGTTTTTATTCCACAGTAGAATGTAAATTCCATGAGGGCACTAACCTTGCAGGTTTATGGACCCCTGTATCCCAGCAGCCAGACCACTGCCTGGCACCCTGGAGATGCTCAAAATCTCTTTGATGGAAAAGTGAATTAAAAACCAAAATACACACAATTCATTTAACTTTTATTTCCCTGGCTCCAAAAATTGAGCCTGAGATCCTCTTCCAGAGAGGGGTCTGTCTGCAATCTCAGTCTAGGATTGATTTTAGAAATTCTGATGTGAAGTTCTATTAATGGGTTCCTTATGCTAACTCATAAGTACCACTGGCTGAGAACAGGGCTTCTACTTGGTCAGTATTGATTCTCATGCCATGTCTGGGTCAGTCAAACTAAGATACAGGTCAATTCAGCATGCTGATAGGTTCAAGAGTGTTTTTGAAACATTTAGAATACTTATAGTAAGCAGGCACTTCCAGGATGAGTAAAAAATAATCTAACATACTAAATACCCTCTTCTTTTCTCTGCTTCCGGTTCTGCAGGCTAGTGAGCATCTGAGTCACCTGGAATGCTTGTGAAAACTCGGATGGCAGGAACTCACCCCCAGATTTCTGATCTAGTCCCTGTAGCATGGAACCGGATAATTTGCATCTCTATCATCTTCCCAAGTGAAGCTGATGAGGCTGGTCCAGGATCTCGTTTTGAGAACTGCTGCTCCAGAGATTGGTTGGGGGAATCAGGTGAAAGCAGGTAAAAAATCAGTCTTCCAAACTCTAAATTCTGAGAAGGATTTGCCTTCTCAGGTGCACAAGACAATAAAATTCTCTTGCCGTAGTACCCTCTTCACCTCACCTCT
The DNA here is from genome assembly GCF_015220235.1 of Choloepus didactylus. NCBI lineage: Eukaryota > Metazoa > Chordata > Mammalia > Pilosa > Megalonychidae > Choloepus > Choloepus didactylus. The sequence goes on from NC_051312.1 coordinate 15,597,220, forward strand.
TTTCACCCATAATTTAATAGAATCCTGATAATTTAATACAGCCAGTTCTAGAAAACCCTCAAAAAGCATATTTTGCTTATATTTCCAATGGGTCTGCAATATTTGACCACAAAATACCAAGTTTTAGGAAGTTGAGCTATTAGGGCATTCTCTAATTTTCCAAATTGTGATGAATTACCAACATCTGAGTGTGGCTTCGGCTATTAAAACACAAGCATCAGCCCACCCCACCTCCACCCCCACAAATTCCTGTTTCCTGAGTGGCTGGGGTCTGACCAAATGGAGGGTCTTCTCCCATTTGGATGGCAGGTCCTGCTTGTTTCCATGATGTGGAATAGTTCTGTGGGTCAAAAAGGTATAACAAAAGAGCTTATCAAGAGCAGAAATATTCCATTCTCTTCTCTCTCCTCCATCCCAGAAGGATTATGTGACGTAAATTTTGTGTTTCTCCTTCCTCTGCAAGTTTCTTAGTTTTACTATCTATTTTCAGATCCATAGTCTCATGGATCCATAAATATTATATACTATTGTTTTGCACATCTTCACTATTGTTTTTGAGAATTTAATTATTGTGTGATGTTTTACTGCATGACTAGATCACAAAGTGTCCATTCTCTTGTTGATGGGCATTTAAGTTGTTACCTGTTTTTAGTTTTCATAATGTTATTACAGCTGTGACTCTTCCTGCACACACGTGAGTATTCCCAAGGTATACACCGAGAATATATGTCTTCTATTTTCTGGATGTTTAGAAATAACTTTCTAAAATTGTTGTATTTGTTTATTCTCCCTCTCGAGTTTCATTTCCTCCAAATCCTCACTAACACTTGGTTTCAGGAAATTCAGATTTTTGCCAGGCTGCTAGGTGAAAATGGAGCTTCTAGCTTCTAATTAACTATTTCTGGATTAATTGTATTTACTTTTCATCAGATACTCCTTTTGTAAATTGCCTGTTTATAGGCTTTATCCATTTTTCCATCAGAATTTGCCTTTTATTTGCATGACATTTTTTATATATTCTGGATACTAATGCTTGTAAGCTTATCTAGTATTAATGTTATTTTTTAAGAGGGTTAAGGGTGACTTTGGGGGAGGAAACTTTTCATTTTCATGTCAGTCTTCTATTTCAGTGAGTGCTTTGGGGGCTTAAAAATTCTTTTCCCACCCTGATGACAAAGATATTATATTCTCTTATGTCATCTTCTAAAAGCCTTTAAGTTTGCTTAACATATTCCACCTTTAAATCCATAAGGAATTGTTTTGTGTATGGTTTATGTGATGTAGGAATTCTAGCACCATGTATTGGGAAGTCCACTTCTTCCCATTGACTTGGACGCCATCGCCACCGTGGAGGACCCAGATCAGGTCACCGCGGGTCCATTTCTATGCTGCTCTCCTGTCCTACCGTGTGCTCAAGCTCTGTGTCGATGCCACGTGTTTTAATTAAATTTTATCATTTACACCTGATAAGATAGGCGCTCTCACCTTATTCTTCAAAATTGCCTCAATTAGCTTGGTCTTTTGCCTTTCCATATTCATTTTGGGCCCTGGAGTTTGGTTGGTATTTCAATTAATAGATTTATTTGGCAAAATTTGACATCTTTGCAATATTGATGCTTCCAATTTATGAACAGGATATTTTCCTCTCCTTTTTTGAAGGTCTTTTTTTATGTCCTTTAATGATATTTTGTCTTTCTCCAGAGAGGTCAATCACAGCTTTTTAGGTTTAATCCTAATATTGTCTGTTTTATTCCTTGCTTTCAGGACTAGGCTCTTAATTTTGTTACATTTTCTAATTGGTTATTACTGGTACATAACTTTGTTATTAAATATTGTCCTATGTTTATGTTTGTAATCAGCAAACTTGCCAAACTAATTCTCATAAAGAGTTTATAAAGTTTTATAGGACTGATACTATCTGCAAATGATGATTTTTGTCTCTCTCTTTTCAATCCTTATACCTCTTCTTCTTTTCTTACATCATTGCATAGACCCTCCACCAAACTGTTAATAGAAGCTGTGAGAGTGGACATTTTTTGTCTTGTTTACTGACTTTAAATTGAATGGTCATAAAATCTTCATCAATAAGTATGTTTGTGATCAGTTTTTGATATGTGAATTTTATGGTTAAATATATGTCTTTTATTCTTATTTTGCTAGTAAATTGCATGATTGATTTTTTTCTTCCTTAGGATATTTGCTAATAAATCAGTTTTGTCTTGTCTTCTTTATCAAGGTGATTATGACTTTTCTTTTAACTTGCTAATGTGAGAGTGTTACAATAGAAGGTTTCTAATGTTTAATCTCTTTGCAATTCTAAGAGGAATCCAATTTGGCAGTCTCTGATTTTCTGACTGGTTTTGCTAATATTTTATTAGGATTTTTAAAATACCTGCATCTAAGGTTTTTTCTCCCTCCTGTCTTAATATATACATGGCATTATACTTTCCTTCATCTTGCTAAACAAGATAAGAAGCTAGCTTTCCCATTCTCTTTTATAAGATGTGAAGAGTTTACAAAATAAAACTAAGAAAACCTTTCTTTTAGGAAGAGTTGGGAGGACTTTTAATTAGCAATTAATTTTCTTAATAGAGTTATTTTTTCTGTCTTAATTTTAGTACTTTTTTCTGGAACATTCAAAAGTATTAGCATAAGAAGTATAAGTTTAAAGCTTATAATAGCATATTTTTTTTTTTTTTTTAATTTCTATCAGATCTGTTACAGGCCCTTTTTTATTCCTGATAGGATACATCGGTGTCTTTTCTGCTTTTTCTTTGGTGGGTAGTGTGTTTTTTGTTTTTCTGTTTGATGTAGTGGCTGTTATTTTGCTTATCGTTTCTGTTTTCAAAGAACCAACTTGGGTAAAATGGATCTCTTTTATCTTTTGTTTTCTGTCATTATATTTTGCTATCTTTGTCATTTCATTGTGTGTAACTTTGGGCAGAAAAGACTTAACATAGCGTCTTTATGGCCTCTGCGGATCCTCCTTACCAACATTCCACTGGTGATCAGGTTGTGCCTACACTGCCAGCCTGCTCAGATGGTGTCTACACACACTGTGACTTACAGTAGACACCTGCTTTCCTCAGGGATTCTTTGGGTGGGCAGAGGGTATCTGTGTGACTAGCACCCCAATAAAAACCCTGGACCTTGAGTCTCAAAAGGACTTTCCTGGGCAGAAACATTGCATGAACATTACTGCATCTCCCTGCTGCTCAAAGAAGCATGCTGGTATGATCCTCGTAAGCAGGGAGGGAGAGAGTATTGGAAGCCTGCACATGGATTTCTCCAGACTCCACTTCTTTTTCCCTTGCTGATCTTGGCTGTAATAACCTATAGCCATCCACACAGCTGCCTCTGAGTGCTGTGAGTCTTTCTAGCTAATTTCTGAACAGGTGGGGTGATCTTGGGGCATGCCCTAAACCACCCTTTTCAGGCTTCTTTAGTTGAATACCTGTTTGCAAGTTTCTTGAATATAATGAATTCATTTAATATGATAAATTTCCCTCTTCATACTTTTTGGGTGTGGTCAAACAATTTTGAAATGTTCAATTAATTGTATATATTTTTAATTTTCACCATGCTAGGTCTATGAGGTATTTAGGAGTATATTATTAAAAGTTCAACAATAAAAATGATTTTTAAGTTAAATTCTAATCAGATTTAACTATGGGCTGAGAAATTTTGAAATGTAAGACTTTCATTGTAACTTAGACCATGGTCAGTTTCCTAATTATTCTGCAGTAGAGCTAGTCACTGGCTCTATTCCTGCTCGAAGCATTGGTTACCTTCCTCTCTAGGTCCACAGTGGTCTAAAACCCTAGCTCTAGGTGGAGGTGAGCTCCAGCTCCTGACTTCATGCACCGAGCTCGATTCTGGTTCCCCAAACCAGGTGGAGCACTTCTAATAACACGCCATGCGTAGGACCCTAATGTGCTCCCAATACAAATCCAACAAACTCTTAGCCCAGCGATAATCTCCATTCCCATTTCTGTTCTATTTCTGTTCCATGGAATTTGTACCTTGTTTTCAGTTTTCTCTTATTTATTTTTTTTTATGTACTATAGCAATGTGTGTGGTACAGAAGGGATAATTACAGAGTAAGCTGACTCAACCATCTTGGCCAGAAAGTATTGTGCTCCTTTCTAGGTAAAGACCAAATGATCTTCCAAATAATTGAAATGGCTAATAAATATCTCTGAGATGTAAATCTCAGCCTTCAGTATTTCCTGTGTTGTGTTAAAAGGCAACATATATTAAAAAAAGTCCCCAGGATGCTTTCTTTAAAGTATAAATGTTGGGTCCCACCCAGACTTACTGAATCAAACACCAGGTATAGGAAGGGAGAAGCTGCCTTTTAAAAAATATTCCAGCTGATTCCACAAGAAATAATTGCTAAGGAAGTGCCAGTGATTTTGTCTTCATGGCTCCAGTGAGAACTGAAGACTTCTTGGTTTTAACAGGACTTGGAACATTGTGCTGCCATTGGTGTTTGTGAGTGTGAGTGTGTGTGTGAGAGTGTGTGTGTGTGTGTGTGTGTGAATAGACAAAGCTACTTGGGGTTTCTGAGGCTCCTTTAGTTCCTACCAGTCACCAGGTGTTAACTTTAATACCATTCACATGCTGATTACTCCCACATTTGTCTCCTTCTCTGACACGTCTTCTAAGCTACAGATTTATATCCTGTCTAATCACCATTTTTACTTAGATTTATAATTAGGTCTCAAATTAAACATGCCCAAAATGGTATCTTGAACTTTGTTTTTCCTTTCCCAATCCTGTTCTCCTAGGCTTGCCCTCCATATTAGCCTTGGCCAAAACCCAAGGTGCAATTCTTGATTCCTGTCTTGTTCTCATCTCCTCTCCCCACGTATCCAATCTACCCACAAATCATGCCACTTTATCTCTAAAATATCTGATAGTCTCACAATTCTCAACATCTCCATTGCTGTCCTCCTAGCCCAGGCCACCCTTATCTCCTTCTTAGACTACTGCAGTGACTTGCCTCCTGCCTCCAAGCATGCATCCATTCTCCTACATTCTTCACACAGCAGCCAGAGTAACCACCTTCTTAAAATTCTAAATGGCTTCCGAGAAATTAAGCATAAAGTTCAACCTCTACCATAGTCCCCAAAGCCCTGTGGGTGGCCTTGGCCTTTGAGATCTCATCTCATACCACCTCCTCTGCTTCCTTCATGTCTGGGCACAATGGCAGCCTTCCACTTCCTGGACCACCCCAAGCTAGTTCCTACCTTGCTTTTCCCCTGGGAAAAGGTTTGACTTCTCCCAGACCTTTATAGGAATAAGTCAATCACATTATCCAGTGGTCAGTTCAAGTGTCCTTAATGCGGCCTTCCATGATCACCAAGGAATCTTCCCTTACTCTATCCCCCACCTTGCTTTATTGTCCTTCACTGCACTTATTGCTTCCTGATCTGATACTACATTGCTGTCTGTTTTTGGGCTCCCCTACTGAAGTGTCAGCTCCATAAGATAGAGACTGTGGTTTGGTTTGTTCACTGATGCAATCCTAATGACTGGAGCAGAGCCTGGCACATCATAGTCAAGTGATGACTTTCTGAAGGGCTAAGGTGGCTGGAGGCTGAGGACAAATGTGCAAGTGCTTTTTAAATGTTACTTTAAAGGCAGCCATACTATGACTGTCTTGGTGGTTGACCATGCCCAGTGGACAAAAAGCCCTGCGGCTTATCTCAGAAGGCTGAGAAGCTCTCTATAGTGCCACATCACTTACTACTTTCTTTTAGAGTCCATGCTGTTTTCCATGCAAAGATGAAGATGTATGATTTTCTTGGAGGGCTTCAGTTTGACCAGAATTGTCAGAATTTATACTCTTTGGTTATTAGTATGAATGCTGTAATATGGCTCTGATCATCTTGGACAAATAGTACCTAAGAAACTTGTTGACTCTGATCCATCTGTTGGCTAACCTGGGCACTTCTTGGGAATGGAAGTGCTCACGGCTATCTTTGGGAGAGAAGATACTCATGTAAGAACCACCTTTTATATATTTGTCTGCTCTAATATTTAGTAGAGATAAGACCTGTCTTCATTATGTTAATGGTGTGCTGAAACTGAGCTATACTGACACTTTCTCTTCTTTGTCTCTCAATAGTGGATGTACAATGTGGCCCCTCTTGGATCCAGGTCAGGATTAAAGCAATTATATATGACAAACTGTACGCACACCCTGATGAAGTGTTTCTGGGAGAGAAGTGCCCTGTCACCAAGGTTCTAAATGAGTCATATGAGTTTTTCTACCATGTTCCTCAATGTGGCATCGAAACAACAGTAAGAAAGAGCAATACTAATTACCTGCCCATTTCATGTTTTTCATCAGTCCCACAAACTAGATGCGTTAAGTTTCTCCTTGTAATAAAGCTAAATTGATTTCCCTACCACTTAACGTACAGAGCATAGAAATTTGAGATGCTGAAGTTTCTTACTTGTTGGTCAATAGCTGCAACTTCTAATGTGCACATCTTCAGAGCTGCCCTGCCCTACAGAACTTTCTGCAGTGATGGAGATTTTCTGTTTCTGAACTCTCGAATACGGTAGCCACTTGCCACATGTAGCTGTTGAGAACTTATAATGTGGCTAGTGTGACTAAGAAACTGGATTTTAATTTTACTTAATTTTAATTAAACTTAAATTTAAGTAGACGTGTGTGGCTAATGGCTACCACATTGTGAAGTGTAGCTCTGTGGGATTCAAAAGTCAGCTAGTGAGGGAGTGTGTCTCAGCTTAGAGTTTGCAGAAAAGAAAGTCTTGTTTTGCATGCATATAGTAAGAGTTAACCAAGTTATTCAACTGTTCATTTAATTGCTATCATGGCATTTAGTCAGATTCTCGATCAGACAGAAGTAGAGAATCAGTGTGTGTACTGCCAAACACCTTGAGTTTTTGCAGAGCAAACACATTTTTCTTTTTGCCAGCCCCATCTCATTCCACACTTCATCCTGTATTGTGGTGGGACCTAGTAGTACCTCAGCAATGACTTTGATATTGTTCCCACAAAAGCCCATACAATTGAGAACCACAAAACAAGGTTCTGTTTTGCAAATAAAAACTGAGCATAAGTCAGATTTTGCTAAAATAAAACAATACTTTTTCACTGTCCTGAATACAATATTAAAAGAAATATAAGTTTTTCAGATTTAGATATTAATTCCAACTAATTACTGTGGCAGTCTCTGGGTGATAAAATCAGAAGAGTTCTATATTTGTCAGGACTCACTTCCGAGGACTTCCAAAAGCTCTAAATATCTCTAAATAGAAGAGAAATATCATTTAAATTAAGAATTCGCAACACTTTTTTGTAAAGGACCAGATAGTAAAGTATTTTAGACTTTTTGAGACATATAGTTTGTTTCAATGACCCAACTCTGATTTTATTTTTAGCTCAAAAGAAGCTACAAGCAATATGTAAACAACCAATAAAATTTTCCAATAAATAAAAAGGCGGTGGGCCAGATTTGACCTAACAGACATAGTTCGTCCACCCCAGGCTTAGAACTTTATTGTTCATAGTTAAAAGTGCTTAGATTAGATTTATCCAATCATCTCAGGAAATCAGGTACCAAGAACTTCATAAGAACCATCTTTATGATAAATGTTCTTAGGAAATCATTCACTACCTTCCTAAATAAACTGTCTTCTCTAAATCCCTTCCTTCTAATAACTAGTCTGCATATTGAATGCATTATTACTTTGTAAATGTTAATATCCATTTCTACAATGCTAAGATATTGGCTTACCACTTTCAGAGTTGAAGAAACCAAGACTCAGGCAGGCTAGGCAATTTTTCTAGGATTACACAGCAAGGGCTGCACGAGGACCCCAACCAGATTCATTTCAAAGCTCATTGCCACCATTCAAAATTCCATCTACAGCAATTTTTTTAATCCAGTAGCAGTATTCATTTTATTAATTTATTTTTATTAGAGTAGTTAAAGGTTTACAGAAAAATCATACAGAAAATACAGCAATATTTTTTAAAGACAATATATTGTATTGAACATGAAACATAACAATACTTTCAAATTCAGATAACTTTCATGCATTATGCAGAATTTAATCCATCTATCCCCTCACAGAACTGGCCCCTGGAAGCAGAAGTCCTGTCTGTTTTACCTTAGAATAGATGTGCCCATTTTAGGTTGCTTAACAGATCCCTGATTCCTAATCAAATGCCTTTAAGCTTCCTTGTAATACTTGAAATAAAAAAAATGCTCAAAAGTCCTCTTTGTCTCCTCAGATTCTCCCAGGGAATACTGTTCAACATAAAACTAAAATTGTATACATCTCAACCACCTTAAACAACCGAATTGAGATACCTGTGAGCTGTCTTTCCCACATGTAAGTACAGCCTTTATTTATTTCACTTTTACTTCCAGATAAAAAATCTGAACCTGAAACATTAGGTGGCATATCCGGGGAAGGAAAAAGCTTTGATGAGAACCCAAATCTCTTGATTCCCAGCTCTTTATTTTTCTATATTTATCATCATTACTCACCCTAAATTATGAGAATATTGGCAAGGAGGTTTGCACATTTAATGCTACTTAACATTAGGGTCACATAAAATCTGATAAATTTAAACAGCCAAGTCAGGTTCTAGTTTTATATGTATCCATGTTCCTGATTGCTGAAGGACATAAGGAAAAAAATTGATTGGCATATTCAGATCAGCCAGGATGTGAGATCAGAAGGTATTCTCATCCTATTGCCAAGGGTGAATGATGAAAGAGCACACTGAGCAATTATCTAGTCTGCAGAAACCAAGGGTTAAGATTCTTATTGGCTTCCATAGATTCTAGCCCTTGTCTACTCAATGTTTGGTCTAAGGACCTGGAACATTAGCATCATCTGGGAGCTGGTTAGAAATGCTGAATCTCAGGTCCCACCCCAGACCTACAGAATCAGAATCTGCCTGTTAACCAGGTGATTCATGTGCACACTAACATTTGAAAAGCACTGCTCTAGTAACTAATGCTTTCAAAAAGGTCTAAAATCGCCAAACTTTAGGTTAATAATATTTATTATTTTAATAATAATAGTCTTATATATGGGAAGGTTTTCTTTGGGCAACATTTCCATAGTATACCAGGTTAAAATCTTAAAACAAAAACTTTTTATCCCCACAATATAAGAGAAGCACTGCAGGTTGTTCTTTCTTGGGTGATAGTAATGGTAATGGCATGTAAACTTATGGGTTCTTGCTATATGTTGGGTTCTGTTTTCAGCACTTTACTACTATTGATGCACTTAATCCTCACCACAAACCCATGCAAAGAATCCTACTGTATCTCTTTACAGATATGGAAACTGAATAACAGAGTATGTTCCAGTTTGCTAGAGCTGCCAGAATGCAATATACCAAAAATGGGTTGGCTTTTGTAATGGGAATTTATTAGTTCACAAATTTACAGTTCTAAGATCATTAAAATGTCCCAGTTAAGACATCAGCAGGATGATACCTTCTCTGAAGAAAGGCCGATGGCATCTGGGGTTCCTCTGTCACATGCGTAGGCACATGGCTGGAGTCTGCTGGTCCTCTCCTGGGTTTAGTTTCTGGTTTCCCTGGCTTTCTCCAAAGTGTCCCTGGGCTTCTCTCTTAGCTTTTCCTGGGGGCAAATTCTGGATTACATAGCTTGGCTTCTCTGAGCTCTCTCCAAAATGTCCCTGCCTTTTATCCTCTCATAGAGGGCTCCAACAAGGTGACCAAGACCCAACCCAAATGGATGGGGTCACATCTCCATGGAAATAACCTAATCAAGAGGCCCCACCACAATAGGTCTGCCCCCACAAGATTGGTTTAAAAGAACATATTGTTTTCTGGGGTACATAATAGATTCAAACGAGCACAGAGTAGATGTGGTGGACGTGGTCCATGGCTGGTGGGCAGGGAGCTGGATGTGGTTCCAAAGTTTTATGCCTCACCTCTGTGAGCAGAGCTTCTCATCTACCAGATACACAAAGTATCACAGCTGGTCAGTCAGGTCCTCCTGGAAGTAGTCACAAGATGGAGTTAAGAGGACAGACTTTTATTGGGGGTGACAATTCTGGAAAAAAAAGGGGGGGTGGAGAAAGCAGGATTGGGCATGGGGGAAGGGGTGGCATTAGGCTGAGCATTGGACACCATGATATCTGTGTTAGTCCAACAAGGATCTCCAGAGCGAATATAGCCCATGTTGGGCAGCAGTGGCAAGACCCTTGCTCCACAGTCTTGCTCAGGCATTGAGTGGAGCCACCGAGAGAATAGTATGATCTCTGCTCAAAAGCTGAGGCAGAAATGAAGGAGTTACCAGTTGGAGGCTGCCAGCGAAGCATAATCCTCACAGCTGGACAATCTGTCCTTTCCTGATAGGGGGGCTGAATGGTCCATCTGTGCATGCCACAAACGGTAAATTGACTTGGCCCAAAGTTTACAACATACATGGAAACCTGAATAGATCTTAAAGGCAAGAGATTTTCTGATGCTACTCTTCTCCCATTTTAGCCAGGTCACTCTTACAGAAGAAGTCCAAAGAAAAGAGAATTTTCTAAAAACTGCCTTCAATTTAGAGTCCAAAGGGAAGAAAAAATTTGCAAGCCTAGGCAAAAGAGAAGGTGAAGAGATTTGTTTTTCAAGGTGGCTGAGGTAAGGACCTTGGTTTTGAATGTCACAGAAAAGAGTAACTCAGAAGAATCCTAAAGTTAGGATCCAATCTCTTACTGGAAGAACTAAATGCCTGTACAACAATATGTGCTTTAACACAAGTCTTTGGATGGTAGCGGTAGTTGTCTGTTTTCCAAAACTCTAAAGAGAAATTATGAAAATCTACATGGTTCATAATCTTTGAACACTACTCTCACTGCACGGAAGGAACTGAGTTCTTTTAAATATTAGTTTGTAACGTAATCAGACCTTTTATAAAATCAAGGTCATCTTTAAACATCTGGGACATTCTTCATAGCTTGAAGTTGTCCAATATCCATAATCATTCATAACCATATATATATATTATATATATATATAATACTTGAATCATTGTTGCCTTAGTTTAAAGTCTAGAACATTCTCTCTGAATATCTACTTAAATACACAGACCCACACCCACCCACCCCCACACACACACCCACACACACACAATGCTTTTCTTAGAAAACAATGGGCACTCTGAGAAAATAGCTAAGCAATTGACAGATCAGGATCTGCTTCATCTTTTTCTCATTTCAGGAATCTGAATATGTACCATTGGATCATTCCTTTGCTCATCAAATGATGTGCTTTCTTTCTCATGAGAGCGGAAACCTGGCTATCAACCTGCATAAATGGGAATTGGGCAACTATTTCTGTAGCTGACTAAAGATTGTGCATTGGATGTGCCACCTAGAAGTTTTCAGGAAACTGCCATATGCTATCTTCCACTTAAAAAAAAAAAAAAGTGAAATCACCAATTACCTTTTCATAATCCCTTTTTAGAATGCACTCTTTATTTTTAACTTTCTGAGGAGTGATGTTTGTGAATAGAGTTTGTTTTATCTTACGTCTATAATTTAATAAAAGTTGGATGAAGAATTCAAAGACTGAGCTCTCAGCCTTCCAATATTAGGTGTTGAGGAAGATGAAGATGAGCCAGAAAAGGGGCTAAAAAGAAACCAGTGAAGTTATACTGGAGGAAATCAGGAGATGCGATAGCCTGGAGGTGAAGTTAATGTTTTAAAATGTTTGGAGTGAAAAATAATTAAATGCTGTTGATAGGTCAAATAAGGTGAAGACTGAAAAGCAACCACAGGACTTACCAGTGTGGAGAGTAATTTGGTGACTTTAACAAAAAGCAGTTTTGGTGCAGGTTGGGTGTAACAGTCTAATTAGTGTGAGTTCAAGAAATTATGGGAAGAAAAAAATCAGGGAGAGTATTGCTGTAATTCTTGAGTAGTTTAGCTCAAGAGGAAAAGGAATATTGTGACAGATATAAAGTGGGAATAAAAGATAAAATTGAAAAGGGGAAAGAATGAAACAAGGTTTGCAAAATATTGATATAATTTTGAAGCCCTGTGACTAATAAATGGGGTTTTAATAAATGAAAGAATAGTTTGAAAATGTCCAAAATAAAATTTAAGTGTCCTCCATTTCAAGGTTGCCAAAAGGTGATACACAATACAGGAAAGAGCAAGGTCACTTTAGCCAGGCCAAAGTTTCTAACTCAGAACTGACAGAACTATAACATCCACAAGGTGGAATCCCTTGTGATAAATTTACTAAAAGTTGAAGTAGTAAGCAACTGTACTCAACCTCTCCCCTTAACTCCCATTTCCTGTGTGAAGGAAACCGGAGCCACCCTCTTCCTTTTGGAGTCTAAGAGTGCTCTCTCTTTCTAATCTCTCTTTCTCCTCGGCCTCTACCTCTTCATGCAGATCTGCCTGATGTTGGTGACTTTAAGGTTGGGAGATGGGTATGAAATAGAAATTCATATGCTTCAAAAGAACTTTCATCAGAAAGTCCTACACTGGGTATATTTTAGTTACTTGTCCAGATTCTAATAGAGTCATACTCTGGTTATCCCTTTGCTATTGTTTCTTTTGTACTCAGTTCCCAGTGCTGAGGCAGGAACTAAACCTTTCTGTGACCTGAGCCCTGATATTAACAAATTAGCACCTGAAACCTACAGTCATTCATAAAAGTGATCTTCTACATATGAAAATTGGAAATATTACCTCTACTAGTTGTTGCAGCTGTTGTGCCAGAGATGGTATCTTTGCTAGAGACCATCGTATGTGACTATGTAACTGACCTAGCTCTGGCAAATGAGTCTTTGGTTTGTTTGGTTTGTTTTGTTTTTGTTTTCCAAAAAATGTATCAGAAATATTCTTCACATTCACTTGGAGCCAGCAAAAATATATATTTATAGTCTTAACCCAGACTATAGTAACTATCCTACCTCATCTCATAACATAGTCCAAAGAGATCTAGACTATCTGGATATCCCATAGAACATCACAGTGGCACACTAGATTGAAAATCTTGTGCTAATTGGATCAGATGCACAAGTGGCAGGTGTTTTGGAGGCATTGGTAAGATAGAATCTGAGTTCCAAAGAGTGGAGATAAACTCTGTAAAGTCTCAGAGGTCTAAAACTTCACTGAAAATATTTGTGTCCAGTGGTCTGGGGCATGCTAGGATATCCCCTACAAAAGACAAATGATAGCATTTTGGATCTCCCACCATGAAGGTAGAAGCATCTTCTCACTTTAAAGGCAGCAGATTCCACACCTAGAAACATTATTCAGCCCATATACTGGGTAACACAGAAACATACCAACTTTGAGTAGGGCCCAGATGAGGAATAGGCTATACAAGAGGTTCAGGATGTGATGCAAGTGGCTCTCATGGTTGGACCAAACAAAACTGATGGTATTGGTGATGTTACAAGACCAAGGTGGTGGATTCTTTGCCCGATGCACTCAAATGATCAATTCCGGAGACACCGGAGTTTCAAAGAGAGAAAGAGTTTATTGCTAGGTGCAAAGCAGGAGATCGGGTAGCCTACTGGCTCAAAAATCTGTCTCCTTAAAGTGCAGTAATTCTGATAGTTTTATGAAAAGATGGGCAGGTTTTAGGATAATGAGCACAATGGCTTCAGATGATGTAATTAGAAGTGATCTATTTATTGAGCATGCCAGATTGATTACATGCTTAGTCACAGAACATATGTAAGAAAACGGCAGCCATAATATGATAGGCATGATTTTTATTATTATAATAAGGTATAGGTCACCTGTGCATATTAGGTGGGCCCATTTTGGTTAGATCCTGCTTCAGTTATCAAGATAACTTTGGACTTGGGGTGGGCTTAGTTCTAGGTTGACCCAAGACCCTTCATTAATAAAGACTAGGAGCTGTCTTTAGTGATCATAAGGCTCTAAAGTCGAAAAACTGGATAAATGGGTACAAGTGAAGGTTAGTCACAAGGTTACAATCACAAGGGCACAAGATAAAGGCTATACAATCATTATCAGAGATCGAGGCAGCTGAATTACAGTTCTGAGATCTCAGGTATTTCCCTCTGTCTACTCTAATATACCAGAAAGTCAAAAAGGAATATCTATATAATGATTCAGTAATCATAATCATCCCTTAAATCCTAACTTCTCGGTTACAGTGATACCTGCAGAGGTAAAGGCACCACATGGAATTTATGACAAGTTCCAGATGTATTTATCATCTTAACCCAGGGCTATATGATGAATGGAATTTATGGCAAATTCCAATCTTAACCCAGTACCCCTGAAGTACTGGAATAAAGTTATTCTATCAGAGCAGAGACTTACACACCTTTTAAAAAACATTTCCTTCTGTGCCCTCATAAAAATAGAAAAACTGACCATGGTACACCATTGGCCAGACTGGCCCATCATGAGCTAAATTCTCTCAGATTCCCAAATCATAAGGTCAGGTATGGCCAGCGTCAATCTCTTGTAAGACAGAAGCGGTATGTCCAGGATTGGACATAAGCAAGGTCACAGAGTACAAGTTAGCTGAATGAGCAACAGGCTCAGGCATCTGTGCTAACCATTGCACACGCACCCCTCTCTCAGTTCACACCTTTGGCTCTATGAGGGTCATTTATAATCAGCTGATGGAGGAAGAAAAAAGCTGAGATTGGTTCATGAATGAGTTGGCTTGGGATTTGGATGCAAGCCAAAATGGACCACAGCTGCCCTGCAGCCTCATTCATGGGTGACCTTGAAAAACCACAGAGAGAGGAAATCCTCCCAATGGGTACCTGGTTTGGTAGTGCACCTGATCACCTACTTTCTGTGGAAGGAGAACAAACCTGGAATTTGAATATGAGTGGACTCATGGTAGAGACAGATGGCTTGACCATTGAGCCATTATAAAGATGGTGGCTTTTCCTGAGAGTCAGATGGGAACATGGGAGGGTCTTGAGCCATGATCTGACTGGGTAGTACACAATGACTCTGACTGCTATGCTGAAAACAGATTCTTGGAAACCAAGGGCAAAAAGCAAAAATGCCCTATAAGAGACAACTGCAATAATCCAGCTGAGAAAAACAGCAGCATGGATCAGTTTAGTAGGGGAAGAGCCCACAGAATTTACTGATGGATTGGATATCAGTGTAAGATGAGGTGGGGAAGACAGTGGAGGAGTAGATTGGGGTTGGGGAAAGATAATTAATTCAGTTCTGGACATCTTAAGATGCCAACTGGATGTCTAAATGGAAATGCTGATTAGGCAAATCCTCTTAAGGTCCATCCTACTATTCATCGTGGCTCTATAACCTGAGTTTATTTCTCCCTACTCGTCTGTGAGTGTGCTTTGCCATCACTCAGACACCACTCCACTGACCACGCATTGAGGAATGCTAGCAATGGGATCACCAAATCTGAGTAGTGAGCCAGGCTTTAGGTGGCTGTTCAGTAAATTCTTACCTGAGATGTTCAGATGATCCCAGATGTTCAGACCATGCACTCCAGGGGAACCTGTATGTCCACATGGGTAGGGATAGAGCACACAATGTGCCCTGATGGTCTCCTCTACTTGGCAGTTTACCAAGTATATTCCAAGAAGGAGACTGATGAGAACTACAGCCTTGCAAAACCCTAAGCATCACAACCAACAGTGCACTGGAATGTGATTTCTGAGCAAGGCAGGCAAGGAGTAGATGACAAAGAAGACCTGGCCCTGGAATCTGGGCCCTGAAGGGGCTCTTCTGGAGAACAGGGCCCTGCCATAGACCAGTTCTGAGACATTGAGCTTGTCGTGTCTCCCCTCTCCTCACCTATACAATGAAGGGACAGGATGTCACGACCCACTAGGGTCATTCCAAAATATGTCAGCAGAAACTCCGCCTCAGTGCAATTCCACCCCCACCTGACTGTATCCTACCTTCTCCCTCTCATCTGGGTCTTCTTTACTCAAATAGGTAAGTTCAGCATCATCCTCACCATAATTACCTCCAAGAGAGTGGCGAGTGAGGGCTTTCCCATGTGCCATGAGTTTTGAAAGGAGCCCATCAAAGTAAGGCCAAGACTCAACTCCCCACTGTAGTAAGCAGCAAGTCATAAATCTAGCCTTAATTTCCTTCCACAGCATTTCAGTCCAATGCTACTTCATCTCCTGATTAAAGAGGAACAGGAACTCACACAGATTTTCAGAAAGATCTGGCTGATAGAATGTTCTTTCTACTCACCCCGAGGTGATGCTACACCACCCAGAGCTGAAGAGGTGGCTGGGTAGCATTGGAGAGAAATAGAGATATCCAGCCCTACTTCCTCAGCCCCTCTGTTTCCACCAATTCCACACTCCTCAACAAAACTTGGGATCACCTGCAGGAAATGGGCAGGTAGATGTTACTACCACCCCTGGGAGAGTCCCAGGTCTTTCTTTCTAAGAAGACATGTACATTCTGGCTCTTCTAGGGGGCTCTGTCTAGCTGCTTGCCAAAGTAGGTCCTGTACCCTCATCCATGGCCAGTACAGGATCTTCCTGAGGTCTAAGCCCCTGCATCTCCCAGAGCCTATTTCCTCCCCATCTTTCCAACCCCCACTCTACCCCCCCACCCCCCAACACACATGCTACTTTCACTCATTCCAGAGGCAGCTGGTTACTGGGTTGAGAATAAACCTGGGGAGAGGGATGACGAGAAGCAGGAGCAGACATAGAAGCACTCAATTCCAACAGCTCATAGAATGATCAGAGCATCAGTTTTCCAGGCTGTGGCTCCCTCCTTAATTCCTTAACTCTCCAGGGAAAGATCTTTACTTTTCCCTCTGCCACCTATTCTATCTATTTAAGGACTCATGGGAGAGAAGTCAAACCACAAGTTGGAAAGGATGATTGTGGCTTTCAAACATGAAGATTACAATAAGCTCAGCTACACCAGGTAGTTAGTGCTCACAGCCACAATTCTGGCCTCTTGATTAAAACCCTTTAATGGTTCCCCCAAAGTTCTTAGGATAATGACCAAGATATGTGACACCCCTACAAAATTCCCCTGCATGATCTAGCCCCAGTATTTGAAGGTGGGGCATGTTAGGGAGTGGGAGAGGAGTGCCATCAGTGGGTGGACATGCCCTGAGCATATAATGTACTGTCCTTTGACTCCCTCCTCAGTGTGCCCCATATTCTAAGCACAGACATTTCAATCATGCATTGGAAAGGCATTCATTTTCACACTGCTTTATCACATGCTTTTTCACCAACCCACTGCTGTCAACATATTGTCTTTTAAAAGGTTATTTACAAGATGTATTATTTGCAAAATGAGCTAAAGGAAGGTGATTTGCTCTTGTTCTGCTGCTACCCCTATCTTCAGCAGCCCCCCACCACACACACACCCCTACACTGCCTTCTGAGCAAGTCTCATCTCCTGATAGCTCCCCTTTCCCCCATGAGCCCACACTGTCAAATATCATCCCCCACTTGGGGCTTTTGCACCTTCTGTTCCCTATGCCTGGAACTTGCCTCCCACTCACCCCATGTAATTCAATTCCTACTCATCCTGAAGACTTAACTCATATCACTTCCCCCCATAGCATGTCTCTCCCCACCTCCAATAGATCAAGCCACATAGAATGGCTCAAGCTCTTCAGAGTGGATCAAACCCTCCAGAGTGGAACAAAGTTCCTACAGCTCCCTGTACTCTAACCCTTAGCAGTTTATATATGTGGAATTCAAACATCTCTCTCCCCTACTGAACTACAATGTCCACTAGGAAAGGAACCACATGTTTTTGAATCCCCAGCATTAAGCACAGTGCCTGATATCTAGAAAGTACTTAAGTATTTGCTGAAAGAGTGGGAGAATGAATAAAGAAATAAATTAATGAATCCTCCAATAGGCCAAGGCAGCCTGCCAAGAAAATAAGTCTACAGGTTCAAAGGAAGGGGTGATGAGCCACTGATAATGATGCCCTGAGTCCTTTCTGCGGCCAGCATTTTCCCTGGTACCTGGAGGGATCAGTCCCACTTCACTAATTTCACAAAAAATTTTGTCAACAGTAGAGAAGCAGTTAGACCTCTAGTGTCAAAGCAAGGAGGATTTAAAGGAGAAGTTTTATCTAAGCATTCTGGAGGAGAATCGAGACTAAGAGATCACCTAAGAAAGTAATGCAAAATAATTTAGAATTGAGATGTTAAAAAGGAGGATTATACAACATTGAGGACTGGTGGTTTGGTATCCTGAACCCTCTATCTTGGGGCTTGCCCTTGTGAAGCTCGCTACTGCAAAGGAGAGGCTAGACCTGCTTATAATTGTGCCTGAGTCTCCCCCTGAGTACCTCTTTATTGCTCAGATGTGACCCTCTCTCTCTAGCTAACCCAACTTGGCAGGTGAACTCACTGCCCTAACCCACTACATGGGATCTGACTCCCAGAGACATAAATCTCCCTGGCAACACAGGATATGACTCCCGAGGATGAATCTGGACCCAACATCATGGGATTGAGAACATCTTCTTGACCAAAAGAGGAACATGAAATGAAACAAAATAAAATTTCAGTGGCTGAGAGATTCCAAATGGAGTCGAGAGGTCACTCTGGTGGGCTCTCTTACACACTATATAGATAACCCTTTTTAGGTTTTAACGTATTGGAATACCTAGAAGTAAATACCTGAAGCCATCAAACTGCAACCCAGTAGCCTTGACTCTTGAAGACAATTGTATAACATGGTAGATTACAAGGGGTGACAGTGTGATTGTGAAAGCTCTGTGGATCACACTCCCTTTATCTAGCGTATGAATGGATGATTAGAAAAATGAGGACAAAAACTAAACGAAAAATAGGGTGGGAGGAGGGGGATGATTTGGGTGTTCTTTTTTATTTTTATTATTTTTCTTGTTCTTACTTCTTCTGGTATAAGGAAAATGTTCAAAAAATAGATTGGGGTGATGAATACACAACTATATGATGGTACTGTGAACAGTTGATTGTACACCACAAATGATTGTATGATATGTGAATATATCTCAATAAAACTGAATTTAAAAAAATTCAATGTTAAAAAAAAGGAGGATGAGGCTTGAGGCATAGAGAGTAGTAAACCCGAAAATACACTGTTTCCTAAAAAAAAAAAAAAATTAAAAGAGAATTCATTGGCCAGACCATTGACCTTAGATACTAGCAGCAAATAATACTGTCAAAACCACCAAACTAGAGCCCCATTATTCAGCAAGCATTCAATCCAACCACCATCACCCCAAGATCCATTGCCTACCTAACAATAGCCTGGAACCTGGAACAAGCACATAACAAGGAAACAAGGACAAGCAGCCCTCTTAACCACATAAAAGTTTTCTTCTTGCTAAAGCTCACAAGTATGGCTCAGGAAACAGAAGGACTTGAAGGTTTGGGCAGCCTCACATGATTTTATGCCAGTGGCCACACTCAGGTGTAAGCAATTACTCACCATTTCAGTGTTCCAATAAAAAACAACATCATCACTTGGCCTCCTCAAAATTATATTTTGGTTTGGTAAAGCCCCCAGAATGCACTATACCAGAAATGGGTTGGTTTTTAACAATGGGGATTTATTACCTTACAAGTTTACAGTTCTTAGGCTGTGAAAATGTCCAAATTAAGGCATCAACAGGACGATACCTGGACTCTGAAGACAGGCTCCTGGCATCCTCAGCTCCGGCAAGCTGGGGATCCTCTGTCAGATAGCAAGGCACATGGCTATGTCTTCTGGTCCTTCTCTCCCAGCTTGATTCCAGCTTCTGGCTTCAGTGGCTTCCTCTCTCAGCATATCTGGGGCTTTTTTTTCTTTGAGATTCTCTTAATTTCATCTCTTCGCCTCTTAACATGTTTTTATTCTCTTACAAAGGACTCCAGTAAGGGGATTAAGACCCACCTTGAATGGGGTCTTAATTGAAATAATCTAATCAAAAGATCCCACCTACAATAGGTCCACAACCACAGGAATGGATTAAATTTAAGAACATGCTTTTCTGGGGTCCATAAAGCCTCCAACCCATCACAGTGTCTCATACAATTAAAACAGCTGTATAGAGTATCCATGGACCTAGGTCTTCTTTGAGGTCTTTAAGTTCCCAAGAGGATGTCATAAACAGGTCAACTGACATATAGGGGCCTTTGTGAGATCAGTTTAGGGATGCCACAAAGCTTTGCCTTAACTGATGGGTTTCCTTGATTAGGCATTTGAAGTCATTCTCTAGAAAGGTTGGTTAGCAAGCTTCTGCCTCCCCTTGGGGCATTGAAAGGAGCAGCTGAAACAGGATTTGAAGGTTTTTATCTGGCAGGGAAAAAAAAAACCCACTATCAATTTATCTCACTCACTTCATATCCTTCCCCAAGACATAGAATTCTAGAGTTCATTGACTAATTGTATTTTGCACGTTATCTTTGGTATTCATGTGTGCAGTTATTATTTTATTGTATTGAAATGAATCTATATTTCTGGTCTTTGAGTCTAATTTTGTTCTTGCTGTTATTTTCTTCTCAATAGCTAAATAGATGCATGAAGCTTTGTTCCGAGTTTAATAAATTATTATATTATTATACCTCAAGGTCCAAGATGTGGAGTTTCTGGGGAAAAGGATATACACATCCTTTTAAAGTGGGTATTGTCAAAGATAGTATTATTTAACACACATTCAAGAATGACAGTGAGTATGTTATTGGACCATGGCCAACAGCATGTTTCATAAAACTTTTGATATCACAATACAAAAGTCCCAAAGTACTATCTTTGAACTTCTAATCTTGCATTTACGTTATTATTGATGAAGTTGAACATTCTTGGCCATTTTACTTCTTCTAGACTTGCCTGTTCAAGTTCTTTATTCAATTTGATAGTTGTCTATATTATTACCTAGTCCAATATAGGGTTAATTAACCATAGTCAAATGTGGTGCAAATTATTTGAATACTGTTAGTATTTTAACTCGATTTATAATATTTTTCACAGTACAGTAGTGACATTTATGTAGTCTAATTTATTAGTCTTTTCCTTTACAGTCTCTTGTTCTCATATAACAATTCCTGAACCCAAGATTCTACAAGTGTTTACCAATGATTTCCTCTGTTTTTATGTATTAATTCTTGCATTTTCATCTTTGACCCATATAAACACTTCTTTAAGAATAAATGAAGTAGGATATTTTTTTCTCTTCAACTGGCAATCCAGTTATATTAATATCATTTATTAAATAAACCCTCTTTGTCCCACTGATTTTAATTGACCAATAATTATATACCATTTAATTACATCATTAAATCTGTTTCTGAAGTCTCTCTTTTGCTACTTATAATCTGAATATCTTTTGCTGCATCAGCATCAAAGTGTAAAGTATAATTTAAAAGCTTAAAGAAAAAGTCTCCCTACCTCTTTTTTCCAACAAATTTCCTGGACCTTCTACCATGTTTATTCTTATGGATCAAGGTTATAATCATTTGGTTAGGTTCCTCAAAAAATCTTAATTGATATTTTGATAGGAATTGCAAGGAATTTTCAGATTATGGAAAATAATACATTTACATAGTTTCTGTTCTAGTTTGCTAATGCTGCCAGAATGCAAAACACCAGAAATGGATTGGCTTTTATAAAGGGGGTTTATTTGGTTACACAGTTATAGTCTTAAGGCCATAAAGTGTCCAAGGTAACACATCAACAATCGGGTACCTTCACCAGAGGATGGCCGATGGCTTCCGGAAAACCTGTTAGCTGGGAAGGCACGTGGCTGGCATCTGCTCCAAAAATTCTGGTTTCATAGTAGCTTTCTTGCAGGACATTCCTCTCTAGGCTGCAGTTCCTCAAAAATGTCTCTCTTAGTTGCTCTTAGGATATTTGTCCTCTCTCAGCTTCTCTGGAGCAAGAGTCTGCTTTCAAAGGCTGTCTTCAAAATGTCTCTCATCTGCAGCTCCTGTGCTTTCTTCCAAGTGTTCCTCTTGGCTGTAGCAGCTTGCTCCTTCTGTCTGATCTTATATAGTGCTCCAGAAATTTAATTCAGACCCACCCTGAATGGGCGGGCCAACACCTCCATGGAAATTATCCAATCAGAGTCATCACCCACATTTGGGTGGGGTGCATCTCCATGGAAACACTCAAAGAATTACAATCTAATTAACACTGATAGGTCTGCCCACACAAGATTACATCAAAGATAATGGCATTTGGGGGACATAATAAATTCAAACTGGCACAGTTTCCTAACCAATAGCACTGCATTCTCTATTTTCAAGTCTTATGTTATATACCACAGATTTCCAAAGTTTCCTCTTTGGAGGTGCTGCACATTTCTTATATTTGTTTTCTAAAGGTATATTTGTTTGCTATTTTGACCAAAACTTTACTTCTGTTACCTTTGTAACCGGTTATAAACATGATGTATATTTATTATGTCTATGATCATATATGCACATAGTATACTATATAGTGTATATTATGTTTACTATAGAGAGATACTAAATGCTTTATATTAATTGTTGGTTTTTATTACTTTCTATCAAGTCAACTTATTAATTCCTCTTACAATTTTAAATTTCTTTAAAGCCAATTCCTCTGAGAGTTCCAAATATAAGCCTATCACCATAAAAAAATTATTTTGCCTCATTCTTTAAATCTAAGGCAGACATTGAATTAACTAAATGTCATAAGCTGCTGTCTTCCCATATCTGAAGTATAGTTATTCTCTTTCACTCAGTTTTTGGAGAGATGAGATCCTCAGCTAACACCAGACCCTGTCCCCTTTACATTTTTTCTTACTTACTACAAATGACACAATGCCCAACATGAGTAAACTTCAAGCCAGAATAGCATAGGGGATTCCCAATCTCCTGAAATTTTCCTAAGATGAAGCCTATCTGGAGTGTCTAGAGCCACTTATATGTCTGTGTTGAGGATGGGTTGGGAAGGGTAAGCCAACCATATTCCATTTCCACAGATGGTCAATCTCTTAAAGGAATAAAGGATGAGAAAAAGAGAGGATGCAAAGGATGTGACACTGTCCCGGCCCGCGGGACGTTCAACGGAAGCTCCGAGTCCTGTGAGGGAGGAATGGTATGGGACAAGAGACACGAGGAATGACAGCAAGACAAAGATTCTGATCAAGCTGCAAAACTTTATTGAAGAGGCAGAGCATATATACTCTAGGAGAAGGGGAAGTGGCTAGCAAGGGGTAGTGGCGGTCTAGGATTGGTGGCTGCTGTTGCTAGGGCGGATGGCAGATGTAGGGTTAGCATTTTTGGCGCGAACTAGCACTTTTGGTGCGAACTACTTCCGTAAAGAAGGCTGAGGGTAACTTAAGCTATTGTTGTATCAGCCCTGGCGGCCATGTTGCACATCTCCGGCATAGCTGAAGGTGGACTTCATGCTTGCTACCTTAATCGCCCTCTACATGACACTGTGTGTTATATGTTCTTTTAAGAAAGGTCATAAAATCATGGAGCTCCTCAGAGAAATGGAACCTTCAGGGCAATGAATTCTCCCAAAGTGGAGCTAAGTGCCTGAAGGGGGAGTAGTAGGTTCAAGGGTTAGTAATCAAAGCAGCTGCGAAGCAGTCAGCAAACAACCGTTTTAAAATTCAGTGCAGAAGAGAAGTAACACATATTGAGCAAAGACCACGTGTCAGGCATTTTGCTATATTAATTCCACTGTCAGACGTCACATGCTGGTGACTTGCTCAGGTTTACTTTGCTTAGCCTGGGATATTATTGAGTTTTTTAAATGTTTTAGTTAGTAGCTAGCCTTAAAAAGCAAAAATAAAATTCACATTAAACTTCAGGTGTTCTACATTCTCTTGAAAATCTTGGTTAGAAGACGCAGAAGATTCCTTGGGCTGTGTTTTCTCAGTCAAGCTAGGTGGTTCCTCCTGGAAACCCACACCTGGGAAGACCTGAAAAAAATCACAAACCAGAGGTCCTCTAGACAGCTGAACCACCGAGTTATTCATTTTTTACTACATTTTCTATGCTTTCCTATTACTTTTAGCCACCACCACCCGCATGCCCTTTTAAATGATTTCACATTTGAAAGCAGCTGCTATCAGAAAAAAAAGAACAGATTTTAAAAGCAGGCTGGTTTTAAAAGGACTTTTTAAACTGACATTGTGCATGTTTGTCTGCTCTAAACCACACATGACAGATGCAAGAATTATGATTTTTAAATTATTTAAAGATTTTTAAAAATGTGTTATATAGAGGAGAGTTATTTCATGTATAATAATATCTCTATAGACCTTGCTAATCTCATGTTAGTTTATCATATATGAAGTCTTTAAACATAGAAATCTATTTAAAATTGCAAAACCACATTTAAAAATCCAATCAATATCATTAGTAATATTATAACAAAACATACTACCTCACCTATTGTTTTCTATGCATTCATTCACATATAGTCTTTAATTGTGTCAGAATCTAAGAGCTTCGACATAAAAGTATCCTGATTTATAATGCAACCAGAACCATATATGAAAAATATTTAAATTTTGTAAATAAGCAATAATACCTTCATACAATGCATATGAGCAACTCATTTCCTTTTGATCCAATGGTGTCTTTTTTTCTGCTTCTTGGAGAATAAAGTAATCCAGTTAGGATATGGTATAGTAACATTTACAAGTACCCTCAAATTCAAAATTGAATATTATCACATATTGTTCTAATTGAAATCTGAAGCATGGTGTCTGTACATCTGCATAGTGTAATCTTATACTGCATGCTGGAATCAGCTCAGATCATAAAAATAGTTAACATTTTACATTGTTAATAAATTCTTTTTAATTAAGCTAAGCTTGTCTCATTTTAGATGACTATGCAGATATGACAATGTGTACCCGGTATCGTCTTGTGCTTATAATCTTGAAAGCAGGACACAATAAGCAACACATATTTTAGAAAGGAGGAGCCACACACTTTGTTTTTCTCCTCACAGTTTTGTTATGATCTTCCTCCACTAAACTTGGAACATAGTACAAATTTTGTTATATTTCCCCTTCTTCCTCTGGCCCATTTCCCATGGTTTGAGAGATCAGGTATTTGAGCTTCTTTCCTTGTTTTCCATGGTCTGGAACATCTTAAAGTCACCAGTGTCTAATACAATAGAAGGTTGAGCTAGATGCCTATCAATGATTTTTCCAAGATGCATCTTTAATCCCAACCCTATATTTTCTCAATACTTATGTGCACAAAGCATTTATATGTTCACCAATATTTTGACCTAACAAATATAGTAAAGCCTTTAGCTTTAGTGAAGATGAAGAGAGGTATAGATGAACTACTGGAATATATATTGTATTTGGTTGAATCCTATAAAATTACTGATTTGACTTTTTGACCTACATAAATAGCAGTTTCAAATGCTTTGACCTAATATCTGCTGTTGTGAATATTAACTTTAGAATGGTCTTTGAACTTTTCTGATTGAAAATGAAAGAACTAAAGAATTGGAAGAGATATCAAAAGGCTATACTGGTCTCTATTTAGATCCTACCAGCTGCTTGTTGGCCTTATTTTTGAGTCCAGAATTCTATTCCAATAAACTGGTAATTAATGCATGGTGATAGGAATGCCTGGCTTCACATAAAGGGGTACCCTTGAAAAGTTGTATGAGAAAACCAGTTTTCTAAATTAAATACTTGTAAATACAACAATTGTGGGACTCTGCTATTTAAAGACTTCTAAAGTGAATACTTCCTTCATAAAGCAAGTAGCCATGCCCAAATTATCTGAGATTTATCTCCCTAATTTTCATATATTAGATTTGATTGAAGCTCAATATCTTTTCCTGAATCTGGTTGATATAGATGCTGTCATTTTTTTCTTTTTGTCCTCTGAGTTTATTTGACTTAAGTTCCCCTTATTTTGAAATTATGAAGTAGCTCAATTTGACACACTCTCAACTCCTGTCTCTGCCCTCTCCCATCCATCAGCTATACTATATTGAACCCTTAGCTTCATTATAGCTAGTAGTCCAAGAAAAGTTACTACCAATAAACCCAACCTTGCTGTTCAGCATATTCTTCTAAATGTCTGATGTAAATCACTTCTGTTTGATAATGTGTGCTCGATCTCAATGTAGTCTCAGTGTGAAAGTAACACTTAACTTCCCTGAATTTGCCCTTCATGCAACTGAAGACTGTAATAAATTCAGGTCTTACCTCCATGTCTGGGAGGGCTATAGTAGCTATGCATGGAGATGGGAATTTGTCTGATTATCCAGTCAGGCTTTCCATATTTAAGGTAAATGTATTCTGCCATTTATCTTTCATTCACAGTGCCTGTTTCTCAGCCTTCCCATGGACACACTCCAAGATTTATAGATCCTTTATCAGTTGCAAGTCACAAAATTAAATTTAGTGCCCAAAGTCCCAATAGCTCATGCTGACTCATGGTTGCAAGATATGTTGGCATGCCTAATGGAGATGGCAAATCACATCTCTTTAGGAGCTGACCCCACCCTCCTCTCACCTACTCAAAGACTCTCAAGTGTGATTCCATAAGTTAGAGTTCTGCTGTTTGACTCCTTGCTAGTTATTTGCTTGAGCAGTAACACTGAGGTGTCCTCTGGGGTAAGGAGAGAAGATTGAACCCCAAGACTATAGGAATATTGTTATTTCATTTCATGGACCCATATACTTGAAACAGAAAAGGAAATTAACCTTTTGTGACATGCACTCATCCATCGTACCATCATATTTGTAATACCCCCTATTGATTTTCTTTTCAGATTATGAAGGCAATAAGTGTTATTTGTGGGAATCCTGAAAAATATCACCAGATATAAAGAAAGTTAAAATTAGCTGAATCCTACCACAATCACTGTTCCAGTTTGCTAATGCTGCCATTATGCAAAATACCGGAAATGGGTTGGCTTTTATAAAGGGGTTTGTTTGGTTACAAGTTACAGTCTGAAGGCCATGAAAATGTCCAGATTAAGGCATCAACACAAGTATACTTTCACCAAAGGAAAGCCAATGGCATCCAGAAAACCTCTGTTAGCTGGGAAGGCATGTGGCTGGCATCTGCTTGCTCCTAGGTTGCGTTTCAAATTGGCTTTCTCCCAGGACATTTATCTGGGGGTACTCTCTTTGTTTCTCCCAGGCAAACTCTGTACTAGCAAAAGTCTGCTTTCAATGGCCATCTTTAAAATGTCTATCTTGGCTGCAGCAATCTGAGCTCCTTCTGTCTGAGCTCTTATAGTGTTCAGGTAAACTAAACAAGACCCAGGCTGGACGGGCAGGGCCACACTTCCATGGAAACATTCAATCAGAGGTCACACCCTAACCAAAGGTGTCACTCATAGTTGGGTGGGTCACATCTCCATGGAAACAACCTAATCCCAACATCCCAAGAGATTGGATTAAAAGCTCATGGCTTTTTCTTGGGAAACATAATATATCCAAACTGGCACAATCACATTGTTTAAAACTACATTTTCAGGTTTTAAATCAGTCAGTAGCTGAGCCTAAAGGCACTTTTGGACTAGATACATGAAGAAATGCTCAAAGCCAAGAAGACTCTTTAAAAAAATCTGTCTGCTAATATTTTTGCATGCATCTAGGAACAGACTCACTGCAAACTTCTGGTTGTTCAGGGATACAAAGAAGCCTTTAGAAGTAGCACAGCTCTGATGCCTCCTGCAATGAATTAAAGCTCTTGGGGAAATTCCAAAACTCTTCTACACCGTTTTGTTCCTTGGTGTTACTGTAAAATCTGTTGGGATACTCACTGTTTGGAAATGCTGCTGCCTACTGAAAGCTGAAGTTCAGAGTGAAAATGAAAAAAAAAATACATATAACATCAATCATAACTGTTGGATCAAGCATGACTGAATTGCCAGACTAAAAACAAGGGTTTAATAAATTTCTTCTGGAACTTGGCCTTAAAATGCTACCACAGACCTGGGTCACAGGCAAGGCACTTCAAGTTAAAAACCGTAACTGGGAGTTTGAGTTTTTGAATGCATGCTCATTGTGAACACATTTGAAAACACTATGTGATGATGGAATAAAAATCTCCATAATCCTAACACAGGGATAACTTTTGTAAACACATTTGGTATATATTTTTCTATTATACATTTTACAAATATGTCATATATCATTACTGATACTGATCAAAACTGGTGGATTCTCTGCCCGATGTGCTCAAATGACCAATTCTGAGACACCAGGGTTTCAAAGAGAGAAATAGTTATTGCTAAGGGCAAAGCAGGAGATCAGATGGCCTATTGGCCTAAAAAACTGTTTCCCCGAATTCCAGTAACTCTGATAGTTTTATAGTATCAAAAGAAAGGCAGGTTTTAGAATAATGAGTACAATGTCTCCAGAATGCAAAGTTAGAGATGATCGAATTATTGAGCATGAGCAGATTGATTACATAATTAGTCACAGAATGTATGTAAGAAAGTGGCAGCCTTGATGTGAAGATGGGTTTGATTTTTAGTATTATAATGAGGTATGGGTCACTTATAGCTTAAAGTTTAAGCTACTGTGCATGTCAGGCAGGCCAATTTTGGTTAGATCCAGCTTCATCTAGCAAGAAAGTTTAGAAATTGGGGTGAGTTAGTTCGGGGCTGACAAGTTCTTTCACTAATAAACATTAGGGGATGCCTTCGTAATCATAAAACTCTAAACTTGTGAAACAGGATAAGGGGGTACAACTGGAGACTAGTCAGAAGGTTTTTATAATCACAAGATAAAGGCTACATAGTTATACAATCATTATCAAAGATCAAGAACTGAGCTTCTCTAATGCACTAGACACTGTTACCTTATCTCTTTTCATCATCACAAAAAGCACAGCGATTAAGATCATGAGCTGAGAATCAGACAGCCTGACTTTGAATCTGAGCCTTGAAACTTGCTAGTTAGGTCACCCTGGACAAGTCATTTAACATTTCCAAGCTTTAGTTTCCACGTAGCTCTATGAAATAACCCATGTGATCCATTTAGCATAGCACCTGGCACATAGCCAACATTCAATTAATGCAAACTCTCATTAATAATGGCCCAATGAGGAGGGCATAATTACATCCATTTTGCAGATAAGGAAACTGACACTCACCTCTGCCGAGTCATCTTCTGCTCCTGGGTCTCACAGCTGATGTGGACCTGAACCTGGAGAAAAAGTCAAGTCAATTTATCTGGCACCTAGTGCTATGGGAGGCACAATTTATGCCAGAAACGCCAGGTTTTTCAATAATGTTGTCATCCAGCTGACTTTTCCAATCCCTCACGCTTCCTGAATCCTGTGCAAATCATTGACTGACAGGGGTTTGTCAGAGCAGCAGGGGATATATACATATAAGCACCCAATCTTTCACCAGAACCTGCATAGTAACACTTGGTCTTTCTTAAATGTAAAGTTCACTTACCTTGTGTGCTAGTTTGAATGTATTATGTCCCCCAAACGCCATTATCTTTGATGTAATCTTGTGTGGGCAGACCTATCAGTGTTAATTAGATTGAAATTCTTTGAGTGTTTCTTTGGAATGTGCCCCACCCAGCTGTGGGTGATGACTCTGATTGGCTAATTTCCATGGAGGTTTTGCTCCGCCCACTCGGGGTGGGTCTAAGTTGAGTCACTGGAGCCATATAAATGAGCTGATAGACAGAGGGAACTCAGTGCAGCTGTGAGTGATGTTTTGAAGAGGAGCTACAGCCAAGAGGGACACTTGGAAGAAAGCACAGGAGCTGCAGATAAGAGACATTTTGAAGATGGCTGTTGAAAGCAAACTCTTGCTCTGGAGAAGCTGAGAGAAGACAAATATCCCAAGTGCAACTAAGAGTGATGTTTTTGAGGAACTGCAGCCTAGAGAGGAACGTCCTGGGAGAAAGCCATTTTGAAACCAGAACTTTGGAGCAGATGCCAGCCACGTGCCTTCCCAGCTAACCAAGGTTTTCCGGACACCATTGGCCATCCTCCAGTGAAGTTACCCGATTGCTGATGTGTTACCTTGGACACTTTATGGCCTTAAGACTGTAACCGTGTAACCAAATAAACCCCCTTTTATAAAAGCCAATCCATCTCTGGTGTTTTGCATTCTGGCAGCATTAGCAAACTAGAACACCTTGGCACTGTGGGAAGACAAAATTTTAAATGATAGTTGGATAGAAGTTTGAACTGCTTCTAGACCCAGCCCCAAAATCGAATAGATGTGTGGACTCATTCCAACAGGTTACCTAGTCTCTAAGGCACCTCTGAGTTCAGAAATCCTACACCTTTATGAATTTACAATCCCATTGGGGATATAAAACCAAGATACATAAGGTAACTAGGAAAGAGTCTGAGGTCATTTATGACAAGGAATAGTGGCTTTGTGGAAGCTAGAGTGACCCTGAATTAATGATTTAGATATAATTTCCAAAATGCCTCATTATGAGATTTTCCAGAGGCCCTTTATTAAAAGAACTGATTTCTGGGCCCCACCCAGACCTGCTAATCTCAATCTCCAGAGAATCTGTATTTTTAAAATGTTCCCTTGACTCTTGAGCTTCAGTGGATTTGGAAAACAAAGCTTTAGATCAATGGGCTCTGCCCCTAGATATTCAGGTCTAATTAGGGTGGGAATTTAAGCAACAGAAGTGTCCAAATCTCTTCAGGTGATTCTAATGTAGTCAGAGTTGAAAACGACTGGGTTAGATCCTTGAGTCTTTGAAAAAGAATTCTGAATATTTATATATATATATATATATATATATATATATATATATATATATATACACATATATATACATTTTGGATGATGAGGTGTTGGAATAGCTAGAGGGAAGTGGCTGGAGTGGTGAAACTGTGACCCATGGCATTCTTTGGGGTTTGTTCTGTAGCTGCTCATTGAATCGTACTTTGAGTGTTGTTACCTTTTCTGTGTATATCTTGTGTTTCACTGTGGGGAAGTGGCCGAGTAAGTGGAACTGTAACCCATAACATTTTTTGAAATTTCCTATATGACTGCTTGATAAGTCATGGTTTGGGAGTTGTCACCTTCCTGAATATGTGTTACATACCACGGTAAGATGGCTGATATTGTGGAACTACAACCCATAGCATTCTTCGGGGTTTGCTCTGTGGCTACTTGTTCAGTCTGTACTTTGAAAGTTATCACTGTTCTGTATATGTCTTGAATTTCACAATTAAAAAATGTATTTAAAAATAAAAATTAAAATTAAAAAAAAAAAAGATCAAGGCAGCTGGGCCACAGTTCAGCAGCTTCAGGCATTGCCCTTTGATCATTTTACAATACAGGAGAAAGTGAAAAAAGAATACACATAATCATATATTAATTCATAACTTGGTTACATTACCATTTTTCAACCTGTTAAATCTATACAATAAATATTGTCATGTAAATAAAATGTTTCCATGGTGATTTAATGAAAATATAACATTCAATAATATGGTTACTTTTCCATTGTGTTTCTAATGAATATATGTTATTTTAGTCAAGAGTATATAAGATTTACATAAAGTGTTAAAAATAATTAACACGTAATTCTATTATTAATTAAAAATATATTCAAAAGTCATTTCAAAATGGCAGAGTATGGACCTCCCAAAATCCAGCCTCCATAAAACAATAAGAAAACTGGCAAAAATAGAAAATTTTTTTATTTTTTTAATGCAGTTTTATTGAGATATATTCACACACCATACAAACCATCCGAAGTTTACAATCACTGGCTCATAGTATCATCACATAGTTGTGCATACAAACTGTGCGAATTTGATGTATTATGTCCCCCAAAATGCCACTATCTTAGATACAATCTTGTGTGGGCAGACATATTAGTGTTGACCAGATTTTGGAATCCTTTAGGTGTTTCCATGGAGATGTGATTCAATCAGCTATGGACAAGACATTTGGTTGGATAATGGAGGTGTTGCCCACCCATTCAAGGTGGGTCTGAATTAAATTACTAGAGCACTATATAAGCTCAGACAGAAGGAGCAAGCTTGCTACAGCCAAGAGGGACACTTTGAAGAACGCACAGGAGCTGCAGATGAGAGAAAGTTTGAAGACAGCTGTTGAAAGCAGACTCTTGCTCCAGAGAAGTTAAGAGAGGACAAATGCCTCAAGAGCAACTGAGAGTGACATTTTGAAGAGGAGCTGCAGCCTAGAGAGGAACATCCTCTGGAAGAAAGC
Source organism: Choloepus didactylus (assembly GCF_015220235.1). Lineage (NCBI taxonomy): Eukaryota > Metazoa > Chordata > Mammalia > Pilosa > Megalonychidae > Choloepus > Choloepus didactylus. Next base: position 15,629,355 of record NC_051312.1, read on the forward strand.
CATTTTGAAATCAGAACTTGGAACAGACGCCAGCCACATTCCCTCCCAGCTAACAGAGGTTTCCCGGACACCATCGGCCATCCTCCAGTGAAGGTACCCGATTGCTGATGTGTTACCTTGGACACTTTATGGCCTTAAGGCTGTAACTGTGTAACCAAATAAACCCCCTTTATAAAAGCCAATCCATTTCTGGTGTTGTGCATTCCGGCAGCATTAGCAAACTAGAACACAACCCCATGATCAATTTAGAATATTTTCATTACTCCAGAAAAGGAATAAAAAGAAAAAAGAAAACCAAAATCTTCCCATACCCCTTATCCCCTCCCCATATTATTGACCTATAGTATTGGTGTAGTACATTTTTTACTGCAATTTCAGCTTTTTTAAACACTGGAAATTAACCTAAGGCCTGTAACAATCCAAGGAGCATTTATTCAATAAAAATAACTGAATCTCAGAAACAGCAGTGAGCTTTGTGGCATTTTAACTTCCTTTATCCCCTCTCTTCCAAAAAAACCAACAACTTCACAAGGAGAGTTGCTATGAAAACCAGAATCTCAGCAGCCATGGAAAGGAGAACAGTTTGGAGCTCTCCCAAAGCCTCAGACCCAGAGAGTTGTCATTATTTGACCTGTGTGAAAGTTCCCTAGAATGCTGGTCTTTATTTGACTTAATTCAGAACATAGTCACTGCAAATAGCCTTTTCCTGAGGCTGTTGTCAAAAGAAAATCAGCAGCAATTGTTTAGCATTGTAGCTGCCTAAGGTAGTGATTAACAGCTGAAACAAAGTGGCAGACAAAAAATCTAAAAAAGAAAGGTGGAGAGTAAGGTGTGAATAGGGAGATTTAAAAAGCTTGAGAATATTTCTGTGAATCTAGAAGGCTGCATGCATATGGAGGGCTGTAGGCATGCCACAAAAAGACCTGATAAGGCCTTAATCTCTCACTGCTAGCTGATCTTTTGTCTTTGCCCAAAAAGGAAATGAAGCTAAGACAGAGTTGTAAACTGCCCACTGAAGTGTAGAAGACACTCTCCAACAAGCTCACAGAGCCCCTTAGCAAAGGTTAAGAACCTAAATGGTTTAAAACCTTGGAGGAAATTTCTGCCCAATCATTAGCTGACCATTAAGCTAAGTGACCAGATATTTCCGTGACTACATACAACAAAAATTATGATTTACAGAATTAATTCAAGAAAGTCACTAAACAAAAGCAGCAACAACAAACATCAACTACACCAAACCCTGGAGAAGAGAGGAATCTGATTTTCAGAATTACATTATTTAAAATTTCCAGTTTTAAAAAAAATTACAAAGTATGCAAAGAAATAGGGAAGTGTGTCCCATACAGAAGGAAAAATAAAAATCAATAGAAAACTGTCCTGCAGAAGCCAATATGTTGGACTTGTTAGACAAAGACTTTAAACCAACTATTATTAATATGTTCAAGGAATGAAGGGAAACTGTGTCTAAAGAACTAAAGGAAAGCATGAGAATGGAGTGATGTCTCACCAAATAGACAATATCAATAGACAGAAATTAAAAAAAAAAAAAGGGAAAGGAAAAGAAGAGAAAGGCTGGAGTTAAAAAGTACAATAACTGAAATGGAAAATCCACTAGAGGGGCTCCATAACAGATTTTAGGTGGCAGAAGAAATAATCAGAGAACTTGACAATTGGTCAATTAAGATTATCCAGTCTGAGGAACAGAAAGTAAAAGAATGAAGAAATGTGAACAGAACTTCACAGACCTATGCATAATGGCTGTCCTAGAAGAAGAGAGAAAAGGCAAAAAAATATTTCAAGAAATAATGACCCCAAACTCCCAAAACTTGATGAAAAACATTAATATATACATCTAAAAAGCTCAACAAATTCCAAGTAGGATTGAAATGAAAGGGATCTACACCTAGATACACCATAATCAAACAGTTGAAAGACAAAGAATCTTGAAAACAGCAGGGAAAAAGTGGCTCTTCACACACAAGGAATCCTCAAAAGATTAACAGCAGATTTCTCATTGCAAACTATGGATTCAAAGTACTAAAAAGACTATTACCCAATAATTCTATTGCTGGCAAAAAGAAAACAAAACAAAAAACTATCCTTCAAAAATGAAAGCACAATTAAGACATTTCCAGACAAAAACAGATCATTTGTTGCTAGCAGACTGGCACAAGAAATACTAAAGGGAGTCCTTCACGCTAAAATGAAAAGACACAAGGCAGTAACTCAAACCTACATGAAGAAAAAGAAAAGAACTGGTGAAGGTAACTACATAGGTAAACATAACTGACAATATAAGTGTGTATTTTTGTTGTTTGGAACACTTTTTTCTACTACCTGATTCAAAAGACAAGTCCATAAAGCAATAATTGTGAAACTGTGTTGAAAGGCTTATAATGTATAAAGAAGAAATTTGTATGAGAATAACAACACTAAGTAGGAGGAAAGGAATGTAGCTATATAGGAGCAAAGTTTTTGTATAATATTGTAATTAAATTACTGTTGATTTGAATTAGATTGTCATAAATTTTAATCTCCATGAAAACCACTAAATTTAATATTTCAAAATATGTAATAAATGAAGGGGTATAAGGTTACAAAAAAGATACATACTTTGCACAAAAGAAGGCAGCAATGGAGGAAAACAGGAACAAAAAAGACAGACATATAGAAAATAAATAATGAAATGTCAGAAGTAAATCCTACCTACCAGTAATTACCTCAGAGATAAATGGGTTAAAAACTCCAATCGAAAGTCAGAGTTTGTGTTCTGGTTTGCTAATGCTGCCATTATGCAAAATACCAGAAATGGATTGGCTTTTATAAAGGGGATTTATTAGGTTACCTATTTACAGTTCTATGGTCATAAAAGTGTCTGAACTAAGGCATCAACAAGAGGACACCTTCACTGAAGAAAGGCCAATGGTGTCCAGAACACCTGTAGAACACTCTATCCATCAAAAGTAGACTACACATTCTTCTCAAGTGCATATGGAACATTCTCCAGGATAGAACATGTTAGGCCATAAAACAAGTCTCAATGAATTAAAATGACTTTAAAAATCATACAAAGTATATTCCCCACCATAATGGAATGAAATTAGACCTATTTATGAAGGCGATAAGACAAATTCACACATGATGGCATCTGCTGTTCCTTTGCTCCCAGATTGTGTTCCAAAATGGCATTCTCCAAAATGTCTCTGGGTCTCTCTTAGCTTCTCTAGGGCAAACTCAGGGCTTCATCCCTTAGCTTAGCATCTCCAGACATCCTTCTGTCCACATCTCCAAGCATCTCTAAGCATCTCCAAGTGTCAGCAAGCATCTGGGTCTGCCTCAGATCTTACCTTCTCTCTTAAGTACTCCAGTGAACTAATCAAGACCCACCTTGAACGGGTGGGCCACACCCCCATGAAAACACTCAATCAAAAGTTTCCACCCCAATCAAAAGACTAATAAATCTGTAGCCACAGATTGCATTAAAGAACACGGCTTTCTGGGGGATGCAACATATCCAAACCTGCACAGTGCATAACAGATTAAAAAAAAACAACATGATGCAAATACACATTGTCTATAAGAGACAGATTTGACATTCAAAGAAAAATAAGTTGAAAGTAAAAGGACAGGAAAATATATACCATTAAAACAACAACCATAATAGTTGTAGTGGTTATACTAACATCAGACAAAATAGACTTTAAAACAAAAACTGTTTCCAGAAATAAAGTGGGACATTTCATAATGATAAAAGGATCAATCAGGAAGATACAACAATTATAAACATATATGTACCTAATAGCTGAGACCCAAAATACAGAAAGCAAAAACTGACAGAATTGAAGGGAGTAATGGCCCAATTTAACCATTACAGTCAGAGACTTCAATACCCCACTTTCAATAATGGATAGAACAACTAAATGGAAGATCAACAAGTAAACAGATGACCTGAACAACACTTTAACACAATTACATCTAACAGACACCTATAGAACACTCTATCCATCAAAAGTAGAATACACATTCTTCTCAAGTACATATGGAACATTCTCCAGAACAGAACATGTTAGGCCATAAAACAAGTCTTAATTAATTAAAATGACTTTAAAAATCATACAAAGTATATTCTCTGCCATAATGGAATGAAATTAGACTTATTTACAAAGGAGATAAGGCAAATTCACAAATACGTGGAAATTAAATAACACAATCCTAAATAACAAATGGGCCAAAATAAATCACAAGGGAAATCAGAAAATATTTGATATAAACAAAAACCAATATACAACATTCCAAAAATTATGGTATGCAGATATAGCAGTGTCTATAATAAACTTTATAGTTCTGAAAGCCTATATTGAAAAATAAAGATCTCAAAACAACAACCTAACCATCCACTTCAATAGTTTAGACAAAGAGCAAACTAACCCAAGAGCAAACAAAAAGAAGGATGCAATAAAGAAATGGGAATAGAGAAAAACCGATAAACCAAAGGTTGGTTCTTTGAAAAGATCAACAAAATTAACACAACTTTATCTAGACTAACCAATAATAAAACAAAGAGCACTCAAATTACTAAATTTAGGAATGAAATAGAGGACATTACTATCGACCTAAAAGAAATAAGAAAGATAAGTGAATACTATTAATAATTAAATGAAAACAAATTAGATAACGTATATGAAATATTCAAATTGCTAGAAAGACACAAACTTCCAGGTGCATTAAGACACCTTAAGTGTAATTAGCACTAATCTCTCACAAACTCTTTCAAAAAATTAGAAGAGGAAGGAACACTACTTGGATCATTCTATGAAGCCAGTATTACCCCCCGATACCAAAACCAAAGACATCACAAAAAAAGAAAACTAGAGACCAATATGCCTTATGAATACAGACACAAAAATCCTCAAAAAAATACTATCAAACCAAATCCAACCACATATAAAAGAGATTATAAACTATGTCTAAGTGGCATTTATCCCAGAATAGGTTAGGTTGGCTTAATCTACAAAAACCAATCAATATAATACACCATATTAACAGAATAAAAAGCAAAAAGCACATGCTCAACTCAATATACTAGAACAAAGCAATTGATAAAGTCAAAATTCTTCTTGATAAAAACACCCAACAAACTAAGAATAGATGGGATCTTCCTCACTCTGACAAAGGGCATCTACAAAAAACCCATGGCTAATACCATACATAATGGTGAAAGACTGAAATTTGTCTTTTCATGGCCAGGAACAACTCTTGCCAATTCTACTCAACATTATACTGGAAGTAAGGCAAGGAAATGAAATAAAAGGCATCCAAGTTGAAAAAGAAGATGCAAAACAGTCTCTATTAAAGATTCAAAACTATCTCTATTTAAGGTAATTCACACAATTACCTTGTATCTAGAAAATTGTAAGGAATCCAGAAAGAAACTATTAGAACTAATAAATGAGTTCACCAAGGCTGCAGGATAAAATATCATCAGACAAAAATATATTGTACTTCTATACCCTAGTGTATTAGAGTTCTCCAGAGAAACATAAATGACACATTATGATATATATACACATATGTAAATATTAACAGATTTACTATGGGATTAGCTCTCATGTGACCACGGGGATTGCCAAGACCAAATTCCAAAGGGCAGGCTGCAAGTTGGGAACTCTATGGTGACATGGAACTCAATGATGACATTAAATTTCCCATGAAAAGCCACAAGTTGGGAACTCTGATGGAAGTGACAATGAATTCCTCAGAAGCTGGCTGGATAAAGTAGAGATAGAAATTCTTCTCTTCTGACTGCTGAAATCATCAGTTCTCTCTTTAAGGCCTTCAAATGACTGAATGGACTTTTCTCATTGCTAAAGGCAATCTAATTTGTTAATTGTAGTTGTAATTAGTCATAGACGCAATCAACTGAGTAATGATTTAAATCCATGAAATACCCTCACAGTAACAATCAGGCCAGTGCTTGTTTGACCAAACAACTGGACATCATAACCTGACCAAGTTGACACATGAAATTAACCATCACAGCTAGCAATGAACAATCCAGAAATGAAATCAAGAAAACAATTCCATTTCAGTAGCATTAAAAAGAATAAAATACCTAGCAATTAATTTAAATACAAGACTTGTACACTGAAAAGTACAAAATATCAATGAAAAAAAGTTTAATAAGATCTAAATAAATGGAAAGACATCCTGAGTTCATAGATCAAAATAGTTAATATTGTCTAGATGGCAATACTTCCAAAATTAATTTACAAATTCAGTGTAAAACCTATAAACATCCCAGCTGCATATTTTACATAAATTGTCAAGTTAATCCTAAAATTCATATGGAAATGCAAGTAACCCAGAATAGCCAAAACAATCTTGAAAAAGGACAAAATTGGAGAACCCAAACTTGCCAATTTCGAAACTTAGAACAAAGCTAGAGTAATTAAGACAGTATAGTAATGGAATAAAGATAGGCATGAAATGGAATCCAGAAATAAATGCATACATTTAGGGTCAACTGATTTTCTAGGAGGGTGCCAAGACAATTCAATGGAGAAAGAATAGTCTTTTCAACAAATGATGCTGTGACAACTGGATATCCAATGCACAAGAATGAAGTTGGACCCCAACCACACACAATATATACAAATTAACTCAAATTAACTCAAAATGGATGAAAGACCTATACATAAGAGCTAAAATTATAAAACTATTAGAAGAAATAAAAGGCACAAATTTTCTTGACCTTGGATTAGGCAAAATCATTTCTTAGATATGACACCAAAAGCACAAGTGGCAAAAGAAAAAAGCAGACAAATTGGACTTCATCAAAATTTAAACCTTCTGTTTAAAGACTACTATCAAAAAAGTGAAAAAAAAACAACCCAGGGAATAATTTTCTAATCATGTATCTGACAAGGGACTTGTACCCAAAATAAAGCACTCATACAACACAATGATAAAAAGACAAATAACAATTAAAAATAAGAGAGATATCTGATAGACATTTCTTCAAGGAAGATATAAAAATAGCCAATAAATCCATGAAAATATGCTCAACATCTTTAGTCATAGGGAAATGCAAATCAAAACCACAATGGGACAACACTTCACATCTATAAGATGGCTATAATTTAAAAGATGGGTAACGTTTCAGTTTGCCAAAGCTGCCAGAATGCAATATACCAGAAAAGGGTTGGCTTTTATAAAAGGGGGTTTATTCTGTTACACAGTTACAGTCTTAAGGCCACAAAATGTCCAAGGTAAGGCGTCAACTGTAGGTACCTTCACTAAAGGATGGTCAATGGCGTCCAGAAAACCTCTGTTAGCTGGGAAGGCACATGGATGGTATCTGCTTGCTCCTAGGTTGTGTTTCAGCTCCTCTCTCACCTCCTGTGCATTCTTCCAAGTGTCCCTCATGACTGCAGCTCCTCTTCAAAATGTCACTCTCAGTTGCTCTCTCTTGGCTGAAGCTCTGAGCTCCTTTTGTGTGAGCACTTATATAGGGCTCTAGTAAACTAATCAAGACCCATGCTGAATGGGTGGGGCCACACCTCCATGGAAATTATCTAATCAGTGTTATCACCTACAATTGGGCTGGTCGCATCTCCAAGGAAACAACCTAATCCAAAGGCTCCAACTTAATTAACACTAATATGTCTGCCCTCACAAGACTGCATCAAAGAATATGGCTTTTTCTGGGGGACATAATATATCTAAACTGGCAAACCAGGGAATAATTTTCTAATCATATATCTGACAAGGGACTTGTACCCAAAATAAAGCACTCATGAAACACAATGATAAAAAGACAAATAACAATTAAAAATAGGAGAGATATCTGATAGACATTTCTCCAAGGGAAGATACAAAAATGGCCAATAAATCCATGAAAATATGCTCAACATCAATAGTCATTAGGGAAATGCAAATCAAAACCACAATGGGATACTTCACACCCATAAGATGGCTATAATTTAAAAGATGGGTAATGTTTCAGTTTGCTAAAGCTGCCAGAATGCAATATACCAGAAATGTGTTGGCTTTACAATGGGGATTTATTAGCTTGCAAATTTACAGTACTGAGGCCATGAAAATGTCCAAATTATGGCCTCAACATGATGATACCTTCTCTAAAGAAAGGCTGCCAACATTTGGGACACCTGTGTCGCATGGGAAGGCACATGGCTAGTATTTGCTCTTCCTTCTCTCCCAGGTTTCATTGCTTTCAACTTCTAGCTTCAGTGGCTTCCTCTCTGAGCTTCTGTGGGTTCTCTCTTAGCTTCTCCAGGGCTTTACTCTATGAGTTTCTTTTTGTTTCATTGCTCTGCTTCTGCATGTGTTTTATCTTCTCATAAAGGACTCCAGTAAAAGGATTAAGACCCACTTTGAATGGGGTGGGTCACATCTCAACTGAAATAACCTAACCAAAAGGGCCCACCTACAAGTCTGTACCCACAGGAAAGGACTAAAAGAACACGACCTCTTCTGGGGTACATAAGAGCTTCAAACTAACACAGGCAATAAAAAGCGTTTGCAAGGATATGGCAAAACTGGAGCCCCCATACATGGCTGATGGGAACGTACAATGGTTCAGCTACTTTAGAAAACTGACAGTTCTTCAAACAAACATAAAGTTACCATATGAACTAGTAATTCCACTCCTAGGCATTTACCCAAGAGACGTGAAAACATATGACCACCCAAAAACTTGAGCACAAATGTTTATAGCAGCATTATTCATAATAACCAAAAAGTGAAAACCACTCAAATGTCCCTCAACTGATGAATGAATAAACAAAATGTGGTATATCCATATGGTGGAATATCATTCGGCCATAAAAATGAATGAAGTATTGATATATGCTGCAGTATGGATGAACCTTGAAAACATTATACTAAGTGAAAGAAGTCAGACACAAAAGGTCACATGTTCTATGAATCCATTTATATGAAATGTCCAGAACAGGCAAATCTATACAGGCAGAAATTAGATTAGTGGTGGTCAGGGGCTAGAAGGACGAGGGAAATACTGAGTTACTGCTAATGGATATGAGGTTTCTTTTGGGAATGATGAAATGTCCCAGAATTAGACAGTGATGCTGGTTGTACAACTTTGTAAATATACTAAAAACAACTGAACTGTATACTTTAAAAAAAAAATAGTCTTCCGTATTCATGTCTGCTTGTTAAATTGAGTGCTACAGTCCTGTTTTTCATTTTTAATGCTAACTAATGAAATTCTAGATCCTTTTCTTTAAATGGCATATCTTCATAATAAATAAAAGTCAAAGAAAGAAATGAAGCTTTCAAGGGACAGATCCTTCTATCTCATAAAACTTGTGGAAAGAATCCAATTTGGGAAGTTACTAAACCAAAATATTCATAAGAATATTGTTTTTGTGGACTACAGACACTTGAGAAATTTTGAAATCGTTAACAAAATTGTTCTATGCATATTAATCTGTCCTTAGAAGTATAATTTCAAAGGAGTCTTGTAAGACTGAAAATTTTAGAAATGTTTGCCACACCCCGGAAAAATAGCCTTTAAAGGAATCCCGTGTTCTGATTGGTTGTTATACTTGACAGCTGGTTGTCTCTGTAACAATATTGTGGTTGATCTCTCTGCATTTCTCTTAGTATCTCTTACTCAATCATATTAACTTTTAAAGTCAGGTTATTGATCCTTTCACTTTTGTAATTTTTCTGAATGTCCATAATAAGTCTTACTTTGAAATATGGGAAAGGAACCTAAAGACAAAAGTAAAAAAGAAATTAGAAATAGGTAAACTTCTAGAAGAGTCAAAATAGTAAATGTTGTGGATGTGAAGTAGCATATTGAAGGAAATTAGAATTGTTTGTATGGAGCACACACAAATCTCTAAACAGCTATTTGAATTATTCTCCACCTAATTTTCCTGTAAAGGTACTTCTTTTGAATTCATGTTATAAAACCACTCCATGTTAAATGCAAAATCCACTTTTTCATCCTCCACAAAAGGTTAACGTCAAATAGTCTAGAAGTTGTCAGAAAACCTGGGCTCACTTCTCAGCCCTCCTGCTCGCTCCTTCTGTTAACCTTAGTGAAGTCACTTGGACTCATCTTCACTCTAGTTATTTAATGACAAAGAAAAAGAAAAGATACAGGAAGATTTACTACAAAGTCCTATTGAGCATTCAAGGATCAAAAAGTTTCAATCTTACCCAAATTATTCTAAATCTTGACAAGAATTGTATGAGAAAGGCTAGGACAATTATAGGTCAATCTCATTCATGGGGAAAGATAAAAAATCATGAACAATTTACTAGCAAATCCACCTCTCTAATCAAACCTTCTTGGATCTTTCCTTCCTTTGAATTCCCCTTGTATTTTCTATCTCGGATATACATTACTGTTCATCCTTTTCTCAATGCCTTGTCCTTCAAGGAAAGATTGTAAATCCCAATTTGCTAATATCTAAGTTTCAGTCGTTCCTCTGTTAGCAACTACATGACCTGTGGTAACATGTTAGCCATTTGAGCCTCAGTTTCTTTTTTTTCCAGCCCTTGTAGTTTCCTGTTTATTTTTTTAAACAGTTGTATTCACACACCATGCAATCCGTCCTAAGTGTACAATCAATGGCTTCTGGTATAATCATATAGTTACGCATTCACCACCACAATCTATATGAGAACATTTACATTTCTTCTGAAAAGAAAGGAAAAAAAAATCCTGTAGCCCTCCCTTATATCCCCTTATTATTGACATTTAGCTATGGTATACTGCCTTTGTTACAATTAATGAGAGACTATTACAATGTTACTGTTAACTATAGACCTTAGTTTGCATTAATTGCATTTTCCCATATATCATCCCATTTTTAACACCTTGTAATAGTGACATACTTTTGCTCTAGTTCACGTAAAAACTTTCTTATTTTTGTACAATTAACCACCATCATCATCCACCCTAATTTAGGTTTTATGAAATTATACAGTCCCAGTTTTTATCCCCTAGCTTTCCTTCTGGTGATAAACACAACCCTAGCCTTCCTCCTTCAACCATACTCACACTCAGCTTTGTTCATTATAATTGCAATATTGCGCTACCATCACACACTATTGTGCTATCCATTTCTGAAGCTTTACCATCAACCTTATTTAACATCCTGTACTCCTTATGCATCAAGTGCCCAATCTCTACCCTCTTTCTATCTCATGATAACCTATGCCCTTGAGTTGAACTCTCAGAGTTTGCTCATTATAGTTAGTTCATATTAGTGAGACCAGAGAGTATTTGTCCTTTTGTTTCTGGCATATTTCTCTAAACATAATGTCCTCAAGGTTCAGTCATGTTGTTGCATGCATCATGACATCATTTCATCTTATAGCTGCATAGTATTCCATTGCATGTATAAACCAGTTTGTTTATCCACTCATCAGTTCATGGACATTTAGAGCCTCAGTTCCTTAATATGAAAACTGATAATGATGCCCTCTTATAGTGTTTTGAGATTATAGGTGATGTTATTACTAATGAATATTTAAAACTGCTTAAAAATCATAATAAAATATGTCAAAAGAATTCTCCCTTAATAAGTTATGAGCTTTTCAAGGCCAAGTTCCTGGTCCCATTGGTCTTTCTGCCCTAAAAATTGCAAGTCCAGGTGTTTTAGTTTCCTAGGCTGCTTAAGTAAATACCATGAAATGGGTCAACTTAAACAATGGGAATTTACTAGCTTATGGTTTTGAGGATAAAAGAAAGTCTGAATCAAGGTGTCATCAAGATGATGCTTTCTCCCCGAAGACTGTGGCACTCTGGGGCTGGCTGCCAGCAACCTTGGTCCTTAGCTTGTCACATGGCAAGGCACATGGTAGCATCTCCTGGTCTCTTCCTTCTCTTCCAGATTCAGTATCTTGCTTCCTGTGGCTTTTTCTTCCTCTGTCTGAATTTCATTCTCTTCTAAAGGACTCCAGTGATAGGATTATGATCCATCCTGACTGAGGTGGGCCACACCTTAACTGAAGTAACCTCGTCCAAAGGTCCTACTTAAAATGGGTGCACAACCACAGGAATGGATTAGATTTAAGAACATGTTTTTCTGGTGCATACAGCCTCAAACCACCACACCAAATATCATAAAAATGAACATGCTCTTCATTTCTGGCCTTGACTATACTAACACTAAACAAAGTACCACTGCAAAGTAAGATCTGGGATTTAGTTAATTATGTGAAATGGTCACAGCTCTTACCTCTTTCTGAATCCCACACTTGGTGACAGGGTCCTTAAACTCATATCCTTTCTTAGTTGTGTTGATTACAGGACAACCAATTCCCAGAGACACTTCAGCAGAATGCAAAAAGTGATTTTTACCAAGTAGGGTCAATCCAACTACAGCCCAGAACATAGAGGAAGTACATCCTATTAACACTGTTGAAAGAACCAAAAAAAAAAGAAAGACTCACATGGCAAATTTGTCACAGAGGACAGTCGGAGAAAGTCTGAGCAGTCTTTTGTGAAAAAAAGATACCCCCTGGAACACCTTGAGAGATGCAATGTGATTGTTTAGATGAAGCTGTAATAGTTGTGAGTGAAGGATGAATGTCAGGTCACCTACCTAGGGAAATCCGTCTCTGACAAATACCGTTTCCCTTATAAACTACAGCGTTAAGCTAATGTGGAAGGTCATATCTGCATTGCTTGCTGGGTAGGACTGTCCCTGGGTTTGAGGGAGCCATGAGTTGGTACGCGGGCCTTGGGTCTACATGACTTGGACCGTGTAAACGATGGTGGGATAGTGACACTGTCCTTTCTCTGTAGCTTCAGGCACTAATCTGTGGCAGCTTACATACCCCCATGTGGGTGAAGGACAAAGAAAACTCTATACTCAGGTCACTGCTGGACCTCCCAATGAGGTGAAAACCTGCACCCACTATATCTTCTGCCCTGTATCCTTCTATAAAACCAAGTAAATATAGTCTTATATTAAAGCCTATTTGTGTCTGGTAAGTCTGATAATCAACCCAAACCAGTATCCATAGCTGTACTGCTACAATGGTATTTTCTCCATTAATTCTACTACTAGGAACATATCCTAAGACAGTTTTTTGACAAGTATGTGAATACATATCCTATATGTCCTATAAAGATATCTACAACTATATTTTCATACTAAGGAAATACTAGAAATAACAAAATGTTAAATTTACTTTCTATCTAGTAATTCTATCCAGTGACTCTTTTTTTGCCCTCTAAAATTCACTTTTATTATTTCATGATTATTAAAGACAATGAAATTATAAGTCAAATATGAGTTCAGTCTATGATTAAATAAAAACTGAGAAAAAGGAACTCAAATAATAAAGAAACTTCCACTGACCCAGAGAAGTTCATATTTGATGATTTAAATATATTTGACCAGTGACTTTTTAATAATGAAAAATATATAGCTTAGATAAGAAAGGTTACTGTAAAATAAGTCATATGTAGGATACATGGACAAAGTGGATTTCAAATAAAACAAGAGACATGAAAATATCACAACTTTATGGCTTAGGAAAAATAAGAGGTGAGAAGAGAAAGAATGATGAGCGTTGTTTCCACAACTTGATTTGGAACCAACACACAATCAGTTAGGAAGGTGCAGGGGATGTCTGGACACAGGTGGCTGGATTGTGAGTAGGAGATCAGGATGGAAAATGGAAGAGCAAGCTGAACCCTTAAGCAAAGAAATGTTTTCCTCCAGGTGGAGTGAATGGGTAGAGAGATAAATGATGGGAAATGCTTACATCTAGAAAGAAGAATAAGAAAATACAGCTTTCCCAAGCATAAGGATAAATCAGATAAAGCACCTGCTTTGAGGGGGAGGTGGAGGACAAAAGAAAGAAACACTACTGAAAAGTCAGCCAAATAGATTGGCAATTCACCGTTAGATCCCAGAAGAAGAAACTAACATGTAGAAGGAGTTTCTAACCCAGGGGCCCTGCAGCTAATCTCACAGAAAACAGGTGCCCCATAATCTAAAGAATGAAGGCTGTTCAAAGCTGTTCAAGGCTGTTCCAGCCACAGTGGCGCCTCAAAAGTGAGTAAGGCAAGGTCAGATAGGTCCATAAGACGAACAAACAAAAAGGCCTGCTCTCCCTAGTTAGATAACGCAGCTGCTTTCCTAAAAAGAATATTGACTCAGAATTCTAGCAACCAATCAGCCCAAAACTAGATAGGCACTTACCCAATCGAGGGACAGAACACCATAGCAGACACCCTTCCCAACGTAGGTTCCTTTTCTCGTTAAAAAATGCTGCTCTCAGAGAGCCGGAGCAACCATCTTTTTTCTTCTTTTCTGCTGGCTCCCACCTGCTTTCTTCCTCTAATAAATCTTAAACTTTATACTTAAACTTTGACTCGCTGCATTGTATGGATTCCTGAACGACTCTGACCTAACACTCACTTCTATTCAAAATAGCAAACAGCAACGGCCCAGCAACCACTAAGAATCTACACCTTCAAACAACAAAACATGAGGGTCCTCTCTCATACCTGACTCTTGCTCAGAAAGGGCCAAAATCCCCCACAGAAGGAGAAGATTGCAGCCCCACAAAATCCTTCATGTCAACTCCCAACCAAGGATGCCTGAAATACACAGGAAGTTGGAAGAGTCTGGCCTGCTTGAGGTGATTTTATATTCATTGCCATAGCCAGCTGATTGCATTTGCAAATCAGTTTGCCAGTTCCACAATTTCCAGGAATGTATATTGTGGTTTTGCTGATGAATTGTTTAATATTTGGAAAAGATGGAAAGTGTAGAGAAGAAACTAAAACATCTTTATAGAAATCACCACCATTTTATATATTCAGAGAAACAGTTTTTTCTACTTTCTGAACGTTGACATTCTCCTGATTACTCCAGTACTAAAACCAGTATGCAGATAAAGTGGCATTTGGCAAAGCTTCAAGAACTTCAGGCCCTCCCAAGTCCCTGTTAGAAGAGAAAGCTCAGGGAATGTCAATGTGTGTTTATTGAATTGTTGGGGAATGACATTTAGATGGATATTACAAGCCAGTGATTTTCAAACTTTAGTAACATCAGAATCATCTCGAGGGCTTGTTAAAACAAGATTGTTGGGCTGCATGTCCTGAGATTCTATTTAGTAGGTCTGGAATGGAGTCTGAGAATTTGCATTTTTAATAAGCTCCCAGTTGCTACTGACGCTGCTGGCCCAAGGACCACACTTTGAGAACCACTGACTTGGAAAATGTTGCTCTAAAGGACATATAGTCCAATAGCCCAAACCTTAAATTAATTATCAGAATTATCTGGCACACTCTGTAAAACTACAGATGCCCTAAGTCTACTCCAGTCCAACAGCTTCTGTAATAGCTGGAAGCTTACTGTACATATGAAAATATGAGTCACCACAGGCTCTTGTCAAAAATGCAAATTCCCAGAGTCTAACTAAGAGGGACAAGGGCAGGGCTCAGGAGCCTGTGTTTTTAACAACTGCCCCAGGTGATTCGGGGACACTCACACTTTCATAAGCCTTAGCAGAGAGGTCTGTGGTATTGCTGATCGGAGAGGGAGTGGAGAAGGCCTCCAATTTTTCTTCAGATATTTCCATTTCTCTTAAATCTCTTTTATATTACAGCCTTCAGGTTTTTTATAAACCACCAAAGTAATCAATCCTCAGTGTCCTTTGATTTTAAATGTAAGGTAATGATTTAAAATAAGAAATTAGATGTTCATAGAGGTTGCTCAATAAACGTTTTATTTTATGAATCAATGAGGAATAAATAAGGAATCCAAATCCTACTTTCCTTCATATTTTCTCCTGATATTTCCAACATCTCTATACTATAAACTTTGTAAAGCATTTGTGCTAGTAGGCATGACCTTTTGAGGATGTGGAACAACCTAAAAGAAATCTGAGACTAGTCCAACTAGCATGACATTGGACCTAGGTCCAGGATCAACAGTCTGAACAAAGCCTTTCCAGAAGAGAAAAATAAATAAATAAAATAAAATAAGTAAAACTTCCCCCAATGTAGAAGTTTTAACTTTTCTAGACACCCATCTATCATGATAGGAAAAAAGAAATGGGATAAATCAGTTTGCTACTAAACCATTTTGTATTATCCTCAGATCTGGGAAGGAAGGGCCCCTTCTCAGTGACCCATGCTTTAGAGGGCTCCACTCTGGCCTTCTCCACTGTGCCCTTCCCATGGGGCAAGAGATGTGTAGGACCAAGAAGACATGTCCACCCAGGACTCAAGCCCCCAGAATTCTCTGCCCAAATAGCTCTAAGCTTACATCCAAGGCCTGCATGAGCCTCTTACCAGGGTCTATCATCCCACATGTCAGTACCCTTGGGCCCAGTGGGCAGCTGCCAGCTGAAAATATGGATGGAACTCAGACAAGTCATCTGAATGTCCATACACACACACACCTGAGGCCCATAACAATGCAGGTCAGAATGAGGTTGGGAAGATGGAGGGGATTAATCCATAGGCCCTGGTGGGTAGGAGAAGGGACAGTGGAAATGGACTTACAATGCAAGTCAGAGTGGGTTTGGGAAGAGAAGGGAAATTTGACTATGGCCATGGTGGAGGTAGGGGAGTAAAGATAGAGAATAACTCCTACCATATTGCAATGTTCCAGCATAGAACATTGAAGACTCAGAATTCTAAATTCAAATTTCTTTTCAGGTCATTATGAAGGATGGTTTGTCAAGTTAGGAAGACAGAACATAACTTACTGAGTAGCCTCTTGGACTGAATTATAACTTACCTAGATATATGGTATATTTTAGGGACCAGCTGCCATTTGCTCTAAACTCAGAGTAGCTTATTCTGACAGGTATCTCCTGATCTTCCTGTGAACTCTTAGAGCCTTATCTTGCTTGGTCTATCATCCCAGAAATATCTGGGTTTACTAGACATCTTGGTACCTGGGTTACTCCTCAATGTTCAACCTCTGTAAGTCAAGCAAATAACCAAAATTACATAAATCTTGTTTATCAACAGGAAAAGAGGTGAAACAAAAGGAGTCTAGTTTATCTAAAAGATCTGCTTGATTAGATAAAGAAATGCTGAAAAGACAGCTATTAACATACTTAATAATTGGGCATCTAGACTCCAAATCCCAAATGCTTATAATCCATCTAAAGAATTCCCTCTTGTTCCTGATGGAAGCCACCTCAACAGTTTACATTTCTTTTCTGGTTTATTACAGTTTAAATTTCTAGTATTTGTTCCAATGAGATTATCTACCACATGAGTTATTTATCATTTGGCATAGTGTCAGAGGTGGTTTCTTTCAGCAAATACTTGAGAACCTTTTAGTAGGAATCTTGCATGGCGTGGTGGATATAATAATTAACAAGAAAGACTTTTGCCCTCCAGGAACCCAGTCTTCTGGGCGAGACAGGTATTAAACACAAATGCAGTTAAGAAACAATTCAGTTGCAATAATGCAGTTGCAAATTAACTGCAATTCCCGTAAGTGCTATAAAGGAAAGTATAGAGTGCCAAGAGTGGATAATGGGGGAAAGCCATGTCTGGAAGTGCAGAGAAAGCATCTCTGAAGAAGTTGAAGGATGAAGGAGCCAGTTGAGGGGATGAGTAGTAGCACCATCTGAGAGCATCAAGTAAGGAAAACCACACATGCAAGAGCCTTGCGGCAGAAAGGAACTTGACGTATTAGAGTAACTGAAAAAAACTGAGGTGGCAACACAATGTGCACGGAGAAGGTTATACGAGACGGTGAGATAATGCTGGAGAGATAGGCAGGGACCAGAGGTTGCAGGGTCTTAAAGATTGCACCTAAAATCTGGAGTTTTATCCTAAGAGCAATAGAAGACTTCAAGGTTTTAATCAGAAAGTAAATAATCAGAATTATGATTTTAAAGATCACTGAAGGTGTAAAACTAGATACTTGGAGTCCGGGGTGTCACAGATGCATTCTTAAGGGTGTTAAGTTTCTATGAGAATTTGTTTTTTAAATGTTGACTATCAGTTACAGCCATAAAATATCACAAAGTAAATTCAAAACTTACATTTTCATCAAGCAAAAGTCTTAAGGCAGTGTATTTCAAACTGTGTTCCTTGAGAATTCTTTTTTCCTTAAATGGGTTCTCTATATTAAGTTTGGAAAACATTGTTCTAGGAGTTGGGTGAAGAATGCTTGGGGAGGTTGGATAAAGTGGATGCTAGTACACAAACTTGAAAGTTTGTCCAGTGGTGCAGGAAATTAGGGAAATTTAGACCAGAACAGTAGTGGCAGTGAAGTCAGAGGAAAGCAGACTGAGTCCAGAAGGTTGAATCTGTGTCACTGGTGACTGATTATATTAGAGAATAAGGGGAATAGAAGTATCAGCCATAACCAGACTTCAGGCAGGTATATCTGAGTTAACAGTTATTGGTAAGATAATAATAGTTAATAATTATGTACTGCTTATTATGAAACAGCTAGTATTCTAAGCACCTTCCACATATTATCTTGTTTAATCCTCACACACAAAAAATTAAGAGATAAAAACTATTATTATTTATACAGTATTTTTCTGATGAGGAAACAGATGCAGATAGGTTAGGAACTTACCTAAGGTCATACTGCCACTAAGAAGGAGAGTAGGCAGCACTGATCAGAAGCAAGTTTGCTATGGAAGGAAAGAATCCAATTTTGTACAAGCTGATTGTGAGATTCCTATGAGACATCCAAGCAGAAATGTATAAAAGTCATTTTGGATATAATTTGGGGCTCAGAAAAGAATCTAAGAAATATAAATTTGGAAAATATCAGTATATTTGAAGATGTGGATGACAACAGCTAGAGAGTATGTGGCAAGAAAAACAAAAGTTTAGTTTAAAAACCTTGAATATGTGCATTTAAAGTTTTAAAAAGATTGGTAATGGATACAAAGAAGAAGCAGCCCCAAAAATTAGGAGGAAAATCAGGGGGTGAAGGGGGGTGTGTGATGGTATTGTCACAAAAGTCAAGGAAGTCTTTCAATTAGTGATATGAATGAAGCAGATCTGGTTAAGACTAGGGCAAACTGGGCTGAAGGGTAAAGGTCAAAACTGACTGTGTTTTAAAACTTCAACTTCCATGTGAGACCAAGGGAGGAGATGTCTATTTGGCACAGGATCTATATTTTCTAAACAGTATAACTCTACAGTTGGTTTGTTCAAACACCACAATTACATGGAACTTTGAATAGGAAGTGAGATATGGTAGGTTAATATAGGTTAGAAGTAAACAGTGACACATTCCAAAGTAATTTGGGCAGAGAATAAGAATATATTTACAGGGCCCCCCTGAGGAGCTGGGGGAAAGTGTGGAAGTGCTGGACTTCCTCACCTGGACTGATGCAGATGTCATCACAAACATTAGGACTGGTGTTTGATCTGCTGAGCCCTCTATCATGGGACTTGCCCTTATGAAGCTGTTACTGCAAAGGAGAGGCTAAACTTGCATATAATTATGCCTAAGAGTCTCCCCCTGAGTACCTCTTTGTTGCTCAGATGTGGCCCTCTCTCTCCCTAACTAAGCCACCTCAGCAGGTGAACTCACTGCCCTCCCCCCTACATGGGACCCGAGTCCCAGGGGTGTAAATCTCCCTGGCAATGCAGGATATGACTCCCAGGGGTGAATCTGAACCCAGCATTGTGGGATTGAGAATATCTTCTTGACCAAAATGAAACAAAATAAAGTTTCAGTGGTTGAGAGATTTCAAATGGAATTGAGAGGTCACCCTGGTGGACATTCTTATGCACTATATGTATAACACCTCTTGGGTTTTAATGTTTTGGAGTAGCTAGAAATGAATACCTGAAGGTGTCAAACTCCAACCCAGCAGGCTGGACTCCTGAAGACGACTATATAACAATGTAGATTACAAGGGGTGACAGTGTGATTGTGAGAACCTTGTGGATCACACTCCCTTTATCTAGTATATGGATGGATGAGTAGAAAAATGGGGACAAAAACTAAATGAAAAATAGGATGGGGGGGATGATTTGGGTGTTCTTTTTACTTTTATTTTTTATTCTTATTTTGATTCTTTCTGATGCAATGAAAATTTTTGGAAATAAATTGTGATGATGAATGCATAACTGTATGATGGTGCTGTCAACAGCTGATTGTATACCATAGATGATTGTATGGTATATTTCAATAAAACTGAATTTAATTAAAAAAAAAGTCAAGGAAGTCTAAAATTAGGGGGTGACTCAACTATATTTAGTACTTATGAGAGGCCAAATAGAAAAGACAACCCACAGAATGGGAGAAAATATTTTTCAAATTGTATATCTGATAAGGGGTTTGCTAAAACATATAAGGAACACTTACAACTCAAAACTAAAAAGATAAAAATAACAATTTTTAAATGGACAAGGGATCTCAACAGACATTTCTCCCAAAGAAGATATACAAATGTCCAATAAGCATCTGGAAAGATGCTTAACATCATTAGTCATTAGGGAAATGCAAATCAAAACTGCATTGAGACAGCACTTCACAACCAACTAGGATGGCTATAATCAAAGAGTCAGTGAAGAACAAGTTTTGGTGAGGATGTGAAGAAATCAGAACCCTCATAAATTACAGGAGGGAATTAAAATGGCACATTTTGGAAAACAATCTGTCAGTTCCTCAAATGGATATGCATAAAGTTACCATATGATCCAGCAATTCCATTCCTAGGTATATATCCAAGAGAAATGAAAACATATGTTCACTCAAAAACTTGTAAACAAATGTTCATAGCAGCATTTTTCATAATAGCCAAAAAGTCAAAAGAACCTAAATGACCATCCCTGATGAATGAATAAACAAAATGTGGTATAGCCATATGTTCCAGTTTGCTAATGCTGCCATTATGAAAAATACCAGAAATTGATTGACTTTTATAAAGGGGGTTTATTTGGTTACAAAGTTATAGTCCTAAGGCCATGAAAATGTTGAAATTAAGGCACCAACACTGGAGAAAGGCCATTGGCATCTGGAAGACCTCTGTTAGCTAAGAAGGCACATGCCTGGCATCTGCTTGCCACCAGGTTGTGTTTCAAAATGGCATTTTCAAAATGTCAGTGTCAGCTTTCAATGGCCATGTTCAAAATGTGTCTTTCAGCTGCAGCTGCAGCTGCAGTGAGCTCCTTCTGTCTGAGCTTTTATAGGGCTCCAGTTAACCAATCAACCTAACCAATATAATCAAGACTAAATACATCTGCCCCTACAAGATTACATCAAAGAACATGGCATTTTGGGGGTCATAATATAGCTAAACTGGCATACCATACAATGGAATATTATTCAGCCATAAAAAGGAATGAAGTACTAATGCATGTGCCAACGTGGATGAACCTTGAAAACATGCTGAGTGAAAAAAGATAAACATAAAAGACTACACATTGTATGACTCCATTTATATGGAAGTTCCAGAATAGGCAAATACAGAGAGACAGAAAATAGATCAGTGCTTTCCTAAGGCTGAGTGGGGGAATGACTGCTAATGCGTACAGAACTTCTTTTGGGGGTGATGAAAATGTTCTAAAATTGCTTGTGGTGACGGCTGCACAATTCTGTGAACATACTAAAAACCATGGAATTGTCACTTTATAGGTGAAATGTATGGTATGTGACACATCTTTAAAAAAAAATAGATCAGGTAAGATGAAAGATGAAAGCTGTCTGTTATATTTGGAAACAAAGAAGCTGTTAGTAACCT
Source organism: Choloepus didactylus (assembly GCF_015220235.1). Lineage (NCBI taxonomy): Eukaryota > Metazoa > Chordata > Mammalia > Pilosa > Megalonychidae > Choloepus > Choloepus didactylus. The sequence goes on from NC_051312.1 coordinate 15,651,069, forward strand.
TAGATGAGGAGTTTGATACAGTGGTAGAGGCAGAAAACTGGAAAGGCTTAAGCGAGTCAGCCAGTTATTTGACTATTTATGAGCCCCTCCCATGTTCAGCTCTCAACAAGAGCTAATTGCTGCAAATTTTTTCTTGACTGACTGTCAACTGGCTTCTAATTAGGAGTAGCTAGTAGGAGGTTGGAAGTGAAAGATTTACAGCTGGTTCCTTGACCATTCCTCTGTTTAAAAGGATACCTGAAATCTGACACACACTCACGGGTGTAAATCTCCCTGGCAATGTGGGCTATGACTCCTGGATATGAATCTGGACCTGACATCATGGGATTGAGAACACCTTCTTGACCAGAAGGGGGATGTGAAATGAAACAAAATAAAGTTTCAGTGGCTGAGAGATTCCAAATGTTGATGAGCAGTCACTCTGGTGGAGATTCTTATGCACTACATAGATAACCTTTTTAGGTTTTAATGCATTGGACTAGCTAGAAGTAAATACCTGAAACCATCAACTACAACCCAGTAGCCTTGACTCTTGAAGACAAGTGTATAGCAATGTAGCTTACAAGGGATGACAATCTGACTGTGAAAGCCTTGTGGATCACACTCCCTTTATCCATTGTATGGAGGGATGAGTAGAAAAATGGGGACAAAAACTAAATGAAAAATATGATGGGGGGGATGATTTGGGTGTTCATTTTTACTTTTTTTTTATTCCTATTTTCACTTTTTCTGGTACAAGGAAAATGTTCAAAAAATAGATCAGGGTGATGAATGCACAACTATATGACAGTGCTATGAACAACTGATTGTACACTTTGGATGATTGTATGGTATATGAATATATCTCAATAAAATTGAATATAAAAAAAGGATACCTGAGGATTTTACTCTTGACTAATTCTCCTTGTAAGATTAAATCAAGGAATTGCTAGGAATTTACCTCTACCATATCCAAGATAAATGGGAATCCAAATAAGGACCATGTATTGATGAGTTGCTGCTGCCCCAGAGAATGGGGGCTAGTCACATACACTTGCAGGAACTGTGTGACTAAGTTGATATAAAAGGTGAAGTGACCCTAGCACTGATGGTTTCCCTGAGCTAAGGCTTTTCATATATTAACAACCTTATCTCTCATAGCCATGCCTATCCCAAGTGCGGATTGACTAGAGCATCAGAATCTGTGCCTGGGAATCATGACATGCTCTGGATTCTGAGTTGTTTCCAGTCCTTTATCCTTTCTTGATTCTGGGTGAAGCCCATTATGCTTCATGTGTTTGTGAATCTGAATCCAGTTTTCTTGCTGCTAATGAAGCAGAGTGGTCATTGCTGAGTCACTGGCAGGAGATTGGAAGATGAGAGAAGAGCATTATCTAGGGTATTTCTCCCTCTTAACTCTCTTCTCTTGCACCATCTCCAGTGGGTCAGATTCTGCCAGATGGCCCCACCCTCCATGGTTCCATCTCCTTCATCTACCCCCTCAGCCCTAGGCCACTGATGATCTGCAGTTGCTGATCTCTAGGCCATTCTAAAACTGAAAAATACAATATTTGATATTAGGAAACTATTATAACTCTAAAAAAATAAAAAGAACAGAACAGAACATAAGAAATAGATGAGCCACAAATCATCTAACATACATATAATTGGAGTCCCAGAGGAAAGAGAGAATGGGGCAGAAGAAATAATTGAAGAGATAATGGCTGAGGATTTACCAAAACTGATTAAAAAACATCAACCCACTGATTTAGGAAACTCAATGAACCCTAACAGAGAAAGGGGAAATATTCTAAAAACAATGGTATAACAGAAGTCAAAGGATGTTTTAAATTTTTTTTCAAGAAATAATAACAGCATGTTTTTATGCTATTGTAGTTTCCTGGCTGCTATGAAAAATACCACACAATGAATTGGCTTAAATTTATTGTCTCATTGTTTGAGAGGCTGGAAGGTTTGCTTCCTGCCAGGGTAACATTACAGCTAAACAGCAATCCTTGGGTTCCTTGGCTTTCTTGTCATATGGCAATGTCCTCTCCTTTCTCTTCTGGGTTCCACTGACTTCCAGCTTCTCTCTATAGCCTTCTTTTTCTATGTCTGACTTTCTTTCACTTATAAGGGCTCCAATAATCCAGATTAAGGCCCATTCAGATTCATTTGGCCACACATTAACTAAAAATAATATCTTCAAAAAATCCTATTTACAATGGGTCCATGCCCATGGGATGGGACTAAGATTAAAAGCATGTTTTTCTGGGGCCTAATTCAATACACCACATATGGTAATAGGAATACTCCAATAAAAAGGAAATAATCAATGATGCCAAAGAGAGAAAGGAAAATTGCTGACGCAAGGTCCTTGAGAAAGCACTGGAAACTGAATGCAGAGGTGAAGGGTGTTCTCAGATGTCCACATGGTGGTGGTGAGAGCTTGCAAAAGATCTCTCTTCTTGTTCAATTTTCTCAGAGAAACAGAAAGAAAGGACATCAGTTGAGAGTAAGGATGATAGAGGAGGAGTTTTATGTTTCGGGAGAGAGGAGAAGATATGATATCAGATTATACATTATTAATGAGAATAGGAAAATTAACAGTGTAGGGAATTATAGTTTGATTGCCAGACAGAATTACGGGCCCACTTGAGGTTAGTGAGTATGAATTTAAGGTAAGCTCAATCAGCACAACTGGTTGTGTTTCCTTAGACTCATTAAGTTGTGTAGGTTTGGACATAGAATAGACAGAGAGTTGGCATTAACCAGAATTATCATAACACAAGAAATTATGATAAAGCAAGAGAGGATCCAAGGAGTTGGGGGTATATGCAAGGAAGTAATTATAATGATGGATCCTGGAAAATCAGCTAGATAAGGATAGAAGTAAGTAAATGAGTGGAGTAGAGATCAGTGAAAAAGGGGTAGTACCATTGGTTTGAAAGTCTTGGTGGAGACAAAAATATTGAGAAAGTTAGATATGTACAAGACTACTCCATACAAAACTGAGAACTCCTTAAATACCAGAAAGGTGATTCTCAGCTAGGGACAATTTTGCCTTTCATGGGATATATGACAGTGTCTGAAGACATTTCTTATTTTCCCTATTTGGCAGTGCTACTGGTATCTAATGGGTAGAGGCCAGAGATGCTACTAAATGTTCTACAATTAACAAGATAGCTCCATACAACAAGGAATTATCTGGCCCAAAATGTCAATGGCATTGCTGTTAAGAAACTTAAATTTAGAATCTATTTTATTTATCTTGATATTTCCAGGCTTCTATTGTGTGATCTTATACAGAGAGGATGCTCTGTAAATAGTTGTTGAATATTCATTTCCTGAGTGCTTTCTGCAGATTGGGCTATGTGCTATGCAAGGAGGTACAATGCAAATGGTGTGTCATTAGGTTATGACCAAGTCCTCAGCAAGGTTGATAATATTCGCTAGTAGTTCTTGGAAGAACTATGATAGGTACCACTTCTAAGACATATAATGTAGCTACTGTCTTGGCAGGGTTGAAATCCACTTTCGAGACATATTTCTCCAATTTTGCTTCTGGACTAGAAGACTCAAAGGGCTTCTATCTTAGGAGAAAACCACAGGTCAGAAACCACCATGCCAAAGAGTCCAGTGGATCCTTCCATGTGCCAGGCTCCTCAATCCTATATACTCCAATTTTAGACTCACAACTTCTACTACCATTTTTATATTATTTTAGGTTCTCTTCCTCCATCAAATCAAATCTCTCAGGAGACATTAAAATCAAACAACCAAAGTGGAATGGAAAAGGTGGAAATATTGAAAACAGTCTGTTCTAGTTTGCTAATGCTGCGGAATGCAAAACACCAGAGATGGATTGGCTTTTATAAAAAGGGGGTTTATTTGGCTATACAGTTACAGTCTTAAGGCCATAAAGTGTCCAAGGTAACACATCAATAATCGGGTACCTTCACTGGAGGATGGCAAATAGTGTCCGGAAAACCTCTGTTAGCTGGGAAGGCACATGGCTGGCATCTGCTCCAAAGTTCTGGTTTCAAAATGGCTTCTCCCAGGACATTCCTCTCTAGCAAGCTTGCTCCTCTTCAAATAACATCACTCACAGCTGCACTCCGTTCAGTCTCTTTGAGTCAGCATGTTTTATATGGCTCCACTGATCAAGGCCCACCCTGAATGGGTGGGGCCACACCTCCATGGGAGTATCCCACCAGAGTCACCTCCCACAGCTGGGTGGGGCACATCTCCATGCAAACAACCTAATCCAAACATTCCAACTTAATCCCCACTATTCTGTCTGCCCCACAAGATTGCATCAAAGAATATGGCTTTTTCTGGGGGACATAATACATTCAAACCGGCACACAGTCATTCACCTAATTTATGCTCATTGAGATGAAGGCACATAGTAAAGAATGAGAACCCTGAAGGTTTGGGACAGGAAACAAAGAAAAATTATTTCCTCATTTTTCCCTTACCACACTTTTCAAGTCTTCTTCCTGGTTTATCACATTCTTTGTACAAACACACGACCACACCTCCTGACATTGCTCAATATTAGCTTGAGTGAAAGAGGTTGAGGCCACCTGAAGGAGGAGTTCTCATTACCCTCTGCCCATCACCAAATAAATAGCCAGTCAGTTCCTCACCGTTCCAGCACACTGTTGGAGAGATGAGACAATCACACCAGCTGCCCCTAGTGGGGCTGCTATTGTTTTTTCTCATTCCAAGTCAGCGATGCGAGATCTGTGGTGAGTACACTTTGAGATAAAATTACTCTCATATCATAGTCTCCTGAAGGCTTCTGACAGGGGTCTCTGTGTAGAGTTACCTGAGAAAAGACCCTCTTCTAGTTCTATACATGGGTGGACTTTATGAGTGATGTAAAGGGTGACAGAAGATGAAGAGGAAAGTCCTACAGTGTATGTTGTTTTTAAGAGGGAGCATAAATTCCAGGTTAAATTGCCTGACCATTCTTCCTAGACTCAGATCCTCTCTACCACAGCATCCCTGGCAAGTAACTGTCTATTCTTGTTCATTTCCAATGAAGGAAAATTCATGATCACAGAAACTTCCCAAGATTGTTAAAAGTTATCTCATGATTTTGAGTTGCAATCTATTTTTCTGAAGTTAGACACACTGTTTGGAGCTAACTCTTGTGACTACAAAAGAAACAAATAATGATAATTTCTTTCAAATAATGAATACTGCTCTCTTGTCATTATTGAGTTTATTTGTTCCAAACTACACATCTCCCTTTCTTCAACTATTCCCCATGAGACATAAAAACCCCTCATCTCCCGTCTAAGTGTTGGCTCCAGAGATTGTGTTAATATTCTATTAAAGAATATAAACTAATTGAAAGGAAAACTAGGTTCAGGTGTAGTTTGACCCCTTAGTAGATGTATGACCCAGTGTTTCTGAATTTCTTTAGCTTCCTCCATTAATTAAGGATATGAGGGGAAAGGGGCTGTAGCAGATTACTCCCTAAAGTCTGATGTAACTCTCAGGCCAATGATTTCTCTTCTGTGAGTCTTTACCCTGGAATTAAGCAGTAAATAAGCCTAAAAACGACTAGGTGGCACCATCTGTGGCTATATCTTCCTGGTACTCTATAGCCAACAGCAAAAAGAGCTCAATACAAGCAGAAGATATGCTTGTATTCATATAAGCTAAAGCACAGAATCTGCCGACTCTAATTTTTTTCCTTCCCTCTTACTTCCCCCATGGTATCCTGAGAATAGGGGATCCCTAAGGAGGTTTTGAAGTTCACTTCATTGTACAAAATTAGCAAATTTGTCCTCAAAATCAAACGGACTTGAGTTACTGACCTGGAACTAAAAAGTCTATTCCAATGCCAGAAAATCTGCTGAGTTTTACACATCCACAAAATCTCAGAGAGCTGACTCAACAATAGTCCATTGTGCCTACAACAAGCCATGCCCTTTCTACAATCACTCCATTCAGATCTTCCTGAATCTTTCTTTTAAAGTGAAGAAAAAACATTCCCTGGATTCTCTAAGTGCTGTGACAGAAACTGCAGCTTGAACTGGAGGTAGTAATATGTACAGCATTTTACAGTTTAAGTAGTTTCTTGTCCAATACCTGTGAGGTTGGTGGTAATATCCACAATTTTAATATAAGGAAACTGAGGGTCAGGGAAGTTACATAACTTACCCACAGTCCTAAACCGAGGCACACAGAACTCAGATAAGGTCTGATTGAATCCAGGGCTCATGTCTTTACTATCGCACTAACCCATGACATAATCTGGAAAGGGATAAGATTTTTCACTATGTCTCAGGATTATGAAAAAGTATCTTTAAACACTGTCATGTTTTTAATGGTGACTAACTGTTCTTATTCAGCTCCAATTCTCTGGGGGCTCTGGATTTCCTTTTTAGTTCCTCACATACTGATTCCCTCTGTCCTTGCCCCTAGGATTTGGAAACGTTGTCAACTAAAACTGGGGGTTTATCTCAAGGTTGTATACTGCTGAATAATGATCTTGATACCTGGTTGTTGGACAGCAGATAATGTGGTTTGGGGATAATAACAGCCTTGCCTGCATCCCCTCAGTATTAACCCAAATGAGTTAGAAGATGGAGAGGAAAGAACTGAATCCAGGAAGTTAGAAAGGGCTATAGACTGGGAATCAGAAGACACAGATTCCAGTCTCAGCTAAGCCTCTGGTTACCGAGGTTTCTTTAGGGATACCCTCTCTAGGCCTCATCTGTAAAATTAGGGGTACTAGAACTCCCAGGCAGGATGAGTATCCTGCCAGGATACAGTGGCAAAGAGGTAAACCAGTTTTTAAAATATTGAAACACTTCCATCCTGATTGGTAAAGGAGTCATGCCTGGCATAGCTAGGACTAAACTCTCCTTTGTATTGTTCCTGCAATACAGCCAGTGGCCACTAGATTGGTCTATGTCTGTGCCATATCCATCAGTTAATACCATCCCCGCTCCTAGTATTAATGTTTTCTGGTTGTTTGTCTCTCATTTCCCCACTACAGAGGTAAGTAAAGAAAAGTACTTCTATCTAAACCCTCTGTTGAGCACAATGATCTATTCAAATTACACCTACGGAACCCAAGCTGCCAATGTTCTATTGTCCCTGAGACTTGTTGGGATGCGGAACCAAAGCCTAGAGCAACAGATGATCCAACGAGTCAAGGACAACTTGGAAAGGAAAGGTGAGTGCCTGTGTTTCCTGGGAAATTTAGGAAAAGAACATCTCCAGTAAAAATTGTGTGTCCAAAGTACCCCTGCTACATCTATCCTAGCTGTATGAAACTTGAGGTGCCACAAAGCATCAATCCTCTGCCATTCACCCCAGAGCTAGATCTTGCTTCTTTGAGTCCTGAAGACAATTCAAGAGACTACAAGGAAAAGGCAAAAGTTGTAGGCTCTTATCCATTCGTGTTGTTTTATAAACTGGCTGAGTTTACAAGCAGACATGAATGTGAACCACTGAGTAAGAAAACTGACAGTAGAGGGGCAAACACGGAGAAAGAGAGCTGTGGACTGGGTTTGAGTCCATGCTCTGCCTTGAGCAGTTCATGCCAACAGTGAACCTCGGTTTTCTTATCAGTATGAGGGAGAAATGATGGCACCCCTACCTACTTCACAATATGTAAGTTTTATGAGATATCTGAGAGTTTTGAGATTCTATAAGGCAGAATATGCGAATCAATTGTTATTATCTTGGCACACACAAAAGGAGAAAATTACAAAAGGATCCCATGACTTCATGAAAAAGCTGCAATTTTACAGCACTGACCAAAAAAAGACTGCTTTGGGGATAAAGAATAGAACAATAAAACATCAGTTTGGAACCAAAGAAAGGACAAAGAAAACAAGTGACAGGAAATACAAATCACAAGGACATGAGTATATGAAGATGGGAGGCCAGAAAAATCACAAGTGTGCACCTTGTTGAACTTGGATACTTTTCCTTTCAGGACCAAATTTAAGCTCAGGACAGCTTGCCTTGACGATACTGGCTTTGGGAGCATGTCGTAACCCTGATGAAAGCTTTGATTCTCACCTGGCTGACCTTCTGGAAAAGAAATTCCAAGCAGAAATTGAAAATATGGGTGAGAATCAAATCTTCAGCGACCCCAGAAAATCTTTGCTTCTCCTTCACTGATGAAGGACTGTATAGAATTTCTTTACACTCTTTCCTTCTTCTCTTCATTCTAATTATCCCAATATCTTTCCAGGTCACTTTTTCTTCTTACCTTTTTCAACATGAGTCTAGAATTTCATTTTTCAAATTTGTTCAATTGAGCATTGGCCCTGTGCCAAACACTAATCTCTATATGATGGTGAACAAACACAAACACAAAGCAGGGCACAGTCCTCTAGCACTCCAGGTGACTGTTTTAGAAAAACAATGAATACACCGGAAATAGATAAATAATACAAAGCATCGTGTCCTAAGTACCAAAGCATCTGTTGTTAGCTGTAAGAACTAAAAAGGACCAAAGTACTTTATCACTGGGAAAAATAGGTTGACCATGGTGGCTGTTTTTATTTGATCCATCACCTAATATTTATCCTGTTATTCACTAAGTTCTTCAGACCCCTTCTTCCTTTGAGATGGCTTCCAATCCATGCTTCTAATAACTGACACATCACCACTGAAAGTATAATTGGCTTGGAGGTTGGAGACTTGTGTTTTGGCCCTAGCTCTATAAGCACCTGAATTTTGGGATATTATTTTAATCTCTCTGGTGCTGGGTCTTTTCTGTTATAAAATGAAGGGAATTGAGTTTAATTGGATGGTCTAAAATTTAAAGTGCCTTTAAATTTCTTAGGTTTGCTGATTCTATAGGTGATTTCCCATCCTCCCCAACCCTCCATCTGTGTATACTCATTTCTCCATAAAAGAGAGGGGAATAAAGGAAATAGAAATGGATTTAAAATGTATTAATCCAGTACCACTTCCATGAGTAAGGTATTGCTCCTCTTCTCTCTTCCAGAAGCACACAATGGCAATCCACTGACTAACTACTACCAACTCAGTCTCGATGTTTTGGCCTTGTGTCTGTTCAATGGGAACTATTCAATAACAGAAATTGTTGAATATTTCACTCCTGAAAATAAAAACTATTATTTTGGTGGCCAGTTCTCAGTAGGTGAGTTATTGGACCCAATTCCCTTGGTACAGAGCACATAGTCACCAGTAGTTCTTGCCCTTTGAGGGCAAGTACTGGTAAGTATTTAGATTGTTTTTTCTATCCTCTTTACCCTAGTCCTCTAGAAAGAGAATTTTCTTTATAAGAAGAATGAGTGAGAAGTGGGATCTAAGCCTCTTTCTAGATGTGTGGTATATAAGGAAGACCTATTTCCTACTCCCAGCTCTTCTTTGAGTTACATAATCAATGCATGGTAACTCTTGGCTTTAATCTTCCCACCCATAAAATGAGAATAAATTATGATAATCTTTATATGAAAACATTTTAGGAAGCATAAGTGTTAGTGAAAGCTATGCTATAGAATTCATTTCCCTAAACGCTGCCTCTTTCTCTAATTTATTGGAGCCATTCTGATTATCTGAGTTAACTTGAACAGCACACCCTCTCCAATGACAAGGTCCAAAATGTTGATCAATAAAATATTCACAATGGAGGGGGACTTCCCACTGAGTCAGCTTACGTATCCAAGAGAAGTCTTCTCTCGACAGTCAGTATTGATGTTCAGCCCTGTGGATCCAGATACACAGTTCATTGTTCTCCAAAAAGCTCAAAGCAAATCAGCATTCAGTATTCCTGGATAGTAAAGAGAATATGGGGTTTCTCATATTCCTTTTCCTATCAGAGAAGGAAGATGCCACACTAAAGGGAAACATGTAAAACCAGGTAACAAGCCAGAAGAGCTCTTATCCTACTTTCTGCCGACCTCTTGCCTCATCCTTCCCTTTAAGGAGTTTGGAGAAAAACTCTGTCAAATGCTATTTTCTAATCAGTCTAATGGAACCCTTTGGGAACCTTCCAAAGATATTGCTAATATTTTCTTTCTTGACAGATACTGGCGGAATGGCTGTCCTGGCTCTGACCTGTGTGAGGAGGAGTATAATAAATGGGCAGATCAAAGCAGATAAAGAGAATTCAAAGCCTATTGATAATTATATAGAGACACTGGTAAAAAAGATTCTGTTTGAGAAAAAAGAAAATGGTCTCATTGGAAACATATACAGTACAGGAGAAGCAATGCAGGTAAGTCAGAGAGTAAAAGAGGCAGAAAAGGGAGTCATAGAAGAAAGCAAATCTTTATCCTTTATCGGCCTCTTACAATCTTATCCATTCTGTGTTTCCTATACCAACTTTGATTGCTTTGCTTGCTTCATCTGAGTTTTTGCTCATGTGATTCCTCTCCACTGACTTGAAATGTACTCTTCTCACCTTCAATCTTTGCCCCTCCATACTCAATGCTTTGATGAAGCTTTTTCCCGACTGTTTTTCTCCTTAATTTCAATTCTAGAGGCTATCCTGGGCTCTCTTATTGTTCTATCACATACAGTTTCACACTCTACCAGATACCATTGTCTTATGCTTTCATCTTCCCTCCCAAATTAGATTGTTATACAATTAATAAATGGCAGGGGTAATAACAGCCAATGTTTTTTGAGTGTTTGATATATGTCAAGTACTAGTTCAAGTGTTTTCCTCTGTTAACTCATTAATCCACACAACAACCCAATGAGGGAGGAATTATTACTTCCATTTCCTAGGCGAATGTGGCCCGAGCATTAACTTGCCTTACATTACACAGTCAGCAAGTGTTGCAGACAGATGAGACGTAGAAAATTTGCTTTCAAACTCACACTTTTAACACCAACACTGTCCTGCATTTATTTCCTGAGGAGCGGGACTTTATTCCTGCAATCATTCAGTCAGTTAGTCAACTCTGAGGGGTAGAATCAAGAAAAGACCAAGAAAAGTCTATAGAAAAAAAAAAACATGTATTTTTACCTAGTATTTAGCAAGAACAGGTGCTTGCCAGGCCAACTCAGGGGGAGAGGCCCTTCAAGGGAGAGAGGGCAGCAAGGACAAAGACCCAAAGGCATGACATAATGTTACATATTTTTGGAACATCAAGATGTTCAGTGCAGCTAGTGTAGGGTCTTCAATAAGCATCATGAGATGAAGCAAGGGATATGAGCAGGGATATTATCAAAAGGTTGTTTGTATTGTTGTTAGCTCTTGTGTTGTTATTTGTCCGGCTAAGACGTTTGAACTTACTAGAAACAGTGGTTTCCCATTCTCGGCTACACATGTGAATCACCTGAAGGATAGCTTAGAAAATACTAATGACTGGCCCCCACACCGGCCAGTTAATATGGAAACTTGGGAGTGGAGCTTTGGCCTCGGTCTTGTTTGAAAGCTCTACAACTGATTCTAATTCATAGCAGGATCAAGAGCTACTTGCTAACAAGACAGTTTTTAAGGGGAGAGGTAACATGTTTAGTTTTGCTCTTTTTTATATATCCTACAAATGTGTGTTGGCTACACGTATAGTTCAGACCATTTTGGTTATTGCCAACATTGCCTTGCTAATACTGTACTAATTTTTCCTACTTCACAATGCTGCCCCTCCAATCTAACTTACATTCTGTTGCCTGGATAGTATCTGTTCAAAACCTATTAGACACTCCTCTCCCACCCCCCTGTACTGTCAACCAAATGATGTCAGGCACCTCACCCTGACCACCCTGACATCCAAGGGTCTACCAATCTGACCCAAACTTCTTCTCCAGCCTTCTTTTCCATAATTGCCCTGAGTGTTCCCTATACAATCAGTCCTCCTAGACCAGGAGGATCCCATGGGGATCTTGCTAACAGGTAGATTCTCTCATCACTGCCAGGCCACGCCCTGGCCATTCCTATCTCAGCACATTGCTCACACTGCTCTGGGTACACTGCCCCCTCCTCATTTCACCCACTGGCCTTCCATCCCACCTGCGAGGCCTAGCTCAAGGCCCACCTTCTCCACGCAGCCTTTCCTCAGTCTCAGTTAAATGCTTATGAGCTCTTCCTCCTTTGAAAAGCCATTCCTCTAGATTCTTCTCTTACTGCATTCATCTTTTGGCTGTTTTGCAATAGTTCATCCATCAACAAATATTTACTGAGTGCTTCCTATATGGCAGGTTCTGTTGCAGTGTTGGGGATACAGGAGTGAACATGGCAGAGAAAATCTGTTCTCATTGGAACTGTTATATTTTGTTATTGAACCATTCCCTGCTTCCCCATCCAAACTATAAGCTTCTTGAGGGAAGGAAAGGTATTTTAGTTGTCTTTGTAGCTCCTAAGGAGCCTCCCGACCTCCTGTGTAGTCAATACCCAATAAATACTTACTGAAATAGTTAGATGTAGTCTTCCCAATTAATTGAAGTACCTCTCTCTCTCTCTCCCTCCCTCCCTCTTTCAATAGGCCCTCTTTGTCTCATCAAACTATTACAATGAAAATGAATGGAACTGCCCACAGACTCAGGACACAGTGCTCAAGGAAATTCCTCGGGGAGCATTCAGTATGCCAACAGCTGCAGCCCAGATCTTACCTGCCCTGATGGGAAAGACCTATTTGGATGTGAACAAAGATGCCCCTTGTGTCTATGGTATAAGCACTACAGAACAAACTGTTTTGCCTTTTAGTGTCACACCCAAAGCATGTGAGATCTAAATGTCCTCAGAGACCAACATGACCAGATAAACCACCAAATCCTAACAGTTCCCAGAGAGAACTCAGGCCTCAATACATTGTATGAAGGTATATGGCAGTAGTCTCAGAAAACTGTAGGATGGGGAATTTATTCAAACTGGTTTTGCAACAAGGCAGACAGACAGAGACCTCCCCTTCTATCTCTGTTTGTTCCTGATTCAGCTGCTTACAGGTTTAGGGACCTTGGATGACATTTTTGCCCTCTAAGCTTCAGTGTTCTAAAGTACAAAATAGGAATGATAATATTAGGTACCACAGGGTTTTGTAAGAATTGAATGAGATAATCCATGAATCCTTATATAATAATTACTACAGTACCAGGCACTCAAATGTTTAAAAAAAAAAGATAATGATTTAAAAGGCAAGTATTACTGTATGCTGTACAAAAACCTAAAAAGCAAGAGTCTCTTAGGGAAATGGGAGTTGGGGCAATGAAGTTACTTAAACAGCTGTGAGTTGAGCTAAACACCAGCATTTGATAAGCCAGTGAGTTTCTGGTTTAATTCCTGCTTTAGTTATATAAGAGATATGACCTTCAATTGATGACACTTGCTCCTTGCAGAAAGCCCTTATCTACAAGAAGGAAAGGGTTCAAGAGAAGGGGATGTATGTGTGTGCAAGTTCCAACATCATTTTTATTTTTCTAAATATTACTCTCTGCATTCCTCTCTCTGCCAGATAACTTCAATATCTCCATTCACGAACCTGGACCTGCGCCACCTACTAAATTGCCCTCAGTGATCACAGTCCATTATTCTGTGCAAATCAATGAAACATATTCCACTGATGTCACTGTACTGAATGGGTCTGTCTTCCTAGATGTAATGGAGGAAGCTCAGAAACAAAATGAGACTATATTTGGGTATGTCTGTATATAACTTAAGATTGACATGTTTGGTGTGAATTTCTAGAGACTCAAAAGAATACACCTGCAAGTTTTACCTGAATACAAAGTATATTACAGCACTTGTTAATTGTACCTTTTATATTCATCTACATCTAATAAACGAATTTTCACTTCTACCACATACTAGGTATTAAATTAATGTTTATCTGATGGATGGATGAAACCCAAGTATCTCTCTTTCAGCAAAAAATCCTTCAATGGATAGAACCTCTTAAGTCAGAGATTTCATGTCTAGAACAGTGGTTCTTATCTATTTTCAAGTCACTGACTCCTTTGAAAATCTGATGGGTATGATGGAGCTCATCCCAGAAAAATAAGTTTACATACAAAATTTGGCATTTAATAAGGGACTTCACAACCACGCTGAAGCCCATCCATGTCCTTTCAGGAGAGTCACAGACCACCGCCAGCCCCCAGGTTAAGATCCCCTTGCCTAGAGAGAGCAAATATTAAAAATTAAAGTATTGATTTTGCCTCTGAAAAATGTGGTTTATTTGGCTTCTTAAATCCAAATGACAATTATTTATTGTATGTCTAACAACACAGTGCAAGATGCTATGGAGAAAATCATAATAATCATAATACATAATTTTAAATGTATATATATGTGTGTGTGTGTGTAGTTGTGTGTATGTGTGTGTAGTTGTGTGTGTGTATAAAAGCTGCCTTCAAGGGCTTCCAGGAAGGTACAGAGAGAAATACTATTGAAGAATATGAAACAGAAATTGACCACATCATTTTTGAATAAGCACAGCATGAAATACTAAATTATTCTTTCCTATCCCTCTTTCCTAAGAGAAAACCCACTAATTTATGGTGCTACTGCTTGAGTATCTTCAACAAGTACCATCTGGGGGTAGAAGGTTAGAATTTATTGACCACAAAGTGTCTACTATGGCAGAAGAGGAGGCAAAAACCACGGCATTATTTCTCTAATTTAGCATCAGAATCACATAGGGTGTTTATAAAAAGTGCAGATTCCTAGCCCTTGCCCAGACCTACAAAATCAAAATATCTGGGGATAGGGCCAGGAAATATGCATTTTTTTCATAAGCTCTTCAAGTGATTCTTAGGTATGTTAAAGCTTGAGAAAAACCTGTGTTGTTTCCTTTTAAAATTTGAAGTTCTTGTAACCACTCCACTGTGCCCCACAGATTCACAATGGAGGAGAGCTCATGGGGTCCATACATCACCTCTGTTCAGGGTCTAAGGGCCAACAATAACGACAGAACCTACTGGGAACTTCTGAGTGGAGGCAATCCACTGAGCCAAGGTAAGGGAGGGAATGATGTCAATGAGCTCCGTGAGGTAAAAATGAGCTTTTGTGGGGAATGTGCCAGGGTTGTGAGTACCTTTTGTTCATTGCTTAGTGATTCTGTGGTCAGATTATTTGATCCAGTTCTCTTTCTTCTTCCTTTTCAGGAGCTGGTAGTTATGTTGTCCATGATGGAGAAAATTTGGAGGTTCGTTGGAGCAAATACTAATAACCCCAGACTTTTCAGCCAGATCTAATCCTTTTGCAGTGGAATTCCACGTAGAAACTAGCCTCAAGCTTCCCTTTTCATTTATCTCAATAGGAGAGCAAATAACCTCTTCTTCTCTCTCTGCATGTTCAATTAAAACATCAATAACTGTACAAAGAAAGCATGTTCTAATCAGTTCATTTAAAAAAGGATTATTGTAATAAGGAAGGCCAACTGAAGAGGTAGAAGTGAAAAAAGATTAGACCACAGGTCTAATAAACTTTGTTCTACTCAAGGTTCCTCTACTAACTAGCTGGGTGATTTTGGACAACTTGGGAAAATGTAGGTAAGATTCTAAATCTAGTATTTCCACAGCAACCAATGAGATCAAACAAAAGTTTGTAGGGAGATTCAGTGCTCTGAGGCCCAGGTACAAGGAAGGAATCAATCGAGTGGTCATATCGACCTCATACAGGCCGTGGGTAGAGAGAGAAAAATAACGCTCTGGAGAAAGATGGGAATGTGAGGCTTCTATGCATAAAAAAGTCAGTCCATAAAGCTCGGGAAATAATACCATGCCCTCCTCTATCTGCCTCTGAAGAGACCTACTTGTTTTTCTCCAACATCTCTTTTCCTTCTTTTTCTTCTCCCATTTAAATGGCCCTGCTATACATATTATCAATATAAACATCTAAAAAATTACTTCCAATGTTCAACAATTGCTCATTTCAACAAATTTCATGTCTAAGCAGCATGATCTACATTGTACTTTATATTTAGTACCTGAGCTTCATGCAGCTACCTGCCTTTGAGAGGCCAAAGGGCAAAAAGTGGTTTATATACAACATTAAGTAATCCATTGAAAGTAACTCCTCAAAGAAAGATGTCTTCAAGCAGAATTAGTTGAATTACCCTAGTAATGTCTCCATCATTACTCATGTTTTCTTCATGATAATCTTACCTTCCTCCCCATCCACAGGGACCCTGCTTCACAGTCAAGGATTGAACCTCTTCCCACACACACCCCACTCTCTGGTACTAATCCTTGACCAGCAGGTTCAGCTCTGCCCTGGCCTTGATTAACTGGGTATAACAGAGGCCCTTGGACTAGACAGCATTGGATTCTGTGCTCTTGTGTCTATGTCTTACCTTGAAAAGTAAGTAAGAGAGTCTTTTAGGAAGATTTGAAAGTTAAGTAAGAGATGTAAGGGAGGCCTGGGACCCCTTCCAGTTCTCGTTGGTAGTGTTAGCACAGGGCAGCAGTTGTCAGATCTGTTTGTAGACTCTAGAAATTGATATGGTTTAAAGCACCAAATATGACAAATGTTTGAATTGACATTACTGTCTGTAATAAATATGACCATATCATTTATCATCCAAACCAGGACATTGTTAATAGTAAAAGAGAATGCTGTTAAGAATGATATTCAAAGAACAGATAGAAAATTGAGACTGTCCTGGAAAAACTGGTACCATAGCCTTGTCAGTAAGGGAAAATAAGGAGGCTCGAGCAAACAAACATGAACACAAATATGTCAAAATGACAGAAAATACTGACCCTGCAAGCGACCAGTGAAACTGAATCTCAATCTAACAATGTTGGGATAGTTCTCTTTGAGATCCCTGACTCTCTCTCAATGAATCTAGTTCACTTTCAATAAAATTCAGTCAACACCAGTGAAGAACTCAATTTGTATTAGCCCTATTTTTCCAGAGTGTGGTAGGAGAGATTAATTGATGAACCAATGCAGAATTAAATAACATTGCATCACAACATTGAAAATGTATTCCCTTTTTAATTCTCATTTAATTCTTCTTAATGGATCAGGCATTAAGTCTCACTTTGTGCCACTATGTTTTCTAATATCTCCCTCTGGTACTACTAAATTCCATGTTTAACAGAGAAGCCAAGGTTTTGCAAGCAGTGGTCTCTAACTAGAACATAACATATTTGTCTGATAGAAATCCCTTAATATCAAGGTAGACATGAAGATTAATGGAATAGCATTCCACTAGCATTGGCCAATGAAACCAAGTCTGGCCTCACTTGCATTATGAGAAGCTCCTAAGACTTGGGACTATTACAAAACTCATAATAAGTTTAAGGGAAGAAACAACAATGTGCTACCCCAGCCAAAAATAATAACAATAAATAAAACTTGCAGATGTCCAAAGAAAGTCAAGGTGCTTTGATGCCAGAAATTTAGGCACAAGAAACAACAACTATAGAGGTTAACCAAGGACTGTCGAAATGCATTAGTCAAGAAATATATTCCTGTGCTGTTCCTGCTCTGAGAGTTATTTCCTAACTAAAACAATTATTGAAACAATTGTGTAGTAATCAACCTTGAAGCAACCATAACTCTAAGTGGTGACTTACAAGGAAGTGCATGTTTAAAGAGATGACACTCCAAGTTGTGGATGAGCTCAGGACTGTCATGAGCAGATTCTGGAACCCAAGTCAGCATCACTCTGGTTTCCTAAAGCCCCCTCCTCTTGCTGCTGTAAAAATATAACTGCAAATTTAATGGCTTAAAACAACACAAATTTATTATCTTGTGGTTCTGGAAGTCAGAAGAGCAAAATGGGTCCCACTGAGCTAAAATCAAGGGGTCAGCAGAGTCACGTTCCTTCTAGAGGCTCTAGGGGAGAATTAATCCCCATGCCTCTACCAGCTTCTAGAGGCCGCCCGCATTCCTTGACTCATGACACCTTTGTCTCCAAAGCTAGCAATCAAATCATTCCCACCTCTGCTTCTGTGATCACATCTCTCCTCTGATTCCATCTATCCTTATAAGGACCCTTGTGATTATGGTGGGGCCAGCCAAATAATCCAGGATAATTTCCCCATTTTAAGGTGAGCTGATTAGCAACCTGAATTCCATCTGCAACACTAATTCCCCCTTGCCAAGTTCTGGGGATTAAAATGTGGACATCTTTGGGGCAGGGGAATTATTCCACCTACTTCTGTTGCTGGCTTTCCTGAATATGAGAACTGGGAAACAGAATGGAACCCCAGAAAGACTTTAAAGATTTCATGCTGGAGATACTCAATCAGGTGCTGGATGTGGAATGGCCCACCACTCGGCTGAGATGTTGTAGAGGAGGATATTAAAGCAAGGCTTGGAGTCTGAATCTCCTAAGGGACTTTGTAATTATTCACATTCCTGGGCCTTAGCTTCCTAAAAAGACTCAGCAGCTCTGATGCAAGACTCAGAAATCTGATTCATTAAAAACTCCTCTGCAGATTCTGATGCACAGCCAAGTTTAGAAATCGTGAATCTTTCCAGTGCTATCAAATAGAGCATTCTGCAATGAAGGAAATGGTCAATATCTAGGCTGGGCCATATAGTAGCCAACGGGTACAAGTGGCTATTGAGTACTTGAGATATGGCTAGTATGACTGAGGAAATTGAATTTTAACTTTAAATTTAAATAAACATGTAAGGCTAGGGGAATAAATGAAAAGTCTAACTTCCAGCCACTACCTTGTAATGATCTTCCCTTTCCTTTCGAACAGGAAGAATCTTTCTGCAAGATTCCCTGAGACCACCTGCCTCTTTTCAGAGACTGGCTATCACCATTGAAGGAGAAAAATAGGTATTTACTAAAATCCTCCTTTGTTTAGAAGTCATGCTACTTACCTTTATTTTCCTACACAATTTTGATTAGTGCCTCATATAAGGTCATTTGATAATATCCTTGTTTGACAACGTCTCTTCTGAACAAGGGCTAGAACACCTCCCCTCTCAGCAGAGATACCTAGCTGTGCCACAGAGACTGGCTGCAAAGAGCAAGCAGCCCCTCTCTCATCTCTTCCAAATATCTAATTTGAAGTCTGCCTTAGGCAGAAAACAAGAGCAGTATGGTGACAGTTGGACAAAGTTTAACATTGCATTGAATAGGAAACAAAGGAAGCATGAAACCCTATGGCATGTCTCTGTCTTGGTAGCATACAATTTCACTGGATTTTTTTTTGATAAAATTATCATTTTTTTTCCAAGAGAGGGGTAACATAACACCTTCCATCTTGGTGGTCACTGAGATAGATGGACAAAATATTTCTTCCTCTAAGGTCACTTCAGGACCTAATAGCAGAGGTAGGAATTGTCCTTAGGCCCCTAACCAATGCCCAACAGGCAAGACATACAGAATTACAACAAAGGGAGATCATGGCTGTGCCTTCTTCGTGGCACACAAGTTCCGACACCATGTAGATCCGAGCTGTCTTTCTGGTCTCATCTCCCATCATACCCCATGTATTAGTTATCTACTGCTACAGAACAAGTTCCCCTGAGGCTTAGTGGCTTAAAACATCAACATTCATTATCTCAGTTTCTGTGGGTGAGCAATCCAGGCATGGCTTAGCTAGATCCTCTGGCTCAGGGTTTCTCAGAAGGCTACAATCAAGATGTCCAGCGAAGCTGCAGTCATCTGAAGGCTTGACTGGGGAAGCTCTGCTTCCGAGCTCAGTGACATGCTTGTTGACAGGAGCCCTCCCTCGCTGGCTGATGGCTGGAGGCTGCTCTCAGTTCTTTGCCAGGCACCTAGGCTTCTTCGTAGGGCAGCTCACAACAGGGCAGCTGGCTTCACGAAGGCAAGCAAGCAAGAAGGGTCAGAGAAGTACAAGCAAGACTGAAGTCATGGTCTTTTATGACCTCATCTCGGAAGTGACAGCCATTCACTTTTGCCATATTCATTGGAAGCGAGTCCAGCGCACACTCAAGGGAAGGGGATTCTACACAGGGCATGAACACTAGGTGGCAGGAACATGGAGGCATGCTAGAAGTTGTCTACCACACCCCATCATGTACCCTGTGCCCTCACCTCTCAAAACCACCCAACATTCCCCAAGAAAGAACAAAAAGTGCTTTATAACATCCATGTCTGATATTTGTTCATTAATTCACTAATTTGAAAAATATTTAACTCCTACTGTCTGTTGGGCAATGTTGCAAGTGAACAAGATTGACCAAGCCCCTGCCTCCTTAGAACAGACACTCTAGTGGGGATGGAGAAAGACAATAAGCAAGTGCATACATAGTGTGACAGAGGGTGATAAGTGATAACAGGTAAGGAGCAGAGTGGGTGTACATGGAAGTGGGGCTGTTTTATATAGGATGGTCTGGGAAGACCTCTCTAAAAGCTTACCTTTGAGCAGAGACATGAAGGAGGTGAGGGAGCCATCCATGAGGATCAAAGTGCAAAGGTGGAGGACGTGTTCAAGAAACAGCTCAAAGTTCTGCGTGGCTGGAACAGAATGAGCAAGGAAGAAAGCGTTTGGAGGTAAGGTCAGAAAAAGGCAATCAGAAGCCAGATCTTATAGGATCTTGTAGGTCATTAAAAGAACTCTGAATTGTATTTTTAAGATGGGAGCCATGGGAGATTTTTCTCCTAAAAGCAGCAACTGAAAATAAAGTGGTCAGAAAAATATCAGCTCTCTACTTCATAATTTCAAGATATTATTTCCAGTTCACTGTTATCAGAAGGTATATTTTACTTTATTATATAGCTACACTTCTGGGGGGGGGAGTGTAATCAATATTATTGATTCTACATTATCTAATTACTTACTTTAAAAGAAAATATTGCAGTGCCTTGGGTGTTTAAGACTGCTTTCATCCCCAAAAAAGGGAAGAGAAATCAAACAAAACAATTTCCAGGAAACAGGTTCATTTGTTGCCTAAAGTCAAACAACTTCAAAAAGCCAAGGCTAGACTTCCAGTCGCATCAACTTAATTAATTGTGTAAAGCCAGACTTCAACTGGCAGATCCCCACGTAAAGGCAGCCTAAAAGGGCATGTTGTAAAGCAAGTGGCTCAGACCATAAAAATGAGGTGATGCCTTAGGAATTGCCCAAACCTCAGTAGAGAGGTTGCTGATAAGCAGCCAGGAGATTGTCTGAATGTAAAAAGGTCTAGGAAGAAACCTTGTTTATGTTCCCACATTAGCCAAACCTTCAGATGTACTGGCCCAGGATTTTGGCAAAGGGCACTTCTTTGTCACTGCCTTCACTGCATAACTCAGCCACAAGCTTCTCATGTGACTGTGCTGCCTAGAGGTCACCTTCAGACACCTTGGAGGGTCTATAGTAGGTAAACTTAGATAAGCAAATAGAAATTAGTTTTATCAGCACAGGTGGTTAGCAGTGATGGGACGTAGGGCAGAGTGTTTTACAAAGAGAAGCACATATAAGAGAAGGATGGGAAATTCTATACTTGAAAACACTGGGATCTTTGGACAGTGGAGACGTGGACAGGACAGGAGAGTGAGATGGCCTGGTTTACTCTCTATCTCCTGAACTTTCTTTGGGCTATGGCTAGGACCAGTATGCAGGTCCAAAGTTCATGCTGTGAGTATGATGTTTTTTTTTTTTTTCCAAAAAAGTCAGGAGATCAGTTGTCCAGGCAAGAGGTAGAGACCTCACTGAGGTTTGCTGATGAGAAAGTGGTTGAAAACAGTCATAACTATAGAAATTCCAAAAGGAGTAAGACAGGGTGTGAGCATGTGCAGTTCATCTTTCCTGACTTAAGAGCACAAGCTCTTTGAGAGGCAAGTCTATGCACTTTGTTGTAAGAAATTGAAATACTGTTGCAGAGGTGATGGTTGATGGCACAAAGATACTTTGTGGCTTTTGTGATCAGATGCTGCTACTTGTGGGAGATTTTGGCACTCGCTGAGAACCGGTCATATCCCATAACTTTAATATTCTTCATGAAAGTGAAAAAAAATGGACTCAAGGAAATTAAAGATTTCTAGGAATGCAATGGAGATAATGTGAAATGTTGGTAAGCTATATTCCTTGCAGTTACTAAATGAAAAAAAAAAAAAAAACACCTTTCTTAAGACACGGGTTTTTCGAGAAGCTGTAGAGACTAATTGGCCTCAAAACAAACTCAATGTTTGGTCCATTTCTCTTCAATAATCACCCTTAAAGGGGCATCCCTTAGGATACCAACTCTAATCCCGTCCTCTCCTAAAAGGCATAAAAGATGCAGGAAACGTTTTTGAAGAGAGAGAATAAGAACTAGGAGTTTGGTAAATTGCTTTTCCCTTCTCAGTGGTTCCCTCAGCAGAAGAGCCCTTGGTTAACAGCATACAAGAGCTCATGGAGAACTCCGTGACCTCGTCAGCCTTCCCCAACCCCAGTGTCCTGATCGCCATGAACCTGGCCGGAGCCTATGGCTTGGAAGCCCAGAAGTTCCTCACTGATAAGCTCATGGACAGTGACACCAATGGTGAGATGTCCGAGTTTCCCCCACCCAACATGTTCCCTGAACTTCTGCACACCACTCAACCCCTCAGATTCCAACCTGGACCCCAATGCTGCCTCTGACTGTACCTTAATCACACAGATACCTCTCCCTACATACCGGGAAAATACCTGGAAAGAAATATATTTGAAGGTCAGAGCATTCATAGAGGAGGGCAGTAAAGCACAAAGAGCTGTAGACCACATGTGAAAAGAGCAGGCTTCTGCCACTTGTGAACTTTATGACCCTGAACAAGTCATTTGGTCCCTCTCAACCTCACTTTACTCACTTGCAAAATCGAGATGATTCTAATAGCAATAACAATGGTAACAATAATAAATCTGTCCTACTTAATCTCGCAGGAGTTGTCCTGAGGCTCAAGTGAGATGATAAAGTTACAATTATTTTGCAACTATAAATCTTCCATATGTAAATTTGTATGGGTGTTCTTGCTGATTTTCTAATCAGATATCAGGGATTCTTGATGGAGTCTTCATGTCACGTGGATGCCATTTGATTAAATATTTCATAAGTTATTTTTCCATACATTTTCCTTAGGAAAGACAGATCAAAAAATTATCTAATCAGCTGATAAAAGATCAAAATGACCTGGATAAGAAACAGAGGTGCTCTTTCCCCTGGGAATGCCTTTTTTCACTGTTTTGTTCTCTTTCTGTAGATCTAACCACTGGTCAGCTCGCCCTCACCATTATGGCCCTCACCTCTTCCTGCCAGGACCCTGGGAAACGAGTATCCCTTCTACAAAGACAAATGGAGAACTGGGCACCTTCAAGTAAGACCTCATTGGAAAGGAGGGGAGAGTGAGGCAAATGGGCCTTCTTGAGAATTTTAGACCCAGAAAGGATAAGAATGGGGATTGGGAGAGTGGAATGTTATGGAAGAGATCCAATGTACCCTTGGATTCCGTCTCTACTAATCCCGTAAGTGAGAGATTCCCTTCCAAGCCAAAGTTATAAACTAGGAAAGACTACTACCCTAGGACACAGTCTCACCATGCCCAGCACCTGCCTGAAAAACAACACCCCTTTCTTTCTACTCAAATGTCAGGTGACAATCCATCTTGCATACTTATTCTCAGAAATACTGAAGTTATCCTTTGCCAATACCATATCTTTCTTTTTGCATTGTTTGGCTTTTCCTCCTTCACAAATGTCCTCCTAATGAGTGTTAATCTAATGAAGGCTCTCTCTCTCCCCACAGCTGAAGCTACATCCTTCTATGGGCCCAGTCTGGCAATCTTAGCACTCTGCCAGAAGAATCCTGAGACCACCTTACCAATAGCGGTCCGCTTTGCCAAGGCCCTGTTGGCCGATTCCTCTCCCTTCAATACAGGTGAGTAGGTTGCTACTTTCAAACACTGCCTTGATCCGGGGACATCCAAGGGCAGTGTGCAGAACAGCTGGGGACAGGGGCTGCAGGACTTACAGAAGAAGAGGAGCCAAGGACCATAAAAATACCTATATTTGGGAAATACTTAACAAATACGTGTTGAACATGGGGATTAAAGAATAAATGAAGGAAGGAAAGAAAATAAAAGTAGAAACCGGGACAACTGAAGTATCTGCAGCTACAGAACTTCAACTGGGAACAAGAAACATGTCAATCACATCAGGAATTATTCCCAGGCAAATTAAATAGGAAATCAATGTCTAGCCTTAGCCCTACCCTATACTCCCTCTTTTGTTATCACTACTGATGCTTCTGTTCTCTATTCTTCCCAATGCTTCTCCTTACAACACCCAAATATTCTCTTTTTGGTAAACAGCTAATCTCTGAACCTTAAACCCGTTAAGTTCCCTTCCCCTTCAAGAAAACATTGGGACCATCTTATTCCTTTGCTCTGCAAATACGCAGCTGCTTTCCTCTACAACACCATGTCCTTCTGCCTGCCCCAGATGATCTCTTCCTGTAAAATGCTCTTGGTGAGAGCCACCATCACACCCTACATTCATGGTCACCTTTTCTCCCCTACTGTTCTCTAAGTGATAGAATTATCTCAAGTTTCTATTCCCTTTATAGATGACTCATCAGTGACCTTTCTTATTTCAGACTCTATCAAACAAACAAGCAGGTAGCTATTTACTCTAGGACCTTCCTTGTGGGTCAAGAACAAACTAGCCTCTATTTCCCATCTGGAACCTGAGATGTTGCCAAGTTTGTGTTTGCCGTGCCAGTTCAGGAATTTTGGACTTCTTTGTTTCAACAATAATGTCGTCCTTAAATAGGTTATGCAGGGAGGGGAAAATCTATGAAAAAAAAAAGGGACATCATTTATCAGTTCTTTCATTTCTTCTGGTATTATCAAGCCAGAGCTTGCTCATTCAGTCCACACATTTATTGTGTGCAAACAATGAGAAAAGCCCTGTGCTGGATGTTATAAGGCATGCAAAGTTTCTGTCATCCAACAGCTCATAGAACATGATAATAGCAAAACACTGCAGAGAGAAACAAGAATGTGGAACAGATACAAACAACAAAAGTTAAAGGAATGAAGAAGAAAGACCACACCTGTTATGCTGGGATGACCAGAGAACGCTTCATTGAGAAGTGGTGATGGCTGGGCCTCCGAGAATTGTGGCATTTTGAAAGATAAACTTTGGTGTTTTAGTTTCCTATCTGCTAAAACAAATACCATATAATGGGTTGGCTTAACAACAGGAATTTATTGGTTCATAGTTTCAGAGGATAACAGGCTTGCTTCTTCTTGGAGTAGGTATCTTCTGACTGGCAGGCAAACTTTAGAGTTCTTCGGCTTTTCCATCACATTAAATGCACATGGTAGTGTCTTCTCCTTTCTCTCCTGGTTCTGTTGACTTCCCACTTCTGGTTGCTCCCCATGGCTTCCTTTTCTGTGTCCAGTTTCCTTTGTTTATAAAGACTTCAGCCTTACTGGATTAAGCCCCTCCCTCATTCTGCCTAGCCACACCTGAACTAATAACATCTTCAAAGGTCCTATTTATAAGTAGGCTCACACCCACAGGACCACCAGTTGGGGCATGAACATGCCATTTGTGGGTGACATGATTCAATCCCTTACAACTGGGCACAAGAAAAACAGGATAGAATATGACTTCCAGTCTACATTAATTACAAGCATGAGCTGTAGAGTCATACAGATCTGGGTTCAAGTCCTGATGCTACTTACTAACTCTGTAACCTTAGACAATTACTTAACTAACCTCTCTGACCCTCAGTTTTCTCATCACCTAAATGGAGATAATTATACATCCCATTTCACAGGTTGTCCTGAGGACTAAATGATCTCACATGGAACACTATAAGCACATAATAAAGTTAACTGTTCATATTATGCTGGTGATGGTTGTGATGGTAGTTGTCTTACACCCTTTGTGATCCACAGACACAGGAGCAGTGGAGACCTTGGCATTGACCTGTATGTACAACAAGATCACTGCAGGTTCAGAGGAAAGTTACAGAACCCTCTTTGGTCAGGTACTAAAGAATATTGTGGAGAATATCAGCACAAGGATCAAAGACAATGGCATCATCGGAAACATCTATAGTACTGGCCTCGCCATGCAGGTAAACAACCTTTGATGCCCTCCATTGGTTCCTGCCAATGAGCCTTGGTCATGGGACAAATCATCTGCTAAGATCTCTGGGAAAGACCAGCAGTGTGATTTGAGGTCCCTGTAGTGCTTGTGCCTTAGTTTCTTTACTGGTAATATGCAGATACATGTTCATTCATCACTACCTCATAGGTGAAGTGTGAAAACAAATCCATATGAACTCATTTCCATTCTTTGGGGAAAAAAAAGAAGCAAATATATCCAATAAAGGTACTAGTTCATTATTAATAATTATCAGTTGGTTAATAATAGTTATAGACTATTGAAAGTTTGATGTATAAATAATGATATTAAAGTGAGTCCTCAAAAAATACTGAATTTTCTGATTCCATCATGCCAACCAAGTATTCTTTTTTCAGCCCTTTATCTTCATCAACAAAAGGCAGGCTTGTTTTCAAAATAATTAACGAAAATAATCTAAACTTGGGTGGATACCTGATATTTGCTAGGTTCTTTCACAATCCCAATCTAATTTCAGCTTCACAAATAGCTCTTGTAAATGACAAAGCCAGCTCTGTCAAGTAGCCACATCCATTCTCAATCCTATGCTTCCCCAATATAGATTCCCAGGCTTGGAATTCTATAAGATCCTGCTTAATATAGCTCCAGATACAAACCCCTGTTGATTAAGATAGTATCCTCCCATAGTGGGGAGAGATATCCAACTGAATCAGAAATTAAAGAGCCATC
Source organism: Choloepus didactylus (assembly GCF_015220235.1). Classification (NCBI taxonomy): domain Eukaryota; kingdom Metazoa; phylum Chordata; class Mammalia; order Pilosa; family Megalonychidae; genus Choloepus; species Choloepus didactylus. The sequence goes on from NC_051312.1 coordinate 15,677,703, forward strand.
TGTGACCAAATCCCTTAACCAAACTAAGAAGTTTCTGCTCCAAAGTTTCAAAATGCTCTATGGAATTCACAGAAAAACTGTACCATGACTTTCCCAGCTCAGAAAGCCCAGGAAAGGCAGAATTTTTGGAGTTAGGGTGTCAGCCCTAAACCTAATATGCTTCTGGACTAGTATTAGAAAGAAATAATTTCATGAAGAGAAAAACAAAGACTGATGTTCCACACATTAAAAATGAGGAAGAACATAAACAGCCTAGAACTTAGTTCACGTTAAACATAAGAGTAAACACACAGTCCCCACACCAATGTGCTCTGTATAGGAGAGACTAATGAGAACAAAGTCAGTCGGCTTCTATGTCATGGTCAATGAGATTCTGCCTTTGAACAAAGCCCTGTTTATTTCCATTGCTGAATCATGTACAGAGCATTCCCATGGCTCAGGTCCAGAAAGTTTTGTTGAGGATCAAAGGCAGCCTGGAAGGGATATAAGATGGGTTTTGTTCATGGCTCACTTAAAATAACCCTGCTTCAATTTAGCTCCAGACAGAGAAGTGTTTACTTTTGGTAATTTGGTTAGTAAATTCTGTTTGAGACTTTATCACCTGCAGGGTATGCTCTGATAAGGTGTACTTGAGAATTAAAAGCTTTTCCTTTGGAAAGGCAGGATCTCATCCACATCCAGATACCATGGACCATATGGATTTCTGGTCATTTAGGATATGTAATCTCTCCCTAGCCGCCTCACTGTCTTTACCTGGCATTTACCCAGACAGCCTGAAGTCTGAAATCACCAGGTGTGTAACATAACTTCACTGGAATCTAAAATGTAGTATTAGAGAAAAGCAAAGGGTTCTGGAGCAGTAACGACTTGAATTTGAATCCCAAATCTGCCACCATCTTGGAAAAATATTGAATTTCCCTGAATTTGACCTTCCCCATAATAACAAGGTTGCAAATACGTCAAATAAAATGCAATATTTAAAGAACTCACAGACACAATGTAGGACTCAGTAATCGTTCATGGTCTCTTCCAGCAGAACAGTGGGATCATTATGCAGACTTCAATCACTCTCTTCCAGGATGTCAGTCGTCCTTCAAGTAGCCTGGTCACCCATGTCCTTCCTCAAAGCACTCATGAGGCTTTTCCTCTATTCCATAAGTTCTCCTCATTCTTTCATCAACATTCCAGAGCTTTCCAGTTTCCTCTGATAGGAACTTAACTTGGAAGAAGGGATCTGATAAATTTCTTCATGCAAAGTTATTAATGACTTCTTACAGCTTAAGGTGTTACCCTCTTTAGAGCATTGGCTTTGCTAATGTTTTAGGGCAAGAGGATAAGATATTGCTGAGGAGAACCCATAAGATGCTCCTAAACCAAACTGCCTTGAGAAGTGGCCTCTGTCACAGTTGCCAAGGTTAACAATGATGGCTGTGCTTGTCATGATGGTCAGGTGGCTCATACTTGCCTCTAGCTAAGAAGCATTTTTGACTCCCCTCCCTCTTTTCCTATTTCCCATCTCAAGCAACCGGTGAGTTAATTACCAGCAATCCTGGCCCCTTAACATGCTCTGGTGGCCACAGACAGCTCAAACCTATAGGGAGATAGGTGGCTTACCCACTACACATTACAAAATGTTTTATATATTATCTCATCTGTACCTTGAATAACCAACACAAAAGTGGACACTGAGTATGATTTCCGTTTTACTGGTGAGATATAAAACTTAGCAAGGTTAAGTGATTTGTTTAGTATGTTAATCAAGACTCCTTGTTTTGCAAGTAACAGAAACCCAAATCATTTTCGCTTAAGCAAAAATGGGGATGTACTAGTAAACTTAAACTGGGAAGTTAAAGACTGTATTAGGTGGTTTCAGGTACAACTGAAACAAAGGATTCAAATCATGCTATCTTTCGTCCTCTCTTAGCCCTGTTTCCCTCATTCTCTCTTGCTGCATGGTTTCTTCAAAGTAGCTAAAAAAGAGTCACTCACAACTCAATGCTTACTTACAGGATCCCAGTTGAATAACCATAGCAAGAAAATAAAATGCTTCTGTCCCCGAACATCCATGTATCAGGGAAGGACTCCGATTAGCACGTGTAACCATCAATCGCTGTCACCAAGAAGATGGTGCACTATGAGTGGCCCAGACCAAGGGTCTATCCCTGTGGCAGGGTTGTAGAACTTCTGACAGTCTTGACACATTCAAAAAGCGTGGGACAAGTTCACCAAAGGGCTTTCAGGACAACGCAAAAGTGAGGTCTACTACATTCATATGGCCAGGCCCTACTAGACTAGAGCTCCCTCTGGAGCTTGCTTTGCCCTTGCTTTGCCCAGTTGTCACTCTCAATCTAAACCCAAGAATTGCTAACACATGCAGCCCTAAGAATGTTCCTCTGAATCTGATTATTCCACAGATACTTGTTGTGTGTCTACCATGTGACAAACAGTGTGCTAGGAGCTGGGGACAGACACAGCAATGAACAAGACAAACATAGCTCCAAATCTCGTGAAGCTTTGGTTTTGGACTCTGGGTTATCACAAAGATTAGTGATCAGGTCTGTCCTTTATGAAGTCTTAAAAGCCAATTCTCACTATGACTACTCTTTCTTTCACTTTCTTCTTATCCTAGGCTCTCTCTGTGACACCTAAGCAACCTAATAAGGAGTGGGACTGCCAGAAGACCATGGATACAATGCTTGATGAGATAAAGCAGGGGAAATTCCACAACCCCATGGCCATTGCCCAACTCCTCCCTTCACTGAAAGGCAAGACATACCTAGATGTAGCCCACGTGACTTGTACCTCTGGTAAGAACTCTTTTAACATCTGCCTTTCCTTATGTCATAAAATGGCAATGTATGCAAGGAATTGTGTGGATCAATTTTAAGTGGTATATAGGCTTGTTTTGTCCATTACCCCCATGAGATCAGAGCTACATCAGACTTCAATTCCCTAAAGTTGTGTGCTAGCATACAGCCGTAATATTTTGCCCTCAGCATTCCTCCATGTCTACTTCATTCAGCCCACACTTACTGAGTACTCTACCATGGCCAAAGTATTTTATGAAATGCTGGAAGCAAGAATTTAGGAGCTCCATGGTCTGAGCAATCAAATAACATAAAACTTCATTTATTCATTTTACAATTGTACCAAACATTATGCATTATCTTATGATTTCTGCTCTTTACAAAATCAGGAGACAGATATGTAGACAAAAACTGTAATATTTGGAAGAATGAAATAAGTTTTAAATAGAAATGGAAGCCACTAAGTGCAAAGGCAAAGGAAGTAATAGCTGATCATTTATTTTATCTGAGAGATTTAAAACAAGAGCAGAGTTGATATTTCAACCATAAAGATCTAAAAATCAAGCCCCAGTGCTCACAGTATATGAAAAGGACAAGGTGGAAACTGGAATTTTTTTTTTATTTGAAATATCTTTATTTCATCCCACTGAAAATTGCATTGAATTGAATAAAATTCAAACATTGCAGAAATATGCACTGAGAAAGTAGGAGTTCTGCTTAAAAACTTTATCACCCCAGAGACAACTAGTGTTCAGGATGGATTTCTCCAACTCTTCTTTCTAATCAAATACCAATAGAAAGTGTTGCTCATTTTATGTTGTAAGCACTTCCTAAGACAAGCAGACGTTACTTAGCTCCTTATCTATTTCAGTGCAAGTCTGTACAGACCAAAGTCAAGCAACCTGGTCTCAACCATACGAAACACTGCTACATTCACCTAGCACCTTAAGCTGCTTACCAATGATTTCCCAACTTTAACAAAGTGGCCATGCGGTCCTTCCTAAGAGTTTACACTAGTTGTCCAAGTATGTTGTTATGTGGTATAAAACTTACTACCTTTGTTGCCAGATTATTCAGGGTGACAAAAGAACCACAACAACTGAAGAGAAAGTACCATGTCAAATACATGACTTGGGGGCTCTCAAGCTTCCCTTCAGAATGCAAATTCTTTTAACAAGATAAATGTCCTTTATAAAACAGATGTCAGTTTGTCAGTGCCCCCTGGATGGAAATAAGAGCCTCATAGATAACAACAGTTCCTCAGAGCCATCCAGAAAGGCCAAAAAGTCATTGCAACTTCCTGAAACAATTTCTGGACTGAGTTGCCAATAACAGATTTTGCTCCTATAAACCAGGCCTAATAATCTTCGGCAAATTTGGCCTGTTTGCTCTTCACAGATCATGAAGTGCAACCAACTCTCCGCAATGAGCCTAGTCCTGTCCCCGCCTCAGCATCCAACATCACTGTCATATACACAATAAATAACCAGCTGAGAGGGGTAGAGCTGCTCTTCAATGTGACCATCGATGTTAGTGTAAAAAAAGGATCCGTGCTGCTTGTTGTCCTAGAAGAAGCACAGCGCAAAAGTTCCACGTTCAAGTGAGTATAAGTGGCATCCACCGTTCTCCCCAGGTCTAACTTAAATACCCATTTTCTCTCTTCCTCCTTCATTTTCTTATTCTCCTTCCTTCTCACAATTTAACAGATTTTTATTTAATAATCCTATAAGGATCCACAATCTAGCAAAGAGGCAAGACTCTATGAAAAGTTAAATCACACAAGTCAATATATGATGGAGTTTTAAAAATAGGGATTTAGAGAAGGGATAGTTTGCTGTAGATTAAAATAGTCAAGGAAGGCTCTGTGGTTTGGGGCTGCATTCAAAAAACAAGTACCATTTAGGAAGATATGGAGTTAGGGTGGATTCTAGGAAAAGGAAATGGCTAAAACAAAGCATTTGGGTTAGGAATGAGCAAGGAATTTGGAGATCCCTGAGTAGACCAGCTTGACTACATGAGAGAACACAGGACTGATGCCAGGAAGGGTAGGTTGGATGCTATTGTAAAATGCCTTTAATGGCAGGCTAAGGAGTTTGGGCTTCATATTGTAGGGAAGCACTGCAAGTTTTTGAGTAATAAAAAGACAGCATGAAAGCAAGGTTGTAAAATGTTCATTAGGTTATAAGAATTAGAGACAAGGAAAAAGGCTAGGGCATGACTAAAATTATGAAGTTGTGAGGTGCTAAAGACTCACCTAGGATAAATGGACTCGTACCAAGGAAAACTCCAAGGATTCAGTGAGTGACTGGACATGAGGGTCAAGAGAAAGAAGCTTCAAAACCACTGATAAGAGTGTCAGGAAGAAAAAACATGTTTCATAGAAAGAGGCTTAATTCCTCTTAGACATGTTTAATTGTGGGTGATGGAAATAGAAAAAAAATTAGAAGGCTTTTGGAAATATAGGGGAGGAGGTAGAGGAAGAAGAGGTCAGGGCAGGTGAAAGAGCTTTGGTAGTCACCTGATGGAGCTAATGACTGAAGTTATGGAACTATAGTAGGCAGCAAACATAACACACTCAACAAAATCATGAGATGGGTCTAATTATTTCTATTTTACAGAGAGCATCACTAAGTCTCAAGGAGGTTAAATAGTTCTAAGATCACATAACATGTAACTAATGGAGTTGAGATCTGAACCCATATTTGACTGACTCTGAAGTTCATGTTCTTTCCAATGCCCTATTGGGAAAGGGCGTAATACAGAAATAAATCACAGAGGAGAAAATTAAACTTGGGGAATGTCTGTAGTTTGCAAAATGAGAAATCAGTGGAGAAATATAGAGCAGTCCAAGCTATGAAAAAGTAAAAGGAAAATGCCAGGTTATGGAAGGAAAAAAAAAGGAGATAATTTCAAAGGAAAGATGATATGATCCACAGAATCAAATTCTGCAGAGACCAAATTTGATAAAAATTAACAAATGTCAAGGAATTGGCAATTGAATGGTACCTGGGGATCTATTCCACAAAGTTATATTGAATACACTGCTCCTTCTGCTCACCGTCAAGCTTTGTAACTTCTGTGACTTTTATATACAGATCAGGATAAAAGTCTCATTTCAAGAATATTTAATTTTCAAAGCAACCTTTTGAATGCACCTCACTTCTTTGAACTTAGCTTTAATTTTGCCTGAATTCTCTTTTTCTAACTGTCAGTGAAACAAATGTACATAAAAGTAATTTTAAGGAGAAAAAGCATAGAAAAGAAAATAAAGCATACACAATCCATCACCAATATGGCCACAATTAATATTTTTATAATTTTGCTGATTTTCTATGCATATTACAAAGTTTTGATCCATGATCTACATGAGATAGATAGACATTTCATATAAAACTTTTATCCCACCTTTTCATTTAACATTATAAGCATTTTTCCATGTCACTAGAAATTATGTGGAAAACAATTTTCATAACTGTAAAATACTCAATCTTGGGTATCCACCCCATTATTCACCTAAACATTTTCCCATTGTTAGACACTAACATCTTTTAAAAAAAAATGATTATTGATGGGTTTTTTTAAAAAAACATTCATTTTAATTGCATTTAATTCCAAGTGAAGTAATTTCATATTCATTAGTTATTTTCATTTGCTCTTTTGAGCTCGGTTTTATCTGATCTCTAAAGCATTTAGAATGTCTCTGTCCCTTCAACTTTAACCCATTATTGCCTGACCTTACATGAGATATTAATGATTTATGGTCTTGTTCTTACAGATTTGAAACCACAATGACATCCTGGGGCCTTATGGTAACTTCTATTAACAATATTGCTGAAAATGCTAATCACCATACGTACTGGGAGTTCCTTAGTGGTAAAAAACCTTTGACTGAAGGTGAGAGGAAAAAAAATCTGGGCATTTCTTCCATAGCTTGAAGGTTAATTTTTTCATTGCTTCACTTCATTCATTCATTCATTCAATCAATGAATAATTTCAAGATTGCATATGTACATATAGTGACTGTGTATACAGTGATTATATCTGTATATACAGTTATTTGAGAGAGAGATGAGATATAGATGACAAATGATAGATAGATAGATAGGTAGGTAGGTAGGTAGATAGAAACACCTAAAAAGAGTCAAGACTCCTGCCTTGACTCTGAGCCTGTGGGGAAATATTCAGTGAACAGATGAAGTGGCTTGACCTACTTAAAGCAATACAAGGCTAAAGAAAGGAAAAAGAGATGTGAAACAGGTAAAAAAAAGATTTAAGATGAAAAAGTAGTAAATGCTCTAAGAAAGGTGGCCACTTTCAGGTTTAAAAAAAATCAGACACATATATGCAAAACAAAACCACAGTGAATTCATAGCCAGTGAGAAACAAATACGAGGGATTAATAACAGCTAAAATTTGTGTAGTGATATTATATTTTTCATACAGCTCTGCAGGTACTAGGGATTCTCTTTGTAAAGAGAAGGAAACTAAGTCTCAAAGACAGTAAAGGGACTTGTACAAAACACACATCTAGTATAAGATAGACCCAATAATCCAACTCAGGTATCCAAACCCTAGAATAGGTGTGCATTCTACCATAGCTTGGCTCAAAATTTATTCTTCACCTTTTTCTCTGTAGTGTCCTTTTTTTAATCTCCAAGGAGAGGAATGTGTGTGTGTGCATGTCTGTGTAGGGAAAGTGGGAAGAATAAAATTCAGGCTTCAATGAAACCTTAACATTCTTTAAAATTTTTGCAGGAAGACATAAATGTTCTTTGACTTAAAGAGCATGTGTGTGTGGTTTTATCTTAAGATGATGTTACCTAGTAAAACTGGTGTCAACTGTCACCGTGTCAAGAGATTTGAGCCAATGCTGTGGCCTTAGTAAAGATATTTTGTTATCCAAGAATTACAATGGGAAGTATTTTCCTGGGAGTCTTGTGTATTTATCAAAATCTGGCCCATCAGAAATTGTAGACTTGCAGCAAAGCATCTAATAAAGAATTTAGATTTTGGAGTCACACTGGCCTTGGTTAGACACCCCTAACACCTTACTTACTAGCTTCATTAGGCAAGTAATGAAGTGTCTCTGAGCCAGTTTCCACAGCTATAAAATGGAACAGCAATAACCATTTCTTGGGACTATTGTGAGAATTCAAGCTAATGTGTTTAAATTGAATAAATACAGTGCCTTCTGCATGGAGTATGTTAAAAATTGTAACCATTATTATAATTAGCTCTCATATCACCTGCATCTCAAAAATTGCCCTGGAAACTTAAATCAGGCTTATTCTCATGTCTGCCAATTACTTTTCTTCTCTGGAGGAAGGGATGGTGAAGAAAAAGGCCAGGACTAAAGGAAGACCTCTCAGATCCAGAAAGATTTGGGCTGGAATTGTCATTCTTTCTGATGCTTGGCCATTTGAAGGCTCATTACGGATACCATCATCACCTTTCCCGCTCTGAAAGAAAAAAATTTACAAAAATTACTGTCCTTCCTTAGTTCTTATAAAATCTTCAAAAATGAACATAAGCTCCTCCCTTGAATGCTCTAATTTTGGCCTAAAAATAACCACATCCATTGCACATTTATTATGTGTCAGGTACTGTATTAGGCAACCAACAGTCATTATTTCTAATCCTGAAATTGGCTCCTCAGAGTAAATATTAATAACACAATAGTATAAATGAGGGAAAGGAGGTTCATACAGCTTAGTAGCTTGCCCAAAGATATGCTCAATGAAATGGTGACCTAGAGACTCGAAACAGGGACTCCCTAAATCTCAATTCCATGCTTCCTCCATACTAGTCAAGCTGCCTAGGATGATTTTGCTCCTCTAACAAATTTAATGGGCTGACCCTTTAGGGGTTAGGGATGATTACATGCCCCATGGTCACCTCATGCTATTCTCTGCTTGTTTCCAGGGGTTGGTGACTATATACCCTCCAACCAAGAGCACATCACAGCCAACTTCACACAGTACTGAAGAGGAAGTGTGTGCAAGCTCCACCCAACCTCTCCAGAGGAGAGGTGGAATTTTTCTCACTTCGTTTCCAATCTGTGCAAAAAATTGTTGATAGCCACAGTGCTACCATATTACTGGTAAAAAGGTAGAAATTAGTACGTAAATAAAAGATGCAAAATTCCCTGGGGTCTTAACATCTGTGACCCATGGAAAAAAAAATCCAGCTTCTCAAGGTAATTATTGCTAGTCATCATTTAATTCTAGGGAGAGGGGAAGGGGGTGAGACTATTTTTGAATACTTTTGCAGATTATTCTGATCTTCTTAATTAATTAGCCAACACATTTCCTTATTCCTTAAACTGAAATGACATATTAAAAATCTCCTGTTATTGTTTCTTATACCAAGTAATCCTTTTCAAATCACTGTAAACATACATACATACATACATATATACAAAAATAAAATAATCAAAATTATTTCATATGAAACTCCTGAATGGTTCAGGATAGGTAAATGATGTTATCTCATAATTCTTCCCCTCCATTTCCAATATTTCTTCTGCAAGTTAAAAAAAAAAAAAACACACACATACACACATTCAGGGCATGAGACAGATATTTGGAAGAAAATTTTAGGTTTTCAAAGATAGTTATAACTCTAATCTCTGCTGGTAGGCATTAACAGTGGTACTATCTATCTAGAGAGGAATATTAAAATTTGTACCGAAAGACCTAAAATATACTTTCCTGTGCCAGTTTGGATGTACTATGTCCCCCAAAATGCCATTATCTCTGATGCAATCTTGTGGAGGCAGGCTTATTAGTGTTGATTTGTTTGAAACCTATTTGTTCAGTGTTTCCATGGAGATGTGACTCAATCAACTGTGGATGAGAACTTTCATTGGATTATTTCCATGAAGGTGTTGCCTCACCCATTCAGGGTGGGTCTTTATTGGATCACTGGAGTACTTTAAAGAGCCACACAGGCCCAGATGCAGAGCTACTGAGAGTGACATCTTGAAGAGGAGCTGCAGGTAAGAGAGGACAAAACACCCCAAGAGCAACATTTTGGAGAACACCATTTTGAAACACAACCTGGGAGCAAGCAGATGCCAGCCACATGCTTTCCAAGCTAACAGAGGTTTTCTGGACACCAATGGCCATCCTCCAGTGAAGGTACCCTATTGTTGAGGTCTTACCTTAGACACTTTATGGCCTTAAGACTATAACTTTGTAACCAGATAAACCCCCTTCATAAAAGCCAATCCATTTCTGGTATTTTGCATAACAGCAGCATTAGCAAACCAGAACATTCCCTTTGACCGAAAAACTCCAAATTATGGAATCTGTATAGAGGGGAGAATCATAAGAAGACACACTGATAGACAAAATATCAAAATATCAGCTGGGACCATTAGAGAACAGAGCATAGGTATGAAGCCAGAATATACTTCCTAATACTGAACCCAGAATTAGACAGACTTAGCTGCCTAGTCACAGACCCTTCCCTCTGGGCATTTCAGAGCAAGAACCAGCTCTCAGGTAATAGTCCAGCTCTCAGGAAAAAGAAGCTTGTGCCACACAGGCCCAGGTCCTTAGCTCAAACATACCTATCAGGTAAGTCACTCCATCCCTGAGAAAGGCCAGGACTGTTACTGTAATGAAAGCTGCCTTCATTTCCATGCTGCTATGACAAATACCACACAGCAGGTTGACTTAAGCAATGGGGATTTATTGGCTCACAATTTCAGAGGCCAGAAATCAAATCAAGAAATTGGCTAGAAGGCTTGCTTCCTTCTGGGCTTGATAGTGTTCTAGCTGACCAGCAGTCCTTGAGTTCCCTGGCTTTCCTGTCATATGGTGATGTCTTCTCCTTTCTCCTTTGGAATCTCACTGAATTCCAGCTTCTGGCTCTTCTCTGTGGCTTTCTCTCCTTATAAGTCCTCCAGTAACAGGATTAATACCTATGCTGATTCGGTTGGCCACATCTTAACTAAAATAATATCTTTAAGAGATCCTATTTACAAACAATGGGTTCACACCCACAGGAATGTGGGTTAAGATTAAGAACATGCTTGTTTTGGGGGGTACATAAGTCAATCCGCCACAGAAGGAAATTTCAGGAATAGTGAAGAAGTTTTTCTCATGACATATCATAAATTTTATAATTTGGAAAAATGGAAACAATCTATATGTCCAACAATCTATATGTCCACCAATGTCTACCAATGAAGAGATTAACTCTGGCACATCCATATGATGGGATACTTATAAGTCACTAAAATTTATGTTGAAGGTAAATACTTGCTGACATGAAAAGACATTCCTGGTTGTGTTCATTTCCTAGGTCTTCTATAACAAAGTACCACAAACTGGGTGGCTTTAAACACAGAAAATTGTTCTCTCAGAATTCTAGAGGCTAAAAGCTCAGCAGCATGAACTTGATGAACGATTTGCTGTGACATTGCAATTCTGCTTTGAGAAAGTGCCTTAATAAAATATATTCATATTTGCACACAGTATAAAAATAAATGTGGCTATCATAGAAAATATCACAAATATCATAAAAGAGAAAATATCACAAAATAAAATCAACTGGAAATACCTTGACTCAGGATGTCATATAAATTTGTTTATTAAACATGTCTATTTCCCAAGAGTTATCTTGAATTTTTTTATGTTTCCAAGTATATTTTCTATTTGGTTTCCATCTGTCATTATCTCACCCATAAAGGATTTCTACTCCTGTTATATAGTCAAAGGATTTTCTCAGCTTTGCTCCTCCTGTATCTCTTGTTCCTGATTCCTCTCTTTTGGTCATTTTACATGAGTAAATTATCTAAGAAGAGATAGTCAATTAGGGGACTTATTAATATATCTGTTTTTATTAAATATATATACATATGTACATATACATATATATTTATATATATGTATATATATATATTAGCACACCATTTACTAAAAATACTAAACAAAAGCCAAGACTGGCTCACATACATGGAGAGAACCTATTGGAGAAATGCACCACTACCTCTCAGGTTCTTCTCAGCATTTCTTTCTTAAGTTCCATGTTTTGCTTTCCAACATATCCCCACCACCTAGCTCAGTGCCTGGCATAAAGCATATGTTGAGTAATTAATTAATTAATCCCAGAGTAGGTAAGCTCTAGTTGGAAAAATAGTTGGCAGATACAGTGTGAGAAGAATTCTGAACTCAGAATAAAAAGACTTTGAGTAGTCATTTTTGTATCTCCAAGTAAAAAGCTGAGTGACCTGGGCAAGTCTCTAACTCCATTATTAGTTTCCTCATCTATAAAATGGGAGGTTTGGCCTACAATCATCTCTCAAATATCTTTCACCTCCTCAAAGTCTTAAGAATTCTATAAGGTATGAATAGTGCTTTTCATAAGCTACCTACACTAATGTATTGGCTGTAATAGAGAACAATGAAATAAAAACTTAGTGGTCATGGCCAGTCATAATTATATGTACACGCTCATTATTGCATAATGCATAATGCCCAAGCTGCAATTGGCTTAGGTTTCAGTCACTCTAATAAGTGCTTTTGTGGCCTCTACTGGCCATGGCTGGTAAAGCCCAAACTTTCTTTTAGAGTAGTTGATTATACATAGCTATTTTTATGAAGATACAGGGGAGAAAGGAAAGAGGATTGCTACCGAAAACTTCCCCCATTTGAAAACTGTACGCAATTATACGTGCCTTTACGTAGATACATTAGTGACCTACAGCAAATATATAATTGATGATAGCACGCTGGTAAGGAAGTGGAAGTAAATAGATGACACCTATAGTTCCTAACAACTGAGATCCTACGATTCTTTGAAATAGCAATGGTCTGGAGTCTAACTCAGAAATGCAAATCACTCTGAGATTAGAGATTAAAACTTTTTAAAAAGAGGAAGAAGAATTCTAGCCAACAATATAAAAATAGAAAAGGAATATGGAACTTAACAAAAAGGTTCTAAATTCTATCTTGAAGAACAAACATACAAAACATAGAGTTTTTGAGAAGTAAAGAGCAGAAAATGAAGGACGCTATCAAAAACATATAAAAATGTATAATAAAGTGAAAATAAGTAAGAGAGTGTAGAGCAACTTCCAGGGAAGATGGTAGAGTAGGGAGCTCCAGGGCTCACTCCTCCTCCAAAACAGCTAGTAAACAGGCAGAAACTGTATGACACAACTGTTCTTGGGCTCTGGAAGCCAGGGGAGAACTGTACACATCCAAGAAAGAGTGAAAGGAAGACGCTGAGGAACTGCAGTAGAGAACTGTGAGTAGCTTGCTCTGTGGCAGCTGCCAGCACCTATCCCCCACTCTTGAGGCAGGCCACCTCGAGGTCCAGTCCCTGGCTGGCTGCTGCAGACGGAGAAGGATATGGAAATCCTTTTCCGCAAGAATAGGATGGAGGCATAGCTGAGCACTGATCGTGGCTTTTGATCAACAAATTCAGATTGCTGGGTCCTGACTCTGAGCTGCTGTTTCAATCTGCCCCAGTCAGAGATGGCCATGTCCTTCGTTAAAACCCCACCCCTAAAGGGGCGGAGATGGTGGAGGTGTAAAGACACAGTTCCTCCCTAGGGCTGCAGGGAACAGATTGCTGAAGATTGACATCTGCTGGGCAGGCCAGGAAAGTGCAGATTCAGGGACCCATCAAAAAGGCTCTTGGAGTCTTTCCTGACCCTCTCTCCAGGGAATTTTGGAGCTGGTCTGCAACCCTGTCGTGGGTCCCTGGCCCGGTTTGGGCTGGGAATTACTGACTTTGGAAAGTCCTTTCTGGGGTGACGCTTCTCTATGAATTTGCCCTTCAGGCAAAAGCAGCTAGAGACAATGAAAACAGGGTAAAAAATTAGAGACAAAACAAAAACAAACAGAACAGACCCAGATTCCCAGAGAAGGAACTGAGGAAAGGAAACTTTCTCCTGAAGGTGAAACAAACTGCAACAATTGCACAATAGTGCAGTCTTAAAAATTGTACCATATATCCAAGGCAAAAATCAGATGAAGAAGGGCTGAAAAAATCTGATCAGTTAAATACAGGCAATTTGAAAGGTCTAGAATAAGTTGAACCAAGTGTCAAAGAAGAGCCTGAACACAATAAACCCTACGCAAGAGGAGGCGGGGCAAGATGGCGGACTGGTGAGCTGTATGTTTTAGTTACTCCTCCAGGAAAGTAGGTAGAAAGCCAGGAACTGCGTGGACTGGACACCACAGAGCAATCTGACTTTCGGCATACTTCATACAACACTCATGAAAACGTGGAACTGCTGAGAGCAGCGAAATCTGTAAGTTTTTGCGGCCAGGGGACCCGCGCCCCTCCCTGCCAGGCTCAGTCCCGTGGGAGGAGGGGCTGTCAGCTCCGGGAAGGAGAAGGGAGAACTGCAGTGGCAGCCCTTATCGGAAACTCATTCCACTGATCCAAACTCCAACCATAGATAGACTGAGACCAGACACCAGAGAATCTGAGAGCAGCCAGCCCAGCAGAGAGGAGACAGGCATAGAAAAAAAACAACACGAAAAACTCCAAAATAAAAGCGGAGGATTTTTGGAGTTCTGGTGAACACAGAAAGGGGAAGGGCAGAGCTCAGGCCCTGAGGCGCATATGCAAATTCCGAAGAAAAGCTGATCTCTCTGCCCTGTGGACCTTTCCTTAATGGCCCTGGTTGCTTTGTCTCTTACCATTTCAATAACCCATTAGTTCTGTGAGGAGGGCCCTTTTTTTTTTTTAATACTTTTTTCTTTTTCTAAAACAATTACTCTAAGAAGCCCAATGCAGAAAGCTTCAAAGACTTGCAATTTGGGCAGGTCAAGTCAAGAGCAGAACTAAGAGAGCTCTGAGACAAAAGGCAATAATTCAGTGGCTGAGAAAATTCACTAAACACCACAACTTCCCAAGAAAAGGGGAGTGTCCGCTCACAGTCATCATCCTGGTGGACAGGAAACACTCCTGCCCATCGCCAGCCCCATAGCCCAGAGCTGCCCCAGACAACCCAGTGTGACGGAAGTGCTTCAAATAACAGGCACACACCACAAAACTGGGCATGGACATTAGCCTTCCCTGCAACCTCAGCTGATTGTCCCAGAGCTGGGAAGGTGGAGCAGTGTGAATTAACAAAGCCCCATTCAACCATCATTTCAGCAGACTGAGAGCCTCCCTACACAGCCCAGCAGCCCAGAACTGCCCTGGGGGGACGGCACTCACCTGTGACATAGCACAGTCATCCCTCAAAAGAGGACCCGGGGTGCACAGCCTGGAAGAGGGGCCCACTTGCAAGTCTCAGGAGCCATACGCCAATACCAAAGACTTGTGGGTCAGTGGCAGAGACAAACTGTGGCAGGACTGCACTGAAGGATTAGACTATTGCAGCAGCTTTAAAACTCTAGGATCATCAGGGAGATTTGATTGTTAGGGCCACCCCCCCTCCCTGACTGCCCAGAAACACGCCCCATATACAGGGCAGGCAACATCAACTACACACGCAAGCTTGGTACAACAATTGGACCCCACAAGACTCACTCCCCCACTCACCAAAAAGGCTAAGCAGGGGAGAACTGGCTTGTGGAGAACAGGTGGCTCGTGGACGCCACCTGCTGGTTAGTTAGAGAAAGTGTACTCCACGAAGCTGTAGATCTGATAAATTAGAGATAAGGACTTCAATTGGTCTACAAATCCTAAAAGAACCCTATCAAGTTCAGCAAATGCCACGAGGCCAAAAACAACAGAAAATTATAAACCATATGAAAAAAACGGACGATATGGATTACCCAAGCCCAAGCACCCAAATCAAAAGGTCAGAAGAGACACAGCACCTAGAGCAGCTACTCAAAGAACTAAAGATGAACAATGAGATCATAGTACAGGATACAAAGGAAATCAAGAAGACCTTGGAAGAGCATAAAGAAGACATTGCAAGACTAAATAAAAAAATGGATGATCTTATGGAAATTAAAGAAACTGTTGACCAAATTAAAAACATTCTGGACACTCATAGTACAAGACTAGAGGAAGTTGAACAACAAATCAGTGACCTGGAAGATGACAGAATGGAAAATGAAAGCATAAAAGAAAGAATGGGGAAAAAAATTGAAAAAATCGAAATGGACATAAGGGATATGATAGATAATATGAAACGTCCAAATATAAGACTCATTGGTGTCCCAGAAGGGGAAGAAAAGGGTAAAGGTCTAGGAAGAGTATTCAAAGAAATTGTTGGGGAAAACTTCCCAAATCTTCTAAACAACATAAATACACAAATCATAAATGCTCAGTGAACTCCAAATAGAATAAATCCAAATAAACACACTCCAAGACATATACTGATCACACTGATAAACACAGAAGAGAAGGAGCAAGTTCTGAAAGAAGCAAGAGAAAAGCAATTCACCACATACAAAGGAAACAGCATCAGACTAAGTAGTGACTACTCAGCAGCCACCATGGAGGCAAGAAGGCAGTGGCACGATATATTTAAAATTCTGAGTGAGAAAAATTTCCAGCCAAGAATACTTTATCCAGCAAAGCTCTCCTTCAAATTTGAGGGAGAGCTTAAATTTTTCACAGACAAACAAATGCTGAGAGAATTTGCTAACAACAGACCTGCCCTACTGGAGATACTAAAGGGAGCCCTACAGACAGAGAAACAAAGACAGGACAGAGAGACTTGGAGAAAGGTTCAGTACTAAAGAGATTCGGTATGGGTACAATAAAGGATATTAATAGAGAGAGGGGAAAAATATGACAAACATAAACCAAAGGATAAGATGGCTGATTCAAGAAATGCCTTCACGGTTATAATGTTGAATGTAAATGGATTAAACTCCCCAATTAAAAGATATAGATTCGCAGAATGGATCAAAAAAAATGAACCATCAATATGTTGCATACAAGAGACTCATCTTAGACACAGGGACACAAAAAAACTGAAAGTGAAAGGATGGAAAAAAATATTTCATGCAAGCTACAGCCAAAAGAAAGCAGGTGTAGCAATATTAATCTCAGATAAAATAGACTTCAAATGCAGGGATGTTTTGAGAGACAAAGAAGGCCACTACATACTAATAAAAGGGGCAATTCAACAAGAAGAAATAACAATCGTAAATGTCTATGCACCCAATCAAGGAGCCACAAAATACATGAGAGAAATACTGGCAAAACTAAAGGAAGCAATTGATGTTTCCACAATAATTGTGGGAGACTTCAACACATCACTCTCTCCTATAGATAGATCAACCAGACAGAAGACCAATAAGGAAACTGAAAACCTAAACAAACTGATAAATGAATTAGATTTAACAGACATATACAGGACATTACATCCCAAATCACCAGGATACACATACTTTTCTAGTGCTCACGGAACTTTCTCCAGAATAGATCACATGCTGGGACATAAAACAAGCCTCAATAAATTTAAAAAGATTGAAATTATTCAAAGCACATTCTCTGACCACAATGGAATACAATTAGAAGTCAATAACCATCAGAGACTTAGAAAATTCTCAAATACCTGGAGGTTAAACAACACACTCCTAAACAATCAGTGGGTTAAAGAAGAAATAGCAAGAGAAATTGCTAAATATATAGAGATGAATGAAAATGAGAACACAACATACCAAAACCTATGGGATGCAGCAAAAGCAGTCTGAGGGGGAAATTTATAGCACTAAACGCATATATTAAAAAGGAAGAAAGAGCCAAAATCAAAGAACTAATGGATCAACTGAAGAAGCTAGAAAATGAACAGCAAACCAATCCTAAACCAAGTAGAAGAAAAGAAATAACAAGGATTAAAGCAGAAATAAATGACATAGAGAACAAAAAAACAATAGAGAGGATAAATATCACCAAAAGTTGGTTCTTTGAGAAGATCAACAAGATTGACAAGCCCCTAGCTAGACTGACCAAATCAAAAAGAGAGAAGACCCATATAAACAAAATAATGAATGAAAAAGGTGACATAACTGCAGATCCTGAAGAAATTAAAAAAATTATAAGAGGATATTATGAACAACTGTATGGCAACAAACTGGATAGTGTAGAAGAAATGGACAATTTCCTGGAAACATATGAACAACCTAGACTGACCAGAGAAGAAATACAAGACCTCAACCAACCCATCACAAGCAAAGAGATCCAATCAGTCATCAAAAATCTTCCCACAAATAAATGCCCAGGGCCAGATGGCTTCACAGGGGAATTCTACCAAACTTTCCAGAAAGAACTGACACCAATCTTACTCAAACTCTTTCAAAACATTGAAGAAAATGGAACACGACCTAACTCATTTTATGAAGCTAACATCAATCTAATACCAAGACCAGGCAAAGATGCTACAAAAAAGGAAAACTACCGGCCAATCTCCCTAATGAATATCGATGCAAAAATCCTCAACAAAATATTTGCAAATCGAATCCAAAGACACATTAAAAAAATCATACACCATGACCAAGTGGGGTTCATTCCAGGCATGCAAGGATGGTTCAACATAAGAAAATCAATCAATGTATTACAACACATTAACAAGTCAAAAGGGAAAAATCAATTGATCATCTCAATAGATGCTGAAAAAGCATTTGACAAAATCCAACATCCGTTTTTGATAAAAACACTTCAAAAGGTAGGAATTGAAGGAAACTTCCTCAACATGATAAAGAGCATATATGAAAAACCCACAGCCAGCATAGTACTCAATGGTGAGAGACTGAAAGCCTTCCCTCTAAGATCAGGAACAAGACAAGGATGCCCGCTGTCACCACTGTTATTCAACATTGTGCTGGAAGTGCTAGCCAGGGCAATCCGGCAAGACAAAGAAATAAAAGGCATCCAAATTGGAAAAGAAGAAGTAAAACTGTCATTGTTTGCAGATGATATGATCTTATATCTAGAAAACCCTGAGAAATCGACGATACAGCTACTAGAGCTAATAAACAAATTTAGCAAAGTAGCGGGATACAAGGTTAATGCACATAAGTCAGTAATGTTTCTATATGCTAGAAATGAACAAACTGAAGAGACACTTAAGAAAAAGATACCATTTTCAATAGCAACTAAAAAAATCAAGTACCTAGGAATAAACTTAACCAAAGATGTAAAAGACCTATACAAAGAAAACTACATAACTCTTCTAAAAGAAATAGAAGGGGACCTTAAAAGATGGAAAAATATTCCATGTTCATGGATAGGAAGGCTAAATGTCATTAAGATGTCAATTCTACCCAAACTAATCTACATATTCAATACAATCCCAATCAAAATTCCAACAACCTACTTTGCAGACTTGGAAAAGCTAGTCATCAAATTTATTTGGAAAGGGAAGATGCCTCGAATTGCTAGACACTCTAAAAAAGAAAAACGAAGTGGGAGGACTTACACTCCCTGACTTTGAAGCTTATTATAAAGCCACAGTTGCCAAAACAGCATGGTACTGGCACAAGGATAGACATATAGATCAGTGGAATCGAATTGAGAATTCAGAGATAGACCCTCAGATCTATGGCCGACTGATCTTTGATAAGGCTTCCAAAGTCAGTGAACTGAGTCATAATTGTCTTTTCAACAAATGGGGCTGGGAGAGTTGGATATCCATATCCAAAAGAATGAAAGAGGACCCCTACCTCACCCCCTACACAAAAATTAACTCAAAATGGACCAAAGATCTCAATATAAAAGAAAGTACCATAAAACTCCTAGAAGATAATGTAGGAAAACATCTTCAAGACCTTGTATTAGGCGGCCACTTCCTAGACTTTACACCCAAAGCACAAGCAACAAAAGAGAAAATAGATAAATGGGAACTCCTCAAGCTTAGAAGTTTCTGCACCTCAAAGGAATTTCTCAAAAAGGTAAAGAGGCAGCCAACTCAATGGGAAAAAATTTTTGGAAACCATGTATCTGACAAAAGACTGATATCTTGCATATATAAAGAAATCTTACAACTTAATGACAATAGTACAGACAGCCCAATTATAAAATGGGCAAAAGATATGAAAAGACAGTTCTGTGAAGAGGAAATACAAATGGCCAAGAAACACATGAAAAAATGTTCAGCTTCACTAGCTATTAGAGAGATGCAAATTAAGACCACAATGAGATACCATCTAACACCGGTAAGAATGGCGGCCATTAAACAAACAGGAAACTACAAATGCTGGAGGGGATGTGGAGAAATCGGAACTCTTATTCATTGTTGGTGGGACTATATAATGGTTCAGCCGCTCTGGAAGTCAGTCTGGCAGTTCCTTAGAAAACTAGATATAGAGTTACCATTTGATCCAGCGATTGCACTTCTCGGTATATACCCGGAAGGTCGGAAAGCTGTGACACAAACAGATATCTGCACGCCGATGTTCATAGCAGCATTATTCACAATTGCCAAGAGATGGAAACAACCCAAATGTCCTTCAACAGATGAGTGGATAAATAAAATGTGGTATATACACACGATGGAATACTACACGGCAGTAAGAAGGAACGATCTCGTGAAACATATGACAACATGGATGAACCTTGAAGACATAATGCTGAGCGAAATAAGCCAGGCACAAAAAGAGAAATATTATATGCTACCACTAATGTGAACTTTGAAAAATGTAAAACAAATGGTTTATAATGTAGAATGTAGGGGAACTAGCAATAGAGAGCAATTAAGGACGGGGGAACAATAATCCAAGAAGAACAGATAAGCTATTTAACGTTCTGGGGATGCCCAGGAATGACTATGGTCTGTTAATTTCTGATGGATATAGTAGGAACAAGTTCACAGAAATGTTGCTATATTATGTAACTTTCTTGGGGTAAAGTAGGAACATGTTGGAAGTTAAGCAGTTATCTTAGGTTAGTTGTCTTTTTCTTACTCCCTTGTTATGGTCTCTTTGAAATGTTCTTTTATTGTATGTTTGTTTTCTTTTTAACTTTTTTTTCATACAGTTGATTTAAAAAAGAAGGGAAAGTTAAAAAAAAAAAAAAAGAAAAAAAAAAAAGATGTAGTGCCCCCTTGAGGAGCCTGTGGAGAATGCAGGGGTATTCGCCTACCCCACCTCCATGGTTGCTAACATGACCACAGACATAGGGGACTGGTGGTTTGATGGGTTGAGCCCTCTACCATAAGTTTTCCCCTTGGGAAGACGGTTGCTGCAAAGGAGAGGCTAGGCCTCCCTATGGTTGTGCCTAAGAGCCTCCTTCCGAAAGCCTCTTTGTTGCTCAGATGTGGCCCTCTCTCTCTGGCTAAGCCAACTTGAAAGGTGAAATCACTGCCCTACCCCCTACATGGGATCAGACACCCAGGGGAGTGAATCTCCCTGGCAACGTGGAATATGACTCCCAAGGACGAATGTAGACCCGGCATCGTGGGACAGAGAACATCTTCTTGACGAAAAGGGGGATGTGAAAGGAAATGAATTAAGCTTCAGTGGCAGAGAGATTCCAAAAGGAGCCGAGAGGTCACTGTGGTGGGCACTCTTATGCACACTTTAGACAACCCTTTTTAGGTTCCAAAGAATTGGGGTAGCTGGTGGTGGATACCTGAAACTATCAAACTACAACCCAGAACCCATGAATCTCGAAGACAGTTGTATAAAAATGTAGCTTATGAGGGGTGACAATGGGATTGGGAAAGCCATAAGGACCACACTCCACTTTGTCTAGTTTATGGATGGATGAGTAGAAAAATAGGGGAAGGAAACAAACAGACAAAGGTACCCAGTGTTCTTTTTTACTTCAATTGCTCTTTTTCACTCTAATTATTATTCTTGTTATTTTTGTGTGTGTGCTAATGAAGGTGTCAGGGATTGATTTAGGTGATGAATGTACAACTATGTAATGGTACTATAAACAATCGAAAGTACGATTTGTTTTGTATGACTGCATGGTATGTGAATATATCTCAATAAAATGAAGATAAAAAAAAAAAAAACCCTACGCAAGAGAAACTGAACTTCAGAGTAAACTCTATAAGTTAATCATAAAAAATTCCAAGCCATACTAAGAAACAGGAAGATATGGTCCATTCAAAGGAAACATATCTATCAGAGAAGACACAGAATTTGGAACAACTAACCAAAGGCATTCAAACAAACCTCCAAAATCAATTCAAGAATATGAAGGAAAATATGGCTAAAGAGATAAAGGTTATTAAGAAGACACAGGGTGACCATAAAGAAGAATTTGAAAGTATAAAAAGAAACAAAGAAATTATGGAAATGAAAGGCACAATGGAAGAGATTAAAATACACTTGAGGCATACAACAGATTTGAACAAGCAGAATAAATAATCTGTGAACTAGAAGACAGGACAATCGAAATCTTATAGACAGAAGAAAAGTTAGAAAAAATAATGGAAAAAATTGAGCAGCATTTCAGAGATTTGAACGACAGTACAACGTGAACAAACCTGCATGTCATGGGTATCCCAGAAAGATGAGAAGGGAAAAGGGGCAGAAAGAATATTTGAGGAAATAACAGCCAAAATTTTCCCAACTCTTTTGAAAAGACATAAATGTACAATGTCCAGGAAGCACAATGTATTTCAAACAGGACAAATCCTAATAGTCCTACCACAAGACACATACTAATCAGAATGTCAAATGCCAAAGATAAAGAGAGAATCCTGAAAGCAGCAAGAGAAAAGTGATTTGTCACATACAAGGGAAACACAATAAGACTAAGTGCCAATTTCTCATCAGAAACCATGGCGATTGGAAGGTAGTAGTATGATGTATTTAAGGTACTGAAAGAGAAAAACTGCCAGCCAAGAATTCTTTATTCAGCAAAATTGTCCTTCAAAATTGAGGGAGAGTTTAAAATACTCACAGAAACAGAAACAGACAGTTCATCGACAAGAGACCTGCCCTACAAGAAATACTAATGTGAATTCTGAAGGATAAAAGGAATACAGAGGAGAGAGAAGTTTAGAATTGAGTGTAGAAATACAGTAAGGATAACCGGGAGGCGGGGCAAGATGGCAGACTGGTGAGCTGTAGGTTTTAGTTACTCCTCCAGGAAAGTGGGTAAAAAGCCAGGAACTGCGTGGACTGGACACCACAGAGCAATCTGTCTTTGGGCATACTTCATACAACACTCATGAAAATGTCGAACTGCTGAGATCAGCGAAATCTGTAAGTTTTTGCGGCCAGGGGACCCGCGCCCCTCCCTGCCAGGCTCGGTCCCGTGGGAGGAGGGGCTGTCAACTCCGGGAAGGAGAAGGGAGAACTTCAGTGGCTGCTCTTATCGGAAACTCATTCTACTGATCCAGATTCCAACCATAGATAGACTGAGACCAGACACCGGAGAATCTGAGAGCTGCCAGCCCAGCAGAGAGGAGACAGGCATAGAAAAAAAAAAATAAAAATAACACGAAAAACTCCAAAATAAAAGCAGAGGATTTTTGGAGTTCTGGTGAACACAGAAAGGGGAAGGGCGGAGCTCAGGCCTTGAGGCGCATATGCAAATCCCAAAGAAAAGCTGATCATTCTGCCCTGTGGACCTTTCCTTAATGGCCCTGGTTGCTGTGTCTATTAGCATTTCAATAACCCATTAGATCTCTGAGGAGGGCCCTTTTTTTTTTTTTTTTTTTTTAATCCTTTTTACTTTTTCTAAAACAATTACTCTAAGAAGCCCAATACAGAAAGATTCAAAGAATTGCAATTTGGGCACGTCAAGTCAAGAGCAGAACTAAGAGAGCTCTGACACAAAAGGCAATAATCCAGTGGCTGGGAAAATTCACTAAACACCACAACTTCCCAAGAAAAGGGGGGTGTCCACTCACAGCCACCATCCTGGTGGACAGGAAACACTCCTGCCCATCGCCAGCCCCATAGCCCAGAGCTGCCCCAGACAACCCAGTGTGATGGAAGTGCTTCAAATAACAGGCACACACCACAATACTGGGCGTGGACATTAGCCTTCCCTGCAACCTCAGCTGATTGTCCCAGAGCTGGGAAGGTGGAGCAGTGTGAATTAACAAAGCCCCATTCAGCCATCATTAGAGCAGACTGGGAGCCTCCCTACACAGCCCAGCAGCCCAGAACTGCCCTGGGGGGACGGCACTCACCTGTGACATAGCACAGTCATCCCTCAACAGAGGACCCGGGGTGCACAGCCTGGAAGAGGGGCCCACTTGCAAGTCTCAGGAGCCATACGCCAATACCAAAGACTTGTGGGTCAGTGGCAGAGACAAACTGTGGCAGGACTGAACTGAAGGATTAGACTATTGCAGCAGCGTTAAAACTCCAGGATCATCAGGGAGATTTGATTGTTAGGGCCACCCCCCCTCCCCGACTGCCCAGAAACACGCCCCACATACAGGGCAGGCAACACCAACTACACACGCAAGCTTGGTACACCAATTGGGCCCCACAAGACTCACTCCCCCACTCACCAAAAAGGCTAAGCAGGGGAGAACTGGCTTGTGGAGAACAGGTGGCTCGTGGACGCCACCTGCTGGTTAGTTAGAGAAAGTGTACTCCACGAAGCTGTAGATCTGATAAATTAGAGATAAGGACTTCAATAGGTCTACAAACCCTAAAAGAACCCTATCAAGTTTAGCAAATGCCACGAGGCCAAAAACAACAGAAAATTATAAAGCATATGAAAAAACCAGACGATATGGATAACCCAAGCCCAAGCACCCAAATCAAAAGACCAGAAGAGACACAGCACCTAGAGCAGCTACTCAAAGAACTAAAGATGAACAATGAGACCATAGTACGGGATATGAAGGAAATCAAGAAGACTCTAGAAGAGCATAAAGAAGACATTGCAAGACTAAATAAAAAAATGGATGATCTTATGGAAATTAAAGAAACTGTTGACCAAATTAAAAACATTCTGGACACTCATAGTACAAGACTAGAGGAAGTTGAACAACGAATCAGTGACCTGGAAGACGACAGAATGGAAAATGAAAGCATAAAAGAAAGAATGGGGAAAAAAATTGAAAAAATCGAAATGGACCTCAGGGATATGATAGATAATATGAAACGTCCAAATATAAGACTCATTGGTGTCCCAGAAGGGGAAGAAAAGGGTAAAGGTCTAGGAAGAGTATTCAAAGAAATTGTTGGGGAAAACTTCCCAAATCTTCTAAACAACATAAATACACAAATCATAAATGCTCAGTGAACTCCAAATAGAATAAATCCAAATAAACACACTCCGAGACATATACTGATCACACTGTCAAACACAGAAGAGAAGGAGCAAGTTCTGAAAGCAGCAAGAGAAAAGCAATTCACCACAAACAAAGGAAACAGCATAAGACTAAGTAGTGACTACTCAGCAGCCACCATGGAGGCAAGAAGGCAGTGGCACGATATATTTAAAATTCTGAGTGAGAAAAATTTCCAGCCAAGAATACTTTATCCAGCAAAGCTCTCCTTCAAATTTGAGGGAGAGCTTAAATTTTTCACGGACAAACAAATGCTGAGAGAATTTGCTAACAAGAGACCTGCCCTACTGGAGATACTAAAGGGAGCCCTACAGACAGAGAAACAAAGACAGGACAGAGAGACTTGGAGAAAGGTTCAGTACTAAAGAGATTCGGTATGGGTACAATAAAGGATATTAATAGAGAGAGGGAAAAATATGGCAACCATAAACCAAAGGATAAGATGGCGGATTCAAGAAATGCCTTCACGGTTTTAACGTTGAATGTAAATGGATTAAACTCCCCAATTAAAAGATATAGATTCGCAGAATGGATCAAAAAAAATGAACCATCAATATGTTGCATACAAGAGACTCATCTTAGACACAGGGACACAAAGAAACTGAAAGTGAAAGGATGGAAAAAAATATTTCATGCAAGCTACAGCCAAAAGAAAGCAGGTGTAGCAATATTAATCTCAGATAAAATAGACTTCAAATGCAGGGATGTTTTGAGAGACAAAGAAGGCCACTACATACTAATAAAAGGGGCAATTCAGCAAGAAGAAATAACAATCGTAAATGTCTATGCACCCAATCAAGGTGCCACAAAATACATGAGAGAAACACTGGCAAAACTAAAGGAAGCAATTGATGTTTCCACAATAATTGTGGGAGACTTCAACACATCACTCTCCCCTATAGATAGATCAACCAGACAGAAGACCAATAAGGAAATTGAAAACCTAAACAATCTGATAAATGAATTAGATTTAACAGACATCTACAGGACATTACATCCCAAATCACCAGGATACACATACTTTTCTAGTGCTCACGGAACTTTCTCCAGAATAGATCATATGCTGGGACATAAAACAAGCCTCAATAAATTTAAAAAGATTGAAATTATTCAAAGCACATTCTCTGACCACAATGGAATACAATTAGAAGTCAATAACCATCAGAGACTTAGAAAATTCACAAATACCTGGAGGTTAAACAACACACTCCTAAACAATCAGTGGGTTAAAGAAGAAATAGCAAGAGAAATTGCTAAATATATAGAGACGAATGAAAATGAGAACACAACATACCAAAACCTATGGGATGCAGCAAAAGCAGTGCTAAGGGGGAAATTTATAGCACTAAACGCATATATTAAAAAGGAAGAAAGAGCCAAAATCAAAGAACTAATGGATCAACTGAAGAAGCTAGAAAATGAACAGCAAACCAATCCTAAACCAAGTAAAAGAAAAGAAATAACAAGGATTAAAGCAGAAATAAATGACATAGAGGACAAAAAAACAATAGAGAGGATAAATATCACCAAAAGTTGGTTCTTTGAGAAGATCAACAAGATTGACAAGCCCCTAGCTAGACTGACAAAATCAAAAAGAGAGAAGACCCATATAAACAAAATAATGAATGAAAAAGGTGACATAACTGCAGATCCTGAAGAAATTAAAAAAATTATAAGAGGATATTATGAACAACTGTATGGCAACAAACTGGATAATGTAGAAGAAATGGACAATTTCCTGGAAACATATGAACAACCTAGACTGACCAGAGAAGAAATAGAAGACCTCAACCAACCCATCACAAGCAAAGAGATCCAATCAGTCATCAAAAATCTTCCCACAAATAAATGCCCAGGGCCAGATGGCTTCACAGGGGAATTCTACCAAACTTTCCAGAAAGAACTGACACCAATCTTACTCAAACTCTTTCAAAACATTGAAAAAAATGGAACACTACCTAACTCATTTTATGAAGCTAACATCAATCTAATACCAAAACCAGGCAAAGATGCTACAAAAAAGGAAAACTACCGGCCAATCTCCCTAATGAATATAGATGCAAAAATCCTCAACAAAATACTTGCAAATCGAATCCAAAGACACATTAAAAAAATCATACACCATGACCAAGTGGGGTTCATTCCAGGCATGCAAGGATGGTTCAACATAAGAAAAACAATCAATGTATTACAACACATTAAAAACTCGAAAGGGAAAAATCAATTGATCATCTCAATAGATGCTGAAAAAGCATTTGACAAAATCCAACATCCGTTTTTGATAAAAACACTTCAAAAGGTAGGAATTGAAGGAAACTTCCTCAACATGATAAAGAGCATATATGAAAAACCCACAGCCAGCATAGTACTCAATGGTGAGAGACTGAAAGCCTTCCCTCTAAGATCAGGAACAAGACAAGGATGCCCGCTGTCACCACTGTTATTCAACACTGTGCTGGAAGTGCTAGCCAGGGCAATCCGGCAAGACAAAGAAATAAAAGGCATCCAAATTGGAAAAGAAGAAGTAAAACTGTCATTGTTTGCAGATGATATGATCTTATATCTAGAAAACCCTGAGAAATCGACGATACAGCTACTAGAGCTAATAAACAAATTTAGCAAAGTAGCGGGATACAAGATTAATGCACATAAGTCAGTAATGTTTCTATATGCTAGAAATGAACAAACTGAAGAGACACTCAAGAAAAAGATACCATTTTCAATAGCAACTAAAAAAATCAAGTACCTAGGAGTCAACTTAACCAAAGATGTAAAAGACCTATACAAAGAAAACTACATAACTCTACTAAAATAAATAGAAGGGGACCTTAAAAGATGGAAAAATATTCCATGTTCATGGATAGGAAGGCTAAATGTCATTAAGATGTCAATTCTACCCAAACTCATCTACAGATTCAATGCAATCCCAATCAAAATTCCAACAACCTACTTTGCAGACTTGGAAAAGCTAGTTATCAAATTTATTTGGAAAGGGAAGATGCCTCGAATTGCTAAAGACACCCTAAAAAAGAAAAACGAAGTGGGAGGACTTACACTCCCTGACTTTGAAGCTTATTATAAAGCCACAGTTGCCAAAACAGCATAGTACTGGCACAAAGATAGACATATAGATCAATGGAATCGAATTGAGAATTCAGAGATAGACCCTCAGATCTATGGCCGACTGATCTTTGATAAGGCCCCCAAAGTCACTGAACTGAGCCATAGTGGTCTTTTCAACAAATGGGGCTGGGAGAATTGGATATCCATATCCAAAAGAATGAAAGAGGACCCCTACCTCACCCCCTACACAAAAATTAACTCAAAATGGACCAAAGATCTCAATATAAAAGAAAGTACCATAAAACTCCTAGAAGATAATGTAGGAAAACATCTTCAAGACCTTGTATTAGGCAGCCACTTCCTAGACTTTACACCAAAAGCACAAGCAACAAAAGAAAATAGATACATGGGAACTCCTCAAGCTTAGAAGTTTCTGCACCTCAAAGGAATTTCTCAAAAAGGTAAAGAGGCAGCCAACTCAATGGGAAAAAATTTTTGGAAACCATGTATCTGACAAAAGACTGATATCTTGCATATACAAAGAAATCCTACAACTCAATGACAATAGTACAGACAGCCCAATTATAAAATGGGCAAAAGATATGAAAAGACAGTTCTCTGAAGAGGAAATACAAATGGCCAAGAAACACATGAAAAAATGTTGAGCTTCACTAGCTATTAGAGAGATGCAAATTAAGACCACAATGAGATACCATCTAACACCGATTAGAATGGCTGCCATTAAACAAACAGGAAACTACAAATGCTGGAGGGGATGTGGAGAAATTGGAACTCTTATTCATTGTTGGTGGGACTGTATAATGGTTCAGCCACTCTGGAAGTCAGTCTGGCAGTTCCTTAGAAAACTAGATATAGAGCTACCATTCGATCCAGCGATTGCACTTCTCGGTATATACCCGGAAGATCGGAAAGCAGTGACACGAACAGGTATCTGCACGCCAATGTTCATAGCAGCATTATTCACAATTGCCAAGAGATGGAAACAACCCAACTGTCCTTCAACAGACGAGTGGATAAATAAAATGTGGTATATACACACGATGGAATACTACGCGGCAGTAAGAAGGAACGATCTCGTGAAACATATGACAACATGGATGAACCTTGAAGACATAATGCTGAGCGAAATAAGCCAGGCACAAAAAGAGAAATATTATATGCTACCACTAATGTGAACTTTGAAAAATGTAAAACAAATGGTTTATAATGTAGAATGTAGGGGAACTAGCAGTAGAGAGCAATTAAGGAAGGGGGAACAATAATCCAAGAAGAACAGATAAGCTATTTAACGTGCTGGAGATGCCCAGAAATGACTATGGTCTGTTAATTTCTGATGGATATAGTAGGAACAAGTTCACAGAAATGTTGCTATATTATGTAACTTTCTTGGGGTAAAGTAGGAACATGTTGGAAGTTAAGCAGTTATCTTAGGTTAGTTGTCTTTTTCTTACTCCCTTGTTATGGTCTCTTTGAAATGTTCTTTTATTGTATGTTTGTTTTCTTTTTAACTTTTTTTTTCATACAGTTGATTTAAAAAAAGAAGGGAAAGTTAAAAAAAAAAAAAAAAAAAGAAAAACAAGGAAAAAAAAAAAAGATGTAGTGCCCCCTTGAGGAGCCTGTGGAGAATGCAGGGGTATTCGCCTACCCCACCTCCATGGTTGCTAACATGACCACAGACATAGGGGACTGGTGGTTTGATGGGTTGAGCCCTCTACCATAAGTTTTACCCTTGGGAAGACGGTTGCTGCAAAGGAGAGGCTAGGCCTCCCTATATTTGTGCCTAAGAGTCTCCTCCTGAATGCCTCTTTGTTGCTCAGATGTGGCCCTCTCTCTCTGGCTAAGCCAACTTGAAAGGTGACATCACTGCCCTCCCCCCTACATGGGATCAGACACCCAGGGGAGTGAATCTCCCTGGCAACGTAGAATATGACTCCCGGGGAGGAATGTAGACCCGGCATCGTGGGACGGAGAACATCTTCTTGACCAAAAGGGGGATGTGAAAGGAAATGAAATAAGCTTCAGTGGCAGAGAGATTCCAAAACGAGCCGAGAGATCACTCTGGTGGGCACTCTTACGCACACTTTAGACAACCCTTTTTAGGTTCTAAAGAATTGGGGTGGCTGGTGGTGGATACCTGAAACTATCAAACTACAACCCAGAACCCATGAATCTCAAAGACAGTTGTATAAAAATGTAGCTTATGAGGGGTGACAATGGGATTGGGAAAGCCAAAAGGACCAAACTCCACTTTGTCTAGTTTATGGATGGATGTGTAGAAAAGTAGGGGAAGGAAACAAACAGACAAAGGTACCCAGTGTTCTTTTTTACTTCAATTGCTCTTTTTCACTCTAATTATTATTCTTGTTATTTTTGTGTGTGTGCTAATGAAGGTGTCAGGGATTGATTTAGGTGATGAAAGTACAACTATGTAATGGTACTGTAAACAATCGAAAATACAATTTGTTTTGTATGACTGCGTGGTATGTGAATATATCTCAATAAAATGATGATTAAAAAAAAAAAAAAAAAAAAACAGTAAGGATAACCAAAAGGGTAAAAAGAGAAAAAAAATAAGACATATAAAACCAAAGGATAAAATGGTTGAAGTAAGTACTGCCTTTACAGTAATAACATTGATGCTAACATACTAACACCCCAACCAAAAGACATGGATTGGCAGAATGGATTTTAAAAAGTATGCTCCAACTATATGCTGTCTACAAGAGACTCACCTTAGACCCAAAGACACAAATAAGTTGAAAGTGAAATGATGGGAAAAGAAATTCCACACAAACAGAAACCAAAAAAGAGCAGGGGTGGCTATACTAATATTGGACAGAAGAGACATTAAATGAAAAACTGTTATAAGAGATGTTCTAGTTTGCTAATGCTGCCGGAATGCAAAACGCCAGAGGTGGATTGGCTTTTATATAAGAGGGTTTATTTGGTTACACAGTCACAGTGTTAAGGCCATAAAGTGTCCAGGTAACACATCAGCAATTGGGTACTTCACTGGAGGATGGCCAATGGTGTCCAGAAAACCTCTGTTAGCTAGGAAGGCACATGGCTGGCATCTGCTCGAAAGTTCTGGTTTCAAAATGGCTTTCTCCCAGGATGTTCCTCTCTAGGCTGCAGTTTCTCAAAAATGTCACTCTTAGTTGCACTTGCAATATTTGTCCTCTCTCAGCTTCTCCAGAGCAAGAGCCAGCTTTCAACGGCCATCTTCAAACTCTCTCCCATCTGTAGCTCCTGTGCTTTCTTCAAAGTGTCCCTCTTGGCTGTAGCTTCTCTTCAAAATGTCACTCTCAGCTGCACTGAGTTCCCTCTGCCTGTCAGCTCATTTATATGGCTCCACTGATCAAGGCCCACCCTAAATGGGTGGGGCCACACCTCCATGGAAATTATCTCATCAGAGTTCTCACTTATAGTTGGGTGGGGCGCATTTCCATGCAAACAACCTAATCCAAACATTCCAACTTAATCCCCACTAATATATCTACCCCACAAGATTGCATCAAAGAATATGGCTTTTTCTGGGGGACATAATACATCCAAACCAGTACAAGAGACAAAGGAAGACACTATATATCAATAAAAAGGGCAATCCACCAAGAAGAAATAACAATCATAAATACTTATGCACCTAACACAAGTGCCCCAAAATACATGAAGCAAACACTGGCAAAACTGAAAAGAGAAACAGACACCTCTACAGTAATAGTTGGGAGACTTCAATACACCACTCTCATCAATAAACAGGACATCTAGAGAAAGGATCAGTAAGAAAACAGAACTTGAATAATATGATAAATGAAATAGAACTAATATATAATGAACATTACCCTGCAAAACAGCAGGATATACATTCTTCTTGACAGCACATGGATTGTTCTCCAGGATAGACCACATTTTGGGTCACAAAACAAGTCTCAATAAATTTTAAAAGATTCAAATTATACAAAGCACTTTCTCTAACCATAATGGAATGAAGCTGGAAATCAATAACAGATGGAAAACTGTCAAGTTCACAACTACATGGAAGTTAAACAACCCACTCTTAATCAGTGGGTCAGAGAAAAAATTGCAAGAGAAATCAGTAAATGTCTCGAGATGAATGAAAATGAGAATACAACATATCAAAACTTATGGGATTCAGCTAAAAGAGAAATTTATAGCTGTAAATGCTTATATTGAAAAAGAAGAAGGAGCTAAAATCAAAGACCTAACTGCACACCCGGATGAACTAGAGAAAGAACAGAAAATTAATTCCAAAGCAAGCAGAAGGAAAGAAATAGAAAAGATTAGAGCAGAAATAAATGAAATTGAGAATTAAAAAAACCAAAAGTTGGTTCTTTGAGAAGACTAATCAAATTGACAAACCCTTAGCTAGACTGACAAAGAAAAAAAAAGAGAGAAGATGCAAATAAATAAAATCAGAAATGGGAGGGGGGACATTACTACTAATCCCATGGAAATAAAAAGGATCATAAAAGAATATTATGAATGACTGTATGCCAACAAATTAGACAACTTAGATGAAATGGGCAAATTCCTAGAAACACACAAACAACCTATAGTGACTCAAGAAGAAATAGAAGACCTCAACAGACCAATTACAAGTAAAGAGATCAAATCAGGCATCAAAAACCTACCAGAAAAGAAAAGCCCAGGACCAGATGGTTTCACAAGTGAATTCTACCAATCATTCCAAGAAGAATTAATACCAATCCTACTCAAACTCTTCCAAAAAATTGAAGAGGAGGAAACACTACCTAACTCATTCTATGAAGCCAACATCACCCTAATACCAAAGCGAGGTAAAAATACTACAATAATAGAAAATTACAAACCAATTTCTTTAATGAATATAGATGCAAAAATGCTCAAAAAATACATGCAAATTGAATCCAACTGTACATTAAAAAATTATACACCATGATCAGGTGATTTTATCCCAAATATGCAAGAGTGGTTCAACACAAGAAAATCAATTAATGTAATATACAACATTAATAAATCAAAGGGAAAAAAACACATGATCATCTGGATTGAGGCAGAAAAGGCATGTGATGAAATCCAGCATCCTTTCTTGATGAAAAGATAAGGATAGAAGGACACATCCACAACATGATAAATGGCATACATGAAAAATTCACAGCTTACATGGTATTCAATGGTGAAGACTGAAAGTTTTCCCTCTAATATCTGGGACAAGACAAAGATATCCACTGTCACCACTGTTATTCAACATTGTACTAGAAGTTCTAGCTAGAGCAATTGGGCCACAAAACAGAAATAAAAAGCATTCAAATTGGAAAGGAAGCAATAAAACTTTCCTTATTTGCAGATGAAATGATCCTATACATAGAAAGTCCTGAAGAATCTATAGTAAAGCTACCAGAGCGAATAAACAAATTCAGCAAAGTGGCAGGATACAAGATAAACACACAAAAATCAGTAAGGTTTCTACACAATAGTAATGAGAAATCTGAAGAGAAAATCAAGGGGAAAAAATCCATTTACAATAGCAACTAAGAAAATCAAATATCTAAGAATAAATTTAACCAAGGATGTAAAAGACATGTACACAGAAAACTACAAAACATTTGCTAAAATAAATCAAAGAAGACCTAAATAAATGGAGGGACATTCCATGTTCATGGTTTGGAAGGCTAAATTTCATTAAGATGTCAATTTTACCTAAATTGATATACAGATTCAATGCAATCCCAATCAAAATTCCAACAACCTACTTTGCAGAAATGGAAAAGCCAATCATTAAATTTATTTGGAAGGATAAGAGGCCCCAAATAGCCAAAAACATCTTGAAACAGAAGAACGAAGTTGAAGTACTCACACTTCCTGACTTTAAAGCATACTACAAAGCTACAGTGGTCAAAAAAGCATGGTACTGGCATAAAGATAGATATACTGACCAATGGAATCAAATTGAGAGTTCAGAAATAAATCCTCACCTCTATGGCCAATTGATATTTGACAAAGCTACCAAGTCCACTCAACTCGTACAGAATAGTCTCTTCAACAAATGGTGCTGGGGAAACTGGATATCCATTTCCAAAAGAATGAAAGAGGGTCCTTATCTCCCACCTTATACAAAAATTAACTCAAAATGGATCAAACACCTAAACATAAGAACCAGGATTACAAAACTCCTAGAAGAGAATATAGGGAAGCATCGTCAAGATCTTGTGGTAGGCAATGGTTTCCTAGACTTTATATCCAAAGCACAAGCAATGAATGAAAGATAAATAAATGGTACCTCCTCAAAATTTAAAAAAAAAATTTGTGCTTCAAAAGACTTTGTCAAGAAAATTTTCAATTCAGGCAACTTACTCAATGGAAGAAAATATTTGGAAACTACATATCCAATAAGTGTTGAATATCCAATAAGTGCTTAATATCTAGAATACATAAAGAAATCCTACAACTCAACATTAAAAAGGACAAACAACCCAACTAAAAATGGGCAAAAGACTTGAATAGACATTTTTCCAAACTGGAAATACAAATGGCTAAAAAGCACATGAAAAGATGTTCAACATCACTAGCTATTTTAGGGAAATGCAAATCAAAATCACAATGAGATATCATTTCACACCTAATAGAATTGCCAATATTTAAAAAGAAACAGAAAACTACAAGTGTTGGAAAGGATGTGGAGAAACAGGGACACCCATTCACTGCTGGTGGGAAAGTAAAATGGTGCAGCCACTGTGGAAGACAGTTTGGTGGTTCTTCAGGAAGCTAATCATAGAATGGTCAGCAATCCTGCTACTAGGTATATACCTAGAAGAACTGAAAGCAGAGACTCAAACAGACATTTGCACACAGACACAAATGTCTGCCAAAAGATGGAAGCAATCCAAGTGTCCATTAACTGATGAATGGGTAAACAAAATGTGGTATATACCTATGATGGACTATTATAAGCTGTAAGAAGGAATGAAGTCCTGATGCATGCAACAAGATGCATGAACCTTCAGGACATTATGTTGAATGAAATAAGCCTGAAACAAAAGGACAAATAGTGTATGATCTCACTGATATGAACTAATTATAACAAGCAAATTCATGGAGTTAGAATCTAGAATACAGGTCACTGGGGAGAGAATGGGAGGTAGAGAAGGGGGAGCTGATGCTTGATTCGTAAAGAATTTCTATTGAGGTTGATTGTGAATCTTTGGAAATGGATAGTGGTGACGGTAGCACATTATTGTGAGTGTACTTAACAGCACTGAATAATGCTTCTGAATGTGGATAAATGGGGAAGTTTTAGGTCATTTTTATGTCAATAGAAGGAAAGTTAGAAGATAAAACATGGGACTGTATAACACAGTGAACCCTGTTGTGGAATATGGAGTGTCGTTAATAGTACAAATATAAGAATGTTCTTCAATGAATTATAACAAATGTAAGACACTATTACAAGGTGTTAATAATAGGGTGGTATATGGGAAAAAACATCTAATTTAAACTATGAACTATAATTAACAGTAATATTTTAATATGCTTTAATCATTTGTAACAAAGGTACCACACTAATGCAAAGTGTCAACAATAGGTGGGTATACGGGAATGTTGTGTTTTTTACATGACTTTTTTGTAAACCTACAACTCCTCTAATTAAAAATATATAAATAACAATAATTAAAAAAACATTAAGCTAAGTGAAAGAAATCAGACACAAAGTACCACATATTGTATGACTCCATTTATTTATAAAATGTAAATATAAATAAATCTATAGAGACACAATTGGATTAAGGGTTATGTAGGGCTGGAGAACGATAGAGGGATTGAGAAGTAACTGCTAAGGGGTATGGGATTTTTGTTTTTGGAGTAATGAAAATGTTCTAAAATTGTGGTGATGAATGCACAACTCTCTGATTATACTAAAAGCCACTAATTGTACACTTTGGATGGACTGTTTGGTATGTGAATATATCTCACTAAAACTTTTTTTAAAACCTTGGCTCATGGAAGGCAAAAAAATAAAGGGTAGTACTGTTAACAGATCAGAGAGAACATGGCAATGGAATAAAAAGTCAGAAGGGGATGAAAAAAAATCACATGAGAATTTAGTGCATTATAAAGTTGCACATTAAATCAGGATTTTCAATTTGGAAGAAGTATTATGTTAGTTCTACACCTCTGGTTATTACAGACATAATATTAGAGTTGGAGAATCCTAATGAAATTACTGGCAAATTTTACTACATAAAGATTATAAATGGTCATATCTCAAAAAAATTAAAAGCCATATTACAAACTTTAAAAATAAACATATACAATAAAAAGGAGTTAATAGTATATTATTAATTTTATAATAATATGTTAACAATTTGATTTAATAGTAATATAATAATAATTTAACATTAATTGCATATAACTAGCAATTTTAAATCAAAAAGAAAAAAATGAACAGTATGATGTAAAAATATACAAGTATACAAGCAAGCAAATCACACACATGGAAAAAACAAATAGACAAAGACACGTCATTAAAGACAGAAAAGACTCAACATAACTACTCTTTATATTAACCTATAACAATTATGTAAGTTATATTAAGTAGGACTCAGAATGCTATCAGAAATCAACTTTAATCTATCCATACGACTGCTTAACCAAATAATTCTGAGAGGCTGGTTTCCTTGAGTTTTCTCATTACTTCCTGATTTTTTAAGAAAAAGTTGTATAGTCACTTCTAGTCACAGAAAACATTCTAATTTCAGTAACTAAAATGTCCAATACTATGTAATAGTCAAAGGTAAAGCTGTTTCCTCCCCCAGCTCAGTCCTGCTTCAGGTAGAGAGATGGTAGTGAAAACAAAATGATGGAGGGTGTCTCTATGTTTTCACTTTGCACTTTTACCAATCAATTAAGATTTTTCCTGACCCTGATCTCTCACCTCCATTTCTGACCACTCTGAGATGACTGACTGGCACCAAACAGCGGTTTCCATGGTTGGAGGTATAATGTAAAGCATATTCTTTCTCTCATGGGTGCTTTACGGATTCTTCAGAGCACCCCCCCCACACCCCACTCTAGCTGTTTCCTTTCCTTGATGAAGGCAAATTGATCTCTGAAGATTGGTTGGCTGGTTGCATATACTTCTTCCCCCCAAGCCCTGGACATCCATCGTTACACTTCTTCCAGCTTCTTTCTCCTTTACTCCTCAACAGGATCCTCAAGGACAGGATGTAAGAAAACCCTAAACCAGCACACTGCACTGGAGCCCACATCTGGTCAATAAGACACACACACCTTTGACCCATGATCAATGGAAATGTAGCCACTTCCCAACTGCAGCCTTCTATTCTGTGCCAATGTGTGTGGCCGCTCAAACTTCAGAGGACTCATATCAAGAGCTTTGAGAGATCTTCAAATGTCTCTTACTAAGCTTGATGGTGCAACCCACCCCTCACCAGTGAAACTCAGAGCATGCCAGCAGCTCTGTTTAAAGAAATCTTCATTGCAATCTCTAGTCTCCACTTCCTTTCTTGGCTTTCCCAACACTTTTTCAGCCTGGATGAGAGGAGGCAACTAGGGATAACAAACCCATTTCCTACCACTGCCTTTCTAAATCCTGCCTGGGCCCAGCACCTCACTTCGGAATGTGGGCATTACTACATACCTCAGAGCCACTGGCAAAAATGAGTCAGAAACAATGCCATTTTAACATCCTATTATAAATGTAACCTTGAGATCTTGTTTCTCACCTTTCACATTGGCAAAACTCTAAAAAGAACTGCAATCTCCTTCAGCAGCAAGAGTGTGGATAAACAGGCCATTATAATACACTGCTGGTGCAGGCTAACTTTGCAAAGTTTATGAAACCAAAAGACTTAAAATGAGCATTCCCTTTGACCCAGTAATTTCTCCTTTTGGAATTTTCCTAAAAGAAATAACAAAACAGTACAAGAAGTGTTCGTTCATCCACTGGTCAATGCTCAAACATTATAAGGATATATACACTGCAGTATGGTCTCTAATAACAGATTTGTAAATAACATGACTGTCCAATAACAGGAAATCATTATGGTGAAACCATTCACAGGAACATCATGGATATAACTCATGAATGCCAAGACAAAAACAAGAACACTAGTTGGTATTGTTCCCTCTTTTTGGTCAAACAATTAAGGAGTCGATCCATTCTTTACACCTCTTGATATTCTGAATGAGAACAGTTAGAAATTGCTCTCCTGTAAAACTTCAGTAACTCCCCAAAGTTGGGATTGAATCCAATTTAGCTTGAAGGGTCCAGAATATGTGTGGACACATTAATTTTTCTCACAGCAGTAACATTCTCTCATGTTCACTGAATGAATGAAGACTTGAATGGGAATCCAAGTTCCATGTAACGATCTTAACATTTCTGCATCTCATTTCCATCACTATCATCTATAAAGTAGATTCTAATAAAATAATTCATGTGTATGTGAAGCCCTTTGTAAATAGTAAATCATTATAATATACACTCTATTAAAGTATGTTGGGTTTTTGTGTGTGTGTGTGTGTGGCAAAACCAATAGTACCAGATGCGCTTTTAGAAGTGCTCTAAAACATATAGATGCTAAAACTGATGAAGCAGGTTATTAACAAGCCCTTTGAAAAGGCTCTGTCAGCTTCCTGGATGAGGGTGTTCCACGGTGATTTATTACATTAGGGCATTATGATTAAAACTTGATAAGCAATAACTCAATCTGTTTATTAAATTGAGATCATACACACACACATGCCCAATTCATAGTTGGTTTTCAATACATGATATACATCTATGTTACCTTATTTCCATTTACACTTAGCCCCTGAATTCTAAAAGAACAATGTGACAGAATATCCCATTCTTCCTCACTTTCTTTCAAGGAGTTCAGCCTTTAAATGACACAATTGCAACTTAAATTATTCCCTTGTGAAATAGGCAAGGCCTTATATAAAAGCCATTTATGTCAACAACCAGACCTGGAACTTAGCCACAGGTTTTATCTCTTGGTTTCAAAATAAGAAAGATTAATAACTGAGGTGCTAGATAATTTTGATATGGATGGAAAAAGTTATAAATTCCAGGCTTGACCTCTGACTTTGATAATGCAGAAATGATGCCTTGTTTGTATATTCTACTTTTTAAAGGTGATCAGGGCACGAATTCACAAACTTTATTAGGCATTAGAATCACCTGTAGTGACAGTTAACAATTAGTTTCCTGAACCCCACACCTCCAGAGATCCTTACTCAGGAGGTAAAGGGTAGGGCTCAGATATCTACAGTTTCTACAAGGGCCTTGAGAGAATCTAACACAGGTGGTGGTCTGAAGACCAACTTTTGGGAGATGTTAATAAAGCCCCTTGGATTAAAAGAATATCAAAGTTCATATCTTAGTTCCCTAACTGCTAAGACAAATACCATATGAGTTGGCTTGAACAACAGCAATCTATTTGCTCACAGTTTTAAGGATAGGAGAAGTCCAAAATCCAGGCGTTAGCAAGGTAGTGCTCTGTAACATTTAGTGCTGGCTGCCAGCCATCCCCGGCCCTTGACTTTTCCATCCCACGGCAATGCTCATGCAACATCCTTTCCTTTCCCTTCTAAATTCTGCTGACTTCCAGTTTCTAGCTCCTCCCTGCAGCTTCTACTTCAGGGTCCAATTTTCTTAGTTTATAAGGACTTCAATGGTTCACATTCACATGACCAGAGGTTGGAAGCTGAACATGCCTTTTACGGGGTACATGATTCAATCCCAACACTATCCCTGCGTTGCATACTAGCTGCGTAGCAGATCAGTTAATCTCCAAACCTGAGTTTTCTGTAAATAACTACTATGGAAATATCAAAAGAGAAGTGTAAATAAAGAGCTGTGAGAAATTGAACGAGAGAAAAAATCTTTTCCAGTGGGGGGGGGTAGACAGAAAAGTCCTCAGGTACCTTCAATTTTCACAGCCCTTTATCCTTCTTTGTTGTTATTTCAAACTTTGCTATTTGTATTTTCAACATAAGGACCCGACATAAATATAAAGTCTTAAAAAATGGGATCACTGTTTTGTTCATCTTAGTGTTCTCCATTGTACCTAAGACAACTCTTGCAAAAACAAAACAAACAAAAAACAAAACAGGCATTACGGTTACCGCTCAAATGGAGACCTTTGAGCCTATAGTGATCTTTTCCTAAAATGTCTCAGAG
Organism: Choloepus didactylus; assembly: GCF_015220235.1. Classification (NCBI taxonomy): domain Eukaryota; kingdom Metazoa; phylum Chordata; class Mammalia; order Pilosa; family Megalonychidae; genus Choloepus; species Choloepus didactylus. Next base: position 15,717,946 of record NC_051312.1, read on the forward strand.
AGGCCCCTAGAGCAGGGATAAGGCAGTTAATGATAAGGAACTACCTGCTAAGTAAATCAACCCCAGGCTTTCTCAGCGTGGTACCCAGGAGAGAAACTTCCCACCGTGCCACCTCTTCTAGAAAAAAAACCCGGGAGGGCCTGGAGAACCCTGGAGGCCGACTGGGCGTGCCCGAGCCAAGCACGTCATTGAGCCGCAAACATCAGCCCGGAACCCAAGCTCCGAAGCTCTCGTTTCTCCGCTTCCGCCGAGACCCTCTGCGGGGTGGGCAGGCGTGAACGTCACTTCCGGCCTGACTGAGGGCTGATCCCGAGAAGTTTCTGCGTGGAGATCCTGGGTTGCCCGGACGTGCGTGACCATGTGGCGGCAGTTGCCTCGCGCCAGTGCGCCACTCTTGCGGGTGTCCCTGTCAGGTCAGCAGTCTCCTTTGGTCTCTAGGGAAACCCTCCCTTTTCCTTGTCACCCCCCAATCCTATACCTCCCAAACCCAAAGTGCTCTGTTGGGGAAGCCCTGGCTATGGTACTGTCCTCGCCGTTGCCTCCATCACACGGATTCGTGCACAGGAGCGACAGCCGCGAATGGGGGCAGCGCCCGGAGACCCGGGCTGGCTTCTTTGGGGTCCTGGTCTGTGAGCCCATTTAGTGGGACCTGCGTCAGGTGTAAATACATCTGGCAAGGGTTGCACTAGGTCCCGCCTGACCTCGTCGCCTTTGTTCTTTAACTTGATAGGTTCCTGGACAGCCCCGCCGGCCAGTGCTGGCTTAAAGACGCTGCTCCCCGTGCCATCTTTTGAAGGTGAGAGATTATCATTTTCACGTTTGTAAGACCTCTCTGATGGAACCCAGCACAGAGTAAATGAAGCATAGGAGTGTGTTAGTGTTTCCTATCCCCATTTATTCCATAAATATTTATTGAGGGCACACTATATGCCAAGCCGTGTTTTATGCACTAGAGATAAATGAAAAAAAAAAAAAAGACAAAAATCCTTGCTCATAGAATGCAGTGGTTTGGTGGGATATCAACACTAGGTCTTACCACAAGCATATGACTGATGGTCAACCCCACCCAGAGCCAATTGGTCTCAAATTTGAACTTTTTATGTTCTCCCCAAATGAGGTTTTACATATATAGAGTCATTTAAAAATATTATGTGAAAAACATTAATTTGCTAAATATAAACATTTAAGGTATGCCACAATTTATCTTAAATGTGATTTACATTCTTTAATCTACTCAAAATAATGAAAGGGATCTGGATCTCTGAGGGTCTTATCTTCTACACATAACTGTAAAACTACTATATACTGTGGAAGTATATATTGACTTATAGGTGAAAGAAAGCATTACTGAGTTCTTCAGTAGCTGCATAGAGAATGGCAGGGGGTGGGCCAGTGGGCAGTTGGGGAAGAGTTTCTGTAACCCTGAATAGTGTTTTTCATTATAAACATTTCATTTTGACTCAATGAAAGAGCAATGTTTGTTTTACTACAGAAATGTTTACAATGACAGGTTAACATTTTTTTTTTCTTAAGCTGTCAAGTAGAGATGATACTTGAAGAAGATGTAGCATGCCTGGCTTGCAGTTGTTCCCACTCATCCCCACCTGGCACACTGTTGTATATTCCAGGATCCATGTAGGTCCTAGCATGAAAAGCCCCTGCACATATAAAGGAAAGAGTACTGATAAAAGGATTCCTAGGTTGTATGTTTTCCCAGCAAGAAAGTGGCAGAGCTGGAGAAGTTAGATATTTTCATGTATGATATAGTATTCTTTCCACCACCTTCATTCACATTAGAGAAGTATAGTATTTAAAAAAAAAAAAAAAAAAAAAAAGGCAAGAAAGAAAAAAAAAATCATAATGTCTGGGTTTAAATCATGGCTCTGCTGGGTGGCCTTGACCAAATAATTAAAAGTCTCTAAAGCTTTGGTTCCTCTCTTATAAAATGGAGCTAAGAATACTATCTACCTAATGTTCTGTTTCTTGACCTGGATGCCAGTTCTGTGGATGTGTTCATGTGTTTACTCTGTGATAAGTCACTAAGCTACATGGTTTTGATTTGGCCCTTTTATTCATGTGTTAAATTTTAATAAAAATTCAAAATTTTAAAAAAAGGAAGCCCTGAAAATATATATACTAATGCTATAAAGTTGTTTTAAGGATTAGATGAGATAAATGCAGGTAAAATATTTAAGTCAATGTCCAGCGCACAGTAAACACTTAAAAAAAAAAAAAAAAGTGTTATTCTGACAGTGTATTCTTTCACCTGTTATTTTTCTAGAAAAAAAACAAATCCTTTGAGACATGGTTTTACTTATTCTTAGTTATTCTGTGCTCCTTTTAGATGTTTCCATTCCTGAAAAGCCCAAGCTTAGATTTGTTGAAAGGGCACCACTTGTGCCAAAAGTGAAAAGAGAACCTAGAAACTTGAGTGACATTCGGGGACCTTCCACTAAAGCCACTGAATTTACAGAAGGCAATTTTGCAATCTTGGTAAGTGAGTTTGGCAAAAAGTAGCTTCTGGATGGAAGCCAGGGATTAAACAAAATCTCAAACTCTTGAGTTAATTCTAGTTTCTTCCTCATTTGTTAGGAGAGCTGTCGTCACCGGTTCTTTAAATTGATGTGCACAGAGGTTGCTGGATTAGGACTTGATACCAGTAGCTACACAATGGGTGTGGACTAGAATTTATTCTCCTTTGAATAGCCAGTGATGTTTTGAAACATCTTCATGCAGCCTGCGTGACCAGCCTCTGCCAGCCTTTCAGAACCCCATGCCCACTCTCCTCAGTGCTCATTCTACTCCAGCCACAATGGCTTTTATTCAAACTCACTGAACCCTTGGCTGTGTCAGGACTGTCACCTGTACTGTTCTTCAGCCTAGAACACCTTTCTCTCTTTTCCCTTGACTAGTTCTCCTTACCATTCTGGCTTCAGCTTTAAATGTCACCTCCACAGAGAGGCCTTCCCTGGCCATCTAATGAAGTGAGTCCACCCTTGTTCTCCTTTATCACTGTGTCCTAGACTTTTCCTCCAAAGTACTTAATTATAAGTGTATTTTATTTTCACATGTGTCTTCGAAGCTACAGTTACTACAAAAGGAAATACAAAATCCCATAAAAGATACCTAAGTCCCTGTGTGTTTCTAATTCTTTCATTCACTTTTAGGCACTCGGCGGTGGTTACCTCCATTGGGGCCATTTTGAAATGATGCGCCTGACAATCAACCGCTCTATGGACCCCAAGAACATGTTTGCTATTTGGCGGATACCAGCCCCTTTCAAGCCCATCACCCGCAAGGGTATCGGGCAGCGCATGGGGGGTGGCAAAGGTGCCATTGATCACTATGTGACACCCGTGAAGACTGGATGCCTCATAGTAGAAATGGGTGGGCGTTGTGAATTCAAAGAGGTACAAGGTTTCCTCAACCAGGTTGCCCACAAGTTGCCTTTCCCAGCAAAGGCCGTGAGCCGTGAGACTCTAGAGAAAATGCGGAAAGATCAAGAGGAAAGAGAACGTAACAACCAAAACCCCTGGACCTTTGAACGCATAGCCACTGCCAACATGTTGGGGATACGGAAGGTACTGAGCCCATATGATTTGACCCAGAAGGGGCGATACTGGGGCAAGTTTTTTCTGCCTGGGCGAGTGTAGTGAGTGTGAGAAACAGCTGTTGAGTGAGGGGAAGAATCTGCATTTTAATCCCCATCAGCTTACCTTTAAAAGCTTTGGGTAGTCCTTGTCATAACTAAAGAGCAGCATATGAGAAGGTGGTTTTGGGGGGAAAAATGTAATTATCTGTAGTTTTTTTTTTAAAGTACTTTATCTGAATATTAAAGTTTGAGCAATAACTCAGGAAATAACTTCTCATTGGTCACTCTTAGTGCCTCAGGTGGTTCAGGCAGGCTTGACTGTTAGGAGCTCCGATTCTTCAGGTATGAGTGTCTACAGGCTGAAAGTAAATGTTTGCATCTTCCACCTCTGATGAAAGTCAGACATAATGTCTATACTGCCTTTTGTATGTACAATCTCAGGAGCTTGTTTCTGACATTTTATTAGTTGCAAACACAAACTCAGTAATGTTTTTGGAATAACAAAGAAGAAACGACAGTAAGTAGGTTAACCGATTCAACATATTTATTGATGCCCAGCTATCCATCTTCTCACAATCTTGAAGTGAGGGATGTTGGACAACATTCTTTACCTTTTAACAAAAAGAACTAATAAAAAGAAGAATTGAAATTGTGTGGCCTTTCTTAAGTCTGAAGTTCTTTGAAGATAGTGAGTGTTTGGTTCTGTCTTTGTGTCCCTGAAGGATCTAGTGCAGTCCATATTATCGCACAGCACTCTACTGGTGGATGAATGAGGGCCCTGTGTGATTCAAATACCCATGGTCCTTGTTTCCCTTTAACAAGATTAATCTGTTTTTCTGAAGTGCCTAGCAGTAGTCTTTATCCCCTATTCAAAATAAAGGAAATACAAGTTGATAAAAATATTAAACCATTTACTTCTGAAAGAAAATGGGTAGAAAGCACACTGACTAAAATGTAATTTTTCTTAACCCATTTTCACTTTCTTAAAAAATAAGATCTCTGGCAAAATAAGAATTTAATTTACTCTCAGAGGTACAATTTATCTAAACAGTTGTGTGGTCCTCAAGAGTTGTAATGTAACTAATCACTAGTAAGTTATTTTTATTAAAGCTTATATTCACATGGCTTTAAAGTTGCACACACCTAAACCTTGACTTGGGGGCAATATTTGGAACAGTTTCTTGACACAAATTATTGGCCAACAAAGTCAGTTTGAGCTAGCAGCATGAATCAGATAAGTAACATAAGCGATATACCTCATTTTGCCAAACCCTTTCTCACCTAATATCTTAATCTAGTCTTTGTTATGGTTCATAGTGTATCTGTGTTATAAAGTGTACTGATGACTTGCAAGCTAAATCATAGTATAAACCTTTGGTCTCTGGATTTAGTTACTGAACCTCAATCCTGAATCCAGCCATCACTGAGTGAGAAGATATCAATAGACAGTAGAACTCCACCACCACCCATAGAAAAAGCACTTTAAAATATATGTTGTGGTAATTGTGGGGGCTAGGAGACCTGTTGTAGCATTTTTACATAAATGGGTCAATCCATTCCCAGGCAGCTTTACACAGCCTAAAAAAAACCATTCCACCAATGATGACTTAAAGGATTTGAGTCAAATCCAAGGACTTTTCCATGGGTGAAATCAGAGTTTAAGTATAATTTTAGGTAATTAAATTCTCACATGTTTATTGAGGACTAGTAAGTGGCAGGCACTGTGCTAAAGTATTGGGGATACAGCAGTGTACAAAACAGGCAGGCTGCTGCTGCTTAGATACTCTTCACTCTAAGACTGCTATTGAACCCGGAAGAAGGAAGTAGATGTAGGGTTGATTAGGTGTGAGTCCTAGAAAGAGAGTTAAAAGCAGAAGCAACAAGTATCTTGATCTTACTGATCAATTTATAGCAGTTAAAATAAGATCCTATTGAACTGGGTGTGATAACAATACCTGACTCTTCACAGTTATACCTTGGCTTAAGGTATAGCAGGCCTTAAGTTTCATTTCCTGAACAGGTACTCATCATTTGTTTTCTTCTCTGCCTTGCAGTTTCTTCTTTGAATCCATCAGTCTAGTCAGCTTTATATAGCTGAGCTCCCTGACCCCCACCAAATTATGTATTTTCACAAGCCTGTTCTTTTAATAGGCAATAATTTTTAATGGGTAGTTGATTATTGCCCTGTGTCATGAAAGACTGAAGAGGAATAGCTGTTGAGGAATCTGCAGTGGAGAAGTGATGGCACCACAGAGGTGCAAGAAGGATTAGAAATGCCAGTTGAGGATCCATCTCAGGGCTGGGGAAAGAATAGAATGGAGGAAAAAAAAAAAATCATAGATCACATAGTGTGGTGATCAAGGTCAGCATCACCAGTCCCTCTTCTGCAGGACTTGTCCTGACCTTGCAAAAGAGGAAATGTATTTACTTTGGGTCTACAGTTGGCCCTCTTCCAAAGAGGAAGAACTAATTCTTACTCCTTTTGCCATTCCCAGATACCAAGGCCCAAGTTCTGCAGCAGGAAATTGACATTCCTGACCTGTACAAAGCATTCTGCTAGCAGACCTGATCATGGACCAGATTGTCACATTTGTCTCTCCCCATCTACTTACTACCAACTCATTTTTCTCTCTATGAAATGTCCCTTTCCTTAATTTTTCCAACTTATATTTCTTCCAGCACCTAATCCCACCCAGTTTAGGGCACCTGGTGACAATGAATGATTCCAAGATATACACAAGTTTCTAATAGCAGATTTGGCCCTCCCCAGAGACGGCTCACCTTTCTTAGGCAAATATGCCTCCAATGGTAGAGGCTAAGATGATCGCAAGGATAACACAGCAGATCATGATCATGATCTTCTTCTGCTCATCCAGACAAGAAAAGAAAAGGCATTATGAGAAGCAACATCACTATGCAGTTATCAAGTTCCAAAGGAAGGGAGACAGAACAGGATCTGGACAAAGAAGAGTATATGGAGAAAAAGGGAGCATCAGAAGGAAAAGGAAGATGGATTTGGCTTCTAGAACCCAGAATGTAATCAAAATATTCTTTTCAGGTGAGTGAGTGAAAAATCAAATCAACAGGAACCTCGGGATGTAGTATGTTGTTCTGCCTTCCCAGATACCATCACAACAGAAGTCCCCCATTTCCTTCTTGAGCCAAATACTCATTCAGTGAGTGAACCAAATTACTTGGGGGAGCTCCCCAAATCTGAAACTCAAGATATCATTATAATGAATTCTTTCAGAATTAAGCCACTTTTAAAGATTAGACCACTTTTGACCCATTTGGTCCAGCACATGGTTAGAAAGATTTTAATTCCCTCCCTAAACCTGAACAAAACCACCACATGGTGGCACCCAATCACTAAGTGTATTGCAGGGAGACAGAGCCAGAACTGTTTCACAATCAATATAAAGTCATTTATTTTTAAATTAGAAATAAAATAATCAAGTTTACATTTTTAAAAAAATAACAAACAACAACAAAATCCTTCACACATCATGTTCCAAAACATAAGCCCCAGGCCTCCATCTCAGAGGAGATCAAAAGCCCGTGATTAGAGCTTGTCTCCCCTTGTTGCTAGGGCCAATTCACTGTCTGACATCATAGCCTTGGGCAAGAAAGGCATCTCCTTGGCTCTGTCAGAATGCTGGGCATGACTGGGAAGGGTAGCCCTTGAAAAGGAAGCTAATGGGAAGTGCCTGGATTAGGGTGTTCACCCTCTCCTAGAAAGCATTAAAGTCAAAGCTGAAATATACCTGGTACCCCAAATGAGGGAGACTGGCAGAGACCAGCAGGGAATATAAGGGGCTTACCACTGGGTCAACACAGTCACTACACTTGAAAATTTCCAAGCCTTTTGCTTCCTCCACAGTATGATTTGGGGGAGACAGAGAAACTGTCAAGCTCATTAGCCTGATAGCAGGAAAAGCCACTCAGTAGTCTTTGGTCTCCCCCAAACTACTCTACCCTGGACATAGGACATCCCATAAGTCACCTGAATGACACCAAATACCGTGGGATATTCTCAGGACAAGCCTAGCCTAAACAGCAGGTAGCAAGGTGTCATCATACCGTCTAGCTGCTAAGCAGAACAACTAAATGGGGATCAACTTAGTCTTCATCCCAAAGATCTATGATATTTCCAGTACTCATCCAGAAATCAGATTTCTTGATGACATGGTAAAATCAAATAGCTACTGTGGTTCATTAGCAGGTGGGCACATGTCCTTTATCTAATTTTTAGCCTATCTCAAGGTTATTTTTTTGAGGTCATAATGTTCTCCACTTATAGTTTCCTACTTCCTGAGACAATGCATATATGTACACACACACACACACACACACAATTATAAAAATATATCTGGAACATATGAAATGAGTGACTGAATACTTGCACCACTCGTGTGAAATATCTCCACGGCCTAAGTCTCAAGTACCTTGTCCCTGGCCTACTTTTAAGTCTCTGGTTATTTTTGGCCTCAGAGCGATGGCATCACTCTCTAAAGGAACAGCCAGTTTTCAAGACTCAGACATGGAAACAAATATCCCACATCCTCAGCCTTTGCAAATGGCAACCTTAAGATGACTGCATCATCCTAGTCCCTCCTTGAGAGAACACAACATAGACAAAGATTGAGATTGGCCTCCAAGCTGAACACCAAGAGCTTAATTCCAGATTCAATTTCAAAGAAGTCAGCTTCTCAAGCCAAAATGATATTTGCCAGTCCCTCATGTTTTCAGGACATAGTGACAACAAACTGTAAGGACTGGCATCTTGCCAGGCAAAGACTCAAATTCAAGCCTTATTGTTGCCAAACTCAGAAAAATCCCCACAATTTGCTAAAGATACCCCTCAAAATATATATATATTGCAATTTCTAGGAGAACACTCCATGAGGTAGAAAATACAGCACCTTGGGAGGGTCTCGGACAAGCTCTCCAAGGTGCAAGGGCTAATTTGACACACCCGAGGGAGGAAAGAGAAGCTGGGTCAGTTCCTACAATCCAGGAAAGAAGATACTTCAGAGTTGGTGGGGCAGGAGAAGGCTTTGAGGAGAACTCAGGGTTGCATCAGGCAGATTAGATTCCTCCAGGGCTACACGGCTTGCTAGGTCAGGTCCAAAGACAGTTACAAGGAAACAAAGGAGTAGGTTCCACTCATGCTCAGGAAGGCCATTCAAACTCCAGTTCCATCTGAGGACAAAGGTGGCCACGCCAGGCTGGAGTAAAATCAGGTTCTAAGAGAAGTATGGGAAGAAGGAGCTAATCAGTGCACAGGATGATGGTGAAGAACAGGTGAAATTAGCTCAGACCCAGAAGGTGGAGAGGAAAGATCAGAAATAAGTGGAAAAAGGCAATGGAAAAGTCAACACTCAAGCTGTAACAGCCGATATACATACCCAATGCAGGACCTGGAATTAAATATCCCTGTATAGGGCACAAAAAGCCCTGTTAGGAGAGGGAAAAGAACAGAAAAATCTCTGAGAATTTTATAAACCTTCACACAGGCTGTCACATAGCCAGGGAAGGACTTGCCTATGGGGAGGCACAATCACTGGTTGCAAACACCTGTTCTCTCTGCAGACCCCCACATTAGCTCCTCTCTTCAAGCTTCAGAGGCTTTCTGGTACGGAACCTTCTTCCCCATGACTCCCTCCCTTCACTTGGAAGGCAGAAGGGCTCAGTAAAGGAGAAGTTCAGGGGTCAAATTATGGTTGTGCCACTGTACTTGCTATTTAGCCTCGGGCAAGTTTCTTAACCTCCTTGAGCTTCAGAGTTTCCCCATCTGTAAAATGGGGATGATGATATCTATTTAAGACAGCAGCTACCACACAACCAGGAAGTATAAGTGTAGATTGTCTTCCTTCGCTCCTTTTCAGAGACCACTCCCCCTCAGGCTACAGGAAGGAAAAGGGAGTCCAGACTGAAGTAACCATCAGTCTTGTCTTTATTAGAAAATATGGAACAAACTACGGTTAGAGACAGGCTTAGTCATCTAAAAACAATATATTCATTGGTCTCCTCATCTTAAAAAAAATAGTTTACATTCTGAATTCCTTGAATCAAGAATTCCTTGAATCAAGAATTCCTTGAAGAATTTGATAGACATCTTTCATCCAAAGATACAGAAAGATATCAAATATTAAACCTTTAATTATTATAATTTTAACAATCTTCCCAATGAAATGGTTAAGAGTCAGAATGAAGCTCAAAATTTATAAGCAAAAAACTTTAAGGACTAAATACCAAGTGCCAGGTCCCAGTACAAACAAACAAAAAACAAGCAATTATTTGTCTCCGAGAGGTTGACTACCTCTTTGCTGTTTCTCTCTCAAGAAATAGCTGACTGCTTAGTGCTATCATGATCTGACTTTCAGAAACCCTGGTCACATGGAGGGAGGAGAAAGGAGAAGAGGCGCAAAGAAGCAAAAACAAAGCGAAGCAGCAGCCCCTGGATAGCAGATTATCAAGTCTTAAAAATGTTTATATCCATGACCTCAGTAATCCCACTTACAGAAATTTATAATAAAGAAAAAATAGATATGCAGAAAAATATTACGTAAGGCTAATCATACTGTCATTTATAGCAAAGCAATAATAACTAAATCTCTAAAGAACTGGGAAAATGTTAAATAATTGAAAGTATATCCACCATCTAAGGTGTTAAAAGTTAGATTTATGAAGAGATTTTAGTGATATGGAATGAGGCTTACAATTTTGTAACTGGATACAAAACTATGAATAATATAGTCTGAATTATATAAAACTGGGTGGTGAACATATTACTAGGTTAACAATATTAAAATTATTTTTATATTTTTCTGTATTCATATGAGTTTTTTAACAATGTATACTATATTTTGTTCAGAGAAAAGTATTTTAAAAGCCATAAAGATGTTAACAGTCCCAATAACTAAATCATTGTTGTCATGCTACTGCTATACACATGAAGCCCTGATTCAGCAGTAAACTCTATTCTTTTCACCAAATTTTAAAGAAACTGATGGTCTAAATATCCTCTAAGATTCTCCAGATTTTGTAGATAATAATAAATGACTACCCTGCTATACAAAGAAAAGCTAAGATGTAGTAATGAACCCTCCAAAGTCCACTATTAGCTATGTGAACTTGGCCCTGTTACTTAAGTCTGACTTTCTTCATCTGTAAGAGGGAGACAATAGTAGTTATCTTATACAAGTGTTGGGAGGATTCAGTGAAATAATGTGTATAAGGTGATCAGTCCAATGCAAACACTCAGAAATGTTAGCTACTACTATCATTCAAGTGCTAACCAGTCAGCTATCCGCAAAACCCTCAGTCCCAAATCCCAATTCAGAGCTTCATTTACACAGAAAAGCATACAGAAAGCAAAGCCTAACATCCATGAAAGCCAGAGAGAATTCAGAAAGCGCCATGCTTGCTGAGTAAGGGGGGTCAAAACAGGCTGCTCAGATATGCCAGGGGGAAGTGGTAAAGAGATCACAAGACCAAGAGCAGTGACTAAACACACAAGACAGGAGCAAGCACTGCAGCCAGAACCCAAGAAAAGAATCCTAAGGAGATGAAAGAATCCACAGGCCGCTGAAAGTTTTAGAAAATTCAATGTGTCCAAGGAGGCTCGTAAGGGGAGAGATGTGGAATTTGCTAATTTTCTCACAAGGGAGCCAATTCAGAGTCCATGAGAAGCAAAGAAGCATTCACATACTTACATTTTAGTGCAGCACCCTCTTAGGCTGCCCTTAGTTCAGCCCAACGGAAAGTCCAATAATCAACGCTAAAATGCCCAGCAACACAACCACTATCACAATGATAATTATCAATTTCTGGAGAGAAGAATATGAGAAACAAAAATAAATCATTATTAACAAATGACCAAAAAGAAAAAATAACTCATCCAAAAACCCAGCCCCTCTTACCTCTACCTGGAAAGCATCTAATCACTCCAAATAAGATGTCTACATCTCCACATTAAGATATTATATGAGGATATTTGACATTTCTTAAATTACTTTGTATCTACCAGCTGGCAGCTCACCCTGCAGTCTTGCATATGTCGACAGGTACAGTAAGAGATACTATCCTGGGATCTCCAAGCAGCAGTTGGCCAGGATATAAAATGACTCATTTTTCCCTTTCAAAAGGGATGCAAAGACATTTTAATTTCACATTTCTGTCCATCTCTCCCCTAAAGTACACACCTACCATTACTTCAGGATACTGACTGGGTATAAGAAAGCACAATTATGGTCCTGTTGTGAACTAACCTGGATGCACCATGCAAAATAACTTCCCAGCTCCCTAAATCCCCGCATAAGCAACAGGTAAAATTGGAAGAAAAACAATGAACTGGAAAGCAAAAATACCAGAGCCCAGGAGGAAGAGTCAAAGAATAGTCCCAAAAGCAGAAGCCACCAGAGCTGGATCCCCACAGTCAATGAGTAGAGAAGCTTTGACGTCCTTAAGCAACAAGGACACCAGAAAGATGGGCAAATACAGGGGGGTAGTGGAAAGAGCAAGACTGGGATCTGGATTTGAATCCCAGCTCCTATACCTATAGGTGGCCTGAAGCCAATTACTTAACCTCTGACCCTCAATCATTCACCTATAATGTAGAAATAACAGATACTTCATAAGATTTTGTAAAAAAGATTTTGTCAAAAAAAAACATTATAAAGAAATAATGTTTATATAGCAATTAGCACCGTGCTGGGTACATGACAGAGTAAAAGGGGCAGGGGGAGAAAGGCCTTATTGGGAGACAATCAAGAGAAAGTTTCTAAAGAATAGAAGAGTCAAGTGTAATATCTGAAATGTTCCTGAGTAGTATGCAGGAGGAGATTAACAGCAATATCTGGGCAAGGCTGTGTTCTGTGGAACTGTCTTTCTGGTGTGGGTTCTTGGGTTGAAAGCATGTAAGCCAGATCCATACAAGGCACACCTGGACAGGAAGGGCAGCTAGTCTCATGTGGGGTTCGGATGAGGCCAGGACAGGGAGGGAAGGCACAGTGTCAAGGGCACACAGGTGGGGATGACCAGAGAGAGAAGGACGTAAGCCAGACCAGCTGAGACTTCAGTGCTCACCCTCCGGGCTTCACTCTGATACTTGACAGCCTTTTTGGTATCCGCTACAGCCCGCTCCACGAAGCCCACTGACTGGTCCATGTTGTTCTCAATACGGTCAATCATGGCTCCCTTTCCCCCAGATGCAAGGGTTGGTCACAGCAGAGAACAGAGACACAGAGAGGAACGGCAGAAAGAGCAAGAGACAGCAAGCAAAATGCACTTTGTTCTTGGAAGACAGTGGAGAGTCTCACCTTCCGGGCCTGACTCTGGTATTTCACAGCTTTTTTTGTCTCATCCCGTGCCTTCTCCACGTGGTCCACTGTGTGCATAACATTCAACTCTATGTTATCTAACATCTCACCCTGCAAAGAACAGACACTGGTGAGACCCAACAAACCCACCCCACGACAGACCTAGCTCATCCAGGGAAGGGATTCTCTTTATTATAATCTTCAGTACTAAGGGGAGCACCCAGAAACCTTGAAGTACTGCCTTCCAGAAGTACCCCCATGGGGCACACTCACATTTTCCCTATGATCACCTGTGGTTCCCCACTTCTTGCTGGTGGTCACTCATTCAAGAAACATTCATTGAGTTACTTTTCTGTGCCAGGCACTGTGCTGGGAACCTGAATCACACTGTCCAGATGCCTGGTAATTTCATATATATTCTGAGGGCTGCCCCCCCCACCCGCCCCCACCAACCTTTTTTATTTAAGCATGTGGGGAGGAACCAAAATAAGAATATCTCAAGTTCTTAGAGCATCACCAGGATGCTTGCCCCTTCCTGGTCATTCAGACCTGAACCAAGTTCCTTCAGGCCTGAATTGATTCTGTTCACTACTGTAGAACAGTGCCTGGCACATAGTAGGTACTCAATAAATATCTGAGAGTCAGAACATTTGCTTTCTCTAAGAGACACTCCCAGGCCTTTTAAGTGACAGAAGTTGGGTTTACACTAGCTATTTTGTTTGGTTATATCTTCCCCTCCAGACAGTGGTCTCTTAATAGGATTCCCAACCATTTCCTAGCTATTACTTCCTGACAGGGGATTTTGGTCACTCCTCCAGCTAATTCCTGGGCATCTAAGGATGGGAATTGGCCCCACTTACCTAGACCTTCCTCAACCCAACCCCTTCACACTATGACAATCTGTAAACAGAGAAAGGCACTTACCATCACTTGAATCTCAAACCAGTTCCTCGGCAAGGCAGTGTGGGGGAAAAGAAGAGTAGGGATGGAGAGACTTGAGAAATGGTCTCAAAGGCCAGAGGGGGGTGGGGGAGCAGCACCAGGGTCCCGAATAGGGAACTGATGTTAAAAAATCAATGAAGCGGTACTCAGTCCCAAGAGGTTTGAAGTTCTTCCACTAAGGAACCAGTTTTCAACCCTATCCAAGTGGCAGAGCAGCTGGAAGTCCACAGTGACAGCGGCACCCCATGAAACCATGGTCTCTTTTAACCGCATCATTTGAACTAAGAACCATCTGACTATGTGAAACTCACACCATATGCAAGTGATATGGAACAAATCCCTGAGCAAGTGTGCCTGAGGGCAAACAAGCTGTCAAACTAAACACTGTGAGTGTTCCAAGTTTTTCTGTAAATATTACTTTGCTGTTTCTTCATTCATTTTGTTGACTGCTTCTTGTTCCTTAACAAAAAAAAGTGCCAATTTTTTTTTTAGAAAAACACGGGAGGATAAAATAAAGATGGAAAACAAAAATCTCTGTTAAACCTGTTTTCACTGTGAACTGGGTAAATGAGCACCTGTTTTCAGTGTCAACAGTAAAGAGTTGCTATCAGGAGACTGTTTTAAGACCTCATTGGACAGAGGTGCGGAGGCCAGAGGGAAGAAGGTACTTGACAGAGCTCGTCAGACCCCACATTAACTAGAAAGAACTGCAAAGCAAAGGGGAAAAGCAAGACTGGCAAGGCCAAGATGGCCCAAAGTGTCAGCATTTGATAGGCGCACACACTTCTCCCTGGGATACTAGAATTCTATTACTCCATTATGCCAATTCCCAATGGTTCTCCCACCCGCCTCGCTTGGTTTCCAGGATTCGTAGTCATACCATTCCCCACTGTTCTCAGGAGAGTATGAGCTCTTCTCTCCTCCCTTCCCACCGGGGACCCACGGCTGTTACCTGATTCTCCACCAACATGGCGATGTCCATAAACATGTCGTGGAGCTCCTTGATGCTGCTCTCCAGCCTCACAATGTCCTTGTGCCTCCCCTCAATCTCGCTCAGGGCTTGCCTGGAAATCTGGGAGTCGATGATCTACAACAGGCCACGTGCAGACAGACCATCAGCCAACCCTTCAGTGAAGGCCTTCCCCACTGCCGCAGCCCTCACACCTGCTCCCCCTCCTCCAACTGTAGCTCACCCCTCACTTGCTAAACCACGTGGTGCTCCAGAGTGGCCTCCCCTCTCTGTGATAGGGGTCTACATCCGTCCTAGCTCCCAAATCACTCACCCCAGAAGTGAAGATGGCAGGGTTCCCACTCTCCAACATCTCCTCCAGCTCCTCATCTGTTGTCTTTTTGCCAGCTTGATTGATAAAAAGGTAGCAGGTCAAACATAAGACCAACAGACCATTTCAAAAGTTCCCTGAATTTTAGAAATATAGTGACTTTGCTGTAAAGACCATGGTCTTTACAATACTCCCCCCTACAGCCTCCTAATTCATCTCTCGTCTGAGTTCTCCCAATATCTAATCCATCCTTAAAATTATCAACACGTATCTTCCAAAGCACAAATTTCATTATATTCCCTCCCAGCTCAGAATGTTTACTAGCCCCATCATGCTGCCACAGAGTCCAAAGCCCTTAGGACAACATGCCAGTGGCTGCATGAATGCCCCCTCAATCCATCCTTAACCTTATATTGCTGCTCCCAAACACAACTTTTCCCCAGGTCCTAGCCAACCTGTCACTCCTAAACACACTTGCTTTGGCCTGATTACATCCTTCATACAGTTTCACCCACTTGAAGCACATTCTATCCTGCAGTGCCCTCCCTTCCACATAACTAAATTCCCAAAGGACATGGCTTTATTAATTTCTTTATTCCTCATAGCACCACACCTTTTATTTCATAAATGTTCTTTGCTGTCAGTCAGTCAGCAAAAAGAGCTAATGAGTCCACAGGAGAGCAGCTGTTTGGCAGGTGTTTCTCCTGTAGCTGGATCCCATAGGAATAAAATTGCTTGGGTCTGATAAACATTGCACCACTTCTCCGCCTAAGGCACAGCAGCCTGGAGGTGCCAGTGTTACAAGTTCTATTGTGGGCTTCGGCACAAAATATGACACAGAAGCCACAAGTGGGTTGCTGCCTGTTCTCCCCGGCTCTCTCGGCTTGGGATGCACAACCACGACGCCAGAAAAGGTAGAGGGACACAAAGCAAACTTTAAACGCATACTGATTTCAAGCTGCCGCTGGATTCGCCCTTTGCTGCGTTCACGGAAGTCCACCTGAGCCTCATTGTATTTAGTCATCACCTCCACGAACTTCCGGGAGAGGACGGAGTGCTGTTGGAACAATGTAAAATGCAGTAAGCCCCTGGGAAGTAGAGGAAGGGGAGTGTCTGTGACTGCTGGAGAACCCAGCCCCATCAGCACAGTCGAGTCTGCAGCACCGGACTGGGAATCAAAAGAGCAGGTATAAGACTCAAATTTCCTAGCTTTCCTCCATTGGGAGAGTCAACTGACCTTTCCAAAGCATACTTTCAGTATCTGTTTACCTGCCCTGCTGACCTCACACGGTAATTGTGAGGCCAAAGGAGAGAGAATCTCAGAGTCCTGTGTCCACATGGACTCTGCATTTTTCTGGCCTCACCCTTGGCTTGCTTTCTAAAGCTGCCAGACTCCCTTCCCACATCCAATACCTGCCTAAGATCCTTCAGTTTTTAGTCTAACTGATCTCCCCCTAACTCTTCTTGCTTACAGCTAGACACATTCTTTCAACAGCCATAAGATTACTCAAATCTTCTTAAGAGTTTTTATTCCTCATCCACCTCTCAGCATCAAGCCCTACTGATTTTTCCCTTGCAAAATCACCAATATTTATACTTTTTCTAATCCCATTATCACTATGTAAATTCCGACTGAAATCAATGCAAAAATCTAACCTTGCCTCTTCCCCAGTCTGATTGAGATTTCAAATGGCTACCAGATTATCTTCCTAATATACTGAAGTAAATGCCCATCTACTTGACGATATCTAAATAGTTAACCTGTATTCAAAGACCTGTGGAACTGGCACTTGACCTACTAAAACTTCAACAACAAATAGCCAGATAGGCTATTCTCTTTATTATCTGCCCCTGGCCCCTGACTCCCACCCCCACTACCACCCACCTGCAGTGCTGCCACCACCACCACCAAGACCACCCCTCCACCCCTCCACCCCGCTACACACAGCTCCTGCCCCCATGGCTCTTAGAAAGAGGAAACTCTAGCCTGAGCCATCTGTGTTGTCACTCTTACACCATCCAAGGCCCAGCCTCCTCTGGCTACCCCTGTTTCTTCTGGAGATCTTTTAATACTGAGAGCACCGGGCATTTGATTCTATGTCTTCTGACACTGTTCTCCTACTGGGCTTTGGGTATCATTTCCTTATGGCACTTCAATGTCATGGCAGTCTTTAAGGGCAAGGATCGTACCTTTGATGACCCCAAAGTACCCAGCTCCAAACTGGAGACCTGATGACTTAGAACTTTTAGAGAGAGATGACAGAAGTGTCCTTATCTGTAAAACAAGGGAGGCATACTAAAGGTTTAAGCTGTGCTCCAAGGAACCTTAGTTCTTCTGAAGTCTTCTTAGAGGATGGTGTGAGATGGGGACCACACATGCTAAATTCCAGCCCTTACCCCTGGCTCCAATCTGGGCAGCTCCCCTTTACCAGTTCTTTTAATTGGGTTCCAAATAAAAATTGTATCAAAAAAAAAAAAAAGAAAGAAAGAAAAAAAAAACTCTACAGCTAGACAATAATGACAAAAATAATTGAAAGACTGGACTAGATGATTTTTAGACCAGGGAAAATCTCACCTGGGATTTCCGTATCCGAAGGTCTGCCGAAGACCGGACGTCATCTTCTTCAATATGCCTTTCCATGCCTTCAGAGGACAGAAGGGTTATTCTAGCCACACATCTGCTCCTCTCTTCTAAGGAACACACTATTCAGTGCAAATCTCCTCTTTTGTTCTCACACACCCAGCCCGTGTAGATGTAGCAACAGAAAGATGCAATTGTGCAAAGTCAATTCACAGGTAAGCTTCATTCAATGAGGTTTACTATCACCTCTTAGCAGAGGTCTGGACCACTAAGAAACCTAGGCTCAAGTCCTTGTCATGCTGCTTACAAGCTCTGTGACTACGGGGAAGCAACTTAACCTCTCCTGTGTTCCAGTCCTCTAATCTGTAAAACGGAGTAAATCACAGTACTTCCCTCATGATTCCAAAGAGAAGATTAAATGAGAATGCACATGAAGTGCTTAGCACAGTGGCCAGCACACTATCATTGTTATTACTGGATGCTGCTACTAAAGACCTCCCACCTCCATCCCCATGAAAACAGGTATTGTGATTTGTTTTGTGGGAAAAAATGAGCAACTCTCTGACCAATAGCATGAAATACAATGGGCCAGAGTGAAGGCTATCCCCATGGAACTAAAGAAACCTGTTGGGCCCCCATGAGGATGAATCGATGACAGTGGCTTCACTGACCTCTAAATAGATGGGAGGGGGTATGCCTGGCCCACCAAGCAATATCTCTAGGCTGAAAAAAAATCTTGCATTTATGTATCTATAAAATCACTGTTCAAATGTGTGTAGATGCTGGGGAATCTAGGGACCAGTGAGAGAAAAGTCAAGGGCCTAAGTTAAGGAACCAAATCACATAACTGCTCAATAGCTGAGAGGACACTTTAATTCTTGAGGCCTCTCATTCCTGGACTCTTACAACTACAGTCAGTATTCAAGGAAAGGTAAATTTCTGGGCTTACAGTAGGTCATTCAAGGAACAGTAATCCAATCACAAGCAAAGATGAAAGAAGTGGTGTCACCTCCATCAAGAGTGTCAGAAAGAGTTGACCCTGGAGATGTGAGATAGCTGTGGGTGGGGACTGGGTTGTTCCCTTCAAACCCTTCTTACTCTTCAGCTTGTTCCGGACACTGTTGGCCCTTTTCTTGATCTCAGCTGTGAGCTGCTCCAGGTCATCCTTGGTTTCTAGGTAAACAAAGGCGTGTAGAATCAGCAAAAAAAGAAAAGAAAAGACTCAATGCTATGTGGGTACTGCTATGTGGGCTATGGCAATCAGCAGAGGTGGGGAGCTTTCTCAAGCACCCATACTCCACAACAGTGATTGTCCAGGTGGGCTTCCCAGACACCAGCTATTAGAACCACAGAGGGAGCTTATTTTTAAAAGGCATTCTCCAAGCACCCCAGCCAAGACCTACAGGATAAAAACACCCAGGATTGGAGCCCAGGTATCTGCCTTCTTAATAAGACTTTCCAAGTAATTCTCCAGCACACAAAGTTTTGAGAACTTTGCTTTTAGAAGAAACAATCTTGTTTACCATGAAGGTTTCAGCTCAAAAGGTAGGAGAAGGTTTAGTGGGACTTCTGGGGAAAAGAGATTTCAACTAAGGCTCACCAACCTAGAACCAAGCATATATTTACAATATACTTACTATATGCTCAATGCCATGAGGATGTATGGAGCAAAATGAGTATTAGTTAGACCCATTCATTCAGAAATCATCCTTAGGCACCTACTATAGGTTGGCACTGAGTTAGAAACTAAGGAACCAGAGAGAAGATAGAGATCCTGCCTTCAAAGTATTTAGGGTCCAGTGGGGGACAAAGGAAAAAAAAAATCAGCAGTTCTAAGATGCGTTGTGGAGTAAGGGATGAGTTCTGGTCAAGCAATGCACAGGTGGTTAGCAGCCTGAAAGAATCTGGAAAGGCTTCTGAAAACAGTGAGTAGGATTGAGTTTTGAAGAATGATGAAGATTTAGCCAGGTAGATAGGGAGACTAAGAATGTGGGTCTCAGAGAGAAGGAATGATATGCAAAAGACATGAGGGAAGAAGCATTTGGGGGAGAACCAGAGTTTAGTCTGGCCAAAGTACAGCTATCATGGGGGAGGATGGGAGGAGAAAAGAGTGGAGAGGAAAGCAGGAATGTGACCATGAAAATTCCCATGTGCTCTGCTAAAATGCTTCAGTTTTACTCTTAAGATAATAGAAAGCTACAGAAAACTTTAAAGAGTAGAATGATAGGATCAGTTTTGCTCCCTGCCTTAAGGAACCTAAAATATAGTTCTAAGCCCTATTCTAAAAATGTGGAACAATTAAGGGGGAGCGTTTTCCTTGTAAGTGGTCACAAGCGGAAGCTGAGGGATGGGATAGATTGCTGTGGACCTGAACCACTGGAACGTTCCACGGAAAAAATGAGAATTGATCTGGGTCTTGATGGATGGGTAGGATTTGGGAAGGGGGATGGGAAAAGCATTTCAGGAAGGGGAAAGAGCACAAGCAAAGGCTCAGCAGTGGGACAGAGCACGGGAAATGTGAAAAGCAGTGAGAGTCACCAGCAGGCATGAGAGGGTCTAGCTAAGAAGTAGAAGGTTTAGCTAAATGGTTTGAGTGGGACCATGAGGAGAAAAGCTAACTTACGGCTGGGCAGTGTGAGCTTAATTGAGGTAAAGGAAATAGGGAGATGATACGGTGAGCACATGAGAGTAATAGAATGTGTTCACTCCCCTGCTGTTCGTAGAAGGGAGGGAAACAAGTCTGGCTCAGGGTCATCGCTGGGTGACTCAGTTCTGAGCAAACACTCACTTGGCTCTGGAATTGGTGCAGAGAGAATGATGCTGTACAGTTTCTTAGCCTCCTCCACATGCTCTGAGATCTTGTCAATGTTGAGCCGAGTATCCTCAATCTACAATCAGAAGGAGAATAATCTTTGTCATCAAAGAGGAAGAATATGTCCACGACTGATATAAATGCTTAGCAGAGCTCCCTGGTGACAACTGTCCACTTTCGGGGTTGGCAGAAAAAGATGATGACTAAAAATTCTTGTGCTGCCCGGTGAGTGCCCTTTCCATATAAACCAATCTCAACAGAACAGTCACAAAAATCCATACTCATTTCTCTCTGAAAGGAATACATCTGCAACCTTGGATGGGAGCATTCAGGCCAGTCAAGAAGATCTAGGAAAATGCATGAATGATAATCACAGGGAAGGGTCAGATAACCTTATCAGACAGATCCCACCCAGAGTGAGAATAGAAGACAATGGGGGAAAGAGGGGGAAAAAGGAAGGAAAGAAAGAAGTAAAGGGGAGAGAACAAACCTAGGGAGTAAAAAACAAAGAGGTAAGAATGAGAGGAAAAAAGAGACAGAAACAGAGAGAAAAAGAAGAGAAAAAGAGAGGCTAAGCCATAACCCTATCTCAGGAGACAGCCTGTGCTGCTCTCACTAGCTGACTCCCTAAGAAAAACCAGGACCCAGAAGCTCAGAACCACAGACAAATCTCTGCACATTCTTAAGGTTTCTGATGGAGCCAGATGTGTATCAAAATATTTCCAGCAGCACTCCATTCCCAGATAGAACACCACCACAAGACATTGCTGCAGGAGGATTAAGGACAGCAAGAGTCTTCAACACCCTCTTCAAGAGCATGGGCCACTCCTGGCACCTTGGCAAGGTCCTAGTGCACAAGCAGAAGAGACCTCAACGTCCGCAGTGTCTATCCACCTCACTTCCAACACTGGAAGAACGTCAACACTGGAACAATTAACAAACAGAAGTGATAAAATACCATACATGGGCTCTTAACATCTGAGATGCAATGAAAATACAGATCAATGTATATCCAGCTTCCAGCATCCCTAACTTTTAGTAAATGATTCTCCTGTTTTTAAAAATCGGAGCATAGGTCTCCAAATTACACAGAATGTAGCAGAAATAAAACATGAATTCATCTAACCTTCAAATCAGTATTTTTGCCACTGGAGCAGGGGATTCCCCCCTCTAAAAATAAATTGGCTTTGATGTGTCATAGTTTGAGAGTAGACAGTTGCTTAATGATATAGAACAAAATTTTAATGTACAAATATCATAAGAGTTTAACTACACATAAAGATATATACACAGACATTTGTGAAGCATTTTAACAGTTTGCAAAACAACCTTCATATAGGCTATCTTATTTATTCCTTGCAGAAATCCACAGGATTGTATTAGTACTATTATTCAAATGAGGAAAATAAAAGTTAAGAAGGTCACAGGTCATATAGCTGGTCATAGAAATAGCAATCAGAAACAGTTCTCTCCAGACTCTGACTGGGATGCTTTTTCCATTAGATCTAAGACTAAATTTTTTAATTCTCCCTACTGTTGTCACTTTCAGCAGAATACTAAGCCTATTCAACTATAGTAAGGGTCTGTGTTACCATGTGAATGCTGGTCATCTCCAGAAGTAAAGCCACCCCAGAGACTGGCCCTTCGATAACCCAGAAATTGTCACCTTAACTTGCCCATCCCCTTTATCTCTCATACTGAACTCAGAAAATATTGCATCACACCATGGTTACCTTCTACCATAGGACTGTCTTGCCAAAGGAATTACACTATTTTAGAAGACTGAAAAAAGGCTTTCCAGAATAAAATATACCAGCCATTTTTAAGTGAGTTTAACACATTTTAACAAGCTACAAGGCTTTAAATTTTGCATGTTCAATGATCAGATGGCTTAAAAAATCTCTTCTGAAATATTTCATAAGCTGAAGAATATCCTGACCCAAAGGTCGGTCAATGGTAGAAAGACAGGAGACAGGAAGTTGCTGGGATGAGACCGCTGGGCCTTACTTCTGGCATCTGGAGAATGGGTAGTAGATGGCCCATCTGGCCCTACTGGACTGGAGAACTGGTCATGGATGCTCCATCCTCAACTTGCCTGCAGGGCTCCCCAGGCTTAGCGAATGCATCCACACTGCTCCCACCCCACCCATCCTCCACCCATCCTAGCTGCTCTCTTTCCTCTGTCCTCAGCAACATCACCATTCAGAGGACTTTCAGGAACACTGATTTCTCAACAAGTTAGTTCACCAAATAATCACTGAACCTCTTTTATCATTAGACTACAGGATGGGCAACTGGCCAATCATAGAGCTTTCTTCTTTGGACATTGCATCTTTGTTTTTTTCTCAGAAGTGCTGGTTTTCCCCAAAGGTGACTTCTAGGTATTTCATGATGGAAGTTACACATGGTTTCCTCTTGTACAATTGCCAAATGATCAAAGAATCATGGGTGGAGGGAAACTAGGAGGAAATCTACACGTGCTGAATCAAAAAGCTCAATGGCTAATTGTCCCAGTGGTTTGTTAGGGGTTTGTTATTTTAAGTATACTGACATTATGCTGCACAGTAATATAATTAAGAACTAAAATATCAGAATGGTACTGGGTCGTTCACAGTACTCCGCGAAGTTGCCATTGCTCTATCCTACTTATACATGAGGACACTGAGGCTCAAAGAGGTGGAAGAACTTACTCAAGGCCATATTGCAGAAAGAGGCAAAACCAAGGTGAACCCAGGCATCTGCTAGATGCCAAACTCTGTTCCCTGAACCAGGTAAAGGTACAGAACCACTACGGCAGTCTCCTCTATCTTATTCAGCCTGCAACATGTTAATGTGCATGTTCAGCTCACTGTTTTTTTTGAGATCTGTTCAGCAGCCTTTCACAGAGCTCATGTACCTTATTTCTTTGTTCCCTAACCATAGATCTCCATAGAGAGCTCTGTATACAAGTGCTCAAGGAATTTTGCTGACCAAGTGACCCAATCCAAAAGATTATTTTTAGATCACCACGCTAAACTTACAGCTAATACATCTCCAATGTCTTCTCATTGTACATTACTTTTTAAACATTTTTTATCTTTTATTTTGAAATGATTTCAAACTTACAATACAGTTTCAAAAATAATATAAAACCCACACAGAGAACTCCAACATACCCCACCCAGATACCCAGATCCACCAACTTTTAAAACTTTGTCACATGTGCTATATCATTCTATTTATCCATCTATCAATCCATCCATCTAAATAAATGATTTGTCAGTAATACAAGAATCCAGATGGTACAGGATTTAAGAAAATAAGCTTAGAGACAGATCGGGTTCAAATTTCAGCTCTACCACTCAGTAGATTTATGACCTTGAACAAGCCACATACCTTCTCTGAGCCCAAGTTCTCTCACCTGAGAAATGGAGATTATCTTAATTCCCACTTCACAGAGTTTTTGTGAGGATTAAATGAGATAAAACATGTCAAAAGCTTAACACAAAGCACATGTCAATAAATGTTAGGTAATGATGATTAAAACAAAAATAGCCAACAATTACTGCTGATTTATTATATGCCAGGTACTATGCTGTGCCTTTATAAGCACATCTAGTTTAATCTTCACAGCAATCCTTACATTAACCAAAGTCTTTGTGATGTCATCAGTAGCCACCCAAGGAAATCAAGGATGGAGGGAGCAAGGCAACCACTCTTCACGCTGGAGGCCAGCCTCATGTAACCAGCTATAATTACCATATTATACTAATCACCATTATCTAACTAAAAATGAGGGAGTTATTTTCAGGCATGGTCTCTTCCCTCTGGACCTCATCAACCAGTTGAATCTAATTAGACAATGGAAAGCAGAGAAGAGTACTTTGGAGAACAGAGAGATTGCCGTGGGGAAGAGTTGAAGATTATCCATTCCGCCTAGGAAATAGTTTCTGCCTCTCCTAAACTCACATGTATCTTGTACCTCTAGTTAAGTACTAATCCTGCATATTTATTTAATGAAAATGTATATGTCACCCCTTTAAAGTGACAAAAGGAATGGGTTTCACAATTCATACAACTTTACCTCCCCCCAAAATAGCACAATACAAAACAGTCCTCATATCAGAGCTGCTCAGTCAAGTCCTATTCAGTCTGTTTTCTTCCTTACTTTGAAAAATAAACACCGATGAGAAGGGAGGGAGACTTTACCTCAGTCAACCAAGTAACAGAAGTCAAGTCCCTAAAGAGTTTCGCCAAGATTGGAACTAGTATTTCAACTCTCCTTTTATGAATGGGGAAAAAAAAAACAATGATCTCAGAGTTATAATGAGGAGAAAGAGAGAAGGAAAACCATGGCCTCTTCCTTCCTCCTTGAGTCTTCTGCCAGTGCCTCCCCTTGTCCAAACACACCAAACGCCAGTTGGCAAGGCACCAGGGAAATGTAGCAAATGGACCTCAGAGCAAACGGGCAAATAACTGGATTCTTGCCTGCCCCACTGAAAAGGCCCAGAAATGCAGGATCTGCCAGCTGGACTAGTAGGTCTCTGTCATCCAAATATTCCACTTCCCGAAAAGGGTGGTATGCCGGTTTGGATGTATTATGTTTCCCAAACCGCCATGTTCTTTGATGTAATCTTGTTGTGGCAGATGTATTAGTGTTAATTAGGTTGGAATCTTCAGATTAGGTTGTTTCCATGGAGATGTGACCCACCCAACTGTGGGTAATACCTTTGATTAGATTATTTCCATGGAGGTGTGGCCCCACCCATTCAGCACGGGTCTTAATTAAATCACTGGAACCCTACAAGAGCTCAGACAGAAGGAGCTCGGTGCTGCAGCTGAGAGAGACATTTTGGAGATAGCCGTTGAAAGCAGACTTTTGCTAACGCTTTGGAGATACTAGCCCAGAGTTTGCCCCAAGAAGCTAAGCCCAGAGATATTTTGGATAATGTCATTTTGAAACGCAACCTGGTAGCAAACAGACACCAGCCGCATGCCTTCCCAGCCAACAGAGGTTTTCCAGACACCAACAGCCTTTCTCCTGGAGGTATACTCAAGTTTATACCTTGGTTTGCACACCTTTATGGCTGCAGAACTGTAAATTTGTAACCAAATAAACCCCCTTTATAAAAGCCAATCCATTTCTGATATTTTTCATAACAGCAGCATTAGCAAACTGGAACAGGCGGCCATGACCAGGTGACCCAGGGCTGACCAGTGGGCCGGGGGGGGAGTCAGTTTGGAGCATCTGGGTAGTCTTCCTCCCTGATACAAGGATTTTTTAAATTTTTTCTGACTGCCTCCTTTCTTACTGCTTGGGAGACTAGTGTGAAGAGATGCTTGAGCTGTGGCTCTATGATGGTTTTAAAACAGAGCTGCAAATTCTTCAATGCTCCTTCCATTTAGAGTGGTCTATGTACCACTCTCTTAAATCTGGGGGTTCTGTGACTACTTCTACAAGAGTAAGGTAGAAGTGATGTGCTATGTGACTTTTGTGGCCCATCATTTGCTTCTAGAATCCTGAGCCTCCATGTAACAATTCCAACAACCCTGAGTCTGCCAGGCTGTGGGAACCCCAAGTTGCATAAGGAGGCCAAGGGCAGGTGTCCCCATTGACAGTCTCTGCCAAGCTTTCCTTTGAATCACCACAGCCCAGGCACCAGACTTTTGAGTAAAGAAATCTCCATAAGATTCCAGCTTCCAGAAATAGTGGAGCAGAAATAACCCACCCCAACTAAGCCCTGTCAGCATAATAAAATGGTGGTTGTTTTACACCACTATGTACTGGGGTGACTGTTATAAAGAAACAGAAACTTGGAACAGACTGTCTCTCAATCTTAAATGAAAAGTAAAGAGGATCACACAGATGCTGACCCCAATACCTCTGAGTCACTGCAAATACCCCTAACTCCAGACTTCTTCATATGTGAAATAAATACCTATGTTTAGTAGCTAAGCCAGAGTTAACCAAAAGCATCCCTAGATGACATGTCATGCTAAGCTCAGGGTTACAGATGCAGGTCAGTGCTCTCATCCTTTTTCCCACCAGCTGTGGCATCTCCTCTTCTGGTCTTTCCCACCCCTCCACTCCCCCTCCACCCCTGCAAACTGCTGTCAGGATGATTTTTCTAAAACACACTCTGAGTCCATCAATTCCTTGCTTAAAACCCAGAAAAGTTCCCCCATCGCTTTGCAGTAAAAAGTTCATAAGTGTAGCAGGCAACAGACCATCGGGAAAGCTTTCTAAAATTCCAAAAGCCTGAGTCATTCCAGTCCCTCTGAATAAGGCATGTGGATGTGCAAAAGGTTCTCCAGGTGATTCCAACTTGCAAGTCTAGTTAGAAACCACTGAATCCTTCCCTTACCTTCCCATCTCACTCCCTGCAGGCAGAATTTAATCTTCTGTGTTCCCATAGCACCTTGTACACATTTCTATTATCATATGACAACTTTGTAAAATTTCTATCACCCTCACCAGATAAGGACACAGCTGAGTGCAAAGAGAATGCTGTATCCCCAGCACCTGCACCTAACACATGTAGAAGACAGTAAGCACTCATGTATTTTGGATGGATGGATGAATGGATGGATGGATGGATGGATACAGAACAATAAACTTCTGATGTTTCTGCCTCCTAAGACACATGTCAATTTCCTCTGAAACTCTGCTCCCTTTGCCAGCTGAGCAAACAGACCCAGAAAAATGTGGACAACAGCAAATTATACAAAAATCTGGGGTTTATCATTTTTCAGTTTCTGGCTTAATCAGTCAAGATGGCCTGAAAACCCAAGGGCCAACTCTTTTCTCAAACAACTGAGAAGCTGAAGAAGGTGTTTGAGTTTTCCAGTGCAAAGTGCACTGTGCAAACACCCTGGTCCTGTGACTCTGCACCTGCACAGCAACAGCCAGGTGCAAGCGCCTCTCTGACCAAACTGTAATTCGCACTATCAGTCCTCTGCAAACAACCTGGGGTGGCCTGCTGGAACCAGTCCAAAGACCAAGTTTTATCACAAGTGCCTCCCCAAGAGATCTACTTAGTTGTATCCTATAGGGCGTACTGGGTGTGCTCCCCAGCCACATGAAGAGGGAAAGCCCCTGGTTTCCCTAAATCCCCATGATCTGGAATTTGCCCAAGATCACACAGCCATAATTGCTAGATTTGGAATTCAATCTCAAAGACCATCCCCTTGCCATGTTTCCCCCTTTTCTACCCTAAATATGATAGGGTTTGGGTTTTCTTTTTCCTTCTAAATGATCACAAACCATTTAACAAAGAGAAAGTGGTAAGAAGCAACCCTTCCAGGGTCTTCCTAAGTCCCCAAAAAGCCCCATTCAAAAATAGCTATCATCCATCCAGCATTTTTTGGCTTAGATAACACTTCCAGATATGTTCTGATGTGGTCCCCATAGCAGCCTAGAATGTAAGTACCAACATTCTCAATTTCTAGAGGAGCAAATTAAAGTTCACACAGACGAATAACCTGACCAAGGTCATAATGCTATTAAGTAGTTAAGAATGGATACAAATCCATGTCTTAGAGGCCAAAGCCCACCATCTTCTCACCTCAGAAGGAATACTGTCTCTCCGGGACCCTCTTAACTGGTTGTGCCAGTTTGAATGTATTGTGTCCCCCCAAACGCCCTTATCTTTGATGTAATCTTGGTGGGCAGACGATATCAGTTCTGATTAGATTTCCTTGAGTGTTTCTTTGGAGATGTGCCCCACCCAACTGTAGGTGATAACTCTGATGAGATAATTTCCATGGAGGTGTGGCCCCACCCATTCAGGGTGGGCCTTGATCAGTGGAACCATATAGATGAGCTGATGGGCAGAGGGAACTCAGTACAGCTGGGAGTGAACGTTTGACAAGGAGCTACAGCCAAGAGGGACACTTTGAAGAAAGCACAGGAGCTGCAGATGAGAGACAGTTTGAAGATGGCCGTTGAAAGCAGACTCTTGTTCCAGAGAAGCTAAGAGAGGACAAACACCCCAAGTGCAACTAAGAGTGACATTTTTGAGGAACTGCAGCCTAGAGAGGAACATCCTGGGAGAAAGCCATTTTGAAACCAGTACTTTGGAGCAGATGCCAGCCACGTGCCTTCCCAGCTAACAGAGGTTTTCCGGACACCATTGGCCATCCTCCAGTGAAGGTACCCAATTGTTGATGTGTTACCTTGGACACTTTATGGCCTTACGACTGTAACTGTGTAACCAAATAAACCCCCTTTATAAAAGCCAATCCATTTCTGGTGTTTTGCATTCTGGCAGCATTAGCAAACTAGAACACTGGTTTAAGAAAAGCAAACGAGTCCAGTTGTTGGAGATAAGTTAGTGGAGACCCTTATCTTAGAGAAGAAGCTATTTAATGCATCTGGTCATCCAAGGCAAGATTGTAGGGAAAAGCTACAAATAATTCAAACATCCCCCTAAGTTCCCACCTCCCAAAACCCTTTGAAGAGAAAGACATTTACTTTCCCCACAACTTGACTAACAGTGGACTCACAAAACCCAAGTGTTGTTTGATCTCACTAAGACTCCTTGACCAAAAGGTCAGAGCTACACAAAGAGAGTGGGAACTGTGGAGCGTTTACAGCCACCTTCCCAAATCAGGTCAGCACACACAAGTTGGCTCTTATAACCGTGTATTACTCTAATGGAGGAACAGGAATAAACTGTCAAGCCCAACTCCACTCCCTCTGGAGAAGAGCTAGAGGATTACTTGTCCACACTCACAGTCTAGAAGAGAGGAAGCTACAACATTCTCCCTG
The DNA here is from genome assembly GCF_015220235.1 of Choloepus didactylus. Taxonomy (NCBI): domain Eukaryota; kingdom Metazoa; phylum Chordata; class Mammalia; order Pilosa; family Megalonychidae; genus Choloepus; species Choloepus didactylus. The sequence continues at coordinate 15,747,225 of NC_051312.1, forward strand.
CAAAATGAATACAATGCCCCTTGCCTTCTTTCAAGAGAAAAATAAACAAACATCAGTGAAGAAACCATAGTACAGGGCAGAAACTTCAGTGACAGCTGAAGTTGTTTGTTGTTTTTTTTTTTAAGAGCATTTATATCAGATTTCACACTGAATGTTATAAAAATATTATCCCATTTAATCCCCATATAATTCTATGGGGAAATTATATTATCAAGCCCAATTTACAGATAAGGAAACTGAGGTTCAGCATGTTAAGGAGATTGTACAAAATCAACAGGTGGTAAGAAGCACAGCAGAGATTCCAACTCGAGTCTATGTGGCTCTAAAGCCTGTGTTTCTGCCCGTGATACACCATTCCCTCCACAAGCTTTCCACTACTCCTGATCTACAACAGCACACCCCAACAAGGACCTCAAGATCAAAGAGTATGTGAACAGACAGATATGGTGGACCCATTTCTGTCCCTGATAAACTTCAAAAAATTAACTAGTGGTTTCTTGGTTTCTCAGATACCACTAGAATTAAGTCAAAGGGATTACAAAAATTTTTGGTAACAACACATCTGATCTATCTGAATCACAGACCTAAAAATACAAAGGTTTACATTGGTGGCTATGAACCAGTGGTTAATTCCATATTTAAATTATGTACTTCAAGCATGAAATATCATTAAATGTTGTCATGTAGCATAAGATGTTAAAAGCATTTCTTTAATTTCATACAATTTACCCTTTGCTTTTTAAATAAGATAGAAAAAATCCAAACCTTCTCAAGTAAGTAGCAAAAAGAGAATCTTGGTCACTTCTTGATCCAGCCATCCTACCCGCAGCCAAAGACTGAATTTCCTCTGCTACCCTTGAAAGAGCTTTACTAAGGAAACTGAATTTCCTTATGCAATTCAGAAAAGACACAGGAAGGTTGGCTACCTCAGAAAAGAACTCATCCATGAAAGCCGTGTTGTCGATAGCAATCTCGACCTCATTGTCATCGTCATCCTGAGTCAGCTGCTTCTGTAAGAGACAAAAAGAACAGGGTGAAAATAAAAACTGAATTATTTGTAATAGTCACAATGAATAGCTAACACGAATGCTTACTAAGTACTAAGAGGTATAGTAAGCCTTTTGCATACATAATCTCCTTTAAAACTCATAATAACTCTATAATGCATCAAACTCTGGTGCCATACTGTCCAAATTGAAATCCTCACTCCTCCACTTATTGATTTTCTTTTGGAGGGGGCGAGGATGGGCAAGTTACTCAACTCGTTGTGTCTAGGTTTCCTCATCTGTAAAATGCCCACAATAACACGACCTACTACATAGGGTTGTTTAAGGAATAAATGAGATAATGAATATAAAACACTTTAGTACAGTACTTGGCATACTGTAAGGACTCCATAAATGCTAGCGTTGGGTGGTACCAGTGGTAGTGGTAGTGATTTTACTATGATTCATTCCAACTGAGGAACCTGAAACTTTAGGAGGTTAAGTCACACAGCCAGAATATAAGGATCAACAGATTCTAACCCATCTTTTGGATCTGGACCCCATGTTCCTAACCCCTTCTTCCCGCTGTTCACATACATGATCCACCCCACCCCTCCAGGGCTCTAAATTAGAACAGCTCCTGGCCACCATTCCTCCAAGTCCCCAGGCCTCACAGTAGAAGCAAAGATTTTCCTGTTTTCAGAAACCACCTATTGCAAAGGAAACAGTACTGTGGCTGCTGACTGTTAGAGAGCTCATGTTTACAGGGAAAAGGGAAGCAACCCTGGGGACCCCAGCTTTCTCAATCTCATTCAACTTCCTCTGCAAAATCACAAAATGGCTATCTAAAGGAAGCATGTCTATTCCCACCCAACATCAAAGGCCTGGGCCATTCCTACGTTCTTCCTGAATGCCCTCCCCAGACTACTGCTACACTGCACACCGCCGATCTCCAAACACATAGGGAGAACTGGTTATTGGGGGTAGGAGGGGGTGGCAGGGTAAACCCGCCTACATCTGTTTCTTCACAACCTATAGTTGCTGGTGGCATTCTAAAGTCAGGACATGTCACCTTCAAACACTCAGAACTCTGCGGACAATGAAAGCCACCAGTGGCTCTTTTCTTTATTCCCTTCTATCCTCCTAATCCATAGCAGAAGATGGAGTTACTGGAAATTCCATGGAAATGTGGGGCTCTCCAGCCATCTGGGGAGTCTCATTTGACTGCCACCCCCAGCATCTCACCCTCTGGCTTGTCTGGAACAAGCAGCATTCCAAGCTGAAAAGCCACTATCAAGGAACTGCATGTAAGGGCACAGCCAACACAGTAATCTTCTTAAACCTCAGAACTGATCATGTCCCTCTACCACTTAAAGTCATTCAACAACTCATCTCCTAGGATTAAATGCCCCAGTGCCTAACAGAGCACGTGGGGCCCTTTAAGATCTGACCCCACCCATGTTTCTCCCTCTAAGATACACTCTCCAGGCCAGACACTTGGACTCCTTGCATTTCCTGGACACATCATTCTTTCCCATCGCTGAACCATCACAGAGGGCTTCTTCCTGGAATAGCTTGTCCAGCTGGAAAAATTTTATCTCAGCTTGAACAACCTTCTCTATGTACCTTCCCTGATGCACACCCACACCACGCAAAATTAAAAACTTCCCTGAACTCCCACTGCACTTCGTGCAAATTTCATAGCAACCATCACAGACCACTACTAATTGTCTGTTTACATAGCTATCTTTCCCCACTGACCACAAAGTCCTAGAGGATCAGCATTGCTTTACGTATCTATAATAGTGGATACTTCGAGTATGTGTCCGCCCAGAACACCTTCCTTTGGGGAACTACCCTCACCCTTTCCTCATGATTCTGGAGAGACTATCAATCATGACCCCAGCCTCCTAAAGGAATTTGAATTTTGAAAGGAGTCAACAGACCCGCCTAGGAGATTCCCAGAACTGCCCTATTTGTCTCCTTTCTCAGCCATCCCTTGGCTTAGAGCAAGTTCTGCAGATTTTCCCAGTACTCTCTCAATGAGCTGAACAGTCTCCTAATATTTTTTAAATTCATTTAGCGAGAATCGGCTTTTGTCACTTTCAATTAAAACTGAGCACTGTACTGTCATTAAGTTATTTAATATGTATACTGAGCACTTACCATATACTAGGCATGGAAGAGAAATTTAATCAATTTTAGCTGAATAAAGAACCAGCTTCCTCAGAGAGCAGCAGCCTGGATTCACTTCATCAAGCCCATCCCAGGCATCACTCAGGACTCTCGGCAGCCTCCAGGGAGCTGTCCCCCTGGGAGGATCTCTGTGACTCCCACTAGAAAACAGGATCCCAATCTTCCTCCAGGAAGGCAAGTTAACAAGCTTTTGTTGAGAGTTGCCTCTCTTGAGGTCTTCTCGAGACCCACACTGAGGGGAAAGGCCTGGTGCATGTGTGTATGTGTGTGTGTACACGCACATACAGTTCCTGCACGCACAGACAAACATGACTGTGTCAATTCAGTCTTCAAACAAGCTCAAGAGCTGTGGAAGTGGGAAGAGGCTACTATCACAAAATGGATTAAGGTAAGTTTCTGGAGGCTGGGAGCAACTGTACCCTGGACCAAGGGAGGCAGGCACCTCGCTCTCCATCATGATGTAGATGGAGAGTTTTTACAGGAATTCTCCACGTCCAGGATGGCCACCTCTTGGCTTAAAGCAGGTCTAGCAGGCAGCCTGGGCTATCTTCAATGAGGGAATGTGTGAACTGGGGAAAGAGAAGTCTTTGACAACCTACAACGTACATCCAAAGCTTACTGATGCCAACTACCGGATGTGAGACTTCAATCAAGTCCCTTACCTTTCTGAGAGTCAACTTCTTCACCTGTAAAATGGCAATAACACCAAATACCTTAGACTTTCAGGAGGACTGGAAGAGATCACCTATGGAAAACTTCTAGCACAGTAGCAGGTCCACACCGGTGCCTAATAACTGTCAGTTTCCCCACCCCCTAGCTATAAAGATGTGGATCTGAAAGAGCATAGTCGACTGTGAATCCTGCTCCTCCACAGGAAAGTATGTTCTCACACCAAAGGCTAAGTTGTTAAGATCAGTTCCACAGCTTCAGGATGGCCAGAGTTCTCTGAGGCTCAATCATGCACATCTCTGAACCTTAAACAAATGAGTTAATACCTCCAGGACTCAACTTCCTCATCTGCAAAATAGTTATACTAGCACCCACCAGGGCTGTTGTGAGGATTAAATAAGATAATATTTTAAAGGTCCTTAGATCATGTAGTTAAGAACTCAATAAAGTTACCATGCATAAGATCTAGACAAGTCAGTTTCTTTATAGTTCTAACCTGGACCAAAGTATCTTTAAAGAAGAAAGGGGGTTGGGGGTAGGAGATACAGGAGCTTTAGAGGTAAACACAACCTTACAGCTTCTATCATCATAGGAAGCCAAAGCCCAAGACCAAATAATGAGTGACTAACAGAGTCAGGAATATACCCAGGTTTCCTGATTCCCAATGTCCCATGCAGAATTTTTCCCACTATAGCCTGCCGCTTGTAAAAATAAAAAATAACAACAAAAAGAACAAGAAAGGTTACCCTGGATCAGAAAGTTCAAGGAAGAGGCCATAATGACATGATATCTGGGGTTAGGTAAAACTGGAGCTACAACCAGGCTTCTCCACCGAGTAGAATCTACTAGATCCCAGGGCAAGGGCCCTTTGCTTCTGACCCAGAGGGTGTTCCTACAGACTAAGAGATACCAGGGACCCCCAAGTATAAAGAAAGCCCAAAAAGCCCTTTAACCTCAGCCCACATGATTGAGCACAGCCAGGAAGAGAACTTCAGCATCTTTATCAAAGAATCAAGTAATGTGGTAACAAAAACACTGCAGTCACTGCAATATCAGCCACAACAAAGAACGTATATGAGACCCAGGAACCCAGCTGCCCACTTCCTCCCCTCCCCAGCTCCCTCATCTCTAGCCTCCAGCTCCTGCCAAGAGATGGTGATGTCTCCAGTGACTCAGGCAAAACCCAGAACACACAGGCCCTCAGATTCAGCGAGGAAAGCCAAGACCACGATCTCCTCTCTAGACAGAGAGTAGAATGCATTCAGGGGCCCAGAACTCAACCTCAAGCAACTTCATCTGCAATTCCTCCTTGCAGCCTCACCGCTTTTCTCTCAATTGCCATCTCTAGCATCCATAGTCTATTTGACTGCAAGTCCCTCTTCGTTAGCTCATTTAGTTAAAAATGAAAATATCTGGCACCCATAGACTCCCTCCTGGGTGCCGTCCAGGTGACCTCAGCACTCAGGCTGCTTAGAACACCACGTCAGTGATTCCATCTAAAATATGTTGTTGAGAAAACTGCAGTTCAGAGGAGTTTCAAGTTATTCACAGTCTCTAGACTACTGATATGCAGAGCCAGGGCTCATGTTTAGGTTGTCTGTCCTAAGCCCTTGCCTATTCCACCATGGCCTGCTGCAAGGCAGCCTGTCACTGAGAGAAAGCCAGGGGCCCAGGAGAGCAGCAGCCAGCCCTGCAGAAAGCACTTTGGACTGGGAGAGAGGAGCTGGCAGCCTAGGGAACAACACATCACCATTAAGCCTTGTTTTCTCACAAAGTAAGAAGCTTAGCTTTTAAATACGGCTTTGTGGAACCCCCAGATAACTCAAATGTGCCTCAGAAACCATGCAGGGGAGTAGGGGAAGAGGGGATCCAAGCAGGTAGCAATCTGTTTTGTTCCATTTAGCTCTACTTTTTTCTGCTTTATACATTGGTGTTGTATCTAAGATTTCATTTTAAGAAAGAGATCTTTTATCAAAAAAAAAAAAAAAAAAAAGATGAAAGTTGGAAAACCACTGAATTAGGAAACTGAAAAACCACTGAAGCAGATGAATGGATGCCTTCTAAGAAGAGAAGGAAAAAAAGAGTCCCCTCTCTCCTTTCCAAATTAAAACATGGCTGCAACATAAGTTTAAATCATCAGCATTTCCTTAAGGATAATTACAAATCAAGCAACAAGACAGAGGGAAGAAATGAAAAAAGAAAAAGGAAGTCATCCCAAATGAACAGGGTATCTTTCACCAGCTCTCTGACTCCATACTTGCCTCAGTGCCAGACCCCAGGAGGACAAGAGGGTCCCAGGCCAGGACAGAAGGCCCAGAGCTACCGAGAAAGGATTTCCAGTAAGGAAATAACAACAGAGGGGCAAGACCCTTCACAGTCTGAGCTAGGAAGGGACACCTGGTACTTAATTATTATAGGACTGTGAGCTGGCACCGGTGAGAGCCCTTCTGGCACAAGCAGGTGAACACAAATTCTCACATCTTCTCTTTACATTTAAACTGCTCTTCCCTCCAGGGGCTCGGACTTTTCCTTATAAACCCAGATTTTTCTCCTGATAAATCTGATTCAGAGACAATGACATCTGCTTTTTCTTGTCCCCCACCTGCATGCCTCTGGTATGAGGGTCTGTGGACTGCCAAAGGCAAACACCACTGCTTACAAGGATTCCAAACTCACATACACACACCCATGTGCATGCTGCCCAACATCTGGTTTTTCCAGTCCCTCTTCTTTGATTTAAAGGGGCCAGAAATTCTGAGTAAGCATGTCAGCTCTCAACAGGCACTCGGTGCTCTGCTCTCCATTTGAAGAATCAGATGACCCTTCTCTAATGCCCAGTTCTCCCTTCGACAATGTTGTGCCAGTTTGGATGTATTATGTCCCCCAAAATGCCGTTATCTTTGATGCAATCTTGTGTGGGCAGACATATTAGCGTTGATTGGATTGTGATTCCCTGATTGAGTGTTTCCATGGAAATGCCCCACCCAACTGTATGTGATAACTTTGGATAATTTCCATGGAGATGTGGCCCAACCCATTCAGTGTGGGCCTTGATTAGTTTACTAGAGCACTATATAAGCTCAGACAGAAGGAGCAAGCTTGCTACAGCCAAGAGGGACACTTTGAAGAACACACAGAAACAGAGAGTAGCTGCAGATGAGAGACAGTTTGAAGATGCCATTGAGAGTAGACTCTTGCTCCGGAGTAGCTAAGACAGGACAAACACCCCAAGAGCAACTGAGAGTGACATATTTGAGGAACTGCAGCCTAGAGAGGAATGTTCTGGGAGAAAGCCATTTTGAAACCAGAACTTTGGAGCAGACGCCACCCACGTGCCTTCCCAGCTAACAGAGGTTTCCTGGACACCATTGGCCATCCTCCAGTGAAGGAACCCAATTGCTAATGTCTTACCTTAGACACTTTATGGCTTTAAGACTGTAACTGTGTAACCAAATAAACCCCCTTTTATAAAAGCCAATCCATCTCTGGTGTTTTGCATTCCAGCAGCATCAGCAAACTGGAACAACTGTGTATTCTCTTCCAGTGAAATCCTCCCAGAGGGAGCACTTCCCCTTTTTGTTGCATTGCATCTTCTCCAACACCCTCGTCAGGTGATTCAAGAGGAAATAGACGGATAATGACACCCTAGGTGAGCCAGCACTTTTACTTTCAAGTTGTTTAGCTGAACAATTTGAGGGAAGAATTAGCCCTTTTTGAAAGATGAAGACACTGAGGAATAAACTCATTATCAGATTAGCCCAGGGCCTGCCAGTCAGATGACAAGGGGAGGTGAGCCAAGGCTCCTAAGACCCCTGAGAGCCCCTCCACATGTGCTGCAGTAACAATAGTGCTAGATGATAACTGTGTATACTTTGTTACAGGTGCTTTTGTGTTTTCAAATATAGTATCATTTAATTATCATATCCACCCTACAAGGGACATATTTTATATTCCCCATTTACAGACAAGGCAACTGTCGCTTAGTTAGGCTAAATAATTCTTCCAAAGTGATTCAGCTAATAGCCAGCAGAGTTAGGTCTGAAACCCAGGTCTGCAGGAGCCCAGGGCCCCTGGCTCTTCCCCTCCACGCTCCACCTGAAGACGTCCCTCCCACTCTGGCTCGGTAACACACCCTCACTTATTTCGATAAGCAAACTTGATTCAACCTAATTATGAATGAATAAGATATCAGTGCATATAATGTTATGAACATGCATGTATGTAGAGACATACAGATGCCTCTGAGTGCCTGAATTGAAAATCCAGCTCTGCCACGTACAGCAGTATGATCTTGAATAAGTTACTTAACCTCTCTGTGCCTCAGTTTCCTCATTCATAACATGGCAAGATGAATCTGCTCATAGAATTGTTGTGAGGATTAAACCAGGTAATACATGTAAATGCTTAGAGCAGAGCTGGGCACATATTAAATGCCCAAGGCCATGCCTTCTACAGCAGAGAATCAGGACCTTATTTTCCCTAAAGAGTTTCTACTAAAGCCACAACCCAAATGCCGATTCTAAGAAAGTGACATTATCTGACAGCCAGAAGCTCTCCGGAGGGGAAGTGAATTTCGGGCAGTCATTATAATTTAGTTCATATATTTCAATAAATAAATCAGTCATTTTCTACTATATGTACTTAAAGAAATAAAGTTCCCTTGGAATTCTGCTTTAGCTACATTCTCATGAATCTTGATTTTTTTTACTTCATTCATTTTTAAAGAGTTTGACATTTCCATTTTGATTTCTTTTTAACCCAAGCATTATTTAGATTTAAATTTCCAAAGAGGATAAAGTTGGAGAGGCCTATTATCGTATTGTTAATTTCTAATTTTATTATTTCATTGTCAGTGAATGTGGTCTACACAAATCATATTTTGTGGAATTAGGCATTTTCCTTATGTTCTAATGCATGGCCAATATTTCTTAATCTTTTATGTGTGTTTGAAAAGAATTTGCATTCTGTTTATTGGATACAAAAATCATTGATGTTTCATCACCACATGCCATGTTAACTCCTACCTGCTCCTACTTGCTTTCACTTATCCAGACAGGAGCTAGGTTTACAGAAGGAGCAGTGGAAGGAGGATGCAAGTTCACCAGAAGAAAGAAAAAAGAAAAGGCCCTCCCAGTAGATGTTATCTGTACTGATGAGGAATCTGTGTTAGGGAGGTTAATTAGCTCATTAACAGCTAATTAGGAACAGCACCAGCACTGGAATTCTGCTCACCCCAATACAATGCTTACTACATTACTTAGAAAGGAGTCTCTGATCTCTAACCAAGACCACACCCACAACATTCTCCTTGTAACTATAAGAGCCCATCTAGAGTAGCAGGATTCATTCGTTCATTCACTCATTCAACAGCATATATTGAACATCTATCATTTGCCAACCAATTCTACAGGTGGTGGAGATACAGAGGCAAAATCTAGCCCCCTTTGCTCTCCAGGACGTCCCCGAATCAGGTGGGAGAGAGACAGGCAAACAGATGATTACACCACCACGTGGAGAGTGATGACAGCACTTGGTACAAGGAACTACACAGCCAGAGAAGACCAGGTGCCTCAGCTCACCTGAATTCAAGGTAGAGCCTGGGAAGATGGAAAGTTATTAGAGAATTTTCTCAGAGGACTCCTTGGGCTAATTCTGGAGGTTGAGTGGGTTCATAGAAAAGACTCCTGCAGGAAGGCCTTCCAGGGTGAGATCACCACACCTGTTGGCAGCTTTCTCCCTCATTCCAGGAGTCAGTCAAGGAGAGTCAAAGAATATCTCCTGCTTCCTCCTGGAGAGCTCAGGTCCTCTTTAGGTCTTTCCTGCTCTACCCCTGCCCTCTTCACTCTCTGTCCAACTTCTTATCCTCTTCCTCTCTGCCTTCATGGTCCCTCAACACCCTCCCAACAAGTAGTTCTCAAGGATACAGAAAAATGGAAGGAAGGAACTAGCAAGGTCTTCCTACTCTAACCCCAGCCCTCTCCCCAACCCCCCCTTTCAGGCTGTCCCAGAAGCCCCCTCCCCTTCTAGAGCCCTCCAGATCACTTAACAAATAGTTATAATGGATAGTGTTTACTGAGCATTCACCATGTGCTGAGGATTCTTCTAAGACTGTATTCTTCTGTATGCTTTATTTACTGAAGCATTTACTCCCTACAACGGGGGGGGGGGGGGTGGGGAGCACTCCCCATCTTACAGCTGAGAAAACTAAAGCATAAGAATGTCAAGTACCTGCCCAAGATCACAGATTAAGTTGGTACCTGAGCTAGGATGTCCTGGGCAGCTGGCTGCTGAGGCCCTGTTCTCACACAGTGATGCCTCGTCACAGAATCCCCACCCCCACCCACAGCAGGCAGCACTGGTCACTTCCAAAGCACTGGGAAAAGCAGCTGCTCTACTGACAAGGTCATGGAAAACAGGAGAAGACTAAGAAACTGTCACCAACCAGAGGAGGCTAAGGAGACAACACAACTCAGTGCAATGTGGTGTCTTGGACTGGATCCTGGAACAGAAAAATGACATTTGCGGAAAAAACACACACACACACACAAAAAAAAAAAAAAAAAAAAAAACTAGTGAAATCCAAATAACAGATGGAATTTAGTGAATAGCAATGTTTCAAAGTCAGTTTCTTAGTTTTGGCACATGTAGCATCGTAATTTAAGATGTTAACAATGGGGAAAACTGGGTTGAGGGGCATACCTGAACTCTCTGTACCAACTTCACAATTTTTCTGTAAATCTAAAATTATTCCAAAATGTTAAAAAGCTTATTTGAAAATAAAAGATCTGATACCATATCAAGCTGCCCCGACCCAGACACTTAAACACACTCAGACAGTAAGTGCTCCGCTAATCTCTTTAAGTGGGGGCTGAACTTCACTCTCACTCCCCAGACAGAATGGGAAACGTTGCCATGGAAATGGCCCAATGCCAGAAAACAGGCTGACCTAAAGTAGAGTGCGGTGGGTGGAGGGAGTTGCTGCAGATAAAGCCCCTATGAGACTACAGAATCTGCAGGTAAACACAGTTGCAGAATATCCCCATTCATCCATAGGACAGTTTGGCTTGCAACGTTTCAGGCTTGGGCTGGGAAGTGAAGATACACTAGAGAATGGGGCACACAAGGTATGTGCTCGCGACTCAGCAGGACCCAGCAGGGCAGGCAGCTTCTGAAATCACAACACTGTGTGATTGCTTTTACGTATCAACAAAAATAAACAGTTTGCTGGAGCCCCAGGGAAAGCGTGGTCAATGCTATCAGCCTGGGATCTGGAAGCTGCCCTGTGGTGGCAATACTGGAGCAAAGCCTTAAGGGATGAACAGGATGTTGCCAGGGGGAAAATGGGTAGCTAGATTTTCATTTTGATATCACATCTTCCCCTTTCTGAACAAGAGCAACTTTCTATGATGTCTTAGGCTGAGGATTTAGCTATAGCTAGCAGCCTTGGAACTCATTCGGCCTTGAGGATGCAACCAGTGACCTTCTGGCCTTTTTAGCAAATGTAGGGGTTCCCTGAGTAAACTCCTGGCAGGTAACGTTCACAACCCACAGGGGATGGAGCAGACAGCATAAGTCATAATGATGAGTAAGGGCCAAGCAGTTGTTATCAGCCAACAGACAAATGTTTAATAGATACCTACCATGCAGAGTGCAAGGCACTAGGGCCCCAGAGAAATATCCTATCTGCCCCTTAATCAAGAGACAAACAATATAGCTGAACACATGATCAAATACAGTGTAAGGTGACACAAAGAAAGCCAAACAGACATAAACAATTCTTGATCCCACCACTTCCCAACTGGGGATCTTGGTCAAATATGAGCTTCAATTCCCTCACCTGTCGAAAGGTGGTATAACACCACCTTGCCTTGCAGGGTTGAGAAGATTAGAGAGAAGGTATGTAAGGCATCCAACACAGGCCGTTTAGTACATAGTTGCTCAACAAATGATCATTGTTATTGCCAATGATGTGGTAACAAGTAAGAGAACCATTTATGTTCAAGACAACAAGACTTCGGGGGCAGAGTCCAATGCATTTAAAAAAAAAAAAAAAAGCAAGATAGTTTCAAATCTAATCCACAGAAACAAGAAAACCCACTGACCTAATGGAAGAAACACATTCCATTGCAAAGGAAGGTATAGCTCCTGAGGGCTGCTGGAATGGAGACAGAGTATTCTAGGTTGTGTTAGGGAGCATTTTCTGGAAAGAATGACTTTTGGGAGATGTGTAGGAATTTTTACAAAAGGGGGGGAGGCACTAAAAGGAAGAGAGGACAAAGGCTGACAAGAATACTATTCTCTCCAACAGCCAGTCCCATAGCCCCACCACCACCACCCCCACACACAAACACTCACAGGAATAAAAATAAAATTAATCCCTTTCTCTCACCCAAGCATCTTCCCTTCTGGCCTCCAGCTGATGGATCTGTAATCCTCCTCAATCCCCATCACTCTCATCTCAGCTCTGCTTCCTGTCTGCTCAGAGCAAAACAGCTCTCTCAGGGAATAAACCCTTCCAGTTGGAGAGGAGATGAGGAAGGAATCACTGGGCAGTAAGAAATCTTATCACCAAAAAAAAAGGAATCTCAGTGAAGGGGCAAATTGCTATGTTAACAGTTAGTTATAATCTAAAGTACCTGGCACATGGTAGGGGCACAATAAATATTTGTGGAAAGGATTAATTATGCTTAAAGGGGAAGTACATGTCCACATTTCTGGTGGGGTATAGTAAAATCATCCCGAGGAACCCTGATCCCACAGACATCCTGGAACTTCAGATGGGGGAGCGGGCCAAGGACAAGGTCTTTAGGAAGCAACAAGACACAAGCTAGAACAGACAGTCAAAAAGAAGCCTGGCCTTTGAGGCGTCTGTTAGTTGACTCTGTGGGTGTACCGCTATTGGCACTGGCCTTGGAGGAACCAGAATGCCCCAACCAGTCTCCAAGGAGGTGCTCGCTTCAGCAGCAAGTACACTAAAATTGGTGTGATACAGAGATTAATTCTTTATTCAGCAAAACTGCCTTTCAAAAACGAGGGAGAGTTTAAAATATTCACAGATAATGGAAACGGAGAAAGACTCAAAAGGACAAATATTGTATGACCTCACTGATGTGAAATAATTAGAATAAGCAAACTCATAGAGTTAGAATGTAGAATATAGTTTACCAGGGGCTGGGTTGGGTGTAGACAATGGGGAGTTAATGTTTAATTTGTAAAGAATTTCTATGCAGATTGACTGTAAGGTTTTGGAAATGGATGGTGGTGATGGTAGCACATTAATGTCAGTGTAATTGACAGATTTGAATTATATATGAATATGGTTAAAAAGGTAAATTTTATGTCATATGTATATTACTAGAATAAAAATTAAAAGGTAAAGCATAGGGCTGTATAACACTGTAAACCATATTTTAAGTGATGGACTATAGCTAATAGCACATGTATAAAAATGTTCTTTCATGAATTATAACAAAAGTACAACACTAATACAAGGTCTTAATAATAGGGTCATATATGGGGGGAAAATATACTGAATGTGAACTTTGGACTATAGTTAGCAGTACACATTTAATATTCTTTCATCAACTGTAACAAAGTTACCACGCTACTGAAAAGTGTCAACAATAGTGGGTACATGGGAAGGCTGTATTTTTTTTTTTCATGATTTTTATGTAAACCTAAAACTTCTCTAATATAAAAATTTAGTAAAATATATAGTAATAATGTTAAAAAGAAATCTCCAAGGAGGTTTATACAACACTGCTTTCTCCGTTATCATTATGTACCTTTGAGTTTTGGGTCTTTTCTCAAGAAATACATCTTTCTGTTCTGTTTCATTTTCCCTATGCAACCATGTAATCTTTAAAATCAGGACTTTGGATACTAATTCTGCCTGGTGCTGTGCCTAGCAGGGTGCTGGATGCCATATCCATGCATCCCGGGTGATGCCCCTACATGTTCTGTATGCTCGTGATGGTGTATATGTGATGCATTCACCAACGGGAGAGGGGTTGAGAAAATCCAGGATCTTTGCCTTTCACCTCAGGAGAGACTGCATGCATCTCAAGAAATTAGACTTGAATCTTAACAAGGACTTGAAGGAGGACTGAGCTCAAGCATCACTTCTGTGAGGTGCCCTCTCCAATTCTGGGAGGCTCTGTCCTCCTCTCCCCAAAGCCAGTAGACAGGGTTTTCCCATGGTTGTCTCCATCATCAGAACCATAGCTTATATTTGTTTCTTTGTGTCTCCCTTGTGACCACGACTGACCATGGACTTCCTGAGTAGTTTGCCACTACACCCCAGCACCTATCGCAGGGCTTAGGACACTGTAGGTATTCAGTAAATGTTTGCTGAATGAAAAGAGAGCCGGGCAAAAGGACCCTGGACCAGGAATTGTCTAGACTCAGTGGATCCAAAGTTTAGCCAATAAGGAAGAATTAACAAGAACCACCTCCTGAGATGGGCTGGGTGTAGGGAATTACACATTCCTGGCAAGCCTGTTCTACGTCACTGAAGAAGCAGGCTGCTGGAGAAGCTTCCCAAGAGAAGCAGGGCAAAAGATAAGGTAAGTCAGGTCTTGTGACGACAGCCTCAGCATGGACACGACTGCCAACAGGCCAAGTTCATGGAACTCACATTTACTGACCCTCCTTCTGGTGGGGAGCGATTGCCACGGATTTTCTCACATCACCCTCACAATGGCCCTATGAGGAAGGTACGATAATTCTTTTTACAGATGGAACTCTGAGGTCTAAGTCCTTCTGAACTCCAGAAACTCATGTTTTTACCATGCTTAGGACAGGATCACCAACAATGAAGCACTTTACAGAACCACAAATTCTAAGGGTTGATGGAAGCCTTAAATCTCCTAGTCCACTCCTCCCCCAAAGGGATGCTCAAATTCCTTCAACATTCAACATCCCAACAAGCTCCTTGTCTCCCTCCCATGCTGCAGGATCCACTACCTCCCCAGCCAGCCCAGCCCACCCTTGAGCAGCTCCAACTACTCAAAAGTGCTTTTTGACACTGAGTCCCAGTTTCTACCCATCAACGCCATATCCTCCCCTTGTATCTACAAAAGCAGAGCTAATCTCATGACAGCACATGACAGCTCTCCCATTATCTGAAAGCAGTTAGCATCTCCCCTTACTGAGGCTTTAGAAAGATCTCTACAGATAGAGATTGCACAGGCTACTCAATGTGCAATTTGTTTCATGGAGGTTAACAAACACTTTTCGTTGAAACAGCAATCAGATAGAAAAGATGGCATATCTTACCACAGTGAGGGCAATTCCTCTCCTACTGGGGAAAAGCAGACAGAGGGGCAGGTGGGAGGAGGAGTTGGAAGAGGAGTGGGAGTAGACACCAAAATCCACATAGACCCTAATAGCATTTGTGCCAGTTTGTATATATTATGTCCCCCAGAAAAAGCCATATTCTTTAATGCAATCTTGTAAGGGCAGACATATTAGTGTTGATTAGGTTGGAACCTTTGGATTAGGTTGTTTCCATGGAGATGTGACCCACTCAACTGTAGGTGATAACTCTGGTAAGACAATTTCCACGGAGGCACGGCCCCACCCATTCAGTGTGGGCCTTGATTAGTTCACTGGAGTCCTATAAAAGCTCAGACAGAAGGAGCTCACTGCTAACTGCAGTTGAGAGATATATTTTAAAGATGGCCATTGGAAGCTGACACTGACATTTTAGTGAATGCCATTTTGAAATGCAACCTGGGAGCAAGCAGACGCCAGCCACGTGCCTTCTGGACTAACAGAGGTTTTCCGGACACCAATGGCCATCCTTCAGTGAAGGTACCCGATTATTGATGCCTTACCTTGGACACTTTATGGCCTTCAGATAAAACTTTGTAACCAAATAAACCCCCTTTATAAAAGCCAATCCATTTTTGGTATTTTGCTTAACAGCAGTATTAGCAAACCAGAACAACATTCTTCATAGAAAACATTAATATTGCTAGAAGGGGCTTCTGAGATCAATCAAATTCCTTGCTTTACAAAGGAGGACTTGAGAAGCAGGGAGGTAAAGTGACACAATAGACCACAGCTATTAAGTGGCAGAGCCACAATTAGAACCCTTTAAACCTGCAACCCAGTCTTCTTTCACTCCACTGCCAGAGCCTCTCCCTGCTCTAAAACACTAGAGAAGCCATCCATGATTTCAGAACAACTGTCCCATATAACAGCACCCACTTACTGTCTCACTTTCACAACATCCCAAAGAGGTAAAGCGAGGACACAGATCATTAGCTCTGTTTTTACAGAGGTTTAAGACTAAGATACAGAGAGGAGAGGGGACTTGTTCGGGTTCCCCAGCAAATGGAATTTATACCTGGAACTCAAAGCTCAGTTAAGACTCTTTGTAAAGTGTGGACAATGGGCTATTGAAAGGGACCATAAAGTACTTCCTCTGGAAATGGATTTCCTCACTAAAGGAAGGGAGCCGCCTCCGCCTGCTGTTCATTTTTGCACTGTTTTTTGATGGTGGAGCATGCAGATATGGGAAGATCTTCAAAACCATGCTCTTCTTTTGCTTCCTACCTCCCCAGCCAGCATGCTTCAGAGGAAAGAACACTATGGAGAGGGTTGAGAGTCTGGGTTCCTCTCCTGGTTCTGTCCGGACCAGCTCTGTGGCCTGGGGCACGATACCAACCCAGGCCAAGCTCCTGTTTCCTCATCTATAAACAGGGACAATAAATTCTGCCCTGTCTACGTAACCGGGATGCTGTGAGGCTCAGGTGACAAAGAACATGTATGAGGCAGGGAGGCTCACTCCCACAATAAGCAACTGTCCCTTTGCTTCTCTCATTTCCCCAGCTCCCTCACCTGCTCTACAGCCTTACTACCCAGAGCAGGTGAAAGGGTCATGAAGGTCTTATCTAAGACAAAGGAGGAGAAGGACAAACAATTGCAGCAGCATCCGACAGTCCCCAACACTTGTATGAGGCCCATCATTTTGCTATTAGCGGAATATTTACCATTTATTAAGTCCTATGTGCCATGCACCACACAAAGAGAGCTGCAGGTGGTCCTCACAAATACCCATTTTGCAGATGAGAACACTTAAGATCCACAGGCTAAGGGAGGGCTAGTAAACAACGGTGCCAGGATGAAACCCCAGTTCTCTCCACATTCAGCCTAGGATTTCCCAAACTTGAATGTGCTCATGCATCACCCGGGGAGACTGCTGAATAATGCAGATTGTGATTTTGAGGGTCTAAGGTGGGCCTGAGATTCTGCATTTCTAAGAAGCTCCCTAGAAGGTGGACTACTCTTTGAGTAGCAAGAGCTCCAGTTTAAGTTCCATTAGGGCATAGTGTGTGTCAAGGCACTCAATAATTATTTACTGAATGAGTCAGTGACCGTGTAACTCACAAATCCAAGCTTTATCACTTCTCTATATGGAGTCTCATTATGTCATTTGATCCTCATAACAAATCTCCAAGGTATGATCACCCCATTTGTTAGATAAGGAAACGGAGGCACAAAGGGAAGTAAGCAGCCTAAGGTTTCACAGCTTTCCTGCAACAGGGCTGGAGGTTTTCTACTTTCAAATCCTTTACCCAAGGGAGACAGGGTAAATGAATAAAGATGGCCCGGGAGTGAGGAGCTGGACCCATCCCGGCAGGTGGCCCGCTCACAGCTCACGAGGTCACCCAGGAGTTCCGCGCCGCTCCCCACTCCCGGGGGGAAGGGGAGAAGGGGTCGCGCCCTCCGGGAGGGAAACGAGGAGGAGAGCAGGAGGAGCCGGCCCGGGCCCTGTGCAGGCAGCAGCGGGCAGGTGGTGAGGTGACCCCTGACCTCAGTGAGAGCCCCGCAGGCCCCAGCCCGGGACTGACACTGTCCACCTTAGAGGGTGAGGGGGCCTGAGGCTTTCAGGGAAATCACCGCCTAGAGATGAATCACCGGCACCTGACCCAGGACGGGAGGGGAGCGCAGGGGAGAGGAGGAGAAGGCGAAGGGAGGGTGCGGAACCCGCGCGGGAGGCGGCTGGGGCTTGGGGAGCGCAGGACTCGCACCGGCCCCCCTGCAGTCTGGATTTGGGGAGCAAAGTGAAGCCTCTCTCGCGCGCGGCCCCACCGCCCCCCACCACCAGCAGCCCCCAGCCCGCGGGATTCCCGGGTGCGGCGGGACTCACGGCCTTCAGCTGCTCCAGCCGGTCCTTCATCCTGGTGGCCCAGAGTCCAGAGGCAGGTGAGCGCGTCCCAGGTGAGCGCGTCCCAGGTGAGCGGCCGGAAGTGGTGGCCGGGACAGGCGGGGCCGGGGCGAAGGAGCTCGAGGCACAGGCGGAGGCGGACGGAGGCCGCTGGCTAGGAGGAGCGTCCGAGGCCGCGGGAAGCTCCGCTCGGCCCCCGCCGGCGCCTCGCGCTCCAAATCCGGCTCCCGGGCGCGCGCGGATCTGCCCCCGGCCCCGCCCCTCACCTGGGCCGCGCCCCGCGCTCGTCCTTAAAGGGCCCGCGCCCAGCAGCCGCCTGGACGCCCCGGTCCACCTCCCCTGACTCGGCACTTCGGGGGGACCTGAGAAGTTGGTAGAGACGGACACCGGTTTATCCTGCCTCGGGGCCGAGGAAGAGTGACTGACTCTGTCCCTATTTGCTAGCCGTTCATTAAGCGACTACCTGGGCAGACTTCGCTAGGCGGGGACGACGTCCTGCAAACAACTAACTCTGCCCCCTCTTGTGCTACAGTAGGTGGGAGGAAAATGTTTTCAGGCTATCCGAAAGAGAGCCACCAATTCCGCCTGTGGGAAAGGCATTCCAAGTAAAGGGAATAGCGATTGCAAAGGCATAGAAGCCGGAATGTGATCAGTCCTGAGTGGCGGCTGGAGCTGAAACTTCCGAGAGGAAATAACTGGACATGAGGCGGGACAAGTCCAGCTGGAGCGAGGAATTTGTATTTTATGCTGTTGACAATCGGGACCCCTCTGAGAAATTTAAGCGATTCAATGTTCAAGTCAGAATACCTACCACTATCCGGCATCGTACGGTTGAGAAAGCCTTCCGGACCAGAAGGGGGAAGAGAAGTGAAACAGCATGAAGTTTCAGTGGCTGAGAGATTTCAAATGGAGTTGAGAGGTCATTCTGGAGGTTATTCTTATGTCTTATATAGATATCCCTTTTTAGTTTTTAATGTATTAGAATAACTAGAAGGAAATACCTGAAACTGTTGAGCTGCAATCCAGTATCCTTGATTCTTGTAAAGGATCGTATAACTATGTAACTTCTATGGTGTGACCGTGTGATTGTGAAAACCTTGTGGCTCACATTCCCTTTATCCAGGGCATGCACAGATGAGTAGAAAAATGGGGACAAAAAGTAAATGAATAATAGGTCGGCAGGAGGGATGTGGAATGTTTGGGGTGTTCTTTTTTACTTTTATTTTTATTTTTATTTTCTGGAGTAATGAAAATGTTCAAAAATTCATTGTGTGTTGAATGCACAACTATATGATGATACTGTGAACAACTGATTGTACACTTTGGATGATTGTGTGATATGTGAAAATATCTCAATAAAATTGCATTTAAAAAAAAAGAAGGATATCTGCCACTGGCAAGCTATATAACTTTGGAAAGACACTGTTTCTCTAGGGGATTCGTTTCCGTGTCTATAAAATTCCATATCTATAAATTCGTTTCCACTTGGTAGTTTCTGTGAAGCTTGTGTGAGAGAAGTGAATATGATTAGCAAACTTTAGACAAGGGTTGTAATGATAAAGATGGTTGTTATTGGAAAGCCTAAGTCTTTTCAGGTGGATTGTACCTTCTGAAAAGGTGGGAAGGTTCTTCCCAATGCCCTCCCTCTTTTTCTCTTCTTTCCCGGTTCCTCCTTCCCTGTTTGTCATCTTGGGAACAAATGACATATCCAGCAGAAAGCTTAGCTCAATAAAAGGGACTGACGGCAGAAGATTTAATTCCCAAGTTTGGAAAACAATTGCTCTATGCATTCAGGTTAAAAGGCTGTATGTATTTACGTAATTCTAACAGGACTTTGCCCTTTTCTGCAATCTTAGTGCGTGCGCCGGAGTGACTTCATCGCCTTCCGCAAAGATACTATCCGCGCGGTAGGTCGGACTGTGTGAAATGGCCCTACTCCTCCCTCATTCGTCCTGCACGTTTCCTTCTGCCCTAAGTGTTTGCTAGTTGGAGTATCCTGTCGTTAGTAAGCGGAAGGCATCCGCGTCCCCTGGTGGTCATAAAAGGAAAGGGTGAGTAACGCAGAACTCGTTTTCCACCTTCTCTTAGTGCAAGTAGCTGGGACCCTGCGTTTCAGTAGAACAGAGTCTCGTAAGGGAAACATATGTGAACAACTCTTCACACTAGAAGTCTTCCAAGGGCCATAGGAGTCTGAGTAAGGAATCCTTTCCAGAGAAAAACCAAGGGTGGGCTATTCAGCCTCTGCCTGACACATCTAGGGATGGAATATCAAGTCCACCTTGTTACAACATAATTGTTTTTGAAAGGGTAAACACAACTCTCATACAAATATGAAATGAACACACATCAAGAATTTTATTTAACTCATTAACTAATGAGAGAACCTGTGAGGTATTAAAGACTTGTTCAGAGGAGGACCCCAAAAGTGCATATATAATGAGGGCAATCAGGAATGCTGAAATGAATATGTTAATAAATGCATAACTGACCAACGTCACCTCCAGCAGACAAACTTCTTTTGCATGTCTATAAACAAAAATCATTTGCATTGCTATCGGTTTTCTACAACTATCACAGTGGTAAAATACTAAAAAAACATGAAAGGCACAGACGACTATAAAATCAGATAACCCAGAAAGGTGCATTAGACAAGGCTTACCTAGCATGCCATAAAACACCTAATAACTTTTTTTCTCTTAATTTTTTCACAGTTTTTCCAGACACTCCCAAAATAGCACC
Source organism: Choloepus didactylus (assembly GCF_015220235.1). NCBI lineage: Eukaryota > Metazoa > Chordata > Mammalia > Pilosa > Megalonychidae > Choloepus > Choloepus didactylus. Next base: position 15,767,991 of record NC_051312.1, read on the forward strand.
TTCTATGGTTGAACAGCTCCAACTGTTGTTAAAAAGCACTTTGTTACACTTTGTTACTATCTTCCTCCCTATAGCGTCTGCCATTATTTCATGCTCCTTTTCTTTGTCCAGACATTTTAGAAACTTAACCTTTCCTCTACAAATGGCCTTTCCATGAAAAGAGAGGCACTGTGGGGCAGTAGAACAATTGCTGAACAGCTAGCCAGGGGGCCCCAGTTCTAGATGCAGCAATGCCACAAAACAGCTGTCCCTGGACATCACACAAAGCGTTTCTTCATCTGTCAAATGAAAGAGCTGACCAAAATTAGCAGTTCATGAACTTTTCAGAATCAATAGTATCATATATTCTTTATCTTCATTCATGGATCTCTTCTTTTGAAAGAGTCCATGCCCCTAACAAAATATATTTATTCAGTAATAAGGAATTTGGTTTCCTATGAGAAGATGTTTCTATGACCATTTGGTTAGCCTATGCAGATTTAACAGAAATGACTGTATGATTTCCCTTGAACTTTGTAAACATTGAAACAGCATCAAGAGCCTTCTTAACTGCAATTGGAGTTCAGGAATCCAGGAAAGGAATCGCCAGCAAAATTCTTTTATTCTGACCTTCTATTTGAAGGTAATTATTACAGACTTCAGGACTCTTTAAAACTTCTATCAGGCAGGAACACTGTTTTGTTAATTTTATGTTAGTATTTGTCCATCCCTTATAAGCAGAAGTCTGGATTTCACCTGCTAGTTGTGTACAAGAAACTGAAGACAGCCAGATGACTCTCTGAGACAAAGTACCTGGGGGACGAGAGGGTCCGTGGGCTGGTGATGGAGACTCTGGTGTGAAACCCCAGTGGAAGATAGGGTCTCCAGGTAGGCAGACAGTAACTTAAGGCTCCAGGCTCAGTAGGAGTAGGAGTCCCTTCTTTCTGATGTATTTTCATTTTTATTCCCTACAACGGTACTTGGTTTCCCACCTACTAGGCCTTGGTGTAACTGTTTCCCCACTAAATAATTCAAGTGTTTGCATTTTTATTATAAATCGGCCAACACTTAATTTTGCCTTGACAAACAAACCAAAGGGAGAATCCTTGGTTGTGTGAGATCCACCTTCCTCTCCCTCCTGCCTCTTAGGCTATTTCTTTCCCACTTGAGGAGGGCTGAGCCTTACCCCATCTTGAGTTCCAGGGTTTGCTGTAGAACAGGTGAGACCACTTTCCGGCTGGTCTACCTTGAGGCCCTGTCTTCAGGGTGTGGCATTCAGCAGACAGAGATAAAAGGAGCAGGGGGATTGAAGCGAAGATCTTTTCTCTCCCTATAGCAATTCTTCCCCCACTGCAGGGAGGATAGAGAACTATCAGGATGGAGAATAAATTTAAGGACTTGTAGTGTCTCCCCCCACCCGCCGACCCCATGCAGATTGTATTCATTATCTATTGCTGTATAACAAATTGCCCTTTAACTTAGCAGCTTGAAACAGCCAACTTTTATTATCTCACAATTTTTGTGATTTGGGAATCCAGACGGAGCTTAGCTGGGAGCCTCTGCCTCCAAGTTTGTCACAAGCCTACAATTAAGGTTGTGTGCCGGGGCTACTATCTCATCTGAAGGCTCAACTGGGAAAGGATCTGCTTTTCAGCTCATTCAACTGACTGTTGGCTGGAGACTGCTCTCGGTTCTTTGCCATGTGGGCCTTTCCAATGGGCAGCTCACAACATGGCATCTGGCTTCTATCAGAGCAAGCAGGTGAGAGACAGAGAGAGAGAGACGGAACCCAGAGTCTTACAGTAATCTATTCTCAGATGTGACACCCCATCACTTTTTTTATATTCTATTCTTCAGAAGTGTCAGGAGGTCCAGCCCACACTCAAGAGGAGGGGATGACATAATGGCACAAGAACTGGGAGCCAGCTCAGTGGTACTTGGCACACAGTAAAAATCCCATGTTAATGCCAGAGTTCTGCAATTTCACCTGCTTAGAGCTCTGTTCTCCCCCATATCTGACCTGGACAACTTCCACCCATGCTCCAGGCCTCAGAGTAGATGCTTCCTTAGGGAAGCACCTCACCCTCCGGGGTTAAGTGTCCCTCAACCATGCCTCTAGGACAGCCTGAGCTTCTTCATCACAGCCCCTATCTGACCATTTGTCTGCCTCTCCCACTGTCTGTGAGCTTTTTGAAGGCATCAGCCTTGTCTCCTTTCTCCACTGATATGGAACCAGACCCAAGCACAGGATCAAAAACTTGGCACTCAATAAATGATTATCAATTTTATTAAATGAATCTTCTGATACTGTGGCTCCATTTTTTTGCCTTTTTTCTGATAATAACCCAAGAGTGTCTTCTGATTACAAAGAGCAGGGAGCCCAGAGTCTTCTTAGAATGGCACCCAAGGCCTTGCCCAGTCTGTTTCCCGTCTCCCTTCCCAGCCTCACATCCTGTCACTCCCTGGTACACAGATCCTCACCATCAGCCTCACAAACCCATGCTTCTTCTCTGAACCTAGCATGCCCTTTCACGATTTCCTCTGTACCTCTGCCTGATATGTCCTCCTTACATTTCATATCTGGCAAATTTCCACTCCTCCTTCAAGACTGAAGACTTCCCTGGTCCACCCAGATAGTCTCTTTGGCCTCTGCCCCACGGTACTTGTTCAGATCTCTTGTTAAAGCGTATGCCATATTGTTTTGTCTTAGCTGTTTATGTATTGGTCTCCCTGGCTGAGGAGCTGCTTAAGAGCAATGACCAGGTATTATTCACCTTTGAATATCCAGGGCTACCATGAAGTAGGAGCACTGCAAATATTTGGAGAATAAATCAAAAAAGTATTGGCTCAAATGCACGCGCGTGCGCGCGCGCGCACACACACACACACACACACACACACACACACACACGGGATCCTCCTCTTCTCCCCATAAGAAGGAAAGAAGATCCTTCCTGGATCTTGGCTCTTAAAACTCCACATGACTTAAAGGACGAACTTTGTGTCACTAAGTTGAGTATTTAAAATAATGTGCTTATTTATAAAGATATGTCAGGTTGCTCAGATATTTTTCCTATATTAATCTCCACATATCATATAGGAATGCTTGTGATTTAACAATATAAATAATTTGCACCAAAAGTTTGTTTTGATTTTTACACAAACTGCTAAAGCCCTGGAACTCTAAAGCAAAAAGAGCCTGGTGTGGTGGTTTAGAACTGTATGTACCCCAGAAAAACATGTTCTTAAACCTAATCCACTCCTGTGGGTGTGAGCCCATTGTAAGTAGGATCTTTTGATGAGGTTACTTCAGTTAAGGTGTGACCCACCAAAATCAGAATGAGTCTTAATCTTATTACCAGAGTCCTTTATAAGCAGAATAAAATCCAGACACAGAGAGAGAAAGCCACAGGAAGCAAAAACTTGAACATCAGTGGAACCCAGAAGAGAAAGGAGAGATCAGGAGACACTGCCATGTGCCTTGCATTTGACAAGCCAAAGACAAAGGATCACCAGCAGCCAGCTCTAGAATGCCATGGTCTTTGGGGAGAAAGCATTGACTTGATGATTCCTTGATTTGGAGTTTTTCCTAACCTCAAAACTGTGAGCATTAAATTCCCATGGTTTAAGCCAGCCCATTGCATGGTATTGGCCTGAGCAGCCAAAGGAATCTAAAACACCTGGTAAAGGAAGTCGGCAGACCCAGTAAGGAAGGCTCATGCAAAGAAGCCTGCTATTATTTCCGAAGGGCAGAAGACCTGTTTGTTTCTTACAGCACCTTTGAAATATATGTCAAGAGTAATAGCATAAGCATAATGAATATCATGGATCAAAGGCAATTGAATGATATGGCTTTAAACGTTTTGTAATTAAAAAAAAAATAAGCCATCTGGTATATGTCTCCATTTGGATATTTGAATAAACATGCTAAATCTTTTGTTGTAATTTTTCAGGTTTTTGTTGTTGTTGTTGAGATCTCACAATAATTTGGCAAGGTAATTAGAGTAGATATTATTGTCCCCATTTTATTATGAATTAAATTAAGTACAGAGAAACAAAGTGATTGCCCAAACTCACATAGGATACTGATAGCATGCTACAAGTCTAGTGAAAAGGTTGCATGCCCAGGCTGTGGAACAAAACTGCCCAAGTTGAATCTCACTTCTACCTTTACTGGTTGTGTAATCTTGGACAAGTTATTTAACCTGCCTGTGCCTCAGTATCCTTATCCATAAGCAGAGAAAATAATAAGATCTATCTCATGGGTTTTGTGAAGATAAAAGAGTTAAATGAGGAAATAATTAATTCCCTTATTCAATCACTTGAAGGGACTCCTATTAGCCATTGCAACTACACTACTTTCTCAAGAGCTTGAGGAATTGAGAAATGCCTGGCATATTTCAACCAGAAGTGAAATACCAACACTCTCGGTTCTCAGGGTCAGCATTAGCTATTGCAACATTTTCCAAAGTAGGTTCAACAGGATATAACATCTCATAAGACATTCACAGGAAAAAGAAGTTTGGCGGTGACAGAGTTTGGAAAACATGGCGAATTGCATCCCTCATCTTAGAGAGTTGTGACTACACTTTGGCCTGTTACAGGCTCTGATAAACCTGCAGTGAACTGCCAGCTTTAATTTGATCAACCCAGTATTCTTCATATTTATTTGAACATATACTGTTTATCCTCTCCCCCCAAGCACCTATTATCCAACAGGACTAGTGTCCTACAGAAAATACTGATCAATAGAAGAATATTGCAGTAGAATCTAGAAGGGTCAGCAAGTGACCATGAGTGAACCAAAGAAGATTCTTTTCATTCTTGTCTTTAAAAGGAATAAAGTAAAATTTCCTTTCCATATCATATGAATTCTGGTGAAGGTTTTTGCCTTCTGTGCCTGTGATACTCTTACAGATTTGCCTTGATTCCCTACACTGTCCTCCCACTGGAATCTCATCGCATTGTATCACTTTGCCCTCTTAATCCCACTAGACTTCCTTCAAGGCAGAAGCTGTCTCTTATCTTTCCATTTTCCACTCCACCCACCACAGGTGGTTGTATAGGACACAGTAGAGTACAATAAGCAGCTGTTGAGTGAATAAATCACAAAACAACCACTGGATAGAAGAATGAATCCGCTTCCTACCCTACAAAAGATAGCAAACCACCTATGTTCTGATACTGGTACCTTGAAATAAATAATCATCATGAAAATGATTATCATCCTACTGAGACCACTCAGAGCCACATTAATATGAGCCTTTCCCCTCCTCACTGTGTGCAATCAGTGTTTTTCTTCTCAGAGTTAGCTTTGCTTTACCTGAGTACAGATGTGCACTGAAATCACCTCTCCAATATACAGAGAGGTTCAGTTAACAAAGCAAAGTTTCCATGTTATGCATACTTAGCAAGGCATAGCCAGAGAGAGAGAATAAAAGGTGTGTGTGTGTGTGTGTGTTGTAGAGAGAGAGAAGGAGGAGGAAAAGAGAGAGATGGAAGGAGAGAGATTGAGAAAGTGAGAAAGAACAGGAGGGTGAATGGGGAAGAAAACAGGAGTGGGGAGAGCAACTTGGAGGCAGACTACTACAAAGTCAGAGATGGAGATGGAGACAGATTGGCTCCAAGTATGTAAGAAAAGAGAGACTACCCTCATTTTTAAACCTCAGTGCAGATTTCCCCATCACCTTTCCCTAGAAGAGAATTTGGGATGAAACGTCAGTAATTAAAAAGCATAAACTTATCATCTACACCTTGGAAACCATGGGAAAGTGGTTGTGGTGGTCTCGGTTTGATTTGCATCTTCTTCCTGGCTTCATGTGCAACGTCTGGGGCTCCTAAAATCTGAAAACTGTCTCTGGAGATAGGTAGGACACAGACTTTACATGTGATGGCAAGATAGTAATAATCACATTCACTGTTTTAATTCATTTTTAAAGTTACAATACATTTTCACTTGACGCATCATTTGATCATCACAAGTGCCCCAGAATTTAGGGGCTGCAGGTTTTCTAATCCCCATTTTACAGATGTGGAAGCTGAGCTGAAAAGGGGAAATGACTCTTCAAAACAGCATAATCAGGAAGACTAAAAGTATAAAACCAGTGACTTCTTAGGCCCCATCTCTTTCAGACAGTAGATACCTTTATCTCCACCCAGCAATGCTGTAGATGAACATTCAGTGTATTCATTGTGTTTTGGGCAGCAGGAACCTCATCGTTCTCTTTAACACATCCTTGAGCTCTCTGTTCCTCAGGCTGTAAATCAGAGGGTTCAATACGGGGGTGAGGAATGTGTAAACCACAGACACCACCTGGTCTCTCTCGGGAGAGTAGCTGGAGCTAGGGCACAGGTAGATGAGACTTCCACATCCGTACTGGAGGAGAACCACAGTCACGTGGGAGGAGCAGGTGGAGAAGGCCTTGTGCCTCCCCTCTGCAGAGCGGATCTTCAGGATGGCAGCCACGATGAAGACGTATGAGAGGGTGATGAGCAGGAAGGGGATGGTGAGGACAGTGACGCTGACCACAAACAGAGTGGCCTCGTGGACCCGGGTATCTGCACAGGCCAGTCTCATGACAGGGAGGACATCACAATAGAAGAGGCTGATTTCTTTGCTGCTGCAGAAAGGGAGTTGGAAGATGAGCACAGTCAGTGGCATGGCCAAGGTGAACCCCAGCACCAGAGACCCCAGGGCCAGCTGGACACACAACCGCCAGCTCATGATGAGGGTATAATACAGAGGGTGACAGATGGCCACAAAACGGTCATAGGCCATGATGGCCAGCAGAATGCAGTCAGCACTGCCCAGGAAGATGAAGAAGAACATCTGGGTGCCACAACCAGGAAGGGAGATGAGGTTTTTCTCTGTGGACAGGATGGTGGCCAAAGTCAGAGGGGCAATGGTGGAGGAATAGCAGATCTCCAGAGCTGCTAGATTGGCCAGAAAGAAGTGCATGGGGGTGTGGAGAGAAGGGCTGATCCAGATGATGAGGGAAACGGAGACATTGCCACTGATGCTGACCAGGTACATAAGCAAGAAGGCCACAAAAATCAGCATCTGCACCTCAGGGAGATTGGAGAAGGGGTGGAAGTGGAAGAGAGTCATCCCAGTGTGGTTGGACACCTCCATGCCTTCAGTGCATCAGGCAGAGGTGCTACCCCTGCAGAGAGATAAAGTCAGGGCGCGGACACTACTGATGGATGACCCATTCACCCCTGGCCTCACACTGCCTTGACCTCTTGAAGTCTATCCATCTTTACCTCCAGTCTGAATTCAGCAACTCACTTTCTTCAAGAACTTTTGGGTTGTAACAACCCACAAATAGTTCACCATTGAAATCTTAAACCTCATTATCCCATTCCCAGACCACAAACTCCTCTACTCCTTGTACTCTCGTTCCTTGAACTCTTGCCTGGTTGTCAAGAGCACAGCATCTGGAGTCAGGCCACCCAGGTTCCAATCCCTGACCTGCCAGTTGCCAACAGTATGACCTTGGGCAACTGGCTGAAACATTCTGCCTCAATTTCTTTATCTGTAAAATCAGGATAACAATAGGACACAGTTCTTAGGATTTGTGAGAAGTAGATGTGTCTGGCCCTAGTAAACTATCCCTAAATGTAGGCAATAATCATGAACATTAAACTATTTTTCCATGTCTTCAAGAGCATTTTGATGCCTTGATGCTCCTCCTTTGTACTTTATCCCCTGCTCCATCCAAACCTCTGAGGTCCATCTATTCAATTAGTCTTTTGTCAATACTATCACCAGTGACCTGAACATCCATCAATCCTGTTACTTTCTGTAATATCCACTATCTCTATCCCAGGGTATACACATGCCAAGAAGATCACAATTCTGCTGACTGCTCTGTGAGAGTTAGGGTGGCACTACAAACCCCCAGACTGTCCCCAATCCTCTAAATCCCTGATCATCTCCCCATTCTGTGCCCTACCAAGACTACAGAAGATTTCCCTCATCTCCTCAAATCCTCTCTTCTGCTACCTCCTCCCTCACCCACAGCAGATGACCTGGCCTCCAAGTTCACAGAAAAAAAATAACAGAAGTTACCTGGAGATAACTCGCCATCATTCTCTGGACCCGTAATATTCTCTGCATATCCATATATCTTTAATACTTCTCCATATGTCTACAAAAAGTGTCCTTCTTTCTCTGCAAAGCTAATTGCTAATTGTCTCAGATACACCTGCTTCCTGTGGAATTTTCTTCTATAAGGTCTAGCTCTAATACCTGCCTCCATTTCCCCTCTACAGTAACTATCTCCCGTGGTAAAAAGCAACTTCCTTCAATCTTATATCATCCTCCAATGTCAATTAGCTTCCTTCCCATTAAACCATTTCCAATTTTTTTTAATAGTACATGCAATCTGGTTTCTACCTTATCCTTCTACTCTCTAAGACCATTATAAGTTCACCAATGACTTCCAAATTGCTGAATCCAATAGACACATTTGACTGTTTTCTCTGTTGCATTTGTGGCTGTTAGCTACTACCTTTCACTTAAAATCCTCACTCATTCCTCTGTGATATTATTCTATTCCAGTTCTTTTCCTACCTCCAGACACCATGTGCCCTCCACTTTCAGAGATTGCTCTTCCTTTTGATTCTCAAAGGGAAGGTTTTGCTGGTTACTCCCTGCCTATCACCAAAATCCACCCTCTGCCCCTGCTCTGCCTGCTAGGAAGCTGGCCTCTAAGGACTGCATCAGCCTAGCTCCCTCACCTCCTGGCTTCTGGTTGGGTTTGATCAATGAGAAACATTGGCAAGAGAATGAAGAGCAGCATAAACAGAGGTAGGGCATTTATCCCTCCCACACACCATACCCACCTCCTTTTTCCTCCTGCCCCCTAGAGTTTCCTGACCACAGATCTGGTTGGGTGGCCCATCTTCCATGGTCCCATGTCCTACTGGGCTCCAATAACACTCTTTCCTCACCTGTTTCCTTCAGGCCCAAGGGTAGAAACAGCTTCCCATAGGTAGGCCTTTGAGTGTCTCACCATCCCTTAAATATCTACTTAATGCTGCTCTCACCTCTGAAAATGGCTCAAAACACTAAAAGCCAAGTTCTATCCACAGTGATTAGCCTAGAGGAAGTTTTGGTAGAATGCATAAAGGAAAAAAAAAAAATCTTACATATACGTTTGTTTTAAAATCTCTTTGTCCCATTTTCTTTCCACTGCCTAAGGTCAATAGAAAAGATTTTCAGGTCAAGTTCATATGTTGTGCAAACCAACAAATCCTAGCTAGAGACACACAGACCACACCACATCTCCTGTTAAGCAAAAACTGACACTTGGGCTTGATTCTAGTGCTTAAGCACTTTACATGCCACAGTCAAGGAAGGGTTCGAATGCTTTGCATTATGCATACACGATGCATGAGATAAACCCAAACTAACGGGATCACCCTGACTGGTGTATTTTTTGCTTCTTTTTGCTATGCTGATTTGAAAATATGTCAGGACCCATGTGAACATGAAAGTCATGTAAATAAGTTGTTATTTTCAGCCAAAAACAGAATAATGCAAACTTGGTATTCTCACTTATTTTTCAGTTTTCATTGAAATACTAGATGTGTTTTTTTTGTTGTTTTTTTTTTTTTTCTGTCAACGTCTTACTGGAGCATTATCTAAGAAGCTCGTTCAGTGTCATCGGATGTTCTAGGGGAAGTAATCTTGGCTTGTTCTACTTTGACCATTGATTAAGACCCAGACTCTGTAAAGTTAGTATGTAGAGGGCTGGTAAATTGCAAATCATTTTTGTCTGGTAGTGTATAAATTATTTTTAGCTAGTAGATTTTTTTAAAAAGACTCCCAGGATTTAACAAATGATTATGACTACTGACTCATTATATAGATATTTCTTTTTAGTTTCTAGTGAATTAGAGTAACCAGAGAAAATACCTGAAAATGTTGAACTGTAATCCAGTAGCCTTGATCTTTTGATAATGATTATATAACTATATAGGTTTTATCCTGTAACCGTGTGATTGTAAAAATATTGGGACTGACAACCCCTTTATCCAGTGTAATAAAATAAAGTATTAAAAATGAAAATGTCAAACCTATATTCCCATCACCTTAATCATGTTCCCCTCCTTCCTTCTTCTCTTTACAGCTTATTTGAAAGGCAATCTGTATTTCCTACCTTCTATCTCAACCTACTGTGTTAATGACTTCCAACCTCAACATTCCACTAAAACTGCTCTGGTAAAGACATCAATGATTTCCACATTGCTAAACTGATAAGACATGTTTCAGAGCTCTTATCACACTGGACCTATCATAGAATTTGTCACTGCTGACTTCTCCGATTATTGGTATTTCCTCTTCCTGTGGATTCCATAAAACCAGACTCTCCCAGAGAGTTTCTTTTGTGTCTGTCTGGCTCTTCCTTCTGAGACTTTGTGGATCCCTAAATCCAGGTATCGCAGCTGGAAAGCTTTCATTTCAGAAAATATGGCAAATCTCTATATATTATGTGGCAGAAAATTTTTTACTTAAGGCTTTAAAAAGAAGTTTTTAGAACCATTTGTAATGTACACTATCCATCTCAAAATATAAATTAATTTCCTTGATTAAATAATTTATAATACTTATACGGTATTTTCAGAAAAATACCTTTTTATGTTTCAATTGGTAAATCAATGTGCCCTATCTATCAGACTGGCTTAAACCACAAAATGATGCCTGAGTTAAAATAATTGGTAATTTGTTGTGTTTGGGTAGATTGAGAATCTACCATGCCTATGTTTTAGGATGCAATATCTCTATTTGAAAAAAAGTTTAGATTAAGAATATTCCAAAAACTACTAGTCTGGAAAGTCAGTCCTTTAAAAACCTGACTCCCTTTCTTGAAGACAGTTGTCTAACTATGTAGCTTACGTGGTGTGATGGTGTGATTGTGAAAACCTTGTGGCTCACACTCCCTTTATCCAGGGTATGGGCAGATGAGTAAAAAAATGGGGACAAAAACTAAATGAAAAATAGGGTGGTGGGGGGATGGAATGATTTAGGTGTTCTTTTTTACTTTTTATTCTTATTTTCATTCATTTTGGAGTAATGAAAATGTTCCAAAATTGATTGGGGTGATGAATGCACAAGTATATGATGGAACTGTGAACAGTTGATTGTACACCATGGATGATTGTATGGCATGTAAGTATATCTCAATAAAGCTGAATTTAAAAAACTCTGACTCCCGGCACGTTTTGCAGGTGTTTCTTTCCTTTCCTAAATGCTTCTGCTTCTGCATCATCATGACAGTTGTTGGGGTAGGACCAGGTAAGTTGGACTATAGGTGGCATTGTTGCAGGCAAATTCCCTTTGGGAAGCTTCTCAGACAGTATTACTCCTTAAAAGTTTTAATTCCTTTCTTGGGAGGAGCATCAGAAGCACACAACTGCCTAACTCCATCTCTACGCAGGGTATGTGAGGATACCCAGCACACCCTCAACCCCAACTACTCGATCTCCATGGAAAAGTCAGGCACAAGTAAAAGAACTCTTGTCTATGACCAGGGAACTCACAATCTTAATGGCGCATTTACTCCGGTGTTCATCTGTTTATATCTATCCCATCCATGGACTTAGCTCCATGAGGACAAGTGCTGATTAGATTCTGTTCTTTACTAATGCCCAGGACCTAGAATAGAGCTTGGCACTCTGTAATTAAGGATTGACATAAACATTGGAAATTTATAATCAACTCTTCATGCTTTTCACTATTGTCAAATTTTCTGTAAAGAACACATTTAGTTTTTAAATTATACAAATATTAGTAGCATTTAAAATGCTCATTTTAGAGGCAGGGAAACTGAAGTTACAAAACATGCCCTTGTTGTACAACCAGTAATTGTCAGAGCCAGAATGAGCGCTTGGGTAAGTCACAAAACATGAGCTCTTGCTGGTGATGCAGTCCCAGATTGGGATAAATCCAGGGACTTATTTGTGTGTTTGTCCATTTTCAGACATACCACAGTCTTGACTTGGGCTGAGCTTGCTGTTGTGAACTTGCTGCCTTTTCCATCTTTCCTTCTTTCTTCCGATATTCCTTCCTTCCTCTCTTTCTTTCCCTCACCTCCTTAGATTTTGCCCATCATTCCAGCCCACTGAGATCTTATGGGGAATTCTAAGTCTTTACTCAAACAAATAACCAATTTTTCCCCACTATCATCTGCTAGTTTAATGAACATGTTTTCCAAAGGTATGTTATACATTGAATTATAACTCCAGGAAGCCACATCCCTTAAGCACACTTCCCTCAATATTCCACCAAATGTGCTTTGCAGCATTAAAAATCAGTTTTATGTTCAAAAATTAATTTTGGTGATGAACGCACAACTAACTATATAATGGTACTGTGAACAACTGACTTATGCTTTGTATGACTGCATGGTATGTGAATATATCTCAATAAAATTGAATTTTTTAAAAAATCAGTTTTAAAATAAATTTCAAACTAAGAAAAGACTGAATGGAATGTCTCTCATACACTCAAAAACTGCAGAAAATACTATAATAAACAATCATGTTGTTTATATAAGGATTGTTAGACATTCCTGAGATAAAGCCTTATCTGAGTTCTCAACATACTCCCCCCCCCACACCTTTTCAGACACATACTCTCTTGCAATGAACACATATTCATCAACCTTCTGAACCATAAGAGCAACATGATTTATTATTTTTCCCTTTTTGCCTTAACTGCTAAAAAACCCAAAACTAAGTTTTTTGTTCAAATGCTGTAGTGTTCCTCAGTCCCAGTACCTTCTTTTTTAAATTTAACTTTGTATTTTATCCTGTGTCAATTTATTTGTATTTCATTGTAGCTACCGTTTTTTCATGAGTTACTATATTTTAGGAGAATTCAAAGCATAATAAATATATTATACAAATGGAAAATATTCTTGCCTTTTGTGTCTTCATCCAAGGCATTGACGAATGAATGGGAAATATCTCTGCTCTCCAGATTCAAGTTTGCTCCTCCTTGCTGGCCTTCTCAATGGGATAAAAGTGACAATACCGTGGGCTTTGATTAGAGCTAAATAAATGTCCTCTTCCACTATGTTTTGTTTGCTCAATCCCTTACTACTTGAAGGTTAGGTGGAAAACTCTTGGTCTCTTCTTACCCAGGAAATATAGCTACACACTCTCAGTAAGTTTGTATCCTCTTTGATAAGTATCTTTTGTGGTACTAGTACTGCAGCTAAGGACACATCCACATCCACAGAGAGAATCCCTTCTGTTCCATAAAGACTTTTGCTTACTCCTCTACCTCCTTCCCTCACAGGGTGCAATTAATAGGGCTATTCATCCGTTTGATAAGTATTTATTGAATACTTACACATTGGATGTGTAATTCAGAATTGAGTAGATTACAATCTATTTTCTTGGTGTCCCAACAAATTATGTACTCCTTCTCCAAGGCAGGGTGGACAGTGATTTCTTGCTTACTACCAGGGAACTGAAGAAATTGGTATATTTCTGCAGAGAGACAGACTTATCCCACATCTCTCACCCTCAGCAGTAGAGTGTCTATTTTGCAGACTTCCTGTGATTACTATAATTGCCATAAGTAGGGTCACTTCATTAGCATTAGGAGGTTAAACTAATGTTCCAATTCATTTGTAACCCCACACCAAGAAGCCTTTCGCAGGATCAGGGAATCTCAAGTTTCCCTAGGATCCACTGGCCCATTCAACAGCTTAATTAGCCTGGTCTTCCTCGCCTCTCCTTACATTCCACCTAACGAAGCCTGCAAGCACATCCTTCCCTGAGGCTGAGTGAAGCCAAAGGTAGAATCTTCCTAATATCTTGGGAAACTTGGAGGACACAGAATCTTAGGGAAACCACCCATTGCTGAGGGAGCACCCATCTAGAAACTATTGATCCTTCTGTGCTGCCCCTTCACAAGGGAAGAAAGTGGGATTTGGGGACATGACAATACAAATTTCTGGGTTCTCTCTCAACTCTCACTTCTGCTCGTCTCATTTCTATGGAATTCCCTGCCTGCATTGATTCAATAAAACCCCAAGAGGCTAACCTGGCTTTCAACTTGACCATTCCCAGTAGGTCAATATTTGAACATAAACAGGAATTGTTTGGGGACGTGATATTCCAAAAGGGTTTAATTGCTAGTAGACTTTTCTCTATTTTAATTATTGCTTAAATTTTGATTCTCCACTTTTGAGGCAACTTAGCAATCTTTACGTTTTTAATTTATCCTAACAGAAGTTAATTTTTTACACCTAACCAAATTCTAAGTATTGTTCGAAACTCTGTCCCACTGCCTTCATCTGTGTATGGGCAGTTGAGTAATAAAATAAAGACAATATATATATGAGGGAGGATAGGAGTATGGGATGTTTTGGGTGTTCTTTTTATTTTTATTTTTATTTTTATTTTTATTTATTTTGGAGTAATAATAATGTTCTAAAATTGATTGTGGTAATGAATGCACAACTATATGATGATAATGTAAGCCATTGATTGTATACTTCAGATAGATTATATGATGTATGAATATATCTCAATAAAATTGCATTTAAAAAACTCAGCCACATTTCTATTGTTGAATTAATTCTATTCTGATACACACAACTTCCTGCACCTTCCTCCAAAAAGGAAGAATCACCCCTAGCTCTATGGTGCCTGGTGACTTCTTGCCTTCTGATAAGTAATAGCACTTATCAATCTGTATGTGACTATAATGTTACTTGTTTTACACCCCTACTAGGATATGTCCCCAATGGGAGTAACTAATTCAACTTGATATCATATTGCCTAATATAACACTAAGCACATAACAGATGCCTAATATTCATTGACTATAATATGCCATATTATTGGGCATTCTTTTATTTATTCATTTACTGAATATTTTCAAGAACCTACCACATTGTTCATTTACACAACCATCTCCCTAATAGTGTTCCCTGAAGATTATCTCCAGAGGATTAAGTTAATAGTTGTTAAAGAAAGAAAGAATTCTCATGATCAAATGTTCTGGGAAACCCCATCCCTACACAGTTTGCTCTACTCTAGAACTTCCCAAGTAATGTGATTGCAAAATTTCAAGAGGAAAGCACAGTATGCACTTCTCCTACTCGTAATAATCACAGAAATCCTTTCCCCAGGCCACTTGAGGGAAGTAAGGCTTTGAAACACCATTTTAAGAAATGCTGATTTATACCCTTCTGGAAGAAGAGATCATAAACCCTTTCTATTAACTCTCCTTTTCAACAGCATTTGAGAATTCTGAGATCTTTGTGCTATTAGAATATGGTATGTTTTCCATCTTAGCTTGCAGTCATCTAAATAATGTAATACATGTTAAGAAAAGGAAGAAATACATTTTGTTTCAACGGAGCAATGAATCAAAATGAGACCTGGGTTGTCTGAGATCAGGGTATCTTGTACCTTCAATAATTCTCTGAACAATTCAGACAGTCCTAGCCTCACAATACAAAACTTCTGAATCACGTGCTGCAACTGACAAAATGCTTTTATTTCCATGACCTCATTTGCTGATCCTTTCAACAGGGCTCACCAGTGGGATGATTTTGTAGATGAAAACATTGTGGCTTCACAGCCAGAATATGGACACTCAGCAACAAAGGAAGAACGATAGACCTTAAAACAGTGCCTGAAACTTCAGTGTCTTTTTTCCTCTGAGCTTCTAGTCTTTTATGTGGTTCATCCAAACAGGAAAAGTTATTAGATCAATAATATCCAGAAAGAGTCAATGTATTCTGAGCAGCAAGAACCTTGTAATTTCTTTTTTCAGAGCATCCTTGAGCTCTCTGCTCCTTGGGCTGTAGATAAGGGGGCTCAGCATGGGGGCCATGAATGTGTAAACCACAGACACTACCTGGCCCCTCTAGGGAGAGTAGCTGGATCTGAGGCACAGGTAGATGAGGCTTCCACATCCGTACTGGAGGAGAACCACAGTCAGGTGGGAGGAGCAGGTGGAGGCAGCCTTGGGCCTCCCCTCTGCAGAGCGGATCTTCAGGATGGCAGCCACGATGAAAATATGTGAGAGAGTAATATGCAGATAGGATAGTCAGAAGTGTAACACAGGCAACAGAATTGACAATTGATGCTTCAGGAGTACAGAACATTGGATAAGGTTGATTGTAAAGGTTCAGAAATGGACAGCACAATAGTGTGTGATCATAGCACAATATTGTAAGTATAATGAACAAAGCTGAGCATGAGTATAGTTGAAAGAGGAAGGCTAGGGGCATATATGTCACCATAAGGAAAGCTAGAATATAAAAACTGGGACTGTATAACTTAGCAAAATTTAGAGTAGATAGTGAAGATGGCTAATTGTACAATATAAGAAAGTTTTTACATGAACTAGAACAAATGTATGTCACTATTACAAGGTGTTAAAAATGGGATGGTGTGCCAGTTGAGATATATTATGTTCCTCCAAAAAAAAAAAAGGCATGATCTTTTAATCCAGTCTTGTGGCATATTTGGATTAAGTTGTTTCCATGGAGATGTGACCTACTGAACTGTAGGTGATAACTCTGACTGAATTATTTCCATGGAGGTGTGGCCCCACCCATTCAGCATGGGTCTTGATTTAATCACTGGAGTCCTATAACAGAGCTTACAAACAGAAGGAGCTAAGAGCAGCTGAGAGAGACATTTTGAAGATGGTCACTGAAAGCAGACTTTTGCTAACACTTTGGAGATGCTAGCCCAGTGTTTGCTCCAGAGAAGCTAAGAGAGGACAAAACACCCTAAGAGCAACATTTTGAAGAATGCACAGGAGTTGAGAGAGGCGTTGGAACACAACCCAGGATCAGCAGATGCCAGCCACATGTCTTCCCAGCTAGCAGAGGTTTTCCGGACACCATTGGCCTTCCTTCAGTGAATGAATACTCATGTTGATGCCTGAATTTGGACATTTTCATGGCCTTCAGACTGTAAATTTGTAACCAAATAAACCCCCTTTATAAAAGCCAATCCATTTCTGGTATTTTGCATAATGATAGCATTAGCAAACTGGAACAGATGGCATATGGAAAAAGTACAATTAATGCAAACTAAGGCCTATAGTTAACAGTAACAGTGTAATATTCTTTCATTAATGGGAGCAAATGCAATATCCTAAAGCTAAATGTCAATAATAGGGGGATATAAGAGAGGAGTATGGGATTTATTTTTTCTTTACTTTTGGAAAGAAAATAGATATAGATTGTGGGGAAGAATGCATAACTTTGTGATTATAACAGGAGTCATTCATTGTACACTTAGGATGGATTATATAGTGTATGAATAAAACTATTTTAAAAAAATTAAAAAAATAAAAATAAAAAAGTTTAGCACAAGTCACAAATTTGTGTGATAATTTAATGTTTACAAAGTGTCATTTATACTTAAGTTTAAATGTTATAACACCTTACCACATATCTAGATATGTATTTTTTCAACTAAAAGATTGATACTAAAATTCGGGAGGAAAAATAAGAATGGAACAGCCAGAAAAATTCTGAAATGAATTGGAAGTGGGTGATGGTTAGTAAAAGCCAGCATGCCAACTATTAAAGCATTTTATTGACCTACCATGTTGAAAAAAGCGTGATGCTGAAACATAATGAGATCCATCAAAGGAACAGAAAGAAAAGTCTAGCTAGTCACAAACTAACTGTGATAGTTAATTTCATGTTGTCAATTTGGCTATGTTACGGTGTCCAGTTGTTTGATCAAGCAAGCACTGGCCTGATTGTTACTGTGAAGGAATTTCATAGATGGATTTAAATCATTAAATCATTTGTCAGTTGATTACAACTATGGCTGATTATTTCTACAACCAACAAAGGAGATTGTCTTCAGCAATGAAAGGAATCTCTTAAAGTGAAAATGAGGATTTCAGCAGTAGAAAGATAAATTTCTATCTCTGCTTCAGCCAGTGAGCTTCTGCTGGGGAATTTAAGGTCACCTTCATCAAGTTTCCAACTTGCAGCCTGCTCTCTGGAATTTGTACTTGCCAATCCTCCTGGTTACATGAGCCAATTCCTATAATAAATCCTGTAATATTTACATATATATGGGGAAAATAATAGAGTTTAATCCCAACATTACTAAAGTTAACTCCAGAAGGATCCCAGAAAAAAAAATTCTTAATAATTAAATATTAAAGTTCCAGAAGAAAATATGAGACTTTAAAAATATATAATATAATACCAGGGACACAGAGGCGGGGCAAGATGGCAGACTGGTGAGCTGTATGTTTTAGTTACTCTTCCAGGAAAGTAGGTAGAAAGCCAGGAACTGCGTGGACTGGACACCACAGAGCAATCTGACTTTGGGCATACTTCATACAACACTCATGAAAACGTGGAACTGCTGAGATCAGCGAAATCTGTAAGTTTTTGCGGTCAGGGGACCCGCGTCCCTCCCTGCCAGGCTCAGTCCCGGGGGAGGAAGGGCTGTCACCTCCGGGAAGAAGAAGGGAGAACTGCAGTGGCAGCCCTTATCGGAAACTCATTCTACTGATACAAACTCCAACCATAGATAGACTGAGACCAGACACCAGAGAATCTGAGAGCAGCCAGCCCAGCAGAGAGGAGACAGGCATAGAACAAAAACAACACGAAAAACTCCAAAATAAAAGCGGAGGATTTTTGGAGTTCTGGTGAACATAGAAAGAGGAAGGGCCCTGAGGTGCATATGCAAATCCCGAAGAAAAGCTGATCTCTCTGCCCTGTGGACCTTTCCTTAATGGCCCTGGTTGCTTTGTCTCTTAGCATTTCAATAACCCATTAGATCTCTGAGGAGGGCCCGTTTTTTTTTTTTAATCCTTTTTTCTTTTTCTAAAACAATTACTCTAAGAAGCCCAATACAGAAAGCTTCAAAGACTTGCAATTTGGGCAGGTTGAGTCAAGAGCAGAACTAAGAGAGCTCTGAGACAAAAGGCAATAATCCAGTGGCTGAGAAAATTCACTAAACACCACAACTTCCCAAGAAAAGGGGGGTGTCCACTCACAGCCATCATCCTGGTCGACAGGAAACACTCCTGCCCATCGCCAGCCCCATAGCCCAGAGCTGCCACAGACAGCCCAGTGTGACGGAAGTGCTTCAAATAACAGGCACACACCACAAAACTGGGCGTGGACATTAGCCTTCCCTGCAACCTCAGCTGATTGTCCCAGAGTTGGGAAGGTAGAGCAGTGTGAATTAACAAAACCCCATTCAGCCACCATTTCAGCAGACTGGGAGCCTCCCTACACAGCCCAGCAGCCCAGAACTGCCCTGGGGGGATGGCACTCACCTGTGACATAGAACAGTCATCCCTCAACAGAGGACCCAGGGTGCACAGCCTGGAAGAGGGGCCCAATTGCAAGTCTCAGGAGCCATACGCCAATACCAAGGACTTGTGGGTCAGTGGCAGAGACAAACTGTGGCAGGACTGAACTGAAGGATTAGACTATTGCAGCAGCTTTAAAACTCTAGGATCACCAGGGAGATTTGATTGTTAGGGCCACCCCCCCTCCCTGTCTGCCCAGAAACACGCCCCATATACAGGGCAGGCAACACCAACTACACACGCAAGCTTGGTACACCAATTGGGCCCCACAAGACTCACTCCCCCACTCACCAAAAAGGCTAAGCAGGGGAGAACTGGCTTGTGGAGAACAGGTGGCTCGTGGACGCCACCTGCTGGTTAGTTAGAGAAAGTGTACTCCACGAAGCTGTAGATCTGATAAATTAGAGATAAGGACTTCAATTGGTCTACAAATCCTAAAAGAACCCTATCAAGTTCAGCAAATGCCACGAGGCCAAAAACAACAGAAAATTATAAAGCATATGAAAAAACCAGACGATATGGATAACCCAAGCCCAAGCACCCAAATCAAAAGACCAGAAGAGACACAGCACCTAGAGCAGCTACTCAAAGAACTAAAGATAAACAATGAGACCATAGTACAGGATACAAAGGAAATCAAGAAGACCCTAGAAGAGCATAAAGAAGACATTGCAAGACTAAATAAAAAAATGGATGATCTTATGGAAATTAAAGAAACTGTTGACCAAATTAAAAACATTCTGTACACTCATAGTACAAGACTAGAGGAAGTTGAACAACGAATCAGTGACCTAGAAGATGACAGAATGGAAAATGAAAGCATAAAGGAAAGAATGGGGAAAAAAATTGAAAAAATCGAAATGGACCTCAGGGATATGATAAATATGAAACGTCCGAATATAAGACTCATTGGTGTCCCAGAAGAGGAAGAAAAGGGTAAAGGTCTAGGAAGAATATTCAAAGAAATTGTTGGGGAAAACTTCCCAAACCTTCTAAACAACATAAATAAACAAATCATAAATGCTCAGCGAACTCCAAATAGAATAAATCCAAATAAACCCACTCCGAGACATATACTGATCACACTGTCAAACACAGAAGAGAAGGAGCAAGTTCTGAAGGCAAGAGAAAAGCAATTCACCACATACAAAGGAAACAGCATAAGACTAAGTAGTGACTACTCAGCAGCCACCATGGAGGCAAGAAGGCAGTGGCACGATATATTTAAAATTCTGAGTGAGAAAAATTTCCAGCCAAGAATACTTTATCCAGCAAAACTCTCCTTCAAATTTGAGGGAGAGCTTAAATTTTTCACAGACAAACAAATGCTGAGAGAATTTGCTAACAAGAGACCTGCCCTACTGAAAATACTAAAGGGAGCCCTACAGACAGAGAAACAAAGAAAGGACAGAGAGACTTGGAGAAGGGTTCAGTACTAAAGAGATTCGGTATGGGTACAATAAAGGATATTAATAGACAGAGGGAAAAAATATGACAAACATAAACCAAAGGATAAGATGGCTGATTCAAGAAATGCCTTCACAGTTATAACATTGAATGTAAATGGATTAAACTCCCCAATTAAAAGATATAGATTCGCAGAATGGATCAAAAAAAAATGAACCATCAATATGTTGCATACAAGAGACTCATCTTAGACACAGGGACACAAAGAAACTGAAAGTGAAAGGATGGAAAAAAATATTTCATGCAAGCTACAGCCAAAAGAAAGCAGGTGTAGCAATATTAATCTCAGATAAAATAGACTTCAAATGCAGGGATGTTTTGAGAGACAAAGAAGGCCACTACATACTAATAAAAGGGGCAATTCAACAAGAGGAAATAACAATCGTAAATGTCTATGCACCCAATCAAGGTGCCACAAAATACATGAGAGAAACACTGGCAAAACTAAAGGAGGCAATTGATGTTTCCACAATAATTGTGGGAGACTTCAACACATCACTCTCTCCTATAGATAGATCAACCAGACAGAAGACCAATAAGGAAATTGAAAACCTAAACAATCTGATAAATGAATTAGATTTAACAGACATATACAGGACATTACATCCCAAATCACCAGGATACACATACTTTTCTAGTGCTCACGGAACTTTCTCCAGAATAGATCATATGCTGGGACATAAAACAAGCCTCAATAAATTTAAAAAGATTGAAATTATTCAAAGCACATTCTCTGACCTCAATGGAATACAACTAGAAGTCAATAAC
Organism: Choloepus didactylus; assembly: GCF_015220235.1. NCBI lineage: Eukaryota > Metazoa > Chordata > Mammalia > Pilosa > Megalonychidae > Choloepus > Choloepus didactylus. Next base: position 15,789,547 of record NC_051312.1, read on the forward strand.
CATCAGAGACTTAGAAAATCCACAAATACCTGGAGGTTAAACAACACACTCCTAAACAATCAGTGGGTTAAAGAAGAAATAGCAAGAGAAATTGCTAAATATATAGAGACGAATGAAAATGAGAACACAACATACCAAAACCTATGGGATGCAGCAAAAGCAGTGCTGAGGGGGAAATTTATAGCACTAAACGCATATATTAAAAAGGAAGAAAGAGCCAAAATCAAAGAACTAATGGATCAACTGAAGAAGCTAGAAAATGAACAGCAAACCAATCCTAAACCAAGTACAAGAAAAGAAATAACAAGGATTAAAGCAGAAATAAATGACATAGAGAACAAAAAAACAATAGAGAGGATAAATATCACCAAAAGTTGGTTGTTTGAGAAGATCAACAAGATTGACAAGCCCCTAGCTAGACTGACAAAATCAAAAAGAGAGAAGACCCATATAAACAAAATAATGAATGAAAAATGTGACATAACTGCAGATCCTAAAGAAATTAAAAAAATTATAAGAGGATATTATGAACAACTGTATGGCAACAAACTGGATAAAGTAGAAGAAATGGACAATTTCCTGGAAACATATGAACAACCTAGACTGACCAGAGAAGAAATAGAAGACCTCAACCAACCCATCACAAGCAAAGAGATCCAATCAGTCATCAAAAATCTTCCCACAAATAAATGCCCAGGGCCAGATGGCTTCACAGGGGAATTCTACCAAACTTTCCAGAAAGAACTGACACCAACCTTACTCAAACTCTTTCAAAACATTGAAGAAAATGAAACACTACCTAACTCATTTTATGACGCTAACATCAATCTAATACCAAAACCAGGCAAAGATGCTACAAAAAAGGAAAACTACCGGCCAATCTCCTTAATGAATATAGATGCAAAAATCCTCAACAAAATACTTGCAAATCGAATCCAAAGACACATTAAAAAAATCATACACCATGACCAAGTGGGGTTCATTCCAGGCATGCAAGGATGGTTCAACATAAGAAAATCAATCAATGTATTACAACACATTAAAAACTCGAAAGGGAAAAATCAATTGATCATCTCAATAGATGCTGAAAAAGCATTTGACAAAATCCAACATCCCTTTTTGATAAAAACACTTCAAAAGGTAGGAATTGAAGGAAACTTCCTCAACATGATAAAGAGCATATATGAAAAACCCACAGCCAGCATAGTACTCAATGGTGAGAGACTGAAAACCTTCCCTCTAAGATCAGGAACAAGACAAGGATGCCCGCTGTCACCACTGTTATTCAACATTGTGCTGGAAGTGCTAGCCAGGGCAATCCGGCAAGACAAAGAAATAAAAGGCATCCAAATTGGAAAAGAAGAAGTAAAACTGTCATTGTTTGCAGATGATATGATCTTATATCTAGAAAACCCTGAGAAATCGACGATACAGCTACTAGAGCTAATAAACAAATTTAGCAAAGTAGCGGGATACAAGATTAATGCACATAAGTCAGTAATGTTTCTATATGCTAGAAATGAACAAACTGAAGAGACACTCAAGAAAAAGATACCATTTTCAATAGCAAATAAAAAAATCAAGTACCTAGGAATAAACTTAACCAAAGATGTAAAAGACCTATACAAAGAAAACTACATAACTCTACTAAAAGAAATAGAAGGGGACCTTAAAAGATGGAAAAATATTCCATGTTCATGGATAGGAAGGCTAAATGTCATTAAGATGTCAATTCTACCCAAACTCATCTACAGATTCAATGCAATCCCAATCAAAATTCCAACAACCTACTTTGCAGACTTGGAAAAGCTAGTTATCAAATTTATTTGGAAAGGGAAGATGCCTCGAATTGCTAAAGACACTCTAAAAAAGAAAAACGAAGTGGGAGGACTTACACTCCCTGACTTTGAAGCTTATTATAAAGCCACAGTTGCCAAAACAGCATGGTACTGGCACAAAGACAGACGTATAGATCAATGGAATCCAATTGAGAATTCAGAGATAGACCCTCAGATCTATGGCCGACTGATCTTTGATAAGGCCCCCAAAGTCACTGAACTGAGTCATAATGGTCTTTTCAACAAATGGGGCTGGGAGAGTTGGATATCCATATCCAAAAGAATGAAAGAGGACCCCTACCTCACCCCCTACACAAAAATTAACTCAAAATGGACCAAAGATCTCAATATAAAAGAAAGTACCATAAAACTCCTAGAAGATAATGTAGGAAAACATCTTCAAGACCTTGTGTTAGGCGGCCACTTCCTAGACTTTACACCCAAAGCACAAGCAACAAAAGAGAAAATAGATAAATGGGAACTCCTCAAGCTTAGAAGTTTCTGCACCTCAAAGGAATTTCTCAAAAAGATAAAGAGGCAGCCAACTCAATGGGAAAAAATTTTTGGAAACCATGTATCTGACAAAAGACTGATATCTTGCATATATAAAGAAATCCTACAACTCAATGACAATAGTACAGACAGCCCAATTATAAAATGGGCAAAAGATATGAAAAGACAGTTCTCTGAAGAGGAAATACAAATGGCCAAGAAACACATGAAAAAATGTTCAGCTTCACTAGCTATTAGAGAGATGCAAATTAAGACCACAATGAGATACCATCTAACACCAGTTAGAATGGCTGCCATTAAACAAACAGGAAACTACAAATGCTGGAGGGGATGTGGAGAAATTGGAACTCTTATTCATTGTTGGTGGGACTGTATAATGGTTCAGCCACTCTGGAAGTCAGTCTGGCAGTTCCTTAGAAAACTAGATATAGAGTTACCATTCGATCCAGTGATTGCACTTCTCGGTATATACCCGGAAGGTCGGAAAGCAGTGACATGAACAGATATCTGCACGCCAATGTTCATAGCAGCATTATTCACAATTGCCAAGAGATGGAAACAACCCAAATGCCCTTCAACAGATGAGTGGATAAATAAAATGTGGTATATACACACGATGGAATACTATGCGGCAATAAGAAGGAACGATCTAGTGAAACATATGACAACATGGATGAACCTTGAAGACATAATGCTGAAGAAAATAAGCCAGGCACAAAAAGAGAAATATTATATGCTACCAGTGATGTGAACTTTGAAAAATGTAAAACAAATGGTTTATAATGTAGAATGTAGGGGAACTAGCAATAGAGAGCAATTAAGAAAGGGGGAACAATAATCCAAGAAGAACAGATAAGCTATTTAATGATCTGGGGATGCCCAGGAATGACTATGGTCTGGTAATTTCTGATGGATATAGTAGGAACAAGTTCACAGAAATGTTGCTATATTATGTAACTTTCTTGGGGTAAAGTAGGAACATGTTAGAAGTTAAGCAGTTATCTTAGGTTAGTTGTCTTTTTCTTACTCCCTTGTTATGGTCTCTTTGAAATGTTCTTTTATTGTATGTTTGTTTTCTTTTTAACTTTTTTTTCATACAGTTGATTTGTAAAAGAAGGGAAAGTTAAAAAAAAAAAAAAAAGAAAAACAAGGAAAAAAAAAGATGTCATGCCCCCTTGAGGAGCCTGTGGAGAATGCAGGGGTATTCGCCTACCCCACCTCCATGGTTACTAACATGATCACAGACATAGGGGACTGGTGGTTTGATGGGTTGAGCCCTCTACCATAAGTTTTACCCTTGGGAAGACGGTTGCTGCAAAGGAGAGGCTAGGCCTCCCTATGGTTGGGCCTAAGAGCCTCCTCCCGAATGCCTCTTTGTTGCTCAGATGTGGCCCTCTCTCTCTAGCTAAGCCAACTTGAAAGGTGAAATCACTGCCCTGCCCCCTACGTGGGATCAGACACCCATGGTAGTGAATCTCCCTGGCAACGTGGAATATGACTCCCGGGGAGGAATGTAGAGCTGGCATCGTGGGACGGAGAACATCTTCTTGACCAAAAGGGGGACGTGAAAGGAAATGAAATAAGCTTCAGTGGCAGAGAGATTCCAAAAGGAGCCTAGAGGTCACTCTGGTGGGCACTCTTACGCACACTTTAGACAACCCTTTTTAGGTTCCAAAGAATTGGGGTAGCTGGTGGTGGATGCCTGAAACTATCAAACTACAACCCAGAACCCATGAATCTCGAAGACAGTTGTATAAAAATGTAGCTTATGAGGGGTGACAATGGGATTGGGAAAGCCATAAGGACCACACTCCACTTTGTCTAGTTTATGGATGGATGAGTAGAAAAATAGGGGAAGGAAACAAACAGACAAAGGTACCCAGTGTTCTTTTTTACTTCAATTGCTCTTTTTCACTCTAATTATTATTCTTGTTATTTTTGTGTGTGTGCTAATGAAGGTGTCAGGGATTGATTTAGGTGATGAATGTACAGCTATGTAATGGTACTGTGAACAATCAAATGTACGATTTGTTTTGTATGACTGCGTGGTATGTGAATATATCTCAATAAAATGAAGATAAAAAATAAATAATACCAGGGACAAGAAGGCAGAGTGGTGAGATGTGGGTTTTACTTAATCCTCCAGGGAAGTTGGTAGAAAGCCAGAAACTGCATGGACTGGACACTGCAGAGCAATTTGACTTTGGGCATACTTCATACAACACACATAAATGCATGGAACAGCTGAGTCAGTGAAATTTGTAAGTTCTCATGGCCAGGGGACCACACCCCTCCCTGCCAGGCTCAGTCCCATGGGAGGAGGGGCCATCAGTGCTGGGAACCAGGAGGGAGAACTACAGTTGCAGCTCTGATTGAAAACTCAGACTGCTGATCAGAAACTACAAACATAGATAGACTGAGACCAGACACCAGAGAATCCGGGAGCAGTCAGCCAGTGGAGAGGAGATAGGGTTAGCAAAAACAGCAAAAAAAATCCCCAAAAATAAAAACAGAGACTTTTTGGAGTCCGAGTGACCATAATACTGAGAAGGGCAGGGCTCAAACAGAATCAGGCACATATGCAAATCCAGAGGTTGAGGACCCTTGTTTGAAGAGCCAGTTTCTCTGCTTTCTTGATTGTTCCTTAATGGCCCTCAACTCCTTGTCTCTTAGTATTTCAACAGCCCATTAGATCTGCAAGGACTGTAAATAGTTCATACTGGGCCCTTTTTTCTTTTTCTTTTTTTTTTCTTAATCTTTTTCTCTTTTTCTAAAACAATTATTCCAAGAAACCCATTACAGAAAGCCTCAAAGACTTGCAATTTGGTTCCAGGCAAGAGCAGAGCTAAGATAGCTCTGAGAGACAAAGCAATAAGTATAGTGGTGAAGAAAATTCACTAAACACCAAAACTTCCCAAGAAAAAAGGGGGATGGCCAAGCTCCAGTGTCAGCCCTCCTTCTGGGAACTCAGACCCCAGGGGCTGGAATTCAGAAACCAGCTTCAGTCAGCCACACACCTCACAGGGCCAGGGTCACCAGGAGAGCTAAAGGCTCCACACCTCCTTACACTGGTGGGATAACTGCAGGCTGGCAAGTGCCACCTGCTGGATAGCATAGGAGAAGCATAGACTCTAAAGGCCTCCCAGGAGGGTCTCATTCTCAAGGAAACTCCATATCCTCCTCCTGAGACTGAGGCCCCTCTGGACTGGGAAAACCTGACTGGGGTTGAGAATATCTGAGGAGACCATCACACATAGAGGCAGGTCAAGAAACAGAAAAACAGGAGGTGAAAAACTCTGATCAACTAAACAGAATCTAAGTTAAAGGTCTAGAATAGGCTGAACTGAACACCAAGGGTTAGAGAACAAAGCCAACCAACAAGAAAGCCCTGGGTAAAAGAGTGAAAATAAGCTCCAGGATGAACTAATCAAGAAAGTCAGATGCCTAGACAGCTTAAGATAATGAGTCATACTAGGTAACATGAAAATATCAAACAGCCAAAGGAAAAAACTAATAGTTCAACAAAGACACAGGAGTTGAAGCAATTATTGCTAAACCAATTCAATGAACTGGAGGAAGAACTAATTGGAGATGTTCAAACAAAGCTAAATCAATTCAAAAATGAAGTCAATGAACTGAGGGAAGACATAGCAAAAGAGATAAAGGATATAAGGAGGACACTGGATGACCATAAGGAAGAATTCACAAACTTGAAAAAGCAGATGGCAGAACTTATAGGCATGAAGGGCATAATGGAGGAGATGACAAAGACAATGAAAAGACACAACAATAGATTTGAACAGGCAGAAGAAAGGATCAGTAAATTGGAAGACTAGACATCTGAATTCACACACACAAAAGAACAGATGGTGAAAAGAATGGGAAAACATGAGCAGGACCTTAGGGAGCTGAGTGGCAACATGAAACACAAATATATGTGTAATGGGTGTCCCAGAGGGAGAAGAGACCAGAAAAGGGGCAGAAAGAATAATAGAAGAAATAATCACTGAAAATTTCCCAACTCTTATGAAAGACAGAAAATTAGAGATTCAAGAAGTACAGCACACCCCAAACAGAATAGACCCCAATAGACTTACTCCAAGACAGTTACTGATCAGATTGTCCAATGTCAAAGACAAAGAGAGAATTCTGAAAGCAGCAAGAGAAAAGCAATCCATCACATACAAGGGAAGCTCGATAAGACTATGTACAGATTTCTCCACAGAAATCATAGAGGTGAGATGACAGTGGTATGATATATTTAAGATACTGAAAGAGAAGAACTGCCAACCAAGAATTATATATCTGACAAACTGTCTTTCAAAAATGAGGGAGAGATTAAAATATTTCCAGACAAACAGACACTGAGAGAGTTTGTGAATTAGAGACCGGCACTACAAGAAATACTAAAGGGAGTGCTACAGGGTGATAGGAAAAGACAGGAGAAAGAGGTTTGGAGAAGAGTATAGAAGTGAAGATTATCAGGAAGGGGTAAAAAGAGAGAGAGGAAAAAGTAAGACATCACATAAAAAAATCCAAAAGACAAAATGATAGAAGAAAGTACTGCCCTTACAGTAATAACACTAAATGTTAATGGATTAAACTCCTCAATAAAAAGACACAGGCTGGCAGAATGGATTAAAAAACAGGATCCATCTATAGGCTGTCTACAAGAAACTCACTTTAGACACAAGGAAAAAAATGGGCTGAAAGTGAAAGGTTGGAAAAAGATATTTCATGCAAATAGCAATCAGATAAAAGCAGGAGTACCAATATTAATATCAGACAGAGTAGATTTCAATATTAAAACAATTAAAAGAGACAAAGAAGGATATGATATATTAATAAAAGGGTCAATTCATCAAGAAAATGTAACAATCATAAATATTTATGCAACAGGCGAGAGTGTCCCAAAATTCATGAGGCAGACACTGAGAACACTGAAAGGAGAAGTACATAACTCCACAATAATAGTTGAAGACTTCAGTACACTGCTGTCATCAATGGATAGAACATCTAGACAGATTATCAACAAGGAAAGAGAGATTTTGCATTGCATGATAAATGAACTAGACTTGACAGACATTTATAGAACATTACACCCCACAACAACAGGATACACATTTTTCTCAAGTGCTCATGGAACATTCTCTAGCAAAGACCACATGCTGAGTTACAAAGCAAGTCTCAACAAATTTTAAAATACTAATATTATAAAAAACACTATCTCAGATCATAATGGAATGCAGTTGGAAATAAATAACAGGCAGAAGATTGTAAAATTCACAAATATATGGAGACTAAACAACACACTCTTAGAAAACCAGTGGGTAAAGGAAGAAATTACAACAGAAATTAGTAAATACCTTGAGGCAAATGACAATGAAAACACAACATATCAAAACTTATGGGATGTAGCAAAGGCAGTGCTCAGAGGGAATTTATTGCCCTAAATGCCTATATTAAAAGAGAAGAGAGAGCAAAAATTGAGGAATTAAATGTTCAGCTGGAGGAACAAGAGAAAGAACAGCAAATAAACCCCAAAGCAAACAGAAGGAAAGAAATAACAAAGATTAGAGCAGAAATAAATGAAACTGAGAACAGGAAAACAATAGAGAGAGTCAACAAAACCAGAAGCTGGTTCTTCAAAAAAATCAACAAAATTCATGGACCCCTAGCTAGGCTAACAAAGAGAGAGAGAGAGAGAGAGAGAGAGAGAGAGAGAGAGAGAGAGGGAGGGAGGGAGGAAGAGAGGATGCAAATAAATGCAATCAGAAAGGAAACATAACTACTGACCCTGCAGAAATAAAGGAGATAATGAGAAGATACTATGAGCAACTATATGCTAATAAACTGGACAACTGACATGAAATGGACAACTTCCTACAAAACATAAACAACCAACATTGACTGGAGAAGAAATAGATGACCTCAACAACCCAATCACAAGCAAAGAGATTGAGTCAGTCATCAAAAAGCTCCCAAAAAAGAAAAGCCCAGGACCAGATGTCTTCACAAGTGAATTTGACCAAGCGTTCAAGAAAGAAATAGTACCAATCCTACTCAAACTTTTCAAAAATAATTGAAGAGGAGGGAATGCTACCCAACTCATTCAATGAAGCCAACACCACCTTAATACCAAAATCAAAGATACTATAAAAAAAAGAAAATTATAGACCAATATCTTTAATGACTATAGATGCAAAAATCCTCAACAAAATACTCACATATAGAATCCAGCAGCACAGTAAAAGAATTATACACCATGACCAAGTGGGGTTTATTACAGGTATGCAAGGCTGGTTCAACACAAGAAAATCAATTACTGTAATATGCCACATCAATCAATCAAAGCAAGAGAACCTCATGATCATCTTGACAGGTGCATAAAAGGCATTTGACAAAATTCAACATCCATTCTTGATGAAAACACTTCAAAGGAAAGGAATAGAAGGGAACTTCCTCAATACATGAAAAATCCACAGCTAGCATCATACTTGATGGGGAAAGACTGAAAGCTTTCCCTCTAAGATCAGGAACAAGACAGGGATGCCCAATGTCACCATTATTATTCAACATTGTGCTGGAAGTGCTAGCTAGAGCAATTAGGCAAGAAAAAGAAAGAAAAGGCATCCAAATGGAGAGGAAGAAGTAAAACTTTCACTATTTGCATATGACATGATTCTATATGTAGAAAATCCAGAAAAATCTACAGCAAAGTTATCAGAGCTAATCAATGGATACAGCAAAGTGGCAGGCTACAGGATTAACATGAAAAAAATTGTAGTGTTCTTATAACAGGTAATGTGCAACAAGACGAAGAAATTTAAAAAAATCCCCTTTATAGTAGCAACCAAAAGAATCAAATATTTAGGAATAACATCACAAAAGACCTATACAAAGAAATCTACAAGAAACTGCTAAAAGAAATCAGACAGGACCTAAAAAAATTGAAGAACATACTGTGCTCATGGACTGGAAGACTAAATATAATTAAGATGTCAACTCTACCTAAACTGATTTACAGATTCAATACAATACCAACTAAAATCCCAACAACTTACTTTGTAGAAATAGAAAAGCCAATAACCAAATTTATTTGGAAGGGCAAGATGCCCCAAATAGCCAAAAATATCTTGAGAAAGAGGAACAAAGCGGGAGGTCTCACACTACCTGACTTTGAAGCATATTACAAAGCTACAGTTCTCAAAACAGGATGGTACTGGCATAAGGACAGAGATACTGACCAATGGAATTGAATTGAGTGTTTAGAAATAGACCCTCACATCTACGGACAATTGATCTTTGATAAAGCAGTCAAGTCAAAACAACTGGGACAGAGAAGCCTGTTAAATAATTGATGTTTGGAGAACTGGATATCCATTTCCAAAAGAATGAAAGAGGATTCCTTTCTCACATGTTACACAAAAATTAACTCCAAGTTGATCAAAGACCTAAACATAAGCATTAAGACCATAAAACTCTCAGACAAAAACATAGGGTAGATCTTGTGATAGGAGGTGGTTTCCTAGACCTTACACCCAAAATGTGAGCAACCAAAGAACAAATAGACAAATGGGATCTCCTCAAAATCAAACACTTTTGTATATCAAAGGACTTTGTTAGAAAAGTAAATAGGCAGCCTACACAAGGGGAGACAATATTTGGAAACCACATATCAGATAAGGGCTTAATATCCCGAATATATAAAGCAATCCTACAACTCAACAACAGAAAGACAAACAATCCAATTAAAAAATGGGCAAAAGAAATGAACAGACACTTTTCTGAAGAAGAAATACAAATGGCTCAAAAACATATGAAAAGATGTTCAACTAGCTATTAGGGAAATGCAAATCAAAACCATAACGAGATATCATCTCACACCTACCAGAATGGCCATTATCCAAAAAACAGAAAATTACAAGTGCTGGAGAGGATGTGGAGAAGAGGGACATTTATTCATTGCTGGTGGGAATGTAGAATGGTGCAACCACTCTGGAAGACAGTGTGGAGGTTCCTCAGGAAGGTAAGTATAGATCTGCCATATTACCCAGCTATTCCATTGCTAGGTATATACTTAAAGAAACTGAAAGTTAAGACACAAGTGGGCATTTGTAAACCGATGTTTACTGTGGCATTATTCATGATTGCCAAGAGATGGAAGCAACCCAAATGTCCATCAATGGACAAGTTGATAAACAAACTGTGGTATACAAACACATGATGGAATCTTATGCAGCTGTAAGACAGAACAAAGCTGTAAGACAGAACAAAGACATAGAACATATAATAACATGGATAAACATTGAGGATGTTCTGTTGAGTGAAGTTAGCCAGAAACAAAAGGACAAATACTTTATGGTCTCACAAATATGAACTAACATTAGTGAGCAAATTTGAGGGTTAAAAGCTGATAACACAGGCTACCAGGAGATAGAAAGTGAATAGAGATCAGGCATTTGATGCTGAAGGAACACAGAATGTTCAGCAGGATTGATTGTATAGCTCCAGAAATAGATAGCATAATAATGTGTGATGGTAGCACAATGTTCTAAGTACACTGAACAAAGATGTCTGTGAGTAAGGCTGAAAGAGGTGGGATAGGGGAATGTATGACACCAGAGGTAAAGATAGATAATGAAGACTGGGACTGTATAACTTGGCAAAAACTGGAGTGGCCAATGACTCTTTCTAAATGTAGAAATATAAAAATATTGTCACATGTGGGAGAACAAATGCATGTCAACCATGCAAAGTGTTGAAAAAGGGATAGTATTTGGGAAAAAAATAATCAAAGCAAACAGGAGTCTCTGGTCAGCAGTAACATTGTAAGATGCCTCCATTAAATGTAACAAAGGCAATATCCCAAAGTTAAATGTTTATGAGAGGGGGATATAAGGGAGGGATATGGGATTCTTGGTAGTGGTGTCATTTTCTGTCCTTACTAATATATTGTATTGTATGACACTTTTTTCTTTTTATTATTATCTTTTTTATTATTCACCAAAAAAAAACTTTTTCATAGTAATCAATATGTTCAAGTGCTGACTGTGGTGATAAATGTACAACTATATGATGATACTGTGAACAACTAATTGTACACTGTGGATAATTGTATGTTATGTGAATATATCTCTATAAAATTGTAGGAAAAAATATAAATGGGGTAAAAGTGCTGGAGAAATCATGGAGAGAGGGATTACCTATTTACTGTTGATGAGGAGGCAGAGTGGTGTAGCCTTTCTGGAGGTCACTTTGGTGGTTCCACAGGAAACTAAGTATTTGGGGCCATAAGGTCCTGCAACTTCATTATGGGGTATGTACTTGGAAGATCTGAGAGCAGAGAGATGAATGGACATTTGCACACTGGTATTCATGGAGGCAGTATTCGTGATGTGCAATGGATGGTGGTGGCCTAATTGTACACTGACTGAGGAACAGAATGGCGAACTGTGGTATCTGCATGCAACAGAATATTGAGCAACTACGAGAAGGAGTGAAGTTGTGAGACATGCAAGGAGTTGAATGGATCCTGTGGACAACATTTTGAGTGAAGTATGCCAGAAACAAAGGGAAACACTATAATGCCACACTGATATGGACTAACTACAATGTGTAAACTCAGAATTGAATCTTAGAGCACAGCCTAATAGGGAAATGATTATTGTAATGGTCCCTAGATTGTAAGCTCTTACAGCAGTCAAATCTATTCCTGAATTGTAATGGCTATCTGCAAACTCTGAGATGTTGATCCATTGGTGTATAACTGATTGGTCTCTGGAACACTGGGTATCTGTGTGATACCTGGAACTCAGGGGTAGAGCTCAGCAGATATGAATGTCAGTATTAACACATACAGCAACTCTTTAAAAAAAAAGCTGAAAACAGAGCCCAGACTTCAATCAGAGATTGAATGAAGCAGATCTGGTTAAGACTAGGGTAAATCAGGCCAAAGGGTAAAGGTTGAAACTGACTGTGTATTAAAACTTCAACTTTTATGTGAGACCAAGGGAAGAAATGTTTATTTGGTGTAGGATCTGTATTTTCTGAACAATATAACTTCTAATGTCAGTTTGTTCAAACACCACAATTACATGGAACTTTGAATAGGAAGTGAGATATGGTAGGTCTATATAGGTTAAAGTAAAATAACAACACATCCCAAAGTAATTTGGGAGTATAAAAATATATATTTAGGGCCCCCTGAGGAGCTGGGGGAGGATGCAGAGGTGTTGGACTTCTTCACCTGGACTGTTGCTGATGTTCTCACAAACACTGGGGACTAACAGCTTGACATGCTGAGCCCTGTCTTGGGGCTTGCCCCTGTGAAGCTTGTTACTGCAAAGGAGAGGCTAAACATGCTTATAATTGTGCCTAAGTGCCTCCCCCAAGTGCCTCTTTGCTGCTCAGATGTGGTCCTCTCTCTCTCTAACTAAGCCACCTTGGCAGGTGATTGCACTGCCCTCCCCCCTACATGGGACCTGACTCCCAGGGGTGTAAATCTCCCTGGCAACACAGGCTATGAATCCCAGGAATGAATCTGGACCCAGCATTGTGGGATTGAGAACATCTTCTTGACCAAAAGGGAGATGCAAAATTAAACAAAATAAAGCTTCAGTGGCTGAGAGATTTCAAATGAAGTCGAGAGGTCACTCTGGTGGACATTCTTACGCACTATATAGATAACACTTTTTAGGTTTTAATATACTGGAATAGCTAGAAGTAAATACCTGCAACTACCAAACTCCAACCCAGTAGTCTTGACTCTTGAAGACAATTATATAACAATGTAGCTTACACGGAGTGACAGTGTGATTATGAAAACCTTGTGGAGCAGAATTTCGTCTCCACGAAAACCTTCGAGGAGCAGAATTTCGTCTCTCCCCTAGAAGCGGCTGGCAATTGCCCAAGAACTATATGAAACAGTGTTTTCGGGGTCTCCAGTAACCAGTCACACATTGGACACAAGTTTGGAATTGGAGGAAAAGCTGAGATCGCAGCGAACATTGTAAGTTCCCCAGACCAGGGGTCTGGCGCCCCTCCCCACCCAGACTTCACAGACTGTCTTACTGCTGGCTCCCTGAAAGGAGGGGGAAAAAAAAAACAAAAAACAGCAATCTGCTGAGGGCAAGAAGGGAGGCTCAACCCAGCCTCAACTGCAGAATTAATTAACAAACTAATTAATTTTGGGAGCTGGGGTGCTAAAGAAGGGCTGGGCTCTGAGAAGTGGGGGCACGTAAAAGTGGGCACCCATTCCCAGACTCCAAAAAAGCCATTTTTTCCCCTACATTTTGTCCCTTCTGGCTTCTCACTGATCCCTTATCTTTTTGCATTTCAATAGCCCCCAGCAGGGATGGAACTGAAGCTGTTGGAGAGTAATTATCAGACAATAGCCCAAAGCATATCTTTAAATGCTCTATTCTGACACTGACAAAACTTCCAGGCTGGGGAAAGACTTTTAAAAGAGACTCTTTTTTTTTTTCTTTTTTCTTTTTCTTGTTTTCCTTTTCTATTTTTTTTTTTTTAATCTAAAAGTAATATATGTGGTTATTTTCTATCGGAAAGCCCAGGTTGAGGGACTAGGCTGGGCTTGGGGGAGACAGAGTACCCACAGTGTCTTTGAGTTCCATATTCACTACTGAAGGCCTCCACCCCCGTCTTTAATTGGCAACTCAGGCTGACCAAGGAATCTACCTGGAGAGGCCCCAAAGAGGAGAGGGGAGAAGGGAATAGTGCCCCTGAGAGACAACTGGAGTTCTGAGGATTGGGAGAGTGGAGGGAGGTCCAGCTCAACTGGCAGTCCTCCTTCTGGGAACTCAGACCCCAGGGGCTGGAATTCAGATTCCAGCTTCAGTTAGCCATGCCCCTGACAGGATCAGAGTAACCAGGAGAACTAAAGTCTACCTACCTCCTTACACTGGTGGGGGAGCTGCGGGCTGGCAAGTGCCACCTGCTGGACAGGAGAGGAAAAGCACCAATTCTAAAGGCCTCATAGGAGGGTCTCATTCTCAGGAAAACTCCATACCCTCCCAATGAGACCTGGGCCTCACTAGACTGGGAAAATCTGACTAGGGTCGACCATATCTGAGGAGACCCACTCACAAAAAGGTTACATAGAGGCAGAGCAAGAAACAGAAAAAACAAGAGGGGAAAAATTCTGATCAACTAAATAGAACCTAAGTTAGAGGTCTAGAATAAGTTGAACTGAATAACAGAGGTCAGAGGACAAAGCCAACCAACAAGAAAACCACTAGGTAAAAGATAGAAAACAAGCTCCAAAATAAACTAATCAAGAAAATCAGATGCCTAGACAACTTAAGATAACAAGCCATACCAGGAAACACGAAAACATGGACCAGCCAAAGGAACAAACTAATAGCTCAGCTGAGACACAGGAGTGGAGGCAACTAATGCTAAATAAATTCTATGAAATGAAGGAAGATATAGCAAAAGAGCTGAAGGATATAAAGAAGATAGTGGCTGACCATAAAGAAGAATTCATAAACTTAAAAAAACAAATGCAGAACTCATGGGAATGAAGGCCACAATGGAGGAGATGAAAAACACAATGGAGGAACACAACAGTAGATTTGAACAGGCAGAAGAAAGGATCAGTGAACTGGAAGACAGGCCATTCGAATTCATACACACAAAAGAACAGATGGTGAAAAAAATGGAAAAATATGAGCAGGGTCTTTGGGAGCTGAGTGACAACATGAAATGCACAAATATACGTGTTATGGGTATCCCAGAAGGAGAAGAGAGGGGAAAGGGGGCAGAAAAAGTAATAGAAGACATTGTTCTAGTTTGCTAATGCTGCAGAATGCAAAACACCAGAGATGGATAGGCTTTTATAAAACGTGGGTTTATTTCGCTACACAGTTACAGTCTTAAGGCCACAAAGTGTCCAAGGTAACACATCAGCAATCGGGTACCTTCACTGGAGGATGGCCAATGGCATCCGGAAAACCTCTACTAGCTAGGAAGGCAGCCGGCATCCACTCCAAAGCTCTGGCCTCAAAATGGCTTTCTCCCAGGACGTTCCTCTCTAGCAATCTTGCTCCTCTTCAAAACATCACTCACATCGGCACTAAGTTCCCTCTCTCCGAGTCAGCTCATTTATATGGCTCCACTGATCAAGGCCCACCCCGAATGGGTGGGGCCATGCCTCCATGGCAACATCTCATCAAAATCATCACCCACAACTGGGTGGGGCACATTCCAAGCAAATCTAACCAGCACCAAAATGTCTGCCCCACAAGACCACAAAGATAATGGCATTTGGGGGACACAATACATTCAAGATGGCACAGATATATTCACTGAAAATTTCCCAACTCTTATAAAAGACAGAAAATTAGAGATTCAAGAAGTACAATGTACCCCAAATAGAACAGATCCCAATAGACCTACTCCAAGACACTTACTGGTCAGATTGTGCAATGTCAAAGACAAAGAGAGGATTCTGAAGGCAGCAAGAGAAAAGCGATCCATCACATACAAAGGAAGGTCAATAAGACTATGTACAGATTTCTCTGCAGAAACCATGGAGGCAAGAAGACAGTGGCATGATATATTTAAGATACTGAAAGAGAAAAACTGCCAACCAAGAATTCTATATCCAGCAAAACTTTTCTTCAAAAATGAGGGAGAGATTAAAACATTTTCAGACAAACAGACACTGAGAGAGTTTGTGAATAAGAGACCGGCACTACAAGAAATACTAAAGGGAGTGCTACAGGCTGACAGGAAAAGACAGGAGAGAGAGAGTTGAAGAAGAGTGCAGAAATGAAGATTATCAGGAAAGGTAAAAGGAGAGGAAAAAATAAGATATGACATATAAATTCCAAAAAGCAAAATGGTAGTAGAAAGTACTGCCCTTACAGTAATAACACTAAATGTAAATGGATTAAACTCCCCAATAAAAAGACACAGACTGGCAGAATGGATTAAAAAACAGGACCCATCTATAGGCTGTCTACAAGAAACTCACTTTAGACACAAGGACAAACATAGACTGAAAGTGAAAGGTTGGAAAAAGATATTTCATGCAAACAACAACCAGAAAAAAGCGGGAGTAGCTATATTAATATCAGACAAGTTAGACTTCAAAAGCAAAACAATTAAAAGAGACAAAGAAGAACACTATATAGTAATAAAAGGGTCAAGTCATCAAGAAAACATAACAATCATAAATATTTATGCACCAAGCCAGAATGCCCCAAAGTTCATGAGGCAAACACTGTGCTCACTGAAAGGAGAAATAGATACCTCTACAATAATAGTTGGAGACTTCAATACACCACTCTCATCGATGGATAGAACATCTAGACAGAGGATCACTAAAGAAACAGAGATGTTGAATTGTATGATAAATGAACTAGACTTGACAGACATCTATAGAACACTACATCCAACAACAGCAGGATACACTTTTTTCTCAAGTGCTCATGGAACATTCTCTAGGATAGACCACATGTTGGGTCACAAAGCAAGTCTCAACAAATTTAAAAATATTGATATAATACAAAACACTTTCTCAGACCACAACGGAATGAAGTTGGAAATAAATAACAGGCAGAAGGTCATAAAATTCACAAACATATGGAGGCTACACAATACCCTCTTAGAAAATCAGTGGGTAAAGGAAGAAATTGCAAGAGAAATTAGTAAATACCTCAAGGCAAAAGACAATGAAAACACAACTTATCAAAACTTACGGGATGCAGCAAAGGTGGTGCTGAGAGGGAAATTTATTGCCCTAAATGCCTATATTAAAAGAGAAGAGAGAGCAAAAATTGAAGAGTTAACTGCTCACCTGGAGGAATTAGAGAAAGAACAGCAAACTAATCCCAAAGCAAGCATAAGGGAAGAAATAACAAAGATTAGAGCAGAAATGAATGCAATTGAGAACAGGAAAACAATAGAGAGAATCAACAAAACCAGAAGTTGGTTCTTTGAGAAAATCAATAAAATTGATGGACCACTGGCTAGGCTAACAAAAAAAAAGAGAGAGCAGATGCAAATAAATGCAATCAGAAATGGGAAAGGAAATATAACTACTGACCCTGCAGAAATTAAGGAGATAATCAGAAGATACTATGAGCAACTATATGCTAATAAACTAGACAACTTAGATGAAATGGACAACTTCCTAGAAAAGCATAAACAACCAACATTGAGTCAAGAAGAAATAGATGACCTCAAAAAACCAATCACAAGTAAAGAGATTGAGTCAGTCATCAAAAAGCTCCCAAAAAGGAAAAGCCCAGGACGAGATGGTTTCACATGTGAATCCTACCAAGCATTCAAGAACGAATTAGTACCAATCCTGCTCAAACTCTTCAAAAAAATTGAAGAAGAGGGAAAGCTACCTAACTCTTTCTTTGAAGCCAACATCACCTTAATACCAAAACCAGACAAAGATACTACAAAAAAAGAAAATTATAGACCAATTTCTTTAATGAATATAGACACAAAAATCCTCAACAAAATCCTCGCAAATCGATTCAGCAGCACATTAAAAGAATTATACACCACGACCAGGTGGGATTTATTCCAGGTATGTAAGGCTGGTTCAACACAAGAAAATCAATTAATGTAATACACCATGTCAATAAATCAAAGCAGAAGAACCACATGATCGTCTCGATTGATGCAAAAAAGGCATTTGACAAAATTCAACATCCTTTCCTGATGAAAACACTTCAAAGGGTATGAATAGAAGGGAACTTTTTCAATATGATAAAGCCAATATATGAAAAACCCACAGCTAACATCACACTCAATGGGGAGAGACTGAAAGCTTTTCCTCTAAGATCAGGAACAAGACAGGGATGCCCACTATCACCATTGTTATTCAACATTGTGCTGGAAGTTCTAGCTAGAGCAATTAGGCAAGAAAAAGAAATAAAAAGCATCCAAATTGGAGAGGAAGAAGTAAAACTTTCACTATTTGCAGATGACATGATTCTATATGTAGGAAATCCAGAAAAATCTACAGCAAAGCTACTAGAACTAGTCAATGAATACAGCAAAGTAGCAGGCTACAAGATCAACACCCAAAAATCTGTAGTGTTCCTATACACAAGTAATGTGCAACAAGAGGAGGAAATCAAGAAAAAAATCCCATTTACAATAGCAACCAAAAGAATCAAGTATTTAGGAATAAACTTAACCAAGGACACAAAAGACCTTTACATAGAAAACTATAAGAAACTGCTAAAAGAAATTGAACAAGACCTGAAAAAATGGAAGAACATACCATGTTCATGGATTGGAAGACTAAATATAGTTAAGATGGCAATTTTACCTAAACTGATTTACAGATTCAATGCAATACCAATTCAAATCCCAACAACTTACTTTACAGAAATAGAAAAACCAATAACTAAATTTATTTTGAAGGGTAAGGTGCCCCGAATAGCCAAAAATGTCTTGAGAAAGAGGAATGAAGTGGGAGGTCTCACACTACCTGACTTTGAAGCATATTACAAAGCTACAGTGCTCAAAACAGCATGGTACTGGCATAAGGACAGATATACTGATCAATGGAATTGAATTGAGTGTTCAGAAGTAAACCCTCGCATCTATGGACAACTGATCTTTGATAAGACAGTGAAGCTGAAGCAACTGGAAAAGAGTAGCCTGTTCAATAAATGGTGTTTGGAGAACTGGATATCCATTTCCAAAAGAATGAAAGAGGATGTCCATCTCACACCTTATACCAAAATTAACTCAAAGTGGATCAAAGACCTAAACATTAGCACCAAGACCATAAAACTCTTAGAAGAAAATGTAGGGCAATATCTTAAAGATCTTGTGATAGGAGGTGGTTTCTTAGATCTCACACCCAAGGCATGAGCAACCAAAGAACAAATAGACAAATGGGATCTCCTCAAAATTAAACACTTTTGTACATCAAAGGACTTTGTCAGAAAAGTAAAAAGGCAACCTACACAATGGGAGATGATATTTGGAAACCACATATCAGATAAGGGTTTAATATCCTGAATATATAAAGGAATCCTGCATCTCAATAACAGAAAGACAAACAATCCAATTAAAAAATGGGCAAAAGACATGAACAGACATTTTTCTGAAGAGGAAATACAAATGGCTCAAAAGCATATGAAAAAATGCTCAACTTCACTGGCTATTAAGGAAATGCAAATCAAAACCACAATGAGATATCATCTCACACCTACCAGAATGGCCATTATCAAAAAAACAGAAAATGACAAGTGCTGGAGAGGATGTGGAGAAAGAGACACACTTATTCATTGTTAGTGGGAATGTAGAATGGTGCAACCACTCTGGAAGACAGTATGGAGGTTCCTCAGAAAGCTAAATATAGATTTGCCATATGACCCAGCTATTCCATTGCTAGGTATATACTCAGAGGAACTGAAACTTAAGACACAAACAGACATTTGTAAACCAATGTTTATTGCAGCATTATTCACAATTGCCAAGAGATGGAAACAGCCCAAATGTCCATCAAAGGACAAGTGGATAAACAAACTGTGGTATATACACATGATGGAATATTATGCAGCTGTAAGACAGAACAAAGACATGGATCATGTAATAATGTGGATGAACCTTGAGGACATTATGTTGAGTGAAGTTAGCCAGAAACAAAAGGACAGATTCTGTATGGTCTCACTAATATGAATAGACATTAATGAACAAACTTTGGGAGTTAAAAGCTGACAACACAGGTGACCAGGAGATAGAAAGAGGGCAGAGATCAGCCATTTGATGCTGAAGGACTACAGAATGTTTAGGATTGATTGCATAGATCCAGAATTAGATAGCATAATACTGTGTGATGGTAGCATGGTATTGTAAGTACACTGAACAAAGATGTCTGTGAGTAAAGCTGAAAGAGGTGGGATAGGAGAATGTATGACACCAGAAGTAAAGATAGATGATAAAGACTGGGACTGTATAACGTGGCAAAAACTGGAGTGGCCAATGACTGTTACTAAATATACAAATATAAAAATGTTTTTGCATGTGGGAAAGCAAATGAATGTCAACCATGTAGAAATTTGAAAAGGGGATGGTATTCAGGAAAAAACATAATCAAAGCAAACTGGAGTCTATGGTCAACAGTAACATTGTAATATACCTCCATTAAATGTAACAAAGGCAATATGCCAATGCTAAATGTATATGAGAGGGGGATATAGGGGAGGAATATGGGATTCTTGGTAGCGGTGTTATTTGCTGTCCTTACTAGAATATTGTATTGTATGACATGTTATTTTTCTTTTTGTCATTTTTTTCTTATTGCTAAAAAAAAACAATTTTTCTTGTAGTAATCAGTATGTTCAAGTGCTGATTGTGGTGATAAATGTACAACTTTATGATGACACCATGAACAACTGATTGTACACTGTGGATAAATGTATGGTATGTGAATATAACTCTATAAAATTGTAGGAAAATATATATATAGGAGTAAAAGTGTTGGAGAAAACATGGTGAGAGGGATGATGCCTCACCAATATGGACTAACTACGATGTGTAACTCAGAATTGAATCTTAGAACATAGCCTAACGTGGACATAATAACTGTAATAGTCCCTAGATTGTAAGCTCTTACAGCAGTTAACTCTATCCCTGAATTGTAATGCCTATCTCTAAACTTTGAGATGCTGATCCCCTAGCGTATAACCTGATTGGTCTCTGGAACAATGCATATCTCTGAGACACCGGAAACTCAGAGCTAGAGCTCGGCAGATATGAATGTCAGTATTAGTGCATACAGCCACTGTCAAAAAAAAAAAAAAAAAAAAAAAGCTGAAAAAGAGCCCAGACTTCAATTAGTGATATGAATGAAGCAGGTCTGGTTAAGACCAGGGCAAGCCAGGCCAGAGGATAAAGGTTGAAACTGATTGTGTTTTAAAACTTCAACTTCCATATGAGACCAAGAGAATAGATATCTATTTGGTACAGGGTCTAAATTTTCTAAACGGTACAACTCTACAGTTGATTTGTTCAAACACCACAATTGCATGAAACTTTGAATAGGAAGTGAGATACGGTAGGTTAGTATAGGCTGGAGTGAAATAGTGACACATCCCAGAGTAATTTGGGCAGATAATAAAAAATATATTTACAGCCTCCCCCTCCCCAGCCCCAAGGATCTGGGGGAAGGTGCGGATATGTTGGACATTCTCACCTGGACTGGTGTTGATGTTGTCACAAACATTGGGACTGGCGGTTTGAGGTGCTGAGCCCTCAAGCATGGGACTTGCCCTGATGAAGCTCATTACCACAAAGGAGAGTCTAAACTTGCATGTAATGGTGCCTAAGAGTCTCCCCCTGAGTACCTCTTTGTTGCTCAGATGTGGCCCTCTCTCTCTCTAACTGAGCCATCTCAACAGGTGAACTCGCTGCCTTCCCCCTACGTGGGACCCGACTCCCAGGAGTGTAAATCTCCCTGGCAATGCAGAATGACTCCCGAGGATGAATGTGGACCCGGCATCGTGGGACTGAGAGTATCTTCCTGACCAAAAGGGGGATGCAAAATGAGATGAAATAGTTTCAGTGGCTGAGAGATTTCAAATGGAGTTGAGAGGTCACTCTGGTGGACATTCTTATGCACTATATAGATAACACCTCTTAGGCTTTAATGTATTGGAATAGCTAGAAGTAAATACCTGAAACTACCAAACTCCAACCCAGCAGTCTGGACTCCTGAAGACAATTATATAATAATGTAGATTACAAGGGGTGACAGTGTGATTGTGAAGACCTTGTGGATCACACCCCCTTTATCTAGTGTATGGATGAGTAGAAAAATGGGGATAAAAACTAAAGGACAAATAGGGTGGGATGGGGGGATGATTTGGTGTTCTTTTTTCACTTTTATTTTTTATTCTTGTTCTGGTTCTTTCTGATGTAAGGAAAATGTTCAGAGATAGATTGTGGTGATGAACGCATAACTGTTATCATACTGTGGACAGTAGATTGTATACCACGCATGGATGATTGTATGGTGTGTGAATGTATTTCAATAAAACTGAATTTAATTAAAAAAAAAAAAAAAAACCTTGTGGATCTCACTCCCTTTATCCAGTGTATGGATGGATGAGTAGAAAATTGGGGGCAAAAACTAAATGAAAAATAGGATGGGATAACAGAGAGATGATTTGGGTGTCCTTTTTATTTTTATTTTTATTTTTATTTGTTATTCTTATTCTGTTTCTTTCTGGTATAAGGAAAATGTTCAAAAATAGATTGGGATGATGAATGAACAACTATATGGTGGTACTATGAACAACTGGTTGCACACCATGGATGATTGTATAGTATGTGAATGTATTTCAATAAAACTGAATTTAAAATGTATATATATATGTGTATATATATATATAATATAATCTCAGAGTGCTGCTTAGAACAATTCTTGGCACATAATAGACACTCACTCTGATGGTTAAATTCATATGTCAACTTGACCAGGTTATGGTGTCCAGTTGTTTTGTCAAACAAGCACTGACCTGACCATTACTGTGAAGATATTTTGAGGACTTAAGTTGATTGCATTTATGGTTGCTTACACCTACAATCACAAAGGAGATTGCCTTTGATAATGAGAAGTCTCATCAGATCAGTAGAAGCCATTAAAAGGAGAACTGATGATTTCAGCAATCAGAAGGGAGGATTTCCATCTCTATTTCAGCTAACCAGCTTCTCCTTGGGAATTCATCAAAAAATCAGAATTCCCAGATTGCATCTTGCCCTACTGAATTTGGACTTGCCCATCCCTACCACAGTTGCATGAGCCAATTCCTATACGAAATCTCATAATATTTACATTTTAGATAGATAGATAGATAGATAGAGAGAGAGAGAGAGAGAGAGAGAGAGGCAGACAGGTAACTCCTGTCAGTTCTGTTTCCCTAGAGAACCCTGTGAAATACAGTTACGATAGAGACACCTTTTATTTTTGATGAATTAACATCTTCTGGCCCTCTTCTGGTATTAGCTGAGGTTGGGACAAATGTAGACAAGGGTGCAACACCCATGCTGCAGGAGGGCCATGATGAGGAGGTAGGAGAAGGAGGTGGAGAATGCCGGGTGCTTTCCTTTGGCTGAATTCACCCTCAGGTTGGTGATCACAATGAAGCCAAAGGAGAGGCAGGTAAAGAAGAGGACAGCCACAGCAGCCCTAATAATGGCCTAGCGAGCTGACTCATGCACGCATGTGTCTGCACAGGCCAGGCCCATAACAGCAGGTATGCCCCAGAAGAAATGGTAGATTTTGCTATGGCCGCAGAATGGAAAGTGGTAGACCAGAATCCTCCAAGACAGCACCAAGAGGGATCCCAGCCCCAAGGAACCTCATGTCATCTGCCCACAGAGCTGCCAACTTATGATGAAGTTGTAATGTAATGGGTGACATATTGCCACGTACCTGTCATAGGCCATGACAGCAAGAAAGATACAGTCAGACCCTCCCAGAAGGGTGTAGAACATCTGGGTTCCACAGCCAGGGACAGAGACAAGCATCTCCCCCATGGAAAAGATGCTAACCAGAGACAGCCTAGCTATATTGGTGGAGTAGCCAGTCTCCAGCACAGCTAATGCAAAAATGTAGAAGTGCATTGGGGTACAAAGGGAGTGATCTCACCAGACTATGAGTCCAATGATGAAATTTCCAATGAGGCTTCCTAGGTACAACATCAAGAAGGCTACAATTATGACAAAAGCCACTTCCAGGTCTGCTGAAAAGGGATGGAAGTGGAAGTGCACCACCCTCATCTTGTTTTTCCTCTTCTATTAGTCCTGGTGCAAAAAAAAAAAAAAAAAGAAATCATGGGCAAAGTGACTCTTCTGTGTCATTGAACCTAGAAAAAGTTCAGCTGTGTTTAAAAAAAATAATAATCACTGAGTACTTATCCTTACTGCTGCCTTTGGAGTTTGGTCAATGTTATCTTGCCACCCCCACTGCTTAATGTCCTAGCTGTGTGACCTTGGGCAGGTTATGAACTTCATCATTCTCATTGTAAAAGTGGGGAGAGTTGTGAAAATTAGATGAGATCCTGTGTGTGAAACTGGCTAGTCTGTTGCTAGACATGCAATAGCTTTCAGTAAGTTTCCTTCTTATTTTCATTACTTACTTGATCTGCATTCCTTTATCTGTCTCAAGCAAACTCTCCTTATAATTCTCATGCCTCTTCATTACTATGATAATCAATCACCCCTCAAAAGGAATAAAAGTATATATTTATACAAGTAGCATACTAGTCTCATATCCAGCCTAGAAGGCAGGCAACTCAGGTGTTTACCCACCTTACAAATGTGGAAACTAGAAGCCCAGAGGATAATTACTACTATCCTCTTCATTCCCCAAATGCAGAACACTGTTGTTTTTAATCTTCAACAATCCTGTTAGTTTCTTCTAATATTAACCCTAATCTTATTTCACCTTCTTCCAGATATTCACTTTCCTTTCTATTATTAAGTTGTCCAACATGGATAGGGCTTTCATCCACTCATACAGAGCCCACTCTCCCACCAGCCCACCTTATCTATTTTAGACTGATCCTTCTTAAAAACTTGTTGAATTATATTACTCCATTCTGACCCTAAGCTTATAAAGTAAAGGAATCTCTTGTGCTGGTGGTATCACATTCAAGTATTACAGTCTGATTCACAAAACCTTTCCAGAAGTGAAATTAACACTGGGAAGGAATCAGAATACTGGTTCCTAGTGACACAACTGAAACTCCTTGGGAGTAAAACGGAAATCACTCAATGTGCTCCACTGTTTCTACCTCACTGTTTCAGTTTACTAAAGCTGCCAGAATGCAATATACCAGAAATTGATTGGCTTTTACAGTGGGGATTTATTAACTATAATTTACAATTCTTAGGTTGTAAAAATGTCCAAATTAAGGCATCAGTAGGAAGATACCTTCTCTGCAGAAAGGCTGCTGGCATCTGGGTTCCTCTGTCAGATAGCAAGGCACATGGCTGGTGTCTGCTGGTCCTTCACTCCTGGGTTTCATTGCTTTCAGCTCCTGGTTCCAGGGGCCTCCTCTCTGAGCTTCTGTGGGTCCTCTCTTAGCATTTTTGGAGCTTTTCTTTGTAAGCTCTCTCTGGGTGTTTCTCTCTTAGCTCACTTGGCTTTTTCTACCTTTTATCCTCTCAAAAAGGACTCCAGTAAAGGATTAAGACCCACCTTGAATTGGGTGGGTCATATCTCGATTGAAACAACCTAATCAAAAGGTCCCACCTACAGAGCAGCCTCTTCAACAAATGGTGCTTGGAGAACTGGATATCCATATCCAGAAGAATGAAAGAGGATCCCTATCTCACACCTTAAACAAAAATTAACTCAAAATGTATCAAAGGCCTAAACATTAGAGCTAAGACCATAAAACTTTCAGAAGGAAATATAGGGAAATATCTTAAGGATCTTGTGATAGGAGGTGGTTTCCTAGACCTTACACCCAAAGTATGAATGATGAAAGAATAATAGATAAATGGGATCTACTCAAAATTGAAAACTTTTGCACATCAAAGGATTTTGTCAGGAAAGTAAAAAGGCAGCCTATGCAATGGTAGAAAATATTTGGAAACCACATATCTATTAAGGGTTTAATATCCAGAATATATAAAGAGATTGCACAACTCAATCATAAAAAGACAAACAACCCAATTTTAAAAAGGGGAAAAGACATGGGTAGACAGTTTTCTGAATAGGAAATACAAATGGCTCAAAAACATATGAAAAGATGCTCAACTTTACTGGCTATTAGGGAGATGCAAATCAAAACCACAGTGAGATATCACCTCACACCTACTAGAATAATCATTATCAAAACAACAGAATACTACAAGTATTGGAGAGGATGTGGAGAAAGCAGTACACTTATTCACTGTTGGTGAGAATGTAGAATGGTGCAACCACTCTGGAAGGCAGTTGAGCAGTTCCTTAGGAAGCTAAGTATGGAATTGTCATATGATCCAGCAATCCCATTAGTAGTGTGCTGGTTTGGATGTATTATGTCTCCCAAAGCACCATTACCTTTGATGCAGTCTTGTGTGGACAGGAAACATATTGGTGTTGATTGGTTCAGAGACTTTTGATTGGATGTTTCCATGGAGATGTGATCCCTCAATTGAGGGTGAGATCTTTCATTGGATAATTTCCATGGAGGTGTGGCCCCGCCCATTCAGCATGGGCCTTGATTAGTTTACTGGAGCACTATATAAGCTCAGACAGAAGGAGTGAGCTTGCTACAGCCAAGAGGAACAATTTGAAGAACACATGGAAGCTGAGAGAGTAGCTGCAGATGAGAGACAGTTTGAAGACGGCCATTGAAAGCAAACTCTTCCTCCAGAGAAGCTAAGAGAGGACAAATGCCCCAAGAGCAACTGAGAGTGACATTTTGAAGAGGCGCTGTGGCCTAGAGAGGAACATTCTGGGAGAAAACCATTTTGAAACCAGAACTTGGAGCAGATGCCAGCCATGTGCCTTCTCAGCTAACAGAAGTTTTCCAGATGCCACTGGCCATCCTTCAGTGACTGTACCCCTTTATCTTGGACACTTGATGGCCTTAAGACTGCAACTGTGTAAACAAATAAGCCTCTTTTGTAAAAGCCAATCCATTTCTGGTGTTTTGCATTCCAGTCGCATTAGCAAACTAGAACAAGTAGGTATATACTCAGAGGAACTGAAGGCTAGGACACAGACAGACATTTATAAACTGATGTTTATAGTGGCATAGTTCATGATTACCAGGAGATGGAAACAATCCAAATGTCCATCAGTGGACAAGTGGATAAACAAACAGTGGTATATACCACACAATGGAATATTATGCAGCTGTAAAGAGAACAAAGTCATGATACATGTAACATTGTGGATGAACCATAAGGACATCATGTTGAGCCAAATTAGCCAGAAAAAAAAGGACAAATACAGCATGTTCTCACTAATATGAACTAATTATAATGAGCAAACTCTGAGAGTTCAAGGAAAGATAGAGGATAAAACCTAGGACTATATAACTTAGCAAAAACTAGGGTAGACTCTTATGGTGTTTAAATGTAGAAATATAAGGAAGTTTTTACAGGAGGGAGAATAAGTGAATGTCAGCATTGTAAGGTGTTGAAAATGGGATGGTATATGGGAAAATACAATCAATGCAAACTAGGGTCTATAGTTAACAGTAACATTGTAATATTCTTCCATTGATTGTAACAAAGGCAATATACCAAAGTTAAATGTCAACAAAGGGGGATATAATGGAGGGGTATGGGATTCTTGTTGTTGGTGTTGTTGGTGCTATTTCTCCTTTTTTATTTCATTTTGTATCTTTTTATTTTTTTTATCCTTTTATGGTTTTTTTTTTTCTTCCTTTTCTTCTTTTCCTTCTTCTTTTCTTCTTTGGAAGAAATTGAAATGTTCTCATACAGACTGTGGTGGTGAAAGCATAACTATGTGATTATACCAGGACCTATTGATTGTTCACTTAGGATGGATTGTATGGTTGTGAATAAAACTGTTTAAAAAAATAAGCAGAAAGATACAAGTGCTGGAGAAGATGTAGAGAGAGAGATATACCTATTCATCATCAGTAAGGAAGTAAAATGGTGCAGCCCCCCTGGAGAGCAGTGTTGTGGTTCCACAGGAGGCTAAGTATAGGGTTGCCATATTATTCTGTAACCAGTTCCTGGTATATACTTGGAAAGACTGAAAGCAAGGATAGGAATAGACATTTGCACACTGGTACTCATGGTTGCAACATTCAAAATTTGCAATGAATGGAGGTGGCCTAAGGGTACATTGGCTGGTGAATGCAAGGGCAAACTGGTGTATACATACAATGGAATACTGAGAGGCTGCAAGAAGGAATGAAGTTGTGAATCATGCAACTAGGTGAATGAAACTTGAGGACATTAAGTTGAGTGACATAAGCCAGAAACAAAAGGGTAAATATTGTAAGTCTTCACTAATATAAACTAACTACAATGAGCAAATGCTGAGAATTGAATTTGAGAGCATAGGTTATCAGGAGATAGAAGGCGGAGATTGGACAATTGACGATGCAGGAGTACAAAATGTTCAATAAGGCTTATTGTAAAGGTTTGCAGATTGTAAGCTCTTACAGCAGTCACATCTATTCCTGAGTTTAACTGTTATTTAAGAGATGTTCATTTGGTACAAAATTTATATTCTCTGTAGCACACTTTCTAATTTAACCTGTATGGTCAGTTTATTTAAACAACATAATTACATGGAACTTATAATAGAGAGTGAGATCTTGTTATTCTGTACAGGTTAATGTAATAACTTGATACACCCCAGAGTATTTTGGGCAGAAAATAAAAAAGTATTTTCAAAGTCCCCTTGAGGGACTAGGGAAAAAATATGGAAATATTAAATTTCCTCACCTGGGGAATTCCTGATATTCTTGCAAGCATTGAGGACTCCCTCGATCTTGAGGCTTGCCCTTAAGAAACTTATTCCTGCAAAGGAGAAGCTAAGCCTACTTATAATTAAGCCTAAGTGTCACCCCAGAAAACCTCTTTTGTTGTTCAGATGTGGCCTCTTTCTCTCAGCCAACTCTGCAAATAAACTCACTACCCTCCTCAATATGTGGGACATGACTCCCAGGGATATAAATCTCCCTGGTAACGTGGGACATGACTCCCATGGATGAGCCTAACCTTGGTATCATAGGATTGGCAATGCCTTCTTGACTAGAAGTGGGAGAAGAAATGAAAAAAATAAAGTTTCAGTGGCTAAGAGATTTCAAATAGAGTTGAGAGGTCATTCTGGAGATTATTCTTATGCATTATATGGATATTCCTTTTTAGTGTATTAGAATAGCTAGAAGGAAATACCTGAATCTGTTGAACTTTAATCCAGAAACTTGATTCTTGACAACTGTATAACTATAAGGCTTTTATCATGTGATTGTGTGATTGTGAAAACCTTGTGACTGACACTCCCTTTACCCAGTGTATGGGCAGTTGTGTAATAAAATAAAGACATATATATAAGACATATATATATATATATATATATATATATATATATAAAATTGGGGGATAGGATGTAGGATGTTTGATGTTTGGGGTTGTATTAGTTAGGGTTCTCTAGGGAAACAGAATCAATGAGAGATATTTATAAATATAAGATTTATAAAAATGTCTCACGCAACTGTGGGTATGCATGAGTCCAAATTCCATAGGGCAGGCAGCAGACTGGCAACTCCAATGAAGATGTTCAATGAACTCCTCAGGCAACAAACTGGCAACTTTGATGAATGTGTTCAATGAATTCTCAGGAAATGAATGGGTAACTTCAATGAACTACTCAGGAAATGCTTTTCTGGTCAGCCAAAGAAGGAGTGAAAGTCCTCTATCTGTTCTGCTTAAAAGTCTTCAACTGATTGGATTAAATCCAGTTGACTGCATTCTCTCAATGTGGAAGACATGCCCTTCATTGATGTCATCAGTCACAGCTGCAGCCAATTGACTGATGATTTAATAAACCAACCTGTTGGCTTATTAACTAGCCACAAACATCTTCACAGCAATGGTTAGGCCAGTGCTTGCTTGACCAGACACCTGGGTACCATCACCTGGCCAAGTTGACACATGAACCTAAGCATCACAGGGGTGTTCCCTCACCTGGGGAATTCCTGATATTCTTGCAATGAAAATGATCTAAAATTGATTGTGGCAATGAATGCACAATTATATGATGACACTGTGAGCCACTGACTATATACTTTGGATGGATTATATGGTGTGTGACTATATCTCAATAAAATTGCAGTTTAAAAAAAGGTCCCACCCACAATAGGTCTGCACCCACAAGAATGGATTAAAAGAACATAGCCTTTTTGGGGATACGTAACAGCTTCAAACCAGCACCCTCACCAATACACCTTTGCCTCTAAGTCACTTGTTCCTTATGTGTGTTTTTTAAATGTTACTGAGTTTTAATTTGCTGCAAGGTAGGTGTTCTAGTTTGCTAATGATGGTGGAATGCAAAACACCAGAAATTGATTGGCTTCTATAAAAGGGGGTTTATTTGGTTAAACAGTTACAGTCTTAAGGCCATAAAGTGTCCAAGGTAACGCATCAGCAATTGGGTACCTTCACAGGAGGATGGCCAATGGTGTCCGGAAAACCTCTGTTAGCTGGGAAGACACATGGCTGGCATCTTCTTGCTCCCAGGTTATGTTTCAAAATGGCATTCTCCAAAATGTCTGCATCAGCTTCCAATGGCCATCTTCCAAATGTCTGTCTCAGTTCCAGCTAGCTGTGAGCTCCTTCTGTCTGAGCTTATATAGTGCTCCAGTAAACTAAACAAGTCCCATGCTGAATGGGCAGGGCCATGCCTCCATGGAAATTTTTCAGTCAGTGTTATCACCTACAGTTAGGTGGGTCATATCTCCATGGATACTGAACCAGTAGGTTCCAACCCAATCCACACTAATACGTCTGCCCCTACAAGAATGCATTAAAGAATATGGCTTTTTCTGGGGGACACAATATATACAAACCAGCACAGTAGGCTTGCATGCACATACAGCATTTCTTTCCTAGGCATCAATACTTTTATAATTTTAATTAATTTTAATTAATTACAAACTTATAACATGATAAAAGGAGAGAGAACTGGTATTGTCCTGAAATCATGGAATACAGCATTTTGTGAATTTTTAGACCAAAGTAAACAATTTATAGAGACTATTTTCTTAAGAAAAATGTCTGTGTAATCAATTTTTTACTATATTTTCAGGAAGAAAACATCATAGCATGAATACACAGCTAGTCCAACAGATTAAGAAAAATCCAGGTTGATAATTCTCTTCAGCAGTTTATTATCATCAACCACCACTGGAACAGAATTGAAGGCAGTGTGTTTTTCTATCCAGTAAACTTTCCCCAAGCATCTATTGCAGACCAACACCTATACATCAACTATTTTACAGAAATGGCCCAACCAAAGCTGTCATGCCTAGAAGCACCATGTACCTCATGTGCAAGTGCTGAAATGGAAGCTTGCAACTGACGATTTTGCACTCCGTACATAGTCAATAATCTCCTTCACTCCACTTTGTTCACTTGTAAGTTCACTTGTAAGTTATGTATACATCTATTCCAGTTTGCTAATGCTGCTGTTTCGCAAAATACCAGAAATGGATTGGCTTTTATAAAGGGGGTTTATTAGGTTAAAAATTTACATTCCTAAGGCCATAAAAGTATCCAAACTAAGACAACAACAAGAAGTTACCTTCACTGGAGAAAGGCCAATCATGTCCAGAACACCTCTGTTAGCCGGGAAGGCATGTAGCTAGCATCTGGTGGCTCTTTGCTCCTGGGTTGCATGGCTTTCAGCTTCTGATTCTAGTCACTCTCTAATTGTCGATGGGTTCTCTCTTAGCTTAGGATCTCCAAATGTCCTTCTGTCTGCATTTTGAAGCATCTCTAAGCATCTCTGTCAGCTCCTTTAGTTTCTGTGTGTCCTGGCTTTGCATATCCCAGGGCACTTTTATTTCTCTACCCTGTGAGAGCCCTCTTTAAAGGACTCCAGTAAACTAATCAAGACCTACCCTGAATGGGTGGGGTCAAATCTCCATGGAAACATTCAATCAAGAGGTCATACCCTAATCAAAAGACTAAAAAGTCTGCCCCCACAAGATTGCATAAAAGAACATGGCTTTTCTGGGGAACATAATAGATGCAAACTGGCAAAATGTCTGTCTTGCTGGCTACACCTTACACTTTTAGGTCCTTTGAAGACAGCTTCTGTAGTTTGTCTTTACACACACACTCACACAGTAGTAAATGCAAGTCATTTTTTAAAAAAAATATTTAAACCAGCTCCACAAAACCTAAGTACCTTGAATCACAGCAGAAAAAATAAGGGGAAGAATTACTAAAATACTAGCTAATATATACTGAGTCATGCTGATATCCCACAAATAGGCATCACAAATAATAACTAACATCTATGGGTACCAGACAATTATTCTAAGCACTTTGTGCCAATTAACTCATTTATTCCTCATAATTAACTTATGAGATGGTACTATTATTGTCCTCATTCTACAGATGAGAAAACTGAAGCACAGATTCCAACCCAAGCCAAAGGACTATAGATTGCTTACACTTAGCCATTACTCTTTGCTGACATGCCATGAACAAGTCTCCACATTTGTCACCTTTGCATGTTTAAGCTTTAAATACTTGGACTAGTGGGAGAATAATGATTCAGAATATTCCACCTAGAGGAGACAGACCATCATCAATTAGTTGGGAACAAGAATTGTTTTTTAAACCCATGCAGCTAATATTCTCACTGCTAGGAATTGATTCTAAACAAGTGAACAGGATGAAAAAAATAACATTCATATGAAGTTATTTTTAGCAGCATTGTTTCATTTTCTTAAAGAAAGAAGCAAATTATACAGCACATAAAGAATTAAAATGCCCAACTGTTAAAGAGTAGTTAAATAAATATGGCATGTGGGAAGTCAATGAATTAAAAGGCAATAACTAAAAAAAGAAACCAGAAGACAGTGACAAAATATAGAACATATTTACATATAAAGAAATGTCAGTTAAAAATAAACAAAGAAGTCTAAATAATCTACCCACCGTACTCACAATAGTGTGAAATGTCTTCGTAACTGAACCAAAATCATGTGACCATAGAGAGTTATACATATGTATTGTTAAGAGAAATAAGTACTTTCCCATGTGTGTAAATTTGTTGAATCATCTAATTTAAAAAAATAAAACCTGAGGAGCCCCACCATCAGAGAGGATTTTCCAAACACGAGCCAAGACTTCACTCAGGCTAGTTGAAAATCGCAGGGAAGCTATGTTCACATTTATTTAAAGTATGTACTTCCTTCAGAGCTTGGAGAATTCACATATCATTTGGATACCAGAGAGGCTGACCTGCCAGAGTCTCCTGAAACTTCTCTCTGAGGGATGTTAACCACATCATGTTTTCCTTCACAGAAAATCCCACTGAGTTCATTTATTTAACACTTATTGAGCACCTACTTTTTGCTCCTGGCACTGATCTAGGGAATGGAGATATAGCAGATAAAGACATACATCTAAGTCCTTGACCTGACAAAACTTACAACCTAGTGAGGGAAAACAGACAATGAGCAAGAAAAATAAATTATATAATTTTAGGTAATAAGTGCTATGTGGGAAATAAAACAGGGCAATGGGGTGGAGAAAATGGAGGAGGGGTAGGCAACTTTAAAGCTAAAGAAGTTGAGAAAGACATATTTGGGAAAATGACTTTTGCACAGAGGCCAGAAATGTATAAGTAGAAAGAGCATGCTGGGGAGGGGAACCAGCCTGCACAAATTGTCCTAAGTCAGGAACTGGTTTGCAGGTTTAATGGGCAGCAAGAAGAGTGGTGTGGATGGGAAGGAGTAAGCAATCCAGGAGAGAAGAAAGAGAGGAAGACAGAGGGGAAGGTGACAGCAGATCATGTAGAACCTTGAGGGCCATTGTTAGAAGTTTGGATTTCATTATAAGTTTTACAGGAACCCATTAGAGGTTTTAAGGAGAGAGAGAGATGATGAATCTTGTGTTGTAAGGAGATCACTCAGACTATTGTGCAGAGAACAAGCTGTTGAAAGGAAGTGGGAAGACCTTCAGAAGACTGGGACTGCCATGGGGAAGAGTGATGGCCCCAGAATCAGTCTCACTCTGCTCCTTATTTCCATCCCTCCTTCTACTCCCCCTTGAAGCTCAACTATATGGAGGTCTGGGTAGATGCGAGCTAAAGGAATGTGTAATGCTCCTTTAGAACAGATTTTTTTTTAAATCTGATTGAGTTTGTAAAAAACAAGTAGTGGGATGTTTTCAACTGTCCTCTGGATTTCCACTGGTTGTAAAAGTAGAAATGCAAGGGAAATTTGATCTTTGAGAGATATTAATAAATAGTTGGTGGTTATTGGGAATCTACTATGGGCAGATTCTCTACTAGGAATGTCATTTGCATTATTATCTATTATTACCTCCATTTTACAGATGATGAAACTGGGGCTTATGAAGTTAAATAACTTGAACAGAATTAGGTATCTTAAGAGAAGCAGAATTGGGGAGGACAGAGAAGATGGCGGCATAGAGAGGAGTGGAAGCTAAGTAGTCCCCCAGGAACAACTAAAAAAAACCGGAAACAACTAGTATATAATCCAGAATAACTGCAGGGGGCCAAATGAGACCATCCACTCATCATACACCAACCTGAATTGGGAGGAATGCCCGAGAACACAGCATAAAATCTGTAAGTAAAACCTGCGGATCCAAGTCATGAGACCCCTCCCCCATAGCCTGAGCTGCAAAGCCTCGTGGTGCCAGAGAGAAGCTGTCTTCCAGCAAGCGGATATAGCTCAGCTGAGCTTCAACTGGAGTTTTAAGTAGTGAGTGTGAACTGCTCACTACAGGTACGAATCCCCAAAAAACAGACGGAGGTTTTGAGTGATGACTGACCTTGGAGAAACACAGGGTCACCTTGGACTAGGTCTGAAGGGGACTGTTTCTTTTTTGGCCCAGTGGAGAAAGCCCCAGCCATTACATTTCCCAGTGCTGTGACTCAAAGAAGGGTGGAGATAGCACAAGCAGAGAGATAGAGACCATTGAAATGCTAATGACCTCCCCCTAGGGGGTCTATCTTCTCCAAGAGGAAAGGGGTGGGGCCCTTTCCATTCAGAACCAGACCCCAGAGCCTGGGGGAACACGGCCACACCTCCTCACACCAGTCAAGAATTATAGGCTAACAGGTGCCACCTGCTGGGAAAAAATAGTACAGTGACCTGAGGCATCACAGGAACCAATTTTCTAAGAGACACCCTCAGGTAAACCAGATACTGAATATTTCTTCCCTCTGGGACCTGAGCCTGTTCTGGTCTGGGAAAACCTGATTGGGGTAACCAAGGAAACCATGCCTAGACAACAGAAAATTACAATCTACACTAAGAGAAACAAAGTTATGGCCCAGTCAAAGGAACAAATGTACACCTCAACTGAGATACAGGAATTTAAACAACTAATCTTAAATCAATTCAAAAAATTTAGAGAAGATATTGCAAAAGAGATAGAGGCTGTAAAGAAAACACTGGGCATTCATAAGGCAGAAATCAAAAGTTCAAAAAAACAACTAGTAGAATCTAAGGAAATGAAAGGCACAACACATGAGATGAAAGATACAATGGAAACATACAACAGCAGTTCTCAAGAGGCAGAAGAAAACACTCAGGAACTGGAGAACAAAACACCTGAAAGCCTACATGCAAAGGAGCAGATGGAGAAAAGAATGAAAAAATATGAGCAATGTCTCTGGGAACTTAAAGATGAAACAAAGTACAAGAATGTATGTATCGTTGGTATCCCAGAAGGAGAAGAGAAGGGAAAAGGGGCAGAAGCAATAATAGAGGAAATAATTAATGAAAATTTCCCATCTCTTATGAAAGACATAAAATTACAGATCCAAGAAGCGCAGCGTACTCCAAACAGAAGAGAGATGAATAGGCCTACACTTAATAATCAGATTATCAAATGTCAAAGACAAAGAGAGAATCCTGAAAGCAGCAAGAGAAAAGCAATCCATCATGTATGAAGGAAGCTTAATAAGACTATGTGTGGATCTCTCAGCAGAAACCACGGAAGCAAGAAGGAAGTGGTGTGATATATTTAAAATACTGAAGGAGGAAAACCACCAACCAAGAATCCTATATCCAGCAAAGGGAGAGCTCAAAATATTTTCTGACAAACAGACAATGAGAGACTTTGTGAACAAGACACCCCCCCCCCCCCACAGGAAATACTAAAGGGAGCACTACAGAGTGATAGGAGAAGACAGGAGTGCGTGGTTTGGAACACAATTTTGGGAGATGGTAACACAGCAATGTAATTACACTGAACAAAGATAACTATGAATACGGTTGAGAGAGGAAGGTTGGGCGCATGTGAGACACCAGAAGAAAGGAGGAAAGGTAAAGACTGGGACTGTGTAACTTGGTGAAATCTAGAGTGTTCAACAATTGTGATAAATATTTTCTTTTATGAGGGAGAACAAGCAAATGTCAACCTTGCAAGGTGTTAGAAATGGAGAGGCATTGGGGGAGGGATGAAATCAACATAAACTAGAGACTCTAACTAACAGAATCATTGTATTATGCTTCCTTTAATATAACAAAGGTGATATACCAAGGTAAATGCAGATAAGAGGAGGGGGATAGGGGAGGTATTTTAGATAATTGACATTGGTGGTGTCTGACTCTTTACTCTGCTTTGATTTAAGGTTATTTTTCCTTTTGCTGCTTCCTAGCTGTCATTTTTCTTCCTCTTTCTTTTCCCTCTCTACCTTCTTTGCCTCTCCCTCCTGCCTTGTGGAAGAAATGTAGATGCCCTTATATAGATAGTGGTCAAGGTGGTGAACACATAAATATATGACCATACAGAGAACCATTGATTATTTACTTAGGATGGAATGTACAGTGTGTGAACAAAACCATATTAAAAAAAAATGGGTTTATGACAAAACCTCAAGGGCAATATACTGAGTGAAATAAGCCAGACCCATAAGGACAAATATTGCAGGGTCTCACTGATAGGAACTAATTATAATATGTAAACTCATAGACATGAAATATAAGGTACCAAGATATAGAACGAGGCTTCAGAATGGGGAGCGGTTGCTTAGTATGAGCAGAATGTTCAACTAGGATGAACTTAAATGCTTGGAAATGAACAGAGGTGTTGGTAGCAAGATGTGAGAATAACTAACAGTGCTGAATGGTGCATGAATGAGGTGAAAAGGGGAAGCTCAGAGTTATATATGTCACCAGAAGGAAAGTTGGAGATCAAAAGATGGGAATGTATAAAATTGAATCCTGTGGTGGGCAATGTCCATGATTAACTGTACAAATATTAGAAATCTCTTCCATGAACCAGAACAAATGTATGACAATACAATTAGAAGTTAATAATAGAGGAGCATATAGGGAAGAAATATATATCTATTGCAAACTATATACTACAGTTAGTAGTATTTCAACATTTTTTCATAAACAGTAACAAATGTACTATACCAACACTATGAGTCAACAATTGAGGGGGGTTGGTTAGGGATATGGGAGGATTCGTGTTTCCTTTTTTTTCTTTTTTCACCTTTTACTTTATTTCTTGTCTGGAGTAATGAAAAGCTTCTAAAAATTGAACAAAAATTAAGTGTGGCTATGGATGCACAGCTGTATAAGGATACCAGGAGCAACTGATTGTACACTTTGGATCTTTAGATAATTGTATGGTATCTGAACAATCCCAATAAAAATTTAAAAAAAAAAACATGAAAAATTGTTCATCTTCACTAGCTATTAGGGAGATGCAAATTAAGACCAAAACAAGATATCATCTCACACCAATTAGATTGGCTACCATTAAGCAAACAGGAAACTACAAATGCTGGAGAGGATGTGGAGAAATTGGAACTCTTATTCATTGTTGGTGGGACTGTATAATGGTTCAGCCACTCTGGAAGTCACTCTGGCAGTTCTTTAGAAAACTAGATATTGAGTTACCCTTTGATCCAGCAATTGCACTTCTCGGTATACATCTGGAAGATCTGAAAGCAGTGACACGAACAGATATCTGCATGTCAATATTCATAGCAGCAATATTCACAATTGCTAAGAGATGGAAACAACCCAAATTTCCTTCAACAGATGGGGAGATAAACAAAATGTGGTATATACACATGATGGAATACTATGCTGCAGTAGGAAGGAATGATGTCATGAAACATATGACAACATGGATGAACCTTGAAGACATAATGCTGAGTGAAATAAGCCAGGCACAAAAAGAGAGATATTTGTTACCACTAATGTGAATACTGTGAAAAATGGAAATAAAAGGTTCATATTGTAGAAAGTAGGGGACCTAGCAATAGACAGCAAATAGTGAAGGGGAACGATAATCTAATAACGGATAAGTTATGGAGGGTAAACTTAATGTTCTGGGAATGCTCAGGAACAACTATGGTTTGTTAATTTCTGGGGGGTATGGTAGGAACAAGTGTGCAGAAATGTAGTTTAGGTTATCTGTTTTTCTTATTCCTTTCTTGAGTAGGAACATGTTGGAAGCAATATAGTTATTTTAGGTTATTTGTTTTCTCTTATTCCTTTGTTTTGGTTTTGCTTGAAATGTATTTTGTGTTTGTTTTTACATTTTATGGTAAATTTTAAAAAAACAATGAAGAAGTGTGAAAAAAAGTAAATGAACAATGAGGGGAGGAGGGGAATGGAATGTTTTGGATGTTCTTTTTTATTCTAACTATTATTTTATTTTTTGGAGTAATGAAAATGTTCAAAGATTAATGGTGGTGATAATGCACAACTATATGATGATACTATGAACAACTGATTGTACACTTTGAAGGACTGTATGTTATGTGAATGTATCTCAATAAAATTGCATTTAAAACAACAACAACAAAAAAGAAGCAGAATTGGGAATTGAACCCAACTGATGACTTCAAAGCTACACTCTAGACCACTGTGTTTACAATGGATACACATGCTATTCAAAGCTTGGAATGGGGATAAACAGCATTAAAATCACCTGGAAGCTTGGTATAAATGCAGAATATCAGAACCCACTAGACCTATTGAATAAGGATCTGCATTTTAACAAAAACCCTGGATGATTTGTATGCATATTGAAGTCTGAGAATCTTAAGCGTAATTCAACAGTGAACATATGGGCTTCTCACCATGAACACCATCAGCTGATGAGACAAATAGGAAATATGAAAGATTCAATAATTGATAAATGTAAATGAACAATTAAGGGAAAGTTGAACATATTTTCAGAATAGCTTCCCATTTGGGGTTTAGTTCTCAGGGTATATATCTATACAATTTTTGGTTGAAATTTTAATGCATTTAAAATAATTTTTAACTTATAGTCAAAGGAAAACAACTGCAACTGTTATTCAAAAAACAAAGACGTTCCTCCATTTTGAGAAAGGATGCTTTGACACAATTTGTTTAGTGCCACAGCAAATAATAACACAAATTTTTAAAGTTCCTTGCCTTTTGGGAGTTCCCAGTTCAAAGCAGATGAGTGAACAAATGATTACATTATAGTGTGATAAATGTGATAAAAGAAAAGAATTCTAAGTGCTGTTGGATCACAGAGGAGGGGAGCAACACCCTGGGCAAGTTGGCAATTTCTTAGAGGAATGGCAGTTGATCAATCAAAGAAGGAATTACTTTGAAGAGCGGAGGTGGGTGTAACAGTTTGTTTATATTATGTCCCCCAGAAAAAGCCATGTTCTTTGATGCAATCTTGTGGGGAAGACATATTAGTGTTAATTAAGTTTGAACATTTGGATTAGGTTTTTTCCATGGAGATGTGCCCCACCCAACAGTGGGTGATAACTCTGATTGAATAATTTCCATGGAGGTGTGGCCCCTACCATTCAGTGTGGGCCTTGTTAGCTTACTGGAGCACTATATAAGAGCTCAGACAGAAGGTGTGAGTTTGCTACAACCAAGAGGGACACTTTGAAGAATGCACAGGAGCTGAGAGGGGAGCTTCAGCTTACAGACACATTTTTGGAGATGGCCTTTGAAAGCAGACTTTTGCTCCAGAGAAGCTAAGAGAGGACAAACACCCCAAGAGCAATTAAGAATGACATTTTTGAGGAGCTGAAGCCTAAAGAGGAACATCCTGGGAGAAAAACATTCTGAAACCAGAACTCCAGAGCAGATGCCAGCCATGTGCCTTCCCAGCTAATGAAGGTTTTCCGGATGCCATTGCCCATCCTCCAGTGAAGGTACATGATTGTTGATGTGTTACCTTGGACACTTTATGGCCTTAAGACTGTAATCGTGTAACCAAATAAACCTCCTTTTGTAAAAGCCAATCCATTTCTGGTGTTTTGCATTCTGGCGGCATTAGCAAACCAGAACAGTGGGGATGGGACCAAGGGCAGCAAATTATCTGTGGTTAAGGAATGTGTGACCAAGCTTGGGTTGAAGGCAGGGCACTAGAGAGCCAACACAAGAAATAAACATGACTGAAGACAAATACAAGGAACTACATATTTGTTCTGTTTTTTTAACTATTTTATTTTGGGAGGGATCTTAGATGAAAAATCATTTGATTATATTGCATTTCTTTTCTTTTTTTTTTTTGTTTGATCTTTCCATTTATGTAATTGTAGACACTGTATTATAATAACAGAAATATTTTTAAATGTTCACAGTCTCATCCCAAAATCTAATCAGTGTTGTCATTTGTCCATGTTGTCAGGTCCTCAATTTTGATATATTTACAAGGAAATCAGAAATACAATTTTATATTCTTTATTTTATGTTGATGTTATGCTGTGTGTCTTTCCATCTGCTATAGTGATTTAAGGAAAATTTTACTTCCCCATCCTGCCAACTTATAGAAAACAATTGGACCAAAGAAGGTGCAATGCAGACCTAACTTTGTTTCCTCATTCCTGGCTTCAAATCACTCTGTTTGAAGTTAGCCGCTGGATCATATCTTGGGAAGAGTCATATTTTAGGTAGTTTCAAGTCTTAACAGTTTCATTAACAAGCATTAAAAACTCCTGTCCAATATAAATCAAAATTTTCATTTCACAACCAGTTGAATTTGGGAGCTATTTATTAGCCATCTAAGTCTATCTAATTAGTACAGACCTGAACAACATTTTTGTCAAGATGGATAGCCAGGTGTGCTAATACCTTTTATTAAATAAAAGACCCTGTTCCCATTGAATTTAATGATTACCTTTGCTGTGTATTAAATTCCTACAAACACTAAGATTGAATTCTGGATTTTCAAATATGTATTCCTAATCTATTTGTCTACCCCTATATCATTTCTAGACTCTTGATTTGAGAGTATTTGGAATTCATATTAACTATATGACAAAACATATTCCTTCGCACTATCCTATTTTTTCATAATTTTATTGGATAGTCTCAGACCTTTATTTTTCCATATGAACTTGAAAATCATTTTTTATTTTTATATAAACATTTTTATAATTTACACACTATACCAAGGCAACAATTTCCTCTTCTTCAATCCACTTATCCTTGGTAATCCCTAATCTATTTTTTGTCTCTACAAATTTGCTATTTCTAGATATTTAATATAAGTGAAAACATACATTTGTCCTCATATGCCTTTCTTATTTTACTCAACATAATGTTTTCAAAGTTCATCCATGTGCAGCATGTCTCAGAATTTCGTTCCTTTCTACAACACAATAATATTCCATTAGGTGTATGTACCACAGTTTGTGTATCCATTCATCTGTTGATGGAGAGGTTTTGTTTCCACCTTTTGGCTATAATGAATAATGCTGCTATGAACACTGATGTATAAATACATGTTTGAGTCCCTGTTTTCAACTGCTTTGGGGTATATACCTAGGAATAAAATTCAGTTCATATAATAGTTCTATATTTAGCTTTTTTAAAAAACATCATTCTGCTTTCCACAGTGGCTGTACAATTTTACATTCCCACCAGCAATGATCAAGGGATTCAATTTCTCCATATCCTCCCCAACACTTGTTATTTTCCATTTTTTAATAATACCATCCTCATGGATGTGAAGTGGTATCTGATTGTGGTTTTTATTTGCATTGTTTTAATGGCTAATGATGTTGAGCATCTTTTCATATGCTGACTGGCCACTTGTATATACTCAAAAAAATGTCTCTTGAGGTCCTTTGCCCATTTTTTTAATTGGATTGTTCATCTTTTTGTTGTTGAGTTGTAAGAGTTCTTTATAAATTCTGTATATCAAGGCCTTATCTGAAGATAGGCATTGGAATATTCTCTTCAATCTCTCACTGTTGAGTGTCATCTTACATCAGACTGTCTAACTAGTATCAAGTTCAATGTCAGACATTGTTAATGAAAGAAAATTGTTGAAGGAAAGAAAATTGTATAAAGTTACCCTAAGGTAGCTATAAAAAAGTGCAGTTCATCTTCCAGAAGATGATTCTCATGTGTTTGAAAAGTTTCATTGTGTTTGACCACATTGTATTAAATTTTGCAGTATGTTGTGCATTGGTCTGATACTTTAGTATATAGAAGAGCATGTTTTTTTCTTTAAACCAAATGAAAGCAGATTAACTTAGCTCTCTTCCTTATTCTCACTACTATTCAAGTATCATTCATTACTTCCCTTTCAGTAAAATTCTTAGATGTCCCAGGCATCACCTAAAATGAATAAGACAGACATAATCCCCCTTTTTCTTGAGTAAAGAAGGGAATTTTAGAGAACTTTATTCATGACTGCAAGGGGTTGTTGACGTATTGTACATGAAGTACCTAGGAAGGAGCTCATAGAAAATGCTGCAGAAATGTTTGTTTCCTTCTGCTGTTTCCCCTTAGGAAGAATGTTATCTTTCTTCTGATTAGGAGTGACTACTTTCAGTAGAAGCTAGAAGATGGAGGGTCTTTCTGGGTGACCACATTCACCTGAAATAACATGAGGTTTAGGCAGAGGCTAAGTGGACTGATGTAGGTGAAGGGCATAGCTGTGCTTGTGTTTTACCTGTGCTAACAGATGATAGGTTCATTTACAGGACATTAAGGTTTGGTAAGGAAGTTAATGTTCTTTTATTTTTAAGATACAATTGAATTGTTGTTTTGCCAATATGTCACCTTGTTTTTCCCCAAAAGAGGCATATAAAGGCCGCAGAAACCTCAGTCTCACATATACCCACTTTCGTGTCATCTTAAAGGATTATATGGTTGTCTCCAGAGAAATTATACACTTATGTTATCAAGGTTATTTTTTGTCTAATATGTTGAAAGGAAGAAGAAAATATTAATTAGAGCAACAAAAAGGCTTTATCAGCTATAAGATTTGAAACTATTTTCCCCCACTTTGTAGTTGTCTTTTTACTTCCTTGATAATGTCCTTTATTAAACAGAAGTTTTTAATTTTGATGAAGTCAAATGTATCTTTTTCTCCTAATATCTAAGAATCCATTGCTGAATCTAAGGTCATGAATATTTAGCATTAATTTATCTTCTAAGAGCTTTATACTTTTAAGTCTTAAATACAGGTCACTGATCCATTTTGAGCTAATTTTTCTATATGGTGTGAGGTAGAGATCCAACCTCATTCTTTTGCATGTGGCTATCCAGTTGTTCCAACATCATTTTTTGAAGAGACACTTCTGTTCACATCACTTGTACTTGGCAACTTTGTTAAAAATTAATTGGCCATAGATGTTTGGGTCCATTTCCAAACTCTCAATTCTATTCCATTAGTCTAGGAGTCTATCCTTATGCCAGTACCGCACTGTTTTGATTACCATAGCTTGTAATCATCAGAAAGTACGAGTCCTCAAACTTTTTTCTTTATTTTCAAGATGTTTTTGGCTATTTGGGGCCCCTTGAGATTCAATATGAATTTTAGGATAGGTTTTTCCATTTCTGCAAAAACGTTGCTGCAACTTTGATAGGGATTGCTTTGAATCTGTAGATCGCTTTGAATAGTACTGACATTTCTTCTAATCCATGAGCACAGAATATCTTGCCATTTACATTTATTGAAGTCTTTAATTTTTTCAGCAGTGCTTATGGCAGTTTTCAGTGTACAAGTCTTTGAGATATTTGGTTAAATATATTCCTAGATATTTTATTCTTTGATATGTTAAATTATTAGTGGAATTGTCTTAATTTCCTTTTCAAATGTTCTTTGAAAGTGTCTAGAAACACAATTTTGTGTGTTGATCTTGAACCTACATCCTTGGTGAATTAATTTGTTAGATATAGTAGCTTTCTTGTGGATTCCTTTTGATTTTCCATATATATAGGATCATGTCATCTGTGAATATAGAGCTTTACTTATTCTTTTCCAATTTGGATAAAATTTATTTCCTTTTTCCTTGCCTAACTCCTCT
Organism: Choloepus didactylus; assembly: GCF_015220235.1. Lineage (NCBI taxonomy): Eukaryota > Metazoa > Chordata > Mammalia > Pilosa > Megalonychidae > Choloepus > Choloepus didactylus. Next base: position 15,833,881 of record NC_051312.1, read on the forward strand.
GGCTAGCACTCTAGCATAATAATGAATAGCAGTGGTGCCAACAGGTATTTTTGTCTTGTGCCTGATCTTAGGGGGAAAGCTTTAAGTCTTTTGCCACAGAGCAGGATGTTAGTAGTACATTTTTCATATATGCCCTTTATTGTGTTGAGGAAGTTCCCTTCTATTCATAGTTTATGTTTTGTTTTTTTTTTAATTCATGAACTTTATCTGCTTTTGAGATAATCATGTCAGTTTTTTCTCCTTCATTCTATTTATTTGGTGTTTAACATTGATTGATTGATTGATGTTGAACCATCCTTGAATTCCTGGGATAAACCCCACTTTGTCTTACTATGTAATCTCTTTAATATGCTATAGGATTCAATTAACAAGTATTTTATTGGGGATTTTAGCATCTATAGTCATAAGGGAAATTGGCCAGTAATTTTTTCTTGTAATGTCTATATCTGGGTTTGGTATGAGGGTAATGCTTCCTCAGAGAATGAATTAAGAAGTGATCCCTCCTCTTAAATTATTTGGAAGAGTTTGAAAAGGATTGGTGTTACTTCTTCTTTGAATGTTTGGTAGAACTCACCAGTGAAGCTATTTGCACCTGGACTTTTCTTTGTTGGAAGGTTTTTGATTATTGATTCACTCTCTGTACTTGTAATAAGTCTGTTTAGGTATTCTACTTCTTCTTGAGTCAGTTTAGGTAATTTTGTGCATTTATAAATTTTTCCATTTCATCTGGACCATCTAATTTGTTGATGTACAATTGTTCATAGTATTTTATTATAATCCTTTTTATTTCTTTAAGGTCACTCTTGATATCATCATTTTCATTTTTGATTTTAGTTATTTGCATCTTTTTTTTTGGTCAGTCTAGCTAAAGTTTTGTCAATTTTATCAATCTTTTCAAAGAACCAACTTTTAGTTTCACTACACTTTAAATTGTTCTTTTATTTTCTGTTTTAATTGTTCCCACACTAATCTTAATTATTTCCTTCCTTCTTCTAACTTTGGGTTTATTTTGCTCTTATTTTTTTCTAGTTCCTCAAGTTGTGCAGTTTGAGGTCTTTCTTCTTTTTTAATATAGGTATTTGTAGCTGTGAATCTCCTTCTGAGCACTGCCTTCACTGTATCCCATAAGTTTTAGTATGCTGCATTTTTATTTTCAATTATCTCTAAGTATTTTCTAATTTCCCTTGTGATTTCTTCTTTAGCCCATTGATTTTTTAACAGTATGCTGTTTAATTTCCAAATATTTGTAGTTTATCCAGTTATTCTTCTGTTTTTGATTTGTAGTTTCATTCCATTTTGGTTGGAGAAGATGCTCTGCATGATTTCAGTCTTTTTTAATCTACTGAGACTGGTTTTGATGTCTAACATTTGGTCTATCCTGGAGAATGACCCATGTGCACTTGAGAAGAATGTGCACTCTGTTGTTGTTGGGTGAAGTGTTCTATATGTGTCTATTATATCTATTTACTTTATAGTGTTGTTCAAGTCTTCTATTTCCTTATTAATCATCTGTCTAGATGTTTTATCAAGTACTAAAAGTGCTGTATTGAAATCTCCAGCTATTATTGCAGAACACTCTTTTTCTTCCTTTAATTCTGTCAATATTTTCATTGTATGTTTTGGGGACCTGTCATTGTGCATGTATGTCTAAATTGTTACATCTTCTTCTTGAATTTACCCTTTTATCAATATATCATGTCCTCTTTTGTCTCTTGTAGCATTTTTTACTTAAAGTTTATTGAGATGGTTTGGAATGATGTACCCCAGAAAAACATTGTCTCATGTTCTTAAATTTAATCCAATTCTGTAGGTGTGAACACATTGTAAGGAGAACTTTTTGATGAGGTTACTTCAGTTAAGGTGTGGCCCACCTCAGTCAGGATAGGTCTTAATCCTATTACTGTAGTCCTTTAGAAGTGGAACAAAATTCAGAAAGATAAAGGGAGAAAGCTATGGGAAGCAAGAGCTGAAGGTCAACAGAACCAGAAGAGAAGGGAGAAGCCAGAAGTGACAGAGGAGCTCAGGACCAAGGATCACTGGCAGCCAACCCCAGAATGCCAACATTCAGGAAGGAAGCATCATCTTGATGATGTCTTGATTTGTATATTTTCCTAGTATCAGAAACATGAGCTAATAAAATTTCACATTGTTTAAGCCAACCCATTGTATGGTATTTGCTTAAGCAGCCAAGGAAACTAAAATATCTATATGTCTGATATTAGTGGAGCTACCCTAGATGTCCTTTAGTTATTATTTGGAAGGAATATGTTTTCCCATTCTTTCACTTTCAACTTGTTTGTGTCTTTGCATCTCAAATTAATCTCTTGTAAACAGCATATTGTGGATCATTCTCCTTTATCCATTCTACCAGTCTCTGTCTTTTGGTTGGAGACTTTAATCCATTTACATGTAAGGCAATTATTGATAAGGCAAAACTTACTGTTGCCATTTTGCTATTTTTGTATGTTTTATGCCTATTTGTCCCTCATTTCCTCCATAACTGCCTTATTTTTTTAGATGATCTTTGGTAGTGAAATCTTTTGAATCACTTCTCATTTCCTTTAGTGTAAATTTTTAGATATTTTCTTTGTGGCTACTATGTGGGTTACATTTAACATCCTGAATCTATTAAAACTTAGTTTGTTTTGATACAAAATTAACTTCAATAGCTCACACAATGCTTCTTCCTATATCTCAACTAATCCTATATCTTCCCATCCCTCTCTTTAAGGCTGTTCTTATCACAAATTACAGCTTTATATATTACATGCCCAATATTTAAGTTTATGATGTTTTACACATTGGTATTTTAAACCACATAAGAAGTAAAAGATGGCTTACAAACAAAAATTGCCTAATGCTTACATTTAAATTTACCCATAAAATTACCTATACCAGGAGTCTTCATTTCTTCATACAGCTTCAAGTTATTGTCAACTGTCCCTTCTTTTTAATATGAAGGACTCACTTTAGCATTTCTTTTAGGACAGATCCAGTGATAATAAATCCCTCAGTTTTTGTTTATATGGAAAAGTTTTAATTTATTCCTCATTTTTGAAGGACAGTTTTACCAGATATAGTATTCTTGGTTAAACTTTTTTTTAACACTTTGTATATGTCAGACCACTGCCTTCTTGCCTCCACAGTTTCTAATGAGAAATTGGATGTTCATCTTATTGAAAATCCCTTGCATGGGACATATCATTTCTCTCTAGCTATTTTCAAGATTCTCTCTTTGTCTTTGGATTTTGACTATTTAACTATAATATGTGTCCAAATGAATTTTTTTTGAGTTTATATTGCATGGAGTTTGTTAAGCATCTTGGACTTCTTTCTTTCATCGGATTTGGAAAATTTTCAGCCATTACTTCTTCAAATATTCTTTCTCTCTCTTCTCCTTCTTGGACTCCTGTAATGTATACATTTGTTTACTTGGTGGGGTCCCACAGCTTCGCAAGCTCTCTTTATTTTTCTTCATTGTTTTCCTATCTACTCCTTACACTGGATAACTTCAAAGGTCTTATCTTCAAGTTCACTGATCCTTTCTTCTCCTGCACCATTCTGTTGTTGAATACCTCAATTAAATTTTCTGTTTTGATTATTGTACTTTTCATCTGCAGAATGTGTACTTGGTACCTCTTTATAATTTCTGATGCATTATTGAAATTCTCATGTTGCTCACTTATAGTTTTCCTGATTACTTTTAATTCTTTATCCATGGAAAATCATATTTTAACAATTCAAAAAGTGTTTTGGGATTCAAATTTGAATGTTACTAAATTTATGTATTGTCTTCCAATCTATGATCACGATATATCTTCCTGTTAGTTCATATCATTGCCTATGTCCTTCAATAAGATTTTCTCAAACAAGTCCAACTTTCTATATTGATTCCTGCATACTGCTGTTTTAAAATTTTTTAATGAGTTTTTCTCATTTATTTTCATGCTATTTCCTGATAATATAAAGAAAACCACTGATTTTTATACATTTTTGTATGCAACCATCTGAATTATACTAATAAATCTATTAGTGTTTTAATTAAAATTCCTTATGTTTTCTAGGTATAAATTATATCATCTGAAAAAAGGAGATAAATTTTATATCTCACTTTTCAATATTCATACCAATTATATTATATTCTTTTCTAGCTGCATTATCTAGATCCTCCAAATAATTTTGACTAATTAAGACTATAATGGGCATCCTTATTTTTATAAATGTGGCTTAATCACTTCACTATTAAAATTATGCTTTCTGTGAGATTTTAATTTAGTCTTTCTCATATGAAGACTCAGTATGTGATAGATAGAGGGTAAGGGTGTAGCTCTAAATATAGAGAAGGTCAGCAAGGTTTTCCTGTAAAATGATGGAGAGTGAAATATCTTATGTTTGGAAAACTATACTGTATCTACTGCAAATACTCAACTTTGCTGTTGTAGCACAGAAACAGCCATAGATAATATAAACCAATGAGTGTGGCTGTATTGCACTAAAATGTTATTTACAAGTCCAGATATCCTGAAGATTTGACCCATAGACTGTATTTTGTACACAGTTGCTCTAGAGTATGAAAGCTTAAGTTTGAATTTTGGTGCCCCTACTTGCTAGCTGTGTATTTGTGGTAGTTGAACTATGTACCCCAATTTAGACATGTTTTTAATCTTAACCCACATTCCAATGGGTATGAACCTATTGTAAATAGGACCTTTTCAAGATATTTTTAATTAAGTTATGGTTAACTGAAGCAGGATGGGCCTTAATCCAGATTACTGGATTAAAAGGAGAAACAGGGAGCCAGAGTCAAAAAAGGCCACAGGGAGAAGCAGAAGTCAGCAGCAACCAGAAGAGGAAAGAGAAGACAACATCATATGATGAGAAAGGCATGGGACCCTGTTCTAGTTTGCTAATGCTGCTGGGATGCAAAACACCAGAGATGGATTGACTTTTATAAAAGGGAGTTTATTTGGTTGCACAATTACAGTCTTAAGGCCATAAAGTGTCCAAGGTAACACATCAACAATCAGGTACCTTCCCTGGAGGATAGCCCATGGCATCTGAAAAACCTCTGTTAGCTGGGAAGGCATGTGGCTGGGTCTGCTTTGGAGTTCTGGTTTCAAAATGGCTTTCTCCCAGGATGCTCCTCTCTAGGCTTCAGCTTCTCTCCAAAATGTCACTCTCAATTGCTCTTGGGGTGTTTGTCCTCTCTTAGCTTCTCCAGAGCCAAAGTCTGCTTTCAACGGCCATCTTCAAACTGTCTCTCATCTGCAGCTCCTCTCTTCTCAGCTCCTGTGCATTTTTTAAAGTGTCCCTCTTGGCTGTAGCAAGCTTCCTCCTTCTGTTTGAGCTTATATAGGGCTCCAGTGAACTAACGAAGGCCCATGCTGAATGGGCAGGGCCACACCTCCATGGAAACCATCCAATGAAAGATCCCGCCCACAGCTGAGTGATCACATCTCCATCAAAACATCCAATCAAAAGTCTCTAACCCAATCAACAACAATATGTTTCCTGCCCACACAAGACTGCATCAAAGATAATGGCATTTGGGGGGACATAATACATCCAAACCAGCACAGACCCCAAGTATTGTCAGCAGCTTAGCACCAGAACACTACTGATCCCAGGAGAAAGCATGGTTTTGCCAATGCACCTTAATTTGGACTCTAACCATTGAAACTGTGAGTCAATAAATTCCCATTTTTTAAGCCAACCCATTGTGTGTTATTAGTCATTGTAGCCTGGAAAACTAAGACAGTGATCTTGGGTAAGTTACTTAACATCATGGCCCTCAGATTTGTTAACTGTAAGATGAGGGTAATAATAGTGCCTCCTTCATAAGGTAATTTTAAATAGTAAACAAGATATATGAAATACTTAAAACAGTACCTAATATGTTACATTCAATAGTGTAAGCACAATGAGAGCAAAAATCTTTCCTGACTTACCCACCATTGTACCCCAGTTCCTGGCACACAATAACCACTCTATAAATATTTATATAATTGACTAAATTTTAACTATTATATATTTAATAAGTTTATTTCAATTCCTGTTTTATTTAAAACTTTAATAAAGAATCTCTGCTGAAATATAACAAATTATATTGGGTTTTCTGATAGTAAACAAATGTTGCATTGATATAATAAACATGATGTATCAGAGATGACAAAATGAACATAAAATTGTGTTTATACTTCCATATGATAGAATTGTTACTAACAAGCAACACTGGACTGTGAACCAACTGAATAAATTAATGGTATCACATATAGTAATCACTCAACACATGTTAACTAGTTTTCTGATGACTGTATGGGTTCTGTCCCTGATACAAAAATGTGGATAATTCCTGATCCTCTTCAGTCTGACTTGGGTCTCTGTATATAGCTCTATCTCCTCTCGCATATTATTCCATCACAGATAAAAGAAAAGAAGTGAGTCTGTCATAGCCATTATTCCAAACTTGAACTAATACATCCTAGCCTCCTACCCCAGGAAAATAAAGATTGGATTGTTATCCCAGCTTCCCTCGTGGACAGATCCCTTTCATTTACTGAACTTTAGTTTATCTTTATGAACCGAAGTTGAAATGGAACATGCTTCCAAACTATAAGCTAGGGAAAAGCTGAACCCATTACACATACCATCAGGGAAAGACTTAGAATCCCTGAAAGTAAAGACTTTCTCAAATAAGGATTGAGAGGGTGTGAAGGACTTCTATAACTCACTAAGTGTCTAATAATACCCACAAATGAAGTTTTTTCAAGCAACCTCTTCAAAATATATGCCAATCTTAATACAAGAGTGATGGTTTACTAAATATGTGAAGTGACAATGGCTGTTAAGCCAAGGGCAGGGAAGCAGACATTCCTAAGCTTAGCACATAACAGCCTGTTTCTTCTGGATTTGGACAAAATCCACTTTCACTCCTGTATTTACTTACTCTAAAGGAAGAAGACAAGTGTATATGTTAAAATTTGTTTATATATGGACAAAAGCATTTGAACCATAAGCCCATCATTTGCATGTTTGACATGATATAGCTGTTTCCAGGTGACACAAAGACTATACAACAAGAAACTGATAGAGTAAAGCTTTCACCTTTGTCTAAATACTATGGCAAAGATAAATGTTATTAGATCCAACAATACATGATCATTTTTCACTGTTTTTCTGTCCCCACAAACAGCCCTTGAACATAGATATAAAGAATTACCCATCCCTTGGGATAGCTGAAGAAATAATAATGAAATTATCTGGGAAATGTTCTTCCCTGAATCTTGAAGGAAAATTTCTCTTCACTAGAAAGCTAAACTTCTTTCCAAGTTGTTTCATTCCAAATATTTCTCTAAATATTTGAGCTTATTCAACTCTCTTAGGGACCCCTGAGTTGCATCTCTGGAAATGATCTAAATCTTTGTACAAAGAGAAGCACAATGTCAAAGCATTTAAATCAATCTCTTCTGTTTCATCTAAGGAAAACAAGTCACAGCTCTTGAATTTCTATGCTTTATATACAGTTTTTATTTTTTTCATGCTTTTTGTTTTGGTTACAGCAAAGCATTTGTCAATTAGAAACTGGTCACTAGAAGTATTATCACTTTCATTTTCTCATCTTTTTCTTAAAGAATTAAAGAAAGAAAAACATCCCCTTCAGCATCTGCTTAAAACCTCTCCAAAAGTTTTCAGAGAGAAACAACCAGATGATCTACAAAGGAACAATAATCAGAATCACATCAAGATTCTCAACAGTGGTACTGGAGGTAAGAAAGCAGAGAACGCCAGATACACAGCTATATATATTCAGGTTAACTAACATTTAAATTTGATGGTGCATAGAAGTGTTATCCATACAAAGAATCAGAAGATTTTCCTCACAAGCACAATCTTTGAAAATATGTTTGGAGTGAGTACTGCAGTGATAATATAAATAATTACAAAAGGATAGCATGATAAAGGGGAAAAGTGAGTACATAACTTAACAAAATGTTTGCTATACTCCAAAAGTAATTATCTGAAAAGAAAAATAGAAGTAAATAAACATGTTCAGAGTAGGGGATAGATACCAGGGGAAGGGAACACATGCTAAATTATTTGAGCTAGCAATACATTCTTTAAAATGCTAGAGAAAAATAGCATAGGTTTTAATAAGTTAAGCTTAACCAACAGAAAAATAAAACAGAATTCACAACTTCAAAACAACAGAAAAAAATTTAATCTTGCTGGTGGAAGGCAGAAATGGATTTTAAAATGTAATAATGAAAGGAGTTACAAAAAGCATGATATTTAAAAAATATAAAATATGATAATAGAACTGTATCTTCAAATAACAATAATTACAATGAATATGAGTTAAATGAACTAGTCAAAAGACAGGAAGTCTGAGATTGGATTAAAAATATGTAATCTACAAAAGACATTCAAAATAAAAGATTGAAAATAAAGGAATGGAGAAAAATATAAATTCAAAGAATGTTAGGATAGGATTGTAACTCATAACATTTTTTGGAGGTTTCCTGTGTAACTCCTTGTTAAATTATACCTTGAAAGAGGTTATCTTTTGGTGTGCATGTTATGTTTCACAGTAAGAAAGAAACTGAACCTGTGGAACTGTAACCGGTAACATTCTTTGAAGTTTTCTAACTTCTTGTTGGATTGCACTTGGAAAGTTATCACTTCTATATATATGTTATATTCTACAATAAAAAATATGATTTTTAAAAAAAAGAAAATAAAGGGATGGAGAAAAATATCAATTTAAAGAAAGTTAGGATAGCAATTTGAAGAACAGACAAAATAGAATTTGTGACAGAGAGATTATTCAAGTGAAGGAAGGTTCCTATATGCTTGTAAAAGTATCAATAGATCAAAAAGATGAATACCCATGAACATATATGTGCCTATGGAATAGAGCCTAAAATTCATAACAATTGACAGAACTGCAAAATCAAAAATTTTAATTGATTACATATCTCATCAATTTATAAAATTCATAAAAATTTTAAAACTGTAGGAGATTTGAACTAAATAGTTAGTAAGTTTGAATATTAGCTTATTATTTGTATTGTTTTTGCAATTGTTCCTGTAACTTTGAATTTATTTCAAAATAAAATTTAAAAAAAAAGAGGTAAGTGAACACATGTATTTTGCAGTTATAAGAAATAAGTACAATAAACAGGAAGTAATGTGGATTAAATATTTAAACTATTTAATAAAATATTTAAATAGCAAACAAATTTCTACATCTCTAGATATTAACTTAAGCAAGAATGTGTACAAATTCTCTAAGAAAACATTAAAACTCCATTACAGGATTTTTAATATGCATAAATGGAGAGATAGTCTTTGTTCATAGATGGTGCAACATAACACACTGAAAGTGGTAATCTGTCCAAATTTAATCTAGAAATTTACTGAAATATCTCTCCAAATTTCTGATCCTTTTTACTGGGGAATTTGACAATTTATTCTAAAATGTATGTGAAAAATAAATTTCCACAAATAGCTAAGTCTATTTTGAAAAACTTGGGCAAGAGACATATTAAGATGTACTAAAAAAACCATATTAATAAAGCAAATATAGGACTGGTACAAGAAAAGATATATAATTCAATGGAACCAAATAAAGAGATCAGAAACAGAAGCAAATATAAATGTGGAAACTTGGAATCTGATAAAATAGTTAACGTCCCAAACATGAGGCTAGACCAGACTGTTTAATATACAGTATTGTAAAATGATTCACTGTTTGAAGAAAAGTAAAAACAATTCTCATCTTATACCATACCAAGTGGTAGACTCTAATTGAATTAAAAACCTAGTATGTAAGATAAAAGTAGAAAGTTAATAGAGTAAAATGTAGGAGAATATCTTTGTAATTTCAGGATGGGAAAAGTCTTTTTAAACAAGAGCTTAAAAGCACACACATACACACAAAATAGTGTGACAAGTTACATCAAATAAGGATTTCTAATCAGTGAAAGTAATCAGAAATGTAAGACAGAATGGAAGAAGATATTCTCCGTATCTAAAAATACAATGGATTAATGCTTAGAATATTTAAAGGACTCTTGCAAACCAACAGGAGACCCAAAAGAAAAATCAGGAAAGGACATGAATGATATTTCACAGTAGGTAAGGTCCAAATAACTAACAAATAAGTGGAGAGAGGTTTAGAAAGGCTAGTGATCCAAATATGCAAGGTAAAACAACAATCACACTTACCTATCAGAACGGCAAAAATTGGAAAGGTAGAAAATAGTAAGTGAATATGATGATAACAGGGGCATAAATTCATGCACGTTACTTACAAAAGTGTGAACTAGCAAAGGCATTCTGGAAAACAACTGGACAGCGCTTTGTGAAATTAAGGGTAAATATTGTCCAATAACACTTCAGTCCCACCTCTGGATATATATGACCCAGAGAAATTTTGTCTAAGGTTCTATTAGAAAGCTTGAATGAGGATTTAAATACAGAGTAGTTTTGGATTGGCAGGAGTAGGAGGTAACTTAGGTTCCATCTCCAGGGAATGGAGAATTAAAAAGAGTTTAGTCTCATATGTTCAGAAGACAGAGCAATAGATGACGGATGATAGCTAGGGAGGGAGGGAGGGAGGGAGAGAAAGAAAAGAAAGAAATGGCGGTGTGACAGTATGTTAAAGTTGGTGGATTGGGGTACCAGGGGAGGAGGGTCAGGGTATGCTGTGTATGGGGTTTGTATTGTTTTTCCAATTGTTCCTGTAACTTTGAATTTATTTCAAAATAAAATTAAAAAAAAAAAAAGAGGTAAGTGAACACATGTATTTTGCAGGAATAAGAAGTACAATAAACAGGAAGTAATGTGGATTAAATGTTCAAAGAAAAAATAAAAAGTAGTTTATGATATAATAGCATTTATACAAATTTAAAACACTAAGCAACACTATATGAACCAAGATTACCTTATACTGCAAAAAAGGACCATTAAACAAGTAATTGCAAGAAGTAATGTCTCTTTATGGTGCTGTGAACTAGCAAAGGGATTCTGGAAACAACATGAAAGCAATTTACTAACGGGATTAATCTAATCTTGGTGGTCAGGGAAGACATCTCTTGAAAAATGACATTTAAATTGAGACCTGGAGGAAGAGTAGAAATTTTCAAAACAAAAAGGGGGCAGGATAAAGTACGCAGAGAGAGAATAGCATTAGCAGAACTAAAACCATAGAGAGATAATCAATATAGATGATAGATGATTCCATAATAGAAAGATAGATAGATAGATAGGTGATGATGATGATGATAGACAGATAGATAGATAGATAGATAGATAGATAGATAGATAGATAGATATAGACAGAGATATTAGATAAATGAGCAAGAGAGAAAACAGTAGATTTGAGCGAGAGATGAGAGAAGATGCAGTAGAGGTAAGTAGGACTGAGAAAGTCTTTGTAAGCCATGTTGAAGAGTTTAGGCAATATCTTAAGGTCAACAGGAGAGTGATTCTGGCTACAATGTGAAGGCAGCAAGACTAAAGAGTGGATGGCAATCTGAAAGTACAGGGAGTAGATGGAGCAAAATTTGACCAATGGAATATAACATCTAATGGATAAATTCTTCAACCTTTCTTCCTGTGAATGGATAGTCCAAGATGCAGAACGGGACACAGTCATGTGAATCAAGCAAGCAGTTCCACTTGGAGATGGCCAGCAAAATAATACATCTTCATATTGGCTTTCCATTGGTCCCCACTTCACTATACTTGTCCCTCACTCCTCCACCCCTGAATTTTAATCCCAAATAAAATAATAATCCATAAAATTTCTATTTCAGAGACTGATTTCTGGGGAATACAGGTTGAGAAATAAGAAGCCAGTATGTTGAATAGAAAGCCCATAAAATGATAGAAGGGCTGGTTATTTATCCTTTCTCATTCCCAATTTTGTATATGAGTAGGTGAGTTTTCTCTCTACATCCTTGTATAGACTAGCTAGAGGTTTGTATCTTTTATTATTCCCTCAAGGAATTCACAATATCTGGGAAAATCTTAAGCCAAGATTAACTTTCAAGGTTAATTTAAGTAGTGCCAATAAAAATTCTATTTATTCTACAACATTTATTCATTCAATACTTAGGTTGCAGAAACATAAAGAGATAATAATAATGCACTGGGATACTGTTACACAGAGTTTTGTACAACATGCTATGACAGCAGAGTAGGAGGAGCATTTGACAATTCTAGGGGAGAGAAGGGGAGAATCATCAAGTAAATGATATTGTAATTGAGTAGAAGAGTAAAGAAGGACCGATATTTGAATGAAGGATAGGAGATAAGGTCATATATCTCTATAATCCATCAGGCTAGTCTCTCCTATGCTCATAGTCACTGGGTTCCAAGAGCAGCAGAAGAGAGCAAATTACAAGATACAATTATTTTTCAAGTCTCTTCTAAGGTCTAGTTGGCCTTATCTTCTTGGCGATATTGAGACTTGTGGTCAAAACCAGAGTCAGTGTGGGAAGGAAACAGTGTTCATAGCAAGGCGTGTGAGATACAAAGAGGGGAGGATTTGTAATCATTATAGCAATAGATCACACTGTATTTGCCTTTCTTAACTTAGATATTTATAGGAATCTTTTTATCTTTGAAATTTGGTACTGTCACCAGATAATATTGCTCACTTTTCTGCAGTTTTGACCAATGAACTTTATATGGTCATATTAAGCTCTTCTGTTTGGAGATATTTTCTTTTACTACTTCTTTTATTATTTATTCGTTTAATTTGTTGTACTGTCTACAGGAGCACCAATTATTTATATATTGGATTTTCTATATTATTTATCATTTCATTATGATCATTACATCACTACCATTTTCTTTGTGTTCCTAGCAATTCAATAAAGCCTATCTTTAATTTGACTCCCTACAAACATACTGTGTGTATACACACACATACACACACCTACATATACTGCATGACATAAACTATTTCTTTGAACAAGTTTCTTAGCTAGCTCCTTTTTTATTTCAGGTTCTTGTCTTATCTCTTATTCATTAGACAATACTTCATAACAGGAGCATTACAAGCATTTTGGATGGAACAATTTGTTCTGGGAATTTCAAAGAGTTTAGTATTCCTCATTCCCACAACTAAATGCCAATAAATACCACTAAATGTCATAGATGCAACAAAATTTTGACACATATTTTCAAATACTAGTACCTAAGGGAGGCGTGTAGTACCAACACAGTTGAAAAATCCCTCTTTAAGTGTACTTTCTTTAATTTGATTAACAGAGGCAAGTGATTGCCGTGTAAAGTTTCTTCAAAATTATGCTCTTTGTACTTTATGTCTTTCATAGTTTACATTCTTGTATGAAAATATGGAAATAATCATAACATTTAAAAGGCTGGTGAAGAGATGCTCTTTTCTCAATAGTGAGTGGTTCTCCTTGGGCCCTATTTGATGATAAATATGGATATTCTCTCTCTTCTACTAAGTATGCATCTGTTTATAAATACAGGGGTGCAAATCTATGTATATTTATATAGGAAATGGGAAAGGAAATTGCAAGTTGGTTGGATACTTCTGGGAAAAATAATAACTGCACTAAAATCAGGAAAAGTTAATTGTACCAGTGGTGCCATCCAGTAACCGAGTAGAAGGGAAGATGCTTTGTAGTACAATAGAGTAGCCTAAATTTTAAGAAAAGATTTCATTGTACAGACTCAATATTGTATCTCATAGGAGTTGTGGTCTTTGGATAAATCTACTGAAATATTGAGATGAGAATGAGACAAAACTGAAGTGGGACATCTGGTAACCATAATTTGATGGTCATGGAAGTAGAGTACTGTTTTAGTTTTGTTTTGCTGCTCAATCTATTACTATGCAATGGATTGGCTTAAGCAGTCAGAATTTATTAGCTCACAGTTTTGAGGCCAAACCAAGGCATCTTTAAAGCGATGATGCTTTCTTCTTAAAGACTTGCTGTGATGGTTTGGAGTAATGTATCCCAGAAAAATATGTTCTTAAATGTAATCCATTCCTATGGATGTGAACCCATTGTAAGTAGGACTTTTGATGAGACTACTTCAGTTAACGTGTGGCTCACCTCAATCAGGATGGGTCTTAATCCCATTACTAGATTCCTTTATAAGATATCAAAATTCAGAAATTCAGATAGACAGACAGATAGATAGATAGATAGATAGATAGATAGATAGATAGATGATAGATAAATAGATAGATAAATAGATAGATAGATAGATAGATAGATAGATAGATAGATAGATAGAGAATGCCACAGAAGGAGCAGCCAGAAGGTGAAATCAATGCAACCCAGAAGAGAAGCAAGGCAAGAAGAAGCTGCCATGTGCCTTGCCATGTGACAAGCTAAGGACTAAGGATTACCAGCAGCCAGCCCTAGAGCACCACAGTTTTCAGGGAGAAAGCTTTGTTCGTAACTTGATTTAGACTTTTTTCCTAACCTCAAAATCAAGAGCAAATTAATTCGCATTGTTTAAACTGAACCATTGCGTGGTATTTGCTTGGACAGCCTAAGAAACTAAAACAGATTTTGGTGCCAGGAGAGTGGGATACTGCTATTGCAAATACCAAAAATGTGAAAATGGCTTTGGAACTGAGTAATGGTAAGGGATGGAAGAATTGTGAGGTTCTTGACAGAAAAAATCTAGATTGCTTTGAAGAGACTGTTGGTAGAAATGTGTATGCCAAAAGTACTTCCAATGAGGTCTTAGAAGGAAATGACAAACGTGCTATTGGAAACTGGAAGAAAACTGTCCTTGTTTTACACTTCAAGACAACTTGGCAAAATTAAGTTCTGATTTTGGATGGAAGGCAGAACTTGAAAGCAATGAACTTGGATATTTAACTGAGGTTTCCAAGCTAAATGTGGAAAGTGCAGCCTGGTTTCTCCTTGCAGTTTATAGTGAAATGAAAGGGATAAGTTGAGAAATGCACTTCTGGGCACAAATAACTCCAAAATTGATGGGTATGCCTCTGTGAACTACATGCAAATCTGACAAGTTTTTTGCAAGATTAGTATGGACAGAAAGGGACAAGAAGAGACAAATTAAAGAAGATGATTTCAAGGGCAGAAGAATGGAAGCCTAGGAATGGACTGAAGAGGTTACTTCAGGTCAAGAGAGTGGGCCCACCTACATGTGTGAAAAAGGCAAATCTGCCCCAGTGCTTGGAGAGAGTGGACATTCTGCCCTTTGATCAGGAAGAGTGCTGCCACCTCAATGCTTGGAGATGGCGAAGCCTGTGCACTGAGGTTCATTGAGAGCCCATCCTCCATCCCCATCATGCTCAGAGAAGGTGCAGCCTTCTCCCCACTGTTCAGGGAAAGCACTTGGAAGGGGTGGAACTACCACTCTGTCAGTACTGGAGGATAAAACATAGACTTTTTCCTAACCTCAAAACTGAGACCAAATAAATTCCTAGTGTATAAGCTGAACCACTGTATGCTATTTGCTTGAGCAGCCTAGGAAACTAAAACAGTGGTGTCCCAGGGTTGCTGCCAGTGATCCTTTCTTTGGCTTCTCTGTCACATGACAATGTATACAGCATCCTCTCCTGGGTTCTCCCTTCTCTTCCAGGTTCTGTTGACCTTCAGCTCTTGCTTCCCATGGCTTTTTCTCTATATCTGTCTGAATTCCATTTCACTTATAAAGGACTCCAGTAGTAAGATCAAGACTCATCTTGATTGAGGTGGGTCACCCCTTAACTGAAGGAACTCCATCAAAAGGTCCAATTTACAATGGGTTCACACCCACAGGAAGGGATTAAGTTTAAGAACATGTTTTTCTGGGGTACATACAGCTCCAAATCATCACAAGTGCCAAGGAACCAGTGAACAAATTGGAGCTGGAAACAGAGTAAAGCTAATGAGGAGAGAGAACTAAGATGGCAGCTAGCTGAGACAGGGCGAAAAAAAATGCCTCCGTGAAAAACACTAGCTAAAAACCAGAAAGGGACCTAGAATACCGGTTACAGCAATGCACCAACTGGATGAGGGCTCCTAGCTCCAGAGGGGCCGTATACTTGGTGAAACCAGGAGTCGGCATTCTGAAACGAGTGAGTAAGCTGGCTGGAAGACCCGCAGCCGCGCGGCAGGCTGGGGAAGCCAGGGTTTAGTGTATGGAGACCAGCTGGCTGTTTTAAAATTAAAAAAAAAAAGGAGCGGCTCCAGTAGCAATTGTGGGAATCACACAGTAAAACACAGCAAGAGGGGGCTGGGCCAGCCTCTTGCTCTCTGGCCGGGAAGATAGCCCACAGCAGATACTCTTGGGTTCGGGGCAACAGAGGGGAGAGCCGGAAGCAGAAAGAAACCCTGCAGCTCACAGCTGGCCCCCGGAGGGCTGGATAAACTCGTGCCCGGGGCCGTGCCCACAGCCCAAAGCCCTGCCAGTTGTCCCAGAGCTGGGAAGGAGGAACTGAGCGAGGAGGAGGGGGCTGAGAAGCCCCGCTCAGCCATTTTTGCTTCGGGCTGGGAGTGTGCTGCCGCTCAGCTCAGGGGCCCAGGGCTTCCCTGGTGGGACGGCGTGTACTGATGACGTAGCACAGCCTTCCCTTGGCTGAGCTCCTGGAGGAGTGCGGCCGGGAGGGGGGATCTGCTCAGAGAACCCAGGGACGCTACGCCAAGTCCGGTGGTTTATGGAACAGCGAGAGATAGAGGCTGGGGCTGAACTGAAATGTAGGCTTAGACTCATGTGGCGGCCTTGAATCTTCAGGATCCTGGAGGATTTGAACATTAGAACTGCCCTTCCTCCCTGGCTACTCGTACACACGCCCCACATTCAGGGCAGACAGCGCCAGCAACACACCCAAACTGAGTTCTCCAACTGAACCCACAAGAATCATTTCCCCACACAAAGTGGAAAAAAGGTTGAGAACTGACTCGAGGGATATAGGTGACTCACAGACGCCATCTGCTGGTTAGTTAGAGAAAGTGTACATCAACAAACTGTGTTCCTGAAAAATTAGATTGATATCCCTTTTTCTTTACAACTTGAAAGAGCCCTATCAAGCAAAACAAATGCCAAGAGGCCAAAAACAACAGAAAATCTTAATGCATATGATAAAACCAGAAGATATGGAGAATCCAACTCCAAACACACAAACCAAAATATCAGAAGATACAGTATACCTCGCAAAGTTAATCAAAGATCTACAGTCGAGGAACGAAAACATGGCAAAGGATTTAAAGGACATCAAGAAGACCATGGCCCAGGATATAAGCTACATAAAGAAGACCCTAGAAGAGCATAAAGAAGACACTGCAAGAGTAGATAAAAAAAAAAATAGAAGATCTTATGGTAATAAAAGAAACTGTTGGGAAAATTAAAAAGACTCTGGATATTCACAATACAAGACTAGAAGAAGCTGAACAACATCTCAGTGTCCTAGAAGCCCACAGGACAGAAAATGAAAGAACAAAAGAAAGAATGGAGAAAAAAATCAAAAAAATTGAAATGGATCTCAGGGGTACGATAGATAAAATAAAACATCGAAACTTAAGACTCATTGGTGTCCCAGAAGGGGAAGAGAAGGGTAAAGGTCTAGAAAGAGTATTCAAAGAAATTGTTGGGGAAAACTTCCCAAACCTTCTACACAATATAAATACACAAAGCATAAATGCCCAGTGAACTCCAAATAGAATAAATCCAAATAAACCCTCTCCAAGACATATTCTGCTCAGACTGTCAAATACTGAAGAGAAGGAGCAAGTTCTGAAAGCAGCAAGAGAAAAGCAATTCACCACATACAAAGGAAACAACATAAGATTAAGTAGTGACTACTCAGCAGCAACCATGGAGGCTAGAACGCAGTGGCACGACATATTTAAAATTCTGAGAGAGAAAAATTTCCAACCAAGAATACTTTTTCCAGCAAAACTCTCCTTCAAATTCGAGGGAGAGCTTAAATTTTTCACAGACATACAAATGCTGAGAGACTTTGCCGATGAAAGACCTGCCCTACTTCAGATTCTGAGGGGAGCCCCGCTGGGGGAGAGACAGAGAAAGGAGAAAGAGATATAGAGAATTTTAACAGACATATGTAGTACCTTACATCCCAAATCACCAGGACACTCACTTTTCTCTAGTGATCACAGATCTTTCTCCAGAAGGGACCATAAGCTGGGACATAAAACAAGCCTCAAGAAATTAAAAAAAAAAAAAATTGAATATACTCAAAGCACATTCTCCAACCACAATGGAATACAAATAGAAGTCAATAATTTTTGAACTGTAATTCCACTATTTACTTCCTACATGATATAAAATACACAAACTCTAAGGACAAATCAGTGGTTTTGAACTCAATGTAAAATATGTAATTTTAGACAACTATATAAAGGTGGGGGAATGAAGGAGTATAGGAACATAGTTTACGTGTCCTATTGAAGTGAAGGTGGTATCTAAGAAAAACAAGATTGATATGGATTTAAGAGGTTAATTTTAAGCCCCACAGTAAACACAAAGAAATTATCAGAGAATATAACCATAGAGATGAAAAGTAGAGTTTGGGTTAAGAGAAATGGGGAGAGGGGCAATGGGGAGTTAAGAAATGAGTGTAGGGTTGCTGTTTGAGGTGAAGGGAAATTTCTAGTAATGGATGGTGGGAAAGAGCATTACAACATTCTAAACGTGATTAATCCCACTAATGAAAGTCTAGGGAGGGGTTGGAATGGGAAGATTTAGGCTGTATATATGTTTCCACAACTGAAAAAAAAACAAAAAAGTCAGTCTAACTAGATGACAATTGAATACTAAGGATGAACTTGGATGGGACAGGAGGATAGAGGACAGGTGGCTCAAAGGGACACAGTTGAGACATAAGGAAAAGGAAATATAGAATGTAAGCTTTTCATCATTGTTGAATCTATTGTACTTCTTAGCTGCGCTTAATGGGATTGCATGAAAGAATGTTTTTGTTCATGGGAAGTGTATACGTGAATTATAGTGAATGCTCAAGGATGTGTGCAGCTAACTCTCATATGTTCAGATGACAGAGCAATAGATGATGGATGATAGGGAGGGAGGGAAAGAAATAGCAATGTGACAGCAAGTTAAAGTTAGTGGATTGAGCTATCAGGGGAGGGGAGTCAGGGTATGATGGAATTCTGTGCATGGGGCTAGTATTGTTTTTGCAACTGTTCATATAACTTTGAATTTATTTCGAAATAAAGAAAAAAGCTAATGGGGAGTCAGTATCTAAGTATTATATATATTATAATATATATATATATATATATATATATATATATATATATATATATATATATATATGTGTGTGTGTGTGTGTGTATGTATCCAAAATCCTACTTGGTCTGAGGTTACCAGCCAGGTTGCAAATCAGAAGATAAGCCCTCTCCGTTTTTACCTGGGCTTTATTCAAATCTTTTTCTTTTCTTTCTTGTTTTTTTAAACACAATCAGTTTCAAGCTTTACCCTTTGGCCCAGTTGCCCTAGTCTTAACCAGTTCTGCTTCATTCATATCACTAATTGAAGTCTGGGCTGTTTTTCAGCATTTTTTTTTAACAGTTGCTGTATGCACTAATACTGACATTCATATCTGCTGAGCTCTAGCTCTGAGTTTCAGGTGTCACAGAGATACCCAATGTTCCAGAGACCAATCAGGTTATACACTAAGGGATCAGCAACTCAGAGTTTGGAGACAGCCATTACAATGCAGGAATAGATTTGACTGCTGTAAGAGCTTACAATCTAGGGACTGTTACAATAATCGCTCCCCTCTTAGACTGTGTTCTAAGATTCAGTTCTGAGTTTACACATTGTTGTCAGTCCATATTGGTGATGCATTATAGTGTTTGCCTTTCTTTCTGGCATACTTCACTCAAAATGCTGTGTTCAGGATCCATTCACCTCACTGCATGTCTCACAGCTTCACTCCTTTTCTTAGTTGCTCAAATCTTTTTCATAAGCTTACTCTAAAGACCAAGGCGGCATGTGTTTATAATATCAATTCAATCAGCAGCATGAGTAGAAGGTATTCCAGGAAAATATGGTGAGAGAATTCTGTGCATATTTCTGTATTTTTTTTTTTTTGTTGTTTTCTGTTAATGCCTCTGTTCATTCAATTTTCTGCCCCTGAGAAAGGGGAATCCCTGTCCCATTTCAGAAGTTCTCTTCCAGTGTAGGAATGAATTGAACATATTAACAAGTTATATGAGTAGATCAATAATATTTTACCCACTTGTTGGTTCCTAGCTGAAAAATTGTCATCCACCTTTATTTATATGTCCTCAACTCCAGGTTTTTCCCCCTGAGGGAAACCATACAACTTTAAGTTGCTAGGACAGTGATATCACAGAAAATGGCAGAGCAGGGCACACAAAAAATTGATTCCTCCAGTGAAGCATAAACTGACAAAGACTGACAAAATAAACTTTTTCAGAACTCTAGAATTTAATCCAAAATTTTCAACAACCAGGGGCTGCTTAATGAATAAAAGGGCAGCTAAGTTTTCTTAAGAGACCATTGTGGCATTTTTGCTCACCAGTCGACTACCTCCCATTTCCCAGCATAATAGCCATGGGGACAGCAGCCAAAGTTCTTGGGTAGCTTGTTGGTACCCAGGGACTGGTACTGATATTGTTTTTAAACTACTGTGGTCATAAAGGAAGAAATGTTTATTTGCTACAAAATCTATATTTTCCATAGTACACTATATAATTTAACTTGTATGATCAGTTTATTCAAACACCATAATTACATGGAATGTTGAATAGGGAGTGAGACCTGGTTGGTTTGTACAGGTTAGTGCAAAGCCCTGATACATCCCAGAGTAATTTGGGCAAATATAAAAGTATTTGCAAAGCCCCCTTGAGGGACAGGGGGAAAATGTGGAAATATTAAACTTCCCCACTTGGGGAATTCCTGGTAGTCTCACAAGCATTGGGGACTATGAATTCAGAAGGCCAAGCCCTTGATCTTGGGGCTTGCCCTTATGAAGCTTGTTACTACAAAGGAAAGGCTAAGTCTACTTGTAATTGTGCCTAAGAGTCACCCCCCAGAAAACCTCTTTTGTTGCTCAGAAGTGTACTCTCCATCTCTAAGCCAACTTGGCAGGTAAACTAACTGCCCTCCCCACTATGTAGGACATGTTCCTGGCAACATGGGACATGACTCCTAGGGATGAGCCTGGACCTGGCATTGTGGGATTGAGAAAGCCTTCTTGGACCAAAAGAGCAAGAGAAATGAAACAAAATAGTTTCAGTGGCTGAGAGATTTCAAATGAAGTTGAGAGGTCATTCTGGAGATTATTCTTATGCTTTATATAGATATCCCTTTTTAGTTTTTAGTGTATTAGAATCACTAGAAGGAAATACCAGAAACTGTTGAACTATAACCAGTAGCCTTGATTCTTGAAGATGATTGTATAATTATATAGCTTATATGGCGTGACCATGTGATTGTGAAAACTTTGTGACTCACACTCCCTTTATCCATTGTATGGGCAGATGAATAGAAAAATGGGGACAAAAAGTTAATGAATAATGGGGGGGGATGGGGAGTGTGATGGTTAAGTTCATGTGTCAAGTTGGCCAGGTGATGGTGTCTGGGTGTCTGGTCAAGCAAGCACTGGCCTAACCATTACAGCAAGGATGGTTGTGGATGGATAATATATCAAAAGGCTGGTTTATTAAATTATCAGTCAATTGGCTGCAGCTGTGACTGATTACATCAATGAAGGGTGTGTCTTTCACAATGAGAAAAGACATTTAAATAAGAAGACATTAAAGTGAGAAAGTTAGAGGACCTTCACTTCTTCTTTGGCTAGCCAGTGAAGTGTTTCCTGAGGAGTTGGTCAGACACCTTCATTGGAATTACCAGTCTGCTGCCTGCCCTACAGAATTTGGACTTGTGCATATCCACAGTTGCATGAGACACTTTTATAAAATCTTATATTTGCAGATATCTCTTGTTGATTCTGTTTCCCTGGAGAACCCTAACTAATAGAACTTGGTACCAGGAGTGGTTCTTGAGAAACAGAATCTTAAAATGGGCTTTAACAATTGGTATCCTCCTCTGATTAAATTCAAAGACATTAATGACTCCATTACCAGTAATCAGGATGGCACTGACAGCCCATGGTGTGAGTTGGCAATGGAGATACACAAAATATCACCATTAGATTCTCCTAATCATACTCTTATATGAAGCAAGGCTCTGGGTGACAGTGTTTTTGAAAGCTTAACAGGGTTTTGCAGGGTTAAGATGTGTAATGATGTTGGCTGGTTGCTCTTAGATATACTGGATAAAATTATAAGAGAAAGGGATGAGCTAAAGGCTTTGAATTTGAAACTTAAGCTCCATATGAGACATGTAAATGTTTCTGTGTGTGCCATGAAAGAGAATCTTATTTCTTCTGGCTGCAGACTTGAGATTTCTGAAAAACAGACCCAGAGTCTCATTGTGTGAGTAGCAGATTTACAACATAAACTAAAATATCAACCTCACAGGGTGTCTGCTGTTAAAGTAAAGGCATTGATTGGAAGAGAATTCTGAAACTTGAGATGCTGACATTTGGATTGATAATAATGGCAGTGAGGACATTGGAACCCAGGATTCTGCTGAGTCTTTATTAGCTGTACATGTGTCCTGAGGAAACAGCACCCCACCCCCACTTCCAGTCTTCCCTGAGGAGACAGCTACCCAACCACCAGTCTGCTTTGATAAAACAGCTTCCCAACCTCCAGTCTTCCCTGAAAAGTCTGCCATCCAACCTCCACCTAAAGAGATTAACCCTTCAGTGCCTGCTAAACCTATAATCACCTCCCCTGAGGAAGCAGCCCTCACTCCTCTGTAGAGAATAATCCTGTTTCATGAGATGAAACTGCAACAGAATGTCCTGAGGTAAATGGCTTGAGGGATACTTCTAATTCTTTTCATGACCAATCTGCACCACCAGTTCTTGCTTCAAGACCTATAACTAGACTAAAGTCCCAATAGGCCCTGAAAGGTGAGGTAAAAAGTATGACCCATGAGGAATTATGCTATACTCCAAAAGGACTGTATGAGTTTTCCAATTTGTACAGTCACAAATCAGAGGAATATGTGTGGGTATGGATATTAAGGCTGTGGGATAATGGTGAAAGGAATATAAAGTTGGATCATTCTGAATTTACTGATATGGGCCCACTAAACAGAGATTCTGCATTCAATGTTGTAGCTCGAGGGGTCAGAAAGGGCATTAACAATTTGTTTCGGTGGTTGGCTGAAACATGGATCAAAAGGTGGCCAACAAGAGTGTGGGGCAAGATGGCAGACTGGTGAGGTGTAGGTTTTAGTTACTCCTCCAGGGCAGTAGGTAGAAAGCCAGGAACTGCCTGGACTGGACACTGGAGAGCAATTTGACTTTGGGCATGTCATACAACACTCATGAATGTGTGGAACAGATGAGATCAGCAAAGTCTGTAAGTTCTCATGGCCAGGTGACTCATGCCCCTCCCTGCCAGGCTTGGTCCCATGGGAGGAGGGGCCATCAGTGCTGGGAACAAAGAGGGATAACTGCAGTTGTGGCTCTTATTGAAACCTCAGATGGCTGATCCAATCTCCAAACACAGATAGACTGAGACCAGACACCAGAGAATCCAGGAGCAGTCAGCCTGGTGGAGGAGAGACAAGGCTAGCAAAAACAGCAAGGAAAACCCAAAAATAAAAGATGAGACTTTTTGGAGTTCTGGTTAACATAGAATGGGGAATGGCAGGGCTCAGGCAGAGGCAGGTTCATATGCAAACCCAGAGTTTCCTTGTCTGAAGAGCCAGTTTCTCTGCTTTCTTGATTGTTAGTGGCCCTAATCTCCTTATCTCTTAGCATTTTGATAGCCCATTAGATCTGCAAGGAGGACCCTTCTGTTTTTTTAATCTTTTTCTCTTTTTCTAAAACAATTACTCTAAGAAGCCCATTACAGAAAGCCTCAAAGACTTGCAATTTGGGCCCAGACAAGAGCAGAGCTAAGAGAGCTCTGAGACACAAGGAAATATATCCAGTGGCTGAGAAAATTTGCTAAACACCACAACTTCCCAAGAAAAGGGGGGCATCCCCTTATAGTCACCTTCCCAGTGGGCAGGTAATGCTCCTGTTCAGCACCAGTGCCACAGCCCAGAGCTGCCCCAAACAACCCAGTGTAATGGGAAGTGTTTCCAACAACACATGCACACACCACAATATCAGGCATGGACAATAGCCTTTCCCGCACCCTCAGCTAATTGTCCCAGATCTGGGAAGGTGGAGCTATGTGAGAAGGGGGAAATTAACATGCCCCATTCAGCCATCCTTTCAGCACACTGGGAACGCCCCTACACAGCCCTGTAGCCCAGAACCTCCCTTGGGGTATGGCACTCAACTGTGACATAGCACAGTCATCCCTCAGCAGAGGACCTAAGAGTGCATGGCTTGGAAGAGGGACCCACTCACAAGTCCCAGGGACCATATGCAAATACCAAGGACTTGTGGGTCAGCAGCAGAGACAAAGTGTGGCAAGACTGAACTGAAGGATTAGACTATTGCAACAGCTTTAAATCTCCAGGAACACCTGGGAGATTTGATTATTAAAGCCACCCCCCCAACCACTCAGACAAATGCCCCTTATGCAGGGTGGGCAACACCAACTACACACACAAGCTTGGTGCACCAATTGGACCCTGCAAGACTCACACCCCCACTCATCACAAAGACAAAGTGGGGGGAGAACTGGCTTGAGAGGAATAGGTGGCTCATGGATGCCAGTTGCTGGTTAGAGAAAGTGTACTCCACGAAGCTGTAGATCTGACAAATTAGAAATAAGGGTTTGAATTGGTCTACACATCCTAAAAGAATCCTATTAGGTTAAGCAAATGCCAAGAGGCCAAAAACAACAGAAAATTTTAAAGCATATGAAAAAACCAGACAACATGGATAACCCAAGTCCAAACACCCAAATCAAAAGATCAGAGGAGACACAGTACTTGGAGCAATTAATCAAAGAACTAAAGATGAACAATGAGAGCATGGCACAGGATATAAAGGACATGAAGAAGACCATGGCACAGGATATAAAGGACATGAAGAAGAGAATGGCAGAAGACCATAGAAGAGCATAAAGGAGAAATCGCAAGAGTAAATTTAAAAAATGATGATCTTATGGAAATAAAAGAAACTGTTGACCAAATTAAAAAGATTCTGGATACTCACAGTACAAGACTAAAGGAAGCTGAACAGCAAATCAGTGACCTGGAGGACATCAGAATGGAAAATGAAAGAACAAAAGAAAGAATGGGGAAAAAAATTGAAATGGACTTCAGGGATATGAAAGATAATATAAAACATCCAAATATAAGACTCATTGGTGTTCCAGAAGGGGAAGAGAAGGGCAAAGGTCTAGGAAAAGTATTCAAAGAAATTGTTGGGGAAAATTTCCCAAAACTTCTAAACACCATAAATACACAAAGTATAAATGCCCAGCTAACTCCAAATAGAATAAATCCAAATAAAACCACTCTGAGACATATTCTGATCACACTGTGAAATACAGAAGAGAAGAGCAAGTTCTGAAAGCAGCAAGAGAAAAGCAATTCACCACATATAAAGGAAACAGCATAAGACTAAGTAGTGACCACTCAGCTGTCACCATGGAGATGAGAAGGAAGTGGCATGACATATTTAAAACTCTGAAAGAGAAAAATTGTCAACCAAGAATTCTTTACCCAGCAAAGCTCTCCTTCAAATTTGATGGAGAGCTTAAATTTTTCACCGACAAACAAATGCTGAGAGAATTTGCTAACAAGAGACCTGCCCTACTTAAGATACTAAAGGGAAGAGAAACAAAAGAGAAACAAAGAAAGGAGAGAGAGATATGGAGAAAGGTTCAGTACTAAAGAGATTCAGTATGGGTATGTTAAAGGACAATAAGAGAGAGAGGAAAAAAATATATCTGACAAACATAAACCAAAGGATAAGATGGCTGATTCAAGAAATGCCTTCACAGTAATAACATTGAATGCAAATGGATTAAACTCCCCAATCAAAAGATATAGATTGGCAGAATGGATCAAAAAAAAATGAACTGTCAATATGTTGCATATGAGAGACTCATCTTAGACACAGGGACATGAAGAAATTAAAAGTGAAAGGATGGAAAAAAATATTTCATTTAACCTACAGCCAAAAGAAAGCAGGAGTAGCAATATTAATCTCAGAGAAAATGGATGTTAAATGCAAGGATATTATGAGAAACAAAGAAGGCCACTACACCCTAATAAAAGGGGCAATTCAACAAGAAGAAATAACAATCATAAATGTTTATGCACCAAATCAAGGTGCCACAAAAAAAAGTGACCAACATTACCTGAGGCTGAAATGCCAGAACTGTCCTGGTATAATGTAGAGGAAGGGATTTAAAGGCTTAAAGAGATTGGAATGTTAGAGTGGATATATCATGGAAGATCTGCTCACACACCCCTGGAATGTCCAGAGGACACACCTTTTACCAGGACTATGAGGAATAAATTTGTGAGACTAGCTCTGTCATCCCTGAAGAGCTCTGTAGTCACCTTCTCTGTAGGTCAGATATTACTGTGCAAACTGCTCTCACTGAGCTGGAATCCTTAAATACAATAGGGATAATCAGATCCCGAGTCAGCAGAAGCCATGTGGCAGCAGTTAAACACCAAAGACAAGGTGGGTGTGGCTGCCATTATGGAAAACAGGCTCAAAGCAACAATCAAAATGATCTGACTTGCAGAGACTTATGACATTGGCTAGTAGATCATGGAGTATCTAGTAGTAAAGCAGATCAGCAGTCTACTAAATTTTTGTTTGATCTATATAAGCAGAAGAATTCTAGGTCAAGTGAACAAAAGTCTACCTTGAAAAACAAAAACAGAGAGTCATGGCCCCTTAATCAATTCCCAGACTTGAGACAGTTTACAGATCCAGAGCCCCTTGAATGAGGGAAAGGCCAGGTACCCTTGAGGAAGGATCCTGGTACACTGCCAAAAATTTATACTGTTAATCCTCCTCCCAGACTTCCCCAGGGGGGCCTATAGCCTTTTGCCACGGTAACTGTGCATTGGGGAAAAGGAAATGATCAGATATTTTGGGATCACTAGACACTGGTTTAGAAGTGACATTAATTCCAGGAGACCCAAAATGTCACTCTGGTTGAGTCAGAGTTGGGGCTTATGGAAGTCCAGTCATCAATGGAGTTTTAGTTCAGGTCCATGTCACAGTGGGTCCAGTGGGTCCCTGGAGCCATTCTGTGGTTATTTCCCCAGTTACAGAATACTTAACTGGAATAGGTGTACTCAGCAACTGGTAGAATCTTCACATTGGTTCCCTGACTTGTGGAGTGAGGGCTATTATGGTGGGAAAGGCCAAGTGGAAGCCATAAAAACTGTCCCTGCCTAGCAAAACAGTAAACCAGAAGCAATACTGGATTCCTGGAGGGATTGCAGAGATTAATGGCACTCTTAGGACTTGAAGGATGGAGGGGTGGTAATTTCAACCACATCCCATTCTATTATCCTATTTGGCCTGTACAGAAAACAGATGGGTCTTTGAGGATGACAGTGGATTATTGTAAGCTTAACCAGGTGGTGACTCCAGCTGCAGCTGCTATTCCAGATGTGGTATCATTGCACATCCCCTGGTACCTGATATGCAGCTATAGACCTTGCAAATTCTTTTTTCTCAATAGCTGTTAGTAAGGACCACCAGAAACAGTTTGCATTTATCTGGCAAGGCCAGCAGTTTACTTTCACTGTGCTACCTCAGGGGTACATCAACTCCCTAGCCCTATGTCATAATATTGTCTGCAGGGATCTTGATCATTTCTCCCTCCCACAAGACATCACACTGGTCCATTATATTGATGATATCATGTTGATTGGACCTAGTGAGAAAGAAGTAGTAACTACTCTAGATTTGTTGGTAAGGTATTTGTGTGTCAGAGGATGTGAGAAAATCCAACAAAAATAAAGGGGCCTTCCACCTCAGGAAAATTTCAAGGCATCCAGTGGTGTGGGGCATGTTGATATATTCCTTCTAATGTGAAGGATAAGCTGCTGCATCTGGCCACTCCTATGACCAAAAAAAAGGCACAACACTTTGTTGGCCACTTTGGATTTTGGAGACAACATATTCTTCATTTGGGTGTGCTACTCTGACCCATTTACCAAGTGACCAGAAAAGCTTCTAGTTTTGAATGGGGACCAGAATAAGACAAGGCTCTGTGACAGGTCCAGGCTACTATGCAAGCTGTTCTGCCACTTGGACCACATGATCCAGTTGATCCAATGGTGCTGGAAGTGTCAGTAGCAAATAGAGATGCTGTTTGGAGACTTTGGCAGGCTCCTATAGGAGAATCACAACATAAGCCCTTAGGATTTTGGAGTAAAACCTTACCATCCTCTGCAGAAAGCTACTCTCCTTTTGAGAAACAGATTCTGGCCTGCTATTGAGCCTTAGTAGAGACAGAATGCTTAACCATGGGCCACCAAGTTACCATGAGACTTGAGTTACCTATCATGAGCTGGGTGTTGTCTGACCTGCCAAGTCATAAAGTTGGACATGCACAGCAGCACTCTATCATAAAATGGAAATGGTATATACGAGATAGAGCTCAAGTGGGTCCTGAAGGCACAAGTAAATTACATGAGGAAGTGGCCCAAATGCCTATGGCCTCTGCTCCTTCCACCTTACCTTCTCTTTCCCAGTCCAAAGCTATGGCATCTTGGGGAGTTCCTTGCAATCAGTTGACTGAAGAAGAGAAAACTCAGGCCTGGTTTAGGGATGGTTCTGCACATTATACAGGCACCACCTGAAAGTGGACATCTGCAGCACTGCAGCCCCTTTCTGGGATGTATTTGAAGGACAGTGGTGAGGGGAAATCCTCTCAGTGGGCAGAACTTTGAGCAGTGCAACTGGTTGTTCACTTTGCTTGGAAGGAGAACTGGCCAGAGATGCATTTGC
The DNA here is from genome assembly GCF_015220235.1 of Choloepus didactylus. Classification (NCBI taxonomy): domain Eukaryota; kingdom Metazoa; phylum Chordata; class Mammalia; order Pilosa; family Megalonychidae; genus Choloepus; species Choloepus didactylus. The sequence continues at coordinate 15,862,871 of NC_051312.1, forward strand.
ATACTGATTCATGGCCTCTTGCTAATGATTTGGCTGGATGGTCAGGGACTTGGAAAAAAATGATTGGAAAATTGGTGACAAAGAAGTCTGAGGAAGAGGTATGTGGATAGACCTTTCTGAGCGGGCAAAAAACATGAAGACATTTGTGTCCCATGTGAATGCTCACCAGAGGGTGACTTCAGGAGAGGAAGATTTTAATAATCAAGTGAATAAACTAACCCATTTTGTGGATACCAATCAGCCTCTTTCCGCAGCCACTCCTGTCATTGCTCAATGGGCTCATGATCAAAGTGGTCATGGGATAGAGATAGAGGTTATGCATAGGCTCAGCAACATGGACTTCCACTCATCTAGGCCAACCTGGCCACAGTCACTGCTGAGTGCCTAATCTGCAAGCAACAGAGAACCACACTCATATGGCACCATTCCTCAAAGTGATCAGCCTGCTACCCAGTGGTAGATTGATTACATTGGACCATTTCCATCATGTAATGGCAGTGATTTGTTCTTACTGGAATACACACATACTCTGGATTTGGGTTTGCCTTCCCTGCATGCAATGCTTCTGCCAAAACTTCTATCCATGAATTTACAGAATGCCTTGTCCACTGTCATGGCATTCCACACAGCATTGCTTCTGACCAAAGTACCTACTTCATAGCAAATGAAGTGAGGGAATTGGCACATGCTCATGGAATTCTGTGGTCTTACCATGTTCTCCATCATCCAGAGGCAGCTGGGTTGATAGAATGGTGGAATGGCCTGTTGAAGACTCAATTATGGTGCCAACTAGGTGGCAATACCTTGCAGGGCTGAGGCAGTGTTCCCCAGGAGGCTGTGTATGCTCTGAATCAGCATCCACTCTATGGGGCTGTTTCTCCCATAGCCAGGATTCACGGGTCCAGGAATCAAGGGGTGGAAACAGGAGTAGCACCACTCACTATCACTCTTAGTGATCCACTAGGAAAATTTTTGCTTCCTGTCCCTGCAAGCTTAAGTTCTGCTGCTCTACAAGTCTTAGTTCCAAAAGGAGGAGTGCTTCCACCAGGAAACACAACAATAATCCCATTGAACTGGAAGTTAAGACTACCACCTGGCCACATTGGGCTTCTTATGCCTCTGAATCAACAGGCAGGGAAGGGGATTACTTTACTGGCTGGGATGATTGATCCTATCAAGGGGAAATAGCATTGCAACTACATAATGGAGGTAAAGAGTTTTCCTGGCATACAGGAGATCCCCTAAGGTGTCTCTTAGTAGTATCACACCCTGTGATTAAAATCAATGGAAACTGCAACACCCCAATCCAGGCAGGATACCAATGGCCAAGAAACTTCAGAAATGAAGGTTTGGGTCACCCCACCAGGCAAAGAACCACAGCCAGCTGAAGTGCTTGCTGAGGGTAAAGGGAACATGGAATGGGTAGTGGAAGAAGGTAGTGATAAATATGATCTATGCTCACATGACCTGTTACAGAAATGAGGACTATGATGGCATGAATATTTCCTCCTTGTTTTGCTATGAGTATGTTTGTGTTTGGCTGAAAAGCAAGTGTCTTTGTTTTCTTCTCTCTCTTATCCCCTTATCATATGATATATGCTGTATTGTTCATTTTGCACTATTTAAGTTAAAGAAAATCAAATTTAAGAGTTAATATCATCCAAGGACTTGCACCCTGTTCTGGAGAGATTTAGTGCATTTCTGGTTGTATGCAGGACAGCTGAGTGTTGTTAGGCAAAATATATGTCTGTTATCATTCTCTACTTAGAGATAATGTATGATTTAAGGTGATATAACTGCCAAATTGACAAGGAGTGGACTGTGATGGCTAGGATCATGCGTCAACTTGGCCAGGTGATGGTACCCAGGGGTCTGGTCAAGCAAGCACTGGCCTAACCATTACTGCAAAGACATTTGTGGCTGCTTAATAAACAAGAATGCTGGTTTATTAAATCATCATTCAATTGGCTGCAGCTGTGACTAATTACATCAATGAAGGGCATGTCTTCTGCAAAGAGAGAATTCAGTCAGCTGGATTTAATCTAATCAGTTGAAGACTTTTAAGCCAGAAAGTTAGAGGACCTTCACTTCTTCAGCTAGCCAGCAAAGCATTTCCTGAGGAGTTCATTGGACACCTTCATTGGAGTTGCAAGTTCACTGCATGAGGAGTTCATCAAACACCATCATCAGAGTTGCCAGTTTGCTGCCTGCCCTATGGAAGTTGGACTTGTGCATACCCATGGTTGCATTAGACACGTTTATAAAATCTTATATTTATAGATGTTTCTTGTTATTCTGTTTCTGTAGAGTACCCTAACTAACTCAGGGAGTATGTGATGTTTTGGGTGTTCTTTTATTTTTTTAAATTTAATTTTATTGAGATTGCTCACATACTGTACAATCATCCAAAGATGCAAAGTGCACAATCAATTGCCCATGGTACCATCATACAGCTGTGCATCCATCACCACAATTAATTTTTTTTTTGATTTTTAGAACATTCTCATTATTCCAGAAAATAAATAAAGACAAAAACACAAAAGTCAAATCCTCACATACCCCTAGCCACTCCCCCTCCATTATTGACTCATAGTATTGGCACAGTACATTTTGTACTGTTGATGAAAGAATTTTAAAATGTTACTAACCGTACTACATAGTTTGTGATAGGTGTATTGTTTTCCTATATACCCCTTGTGTCAGTTTGAATGCATTATGTCCCCCAAAATACCATTATCTTTGATGTAATCTTGTGTGGGCAGATATATTAGTGTTGAGTAGATTGTAATTCTTTGAGTGTTTCCATGGAGATGTTGCCCACCCAACTATAGGTGATAACTCTGATTGGATAATTTCCATGGAGGCATGGCCTCACCCATTCAGTGTGGGCCTTGATTAATTCACTGGAGCCCTATAAAAGCTCAGACAGAAGGACTGAGCTTGCTACAGTCAAGAGAGACATTTTGAAGAATGCCCAGGAGCTGAGAGAGAAGCTGCAGATGAGACAGTGTGAAGATGGCCGTTGAAAGCAAACTCTTGCTCTGGAGAAGCTAAGAAAGAACAAATGCCCTAAGATCAACTGAGAGTGACATTTTGGAGAGAAGATGAATCCTAGAGAGGAACATCCTGGGAGAAAGCAATTTTGCAACCAGGACTCAGAGCAGACACCAGTCACGTGCCTTCCCAGCTAACAGAGGTTTTCCGGATGCCATTGGCCATCCTTCAGTGAAGGTACCTGATTGTGATGCATTACCTTCAACACTTTATGGCCTTAAGATTGTAACTGTGCAACCAAATAAATCCCCTTTTATAAAAGCCAATCCATTTCTGGTATTTTGCATAATGGGCAGCATTAGCAAGCTAGAACACCCCTCTATTATTAACTTCTAGTTATAGTATCATACATTTGTTCTAGTTCATGAAAGACATTTCTAATATTTGGGCAGTTAATCATGGACATTGTCCACCACAAAGATTCACTGTTTTATACATTCACATAGTTTAACCTCCAACTTTCCTTCTGGTGACATATGTGACTCTAAGCTTCTCCTTTCCACCACATTCACACACCATTCTGCACTGTTAGTTATTCTCACAATAACAAATTACCATCACCTCTGTCCATTTCCAAACACTTAATTCAACCTAGTTAAACATTCTGCTCATAATAAGTAACTGCTGCCCATTCTTTAGTCTCATTCTATATCCTGGTAACTTATATTTCATATCTATGAGTTTACATATTATAATTAGTTCATATCAATGAGACCATACAATATTTGTCCTTATGCATCTGAATTATTTCACTCAATATAGTGCCCTCAAGCTTTCTTCATCAACCCATTTTTGAAGACAGTTTTGTTCACCCACCATGTTAAATAAACAATTGATGGTTCCTGTGGAATCACATATTTATGCATTAACCACTATTACCACTATCTATATAAGGACATCTCCATTTCTTCCACAAAGAAGGAGGAAGAGTCAAAGAAGGTAACAAGACAAAAGAAAAAGAAAAAGAAAGAAAGAAGTGACAGCAAAAAGCAACAAAAGGAAAGTAGAAGTAAACCAAAGTAGAATAAAATTGTCAGACATCACCAATGCTGAGTCCCATATCCCACCCTTATGTCCCCCTCTTATGGCATTTAGCTTTGATATATTGCCTTTGTTACATTAAAGGAAGCATCTTACGATGTTTCTGTTAACTATAGTCTCTAGTTTACATTGTATTTTTCCCCAATACCACCCCATTTTTTAGCACCTTGCAAGGTTGACATTCATTTGTTCTCCCTCATGTAAAAACATATATGTACATTTTATCACAATTGTTGAGCACTCTAGTTTTCACTGAGTTATACAATCCCAGTCTTTATATTTCCTCTTTCCTTCTGGTTTCCCACATACTCCTAACCTTCTTCTTTCAACCATACTCACAGTCATCTTTGTTCTGTGTACTTACATTGCTGTGCTACCATCACCAATAATTGTGTTCCAGACCTCTGATCCTGCTTTTTCCTATCCATCTCTAGTGCTCCCTTTAATATTTCCTGGAGAGCATGTATCTTGTTCACAAACTTTCTCATTTCTGTTTAGCAGAGAATATTTTAAACTCACCCTCTTTGAAGGACAGTTTTGCCAGGTATAGGATTCTTGGTTGGTGGCTTTTCTCTTTCATTATCTTAAATATATCACACCACTTCCTTCTTGCCTCCATGGTTTCTGCTGAGAAGTCTGCACATAGTTTTATCAAGCTTTCTTTGTATGTGATGGATCATTTTTCTCTTGCTGCTTTCAGGATTCTCTGTGGCTTTGTCATTTGATAATCTGATTGTTAAGTGTCTTGGAATAGGCCTATTCAGATCTATTCTGTTTAGGTTATGCTGTACTTCTTGGATCTGTAATTTTATGTCTTTCACAAGAGATGGAAAATTTTCATTGATTATTTCCTGTATTATTGCTTCTGCTCCTTTTCCCTTCTCCTTCTAGGACACCCATGACATTTACATTCATGTGCTTCATGTTGTCATTCAATTCCCTGACATGTTGCTCATATTTTTCCATTCTTTTTCCTGTCTGTTCTTTTGTGTGTAGGATTTCAGGTGTCTTGTTCTCCAGTTCTTGAATGGTTTCTTCTGCCTCTTGAGATCTGCTGTTACATGTTTCCATTTGTGTTTTTCATCTCTTTTGTTGTGCCTTTCATTTCCATAGATTCCGCCAGTTGTTTTTTCAAACTTTTGATTTCTACCTTATGTTCACCTAGTGTTTTCTTTGTATCCTTCATCTCTTTTACCATATCTTCCCTGAACTTGTTGATTTGGTTTTTGATTTGATTTAGCATATTTCTTTTAAAATCTTTAATTAGTTGTTTCATTAAAGTGAAACAATATGTCAACTGTATCTTAATTGGAGTGTAGGTTTGTTTCTTTGACTGGGCCGTATCTTCATTTTTCCTAGTGTAGTTTGTAGTTTTGTGTTGTCTAGGCATCTAGTATCTTTGCTTACACCAATCAGATTTTCCCAGACCAGAACAGGTTCAGATCTCAGAATGGAGTTATATTCAGTTTCAATTCTCCCTGAGGGTGTGTCTTAGAATATTGTCAGATTTTTCTATGAGGTCTCTAGCTGTTGTGCTTTTCCTAACCTGCCCAGCAGGTGGTGCCTGTCAGCTTGTCACTCCTGACTGGTGTAAGGATGTGTGGCCCCATTAGTTTCTGTTTTGGCTGTTTTCCCCCAGGCCCTTGGGTCTGAGTTCTGAAGGGAGGGCTGGCACTATAGCTGGGTTGCACCTCCTTCCTTTTAGGGAAGATACACCCCTAGGGAGTTATCTTCTGCATTTGAATAGCTCCTTTGTCTCTCTGACTCTGTTATCTCCACTCCTATCTGGATCAGAGTGCTCCAAACTGAAAATAGCTGAGGCTGTCTCCACTGAGCCACTCAGGTTGAGAGAAAAAGTGAAAGAAAGCCCCCTTTCAGAGACAGTCCATGGCCCCCCAATTTTGCCTGCCAGCCAGAAATAAGACCTGGTCTTCTGGGCGCTCTTTCCTGGGACACAGGAGTTTTCTGCCTCTTTAAGGTCAGTCATCACTAAAAACCGCTGTCTGCTTGTTAGGAGTTTATCTGTGTTTGTAGCTTGTATTCGGCAGTCCACATTTGTTAATTAAAATCCCAGGTGGAGCTGGGCTGAGCTATATTCACTTGCTCCAGGACTGCTTGTTTCATGCACAGCAAGGTTTTTTGTTTTTTGTTTTTTTTATTTCTTTTTTATTATTGAAATATATTCATATAGCATACAATCATCCATGGTATACAATCAACTGTTCACAGTACCATCATATAGTTGTGTATTCATCACCCCAATCTATTTTTGAACATTTTCTTTACACCAGAAAGAGTCAGAATAAGAATAATAAAAAAAAAACAACACCCAAATCACCCCCCCCATCCCACCCTATTTTTCAGTTAGGTTTTGTCCCTATTTTTCTACTCATCCATCCATACATTGGATAAAGGGAGTGTGATCCACAGGGTTTTAACAATCACAGTGTCACCCCTTGTAAGCTATGTTGTTATACAATCATCTTCAAGAGTCAAGGATGCTGGATTGGAGTTTGGTAGCTTCGGGTATTTACTTCTAGCTATTCCAATATATTAAAACCTAAAAAGTGTTATCTATATAGTGCATAAGAATGTCCACCAGAGTGACCTCTCAACTCCATTTGAAATCTCTCAGCTACTGAAGCTTTATTTTGCTTCATTTTGCATCCCCCTTTTGGTCAAGAAGATGTTCTCAATCCCCCAATGCTGAGTCCAGATTCATCCCCAGGAGTCATATCCTGTGTTGCCAGGAAGATTTACACCCCTAGGAATCAGGTCCCACATAGGGAGGAGGGCAGTGCGATCACCTGCCAAGGTGGCTTAGCTAGAGAGAGAGGACCACATCTGAGCAACAAAGAGGCACTCAGGGGGAGACTCTTAGGCACAATTATAAGCAGATTTAGCCTCTCCTTGCAGCAACAAGCTTCATAGGGGTCAGCCCCAAGGCAGAGGGCTCAACACATCAAGCCGTCAGTCCCCAGTGTTTGTGAGAACATCAGCAACAATCCAGGTGAGGAAGTCTAACACCTCTGCATCCTCCCCTAGCTCTTCAGGGGGGCCCCAAATATATATTTTTATTCTCCACCCAAATTAGTTTAGATGTGTTGCTATTTCATTCTAATCTATACAGACCTACCATAGCTCACTTCCTATTCAAAGTTCCATGTAATTGTAGTGTTTGAACAAACTGACTGTAGAATATAGATCCTACACCAAATAAACATCTCTTCCTTTGGTCTCACATGGAAGTTGAAGTTTTAAACACACTGTCAGTTTCAACTTTAACCCTTTGGCCTAATTTGCTCTAGTCTTAACCAGAGCTGCTTTATTCATATCTCTAATTAAAGTCTGGGCTCTATTTCAGCTTTTTTTTTTTTTTAACAGTTGCCACAGCAAGGTTTTGCAGCTCAGCCTGCCATGCAGGGGGATAGGGCTCCCAGCATGGTTCTGTAGTTTTTGCTTACAGATTTTATGTGGCAATGTCAGCCATTCCACCCAGTCCAGATTGGTGTATGATGTGTGGACAGTCACAGTTGTCCCCAACAGTTATTCCAGATTATTTACTAGTTTTTCCTGGTTGTTTATTATTTGCTCCAGGGAACTAACTAAATTCCACTCCTTTGTATGCCGCCATCTTGCCCCTCTCTTTTTTACTTTTATTTTTATTCTTATTTTTATTTTTTATTTTTTTGGATTAATGAAAATGTTCAAAATTGATTTTGGTGATGAATGTACAACTATATGATTATACTGTGAACAACTGATTATATACTCTTTGGATGATTGTATGGTATGTGAATATATATCACAATAAAATTGCATAAAAAGAATACTGTAGTCATATGTTTTGATCTGTCTGGTAGTTCTCTGGGGAATCAGGGCAGAAGCTGACCTTTGCTCTCCTCTCCCTTGGACTGTAGAAGCTTTCCAGGCAGTGGGAGCATCAGTCAAAAGCTTTAAAGATACACACTGCCCATGCCTACCTTAGGTAAGGAGTGGTGAACAGGACAAGTACCAGCAAGATCCAAAAGCCCAGGAAAGGGGACACTGGTACAAAGTTTCTTGGAAGGATAAAGGATCAGAAGTGCCATTGCAGAGAACAGAGTGCACTACCAGACACATGCTCTGAAAAGACCTGAGAGGACCCTAGGCTTGTGCCTCTGGTGGATCTGTGGGCTCCACACAAGCAGGTGGTGAAAGCTAAGTCAAGGTTGTAGGTACCCTCACTTATCAGTGAAGGCATGGTCCAGCTCAAAAGCAAGATGAAAATAACAGAAGAGAAGTATTTTTTTTTATGCCTTCAGTCTTTAAGGAAATCTCTTTCCAGTTACTGGCTGTCCACTAACATAACTGAACAGATACAAAAGTGACCACACATGGAAAGGAATACAGTATGTTGCAACAATTGTATGGACAAGTCATTAAACAAATGAATGACTGAAGACCTCAACAATTAACAACAACAAGCCCTGAGGAAGGGGAAGAATCTAATTTCCAGACTTACCATACTATGATATTCAAAATGCCCAGTTTTCAACTAAAAAAAAAAAAAAAAAAAATAAGGCATTCAAACAAATGGGAAATTATAGCCCATTCACAGGAAAAAAAGTAAATTGGCAGAAACCATCCCTAAGGCAGCATGGGCATTGAACTTGCTAGACAAAGACTTGAAATCAACTGTCTTAGTATGCTCAAAGAGCTAAAGGAAACCATGGGCAAAGAATGAAAATTATCTATGAACAAAATGATACAGAGATAGAAATGATAAAAAGGACCAAGTAGAAATTCTAGAGCTGAAAATTATAATAACTAAAATGAAAATTTTATTAGAAAAGTCCAACAGCAGATTTGAGCAGGCAGAAGAAAGACTCAAAGAACTTGAAGGTGGGTCAATTGAAATAATGCAATGCTGCAAAGCAGAAATAAAAAAGAATGAGAACAGAGCCTAAGGAACCTGTGGAACACCATCAAGCAAACCAACATAAGCATTAGAGAAGTCCCAGAAGAAAAAAAAGAGAGAGAGAGAGAAAGAATATTTGAAGAAATAATAGCTGAAAACTTCTCAAATTTAATTCAACACATGAATCTCAAAATCCAAGAAACTCAACAAACTTCAAACAGGATAAAGACAAAGAGGAGCACACCAAGATACACTGTAATTAAACTGTTGAAATTAAAAGAAAATGAGAGAAACTTGAAAGCACGAAAAGAGAAGGAATTCATCACATACAAGTGGCCCTCAAAAAGATTTACAACTGATCTCTTCAGAAACCGTGGAAGGCAGAAGACAGCAGTGTGCCATATTTTAGTATTGAAAGGAAAAAAAAACCTGTTAACCAATAATTCTATGTCTAGTAAAGCTATCCTTCAAAAAGAAAGGAGAAATTAAGACATTCACAGATAAAGAAAAGCTAAAGGAGTTCATTGCTAGTAGAGCTGCCCTTCAGAACTGCTAATAGGAGTACTTCAGTCTGAAATGAAAAACCACTAGACATAAAATTGAAGCCACACAAAGAAATAAAGAATTTCATTATGGTAACTACAAGGTTAGTATAAAGCCAGTACTATTGTTTTTTGTTTGCTTGTTTGTTTGTTTGTTTTTTGGTTTGAAAATCCTCTTTTTAATTCCTACATGGTTTAAAAGACAAATGCGGAGGCAGGGCAAGATGGCAGACTGGTGAGCTGTAAGTTTTAGTTACTCCTCCAGGAAAGTAGGTAGAAAGCCAGGAACTGCGTGGACTGGACACCACAGAGCAATCTGTCTTTGGGCATACTTCATACAACACTCATGACAATGTCGAACTGCTGAGATCAGCGAAATCTGTAAGTTTTTGCGGCCAGGGGACCCGCGCCCCTCCCTGCCAGGCTCAGTCCTGTGGGAGGAGGGGCTGCCAGCTCCGGGAAGGAGAAGGGAGAACTGCAGTGGCAGCCCTTATCGGAAACTCATTCTACTGATCCATACTCCAACCATAGATAGACTGAGACCAGACACCAGAGAATCTGAGAGCTGCCAGCCCAGAAGAGAGGAGACAGGCATAGAAAAAAAAAAAAACAACATGAAAAACTCCAAAAAAAAAGCAGAGGATTTTTGGAGTTCTGGTGAACACAGAAAGGGGAAGGGCGGAGCTCAGGCCTTGAGGCGCATATGCAAATCCCGAAGAAAAGCTGATCTCTCTGCCCTGTGGACCTTTCCTTAATGGCCCTAGTTGCTTTGTCTATTAGCATTTCAATAACCCATTAGATCTCTGAGGAGGGCCCTTTTTTTTTTTTTTTAATCCTTTTTTCTTTTTCTAAAACAATTACTCTAAGAAGCCCAATACAGAAAGCTTCAAAAAATTGCAATTTGGGCACGTCAAGCCAAGAGCAGAACTAAGAGAGCTCTGAGACAAAAGGCAATAATCCAGTGGCTGAGAAAATTCACTAAACACCACAACTTCCCAAGAAAAGGGGGGTGTCTGCTCACAGCCACCATCCTGGTGGACAGGAAACACTCCTGCCCATCGCCAGCCCCATAGCCCAGAGCTGCCCCAGACAACCCAGTGTGACGGAAGTGCTTCAAATAACAGGCACACACCACAAAACTGGGCGTGGACATTAGTCTTCCCTGCAACCTCAGCTGATTGTTCCAGAGTTGGGAAGGTGGAGCAGTGTGAATTAACAAAGCCTCATTCAGCCATCATTTGAGCAGACTGGGAGCCTCCCTACACATCCCAGCAGCCCACAACTGCCCTGGGGGGACGGCACTCACCTGTGACATAGCACAGTCATCCGTCAACAGAGGACCCGGGGTGCACAGCCTGGAAGAGGGGCCCACTTGCAAGTCTCAGGAGCCATACGAAAATACCAAGGACTTGTGGGTCAGTGGCAGAGACGAATTGTGGCAGGACTGAACTGAAGGATTAGACTATTGCAGCAGCTTTAAAACTCTAGGATCATCAGGGAGATTTGATCGTTAGGGCCACCCCCCCCTCCCCGACTGCCCAGAAACACGCCCCACATACAGGGCAGGCAACACCAACTACACACGCAAGCTTGGTACACCAATTGGGCCCCACAAGACTCACTCCCCCACTCACCAAAAAGGCTAAGCAGGGGAGAACTGGCTTGTGGAGAACAGGTGGCTCGTGGACACCACCTGCTGGTTAGTTAGAGAAAGTGTACTCCACGAAGTTGTAGATCTGATAAATTAGAGACAAGGACTTCAATAGGTCTACAAACCCTAAAAGAACCCTATCAAGTTCAGCAAATGCCACGAGGCCAAAAACAACAGAAAATTATAAAGCATATGAAAAAACCAGACGATATGGATAACCCAAGCCCAAGCACCCAAATCAAAAGATCAGAAGAGACACAGCACCTAGAGCAGCTACTCAAAGAACTAAAGATGAACAATGAGACCATAGTACAGGATATAAAGGAAATCAAGAAGACTCTAGAAGAGCATAAAGAAGACATTGCAAGACTAAATAAAAAAATGGACAATCTTATGGAAATTAAAGAAACTGTTGACCAAATTAAAAAGATTCTGGACACTCATAGTACAAGACTAGAGGAAGTTGAACAACGAATCAGTGACCTGGAAGATGAGAGAATGGAAAATGAAAGCATAAAAGAAAGAATGGGGAAAAAAATTGAAAAAATCGAAATGGACCTCAGGGATATGATAGATAATTTGAAACGTCCAAATATAAGACTCAATGGTGTCCCAGAAGGGGAAGAAAAGGGTAAAGGTCTAGGAAGAGTATTCAGGGAAATTGTCGGGGAAAACTTCCCAAATCTTCTAAACAACATAAATACACAAATCATAAATGCTCAGCGAACTCCAAATAGAATAAATCCAAATAAACCCACTCCGAGACATATACTGATCACGCTGTCAAACACAGAAGAGAAGGAGCAAGTTCTGAAAGCAGCAAGAGAAAAGCAATTCACCACATACAAAGGAAACAGCATAAGACTAAGTAGTGACTACTCAGCAGCCACCATGGTGGCGAGAAGGCAGTGGCACGATATATTTAAAATTCTGAGTGAGAAAAATTTCCAGCCAAGAATACTTTATCCAGCAAAGCTCTCCTTAAAATTTGAGTGAGAGCTTAAATTTTTCACAGACAAACAAATCCTGAGAGAATTTGTTAACAAGAGACCTGCCCTACTGGAGATACTAAAGGGAGCCCTACAGACAGAGAAACAAAGAAAGGACAGAGAGACTTGGAGAAAGGTTCAGTACTAAAGAGAATCGGTATGGGTACAATAAAGGATATTAATAGAGAGAGGGAAAAATATGGCAAACATAAACCAAAGGATAAGATGGCCGATTCAAGAAATGCCTTCACGGTTATAACGTTGAATGTAAATGGATTAAACTCCCCAATTAAAAGATATAGATTCGCAGAATCTATCAAAAAAAAATGAACCATCAATATGTTGCATACAAGAGACTCATCTTAGACACAGGGACACAAAGAAACTGAAAGTGAAAGGATGGAAAAAAATATTTCATGCAAGCTACAGCCAAAAGAAAGCAGGTGTAGCAATATTAATCTCAGATAAAATAGACTTCAAATGCAGGGATGTTTTGAGAGACAAAGAAGGCCACTACATACTAATAAAAGGGGCAATTCAGCAAGAAGAAATAACGATCGTAAATGTCTATGCACCCAATCAAGGTGCCACAAAATACATGAGAGAAACACTGGCAAAACTAAAGGAAGCAATTGATGTTTCCACAATAATTGTGGGAGACTTCAACACATCACTCTCTCCTATAGATAGATCAACCAGACAGAAGACCAATAAGGAAATTGAAAACCTAAACAATCTGATAAATGAATTAGATTTAACAGACATATACAGGACATTACATCCCAAATCACCAGGATACACATACTTTTCTAGTGCTCACGGAACTTTCTCCAGAATAGATCATATGCTGGGACATAAAACAAGCCTCAATAAATTTAAAAAGATTGAAATTATTCAAAGCACATTCTCTGACCACAATGGAATACAATTAGAAGTCAATAACCATCAGAGACTTAGAAAATTCACAAATACCTGGAGGTTAAACAACACACTCCTAAACAATCAGTGGGTTAAAGAAGAAATAGCAAGAGAAATAGCTAAATATATAGAGACGAATGAAAATGAGAACACAACATACCAAAACCTATGGGATGCAGCAAAAGCAGTGCTAAGGGGGAAATTTATAGCACTAAACGCATATATTAAAAAGGAAGAAAGAGCCAAAATCAAAGAACTAATGGATCAACTGAAGAAGCTAGAAAATGAACAGCAAACCAATCCTAAACCAAGTACAAGAAAAGACATAACAAGGATTAAAGCAGAAATAAATGACATAGAGAACAAAAAAACAATAGAGAGGATAAATATCACCAAAAGTTGGTTGTTTGAGAAGATCAACAAGATTGACAAGCCCCTAGCTAGACTGACAAAATCAAAAAGAGAGAAGACCCATATAAACAAAATAATGAATGAAAAAGGTGACATAACTGCAGATCCTGAAGAAATTAAAAAAAATTATAAGAGTATATTATGAACAACTGTATGGCAAAAAACTGGATAATGTAGAAGAAATGGACAATTTCCTGGAAACATATGAACAACCTAGACTGACCAGAGAAGAAATAGAAGACCTCAACCAACCCATCACAAGCAAAGAGATCCAATCAGTCATCAAAAATCTTCCCACAAATAAATGCCCAGGGCCAGATGGCTTCACAGGGGAGTTCTACCAAACTTTCCAGAAAGAACTGACACCAATCTTACTCAAACTCTTTCAAAACATTGAAAAAAATGGAACACTACCTAACTCATTTTATGAAGCTAACATCAATCTAATACCAAAACCAGGCAAAGATGCTACAAAAAAGGAAAACTACCGGCCAATCTCCCTAATGAATATAGATGCAAAAATCCTCAACAAAATACTTGCAAATCGAATCCAAAGACACATTAAAGAAATCAGACACCATGACCAAGTGGGGTTCATTCCAGGCATGCAAGCATGGTTCAACATAAGAAAAACAATCAATGTATTACAACACATTAACAAGTGAAAAGGGAAAAATCAATTGATCATTTCAATAGATGCTGAAAAAGCATTTGACAAAATCCAACATCCCTTTTTGATAAAAACACTTCAAAAGGTAGGAATTGAAGGAAACTTCCTCAACATGATAAAGAGCATATATGAAAAACCCACAGCCAGCATAGTACTCAATGGTAAGAGACTGAAAGCCCGCTGTCACCACTGTTATTCAACATTGTGCTGGAAGTGCTAGCCAGGGCAATCCGGCAAGACAAAGAAATAAAAGGCATCCAAATTGGAAAAGAAGAAGTAAAACTGTCATTGTTTGCAGATGATATGATCTTATTTCTAGAAAACCCTGAGAAATCGACGATACAGCTACTAGAGCTAATAAACAAATTTAGCAAAGTAGCGGGATACAAGATTAATGCACATAAGTCAGTAATGTTTCTATATGCTAGAAATGAACAAACTGAAGAGACATTTAAAAAAAGATACCATTTTCAATAGAAACTAAAAAAATCAAGTACCTAGGAATAAACTTAACCAAAGATGTAAAAGACCTATACAAAGAAAACTACATAGCTCTACTAAAAGAAATAGAAGGGGACCTTAAAAGATGGAAAAATACTCCATGTTCATGGATAGGAAGGCTAAATGTCATTAAGATGTCAATTCTACCCAAACTCATCTACAGATTCAATGCAATCCCAATCAAAATTCCAACAACCTACTTTGCAGACTTGGAAAAGCTAGTTATCAAATTTATTTGGAAAGGGAAGATGCCTCGAATTGCTAAAGACACTCTAAAAAAGAAAAACGAAGTGGGAGGACTTACACTCCCTGACTTTGAAGCTTATTAGAAGCCACAGTTGCCAAAACAGCATGGTACTGGCACAAAGATAGACATATTGATCAATGGAATCGTATTGAGAATTCAGAGATAGACCCTCAGATCTATGGCCGACTGATCTTTGATAAGGCCCCCAAAGTCACTGAACTGAGCCATAATGGTCTTTTCAACAAATGGGGCTGGGATAGTTGGATATCCATATCCAAAAGAATGAAAGAGGACCCCTACCTAACCCCGTACACAAAAATTAACTCAAAATGGACCAAAGATCTCAATATAAAAGAAAGTACCATAAAACTCCTAGAAGATAATGTAGGAAAACATCTTCAAGACCTTGTATTAGGCGGCCACTTCCTAGACTTTACACCCAAAGCACAAGCAACAAAAGAGAAAATAGATAAATGGGAACTCCTCAAGCTTAGAAGTTTCTGTACCTCAAAGGAATTTCTCAAAAAGGTAAAGAGGCAGCCAACTCAATGGGAAAAAAGTTTTGGAAACCATGTATCTGACAAAAGACTGATATCTTGCATATACAAAGAAATCCTACAACTCAATGACAATAGTACAGACGGCCCAATTATAAAATGGGCAAAAGATATGAAAAGACAGTTCTCTGAAGAGGAAATACAAATGGCCAAGAAACACATGAAAAAATGTTCAGCTTCACTAGCTATTAGAGAGATGCAAATTAAGACCACAATGAGATACCATCTAACACCGGTTACAATGGCTGCCATTAAACAAACAGGAAACTACAAATGCTGGAGGGGATGTGGAGAAATTGGAACTCTTATTCATTGTTGGTGGGACTGTATAATGGTTCAGCCACTCTGGAAGTCAATCTGGCAGTTCCTTAGAAAACTAGATATAGAGCTACCATTCGATCCAGCGATTGCACTTCTCAGTATATACCCGGAAGATCGGAAAGCAGTGACACGAACAGAAATCTGCACGCCAATGTTCATAGCAGCATTATTCACAATTGCCAAGAGATGGAAACAACCCAAATGTCCTTCAACATATGAGTGGATAAATAAAATGTGGTATATACACACGATGGAATACTACGCGGCAGTAAGAAGGAACGATCTCGTGAAACATATGACAACATGGATGAACCTTGAAGACATAATGCTGAGCGAAATAAGCCAGGCACAAAAAGAGAAATATTATATGCTACCACTAATGTGAACTTTGAAAAATGTAAAACAAATGGTTTATAATGTAGAATGTAGGGGAACTAGCAGTAGAGAGCAATTAAGGAAGGGGGAACAATAATCCAAGAAGAACAGATAAGCTATTTAACGTTCTGGGGATGCCCAGAAATGACTACAGTTTGTTAATTTCTGATGGATGTAGTAGGAACAAGTTCACTGAAATGTTGCTATATTATGTAACTTTCTTGGGGTAAAGTAGGAACATGTTGGAAGTTAAGCAGTTATCTTAGGTTAGTTGTCTTTTTCTTAGTCCCTTGTTATGGTCTCTTTGAAATGTTCTTTTATTGTATGTTTGTTTTCTTTTTAACTTTTTTTTTCATACAGTTGATTTAAAAAAGAAGGGAAAGTTAAAAAAAAAAAAGAAAAGAAAAACAAGGGGAAAAAAAAAAAGATGTAGTGCCCCCTTGAGGAGCCTGTGGAGAATGCAGGGGTATTCGCCTACCCCACCTCCATGGTTGCTAACATGACCACAGACATAGGGGACTGGTGGTTTGATGGGTTGAGCCCTCTACCATAAGTTTTACCTTTGGGAAGACAGTTGCTGCAAAGAAGAGGCTAGGCCTCCCTATATTTGTGCCTAAGAGTCTCCTCCTGAATGCCTCTTTGTTGCTCAGATGTGGCCCTCTCTCTCTGGCTAAGCCAACTTGAAAGGTGAAATCACTGCCCTCCCCCCTACGTGGGATCAGACACCCAGGGAAGTGAATCTCCCTGGCAACGTGGAATATGACTCCCGGGGAGGAATGTAGACCCGGCATCGTGGGATGGAGAACATCTTCTTGACCAAAAGGGGGATGTGAAAGGAAATGAAATAAGCTTCAGTGACAGAGAGATTCCAAAACGAGCCGAGAGGTCACTCTGGTGGGCACTCTTACGCACACTTTAGACAACCCTTTTTAGGTTCTAAAGAATTGGGGTAGCTGGTGGTGGATACCTGAAACTATCAAACTACAACCCAGAACCCATGAATCTCGAAGACAGTTGTATAAAAATATAGCTTATGAGGGGTTACAATGGGATTGGGAAAGCCATAAGGACCACACTCCACTTTGTCTAGTTTATGGATGGATGAGTAGAAAAATAGGGGAAGGAAACAAACAGACAAAGGTACCCAGTGTTCTTTTTTACTTCAATTGCTCTTTTTCACTCTAATTATTATTCTTGTTATTTTTGTGTGTGTGCTAATGAAGGTGTCAGGGATTGATTTAGGTGATGAATGTACAAGTATGTAATGGTACTGTAAACAATCAAAAATACGATTTGCTTTGTATGACTGCATGGTATGTGAATATATCTCAATAAAATGATGATTAAAAAAAAAAAGACAAATGCATAGAACTAATCTATTTTAATGGGCTCACAATAATAAAGACGCAATTTGAGACACAACAACATAAAGAGGAGAAGCCACTGTGGAAAACAGTTAGCAGTTCCTCAAAAAGTTAAACATAGAATTAACGTATGACCTGAAATCCCACTTCTAGATATACACCCAAAAGAATTGAAAGCAGGGACCTGAACAAATATTTGTTCTTCAGTGTTCACAGCAGCATTATTCACAGTAGCCAAATGTTGGAACAGCCCAAATGTCCATCAATGCATGAGTGGATAAACACATTGCAGTATATATACAAAATGAGATGCTATTCAACCATAAAAAGAAATGCTAAGAGAAAGAGGTCAGACACAAAATGTCACATACTGTTTGATTCCATTTATATGAAATATTCACAATAGGCAAATCCATAGAGAAAGAAAACAAATTGATGGCTATCAGCATGTGGAGAGAAGGAGTGGGGACATGCCATGTAGCCACTTGCTCCACACTATTAACCTTAGAAAGGTTAATTCATTTACCCAAGAGCACACAACTAGTGAGTAGCTGAGCCAAGGTTTGAATGTCAGTCAGTCTGAGCTCAAATCCACTTTTTTAACCACTCTTCTATATTGCTGAAAACTCCTGTATTTTAAAAATTACAGTCTGCCAAATTGTACCTTTTAAACAAAAAGTAAACTAATAATAATACATGTGTGATCTTATCTCAGGAAAATATATAACTAATGTTAGAAACGGGAATATTAAAAATTATTTGAAAACCCTAATAATAATATTGAAGGCCCTTTGAGATTTGGGAATCCAAGGTGGTAACACTTAGACAACCTCTAAAATCCATTCTAATTCTATGATTTTTGAACAAGTTAAGAAAAAAACAGGAGCTCTTGATGACTTCATTTCTCCAAGTGGTACTGGAAGAAAAACTATCTCTCCAGATGTTTTACCTGAAATTGGATGAAATTGAATGAAACATGGGTATTCATTGATTTCAACAAATATTTATTAAGAGACTACTGTGAGGATTTGAATGTTTCAATACATAACTCTCAGGAGGATGATGAATGAAGACTTCTATTTTACACTTTAAATGTGAGATGCTTTTATTAGCAATCTAAATATAGATGTCAGGTAGACAATTGCATATGAAAATCTAGAGTTCACAGATGAGATTAGGCCGTAGATACACATTTGAGAGTTACCTGGAAGTCACTTGCATTTAAAGCTAAACAACTAAGTTGAATCACCCAAGGAAAAAATGTAAATAGAAATGAGGACCTCAGACCAAGGCACAGCTTGTGTAGATGTTAGGGGAAAGAGGAAAAGCCAGCAAAGGAGACTAAGAGGAAATATCAGAGAGTAAAGCTAGGTGAAAATAATTTCCCAGAAGCAAAGAAAGCAAGGGATATTGCAGAATATTACTGAAAATTATAATGCTGCATGTTGGAAATTTTCTTTTTTTAAAATATACTTTCTAGATAAATCTAGTGGAAATAATAATCTTTCTTCCAACTGACCTCAATATTGAACTCATCAACAAGCTACTAGGCGATAGTCCCTAGGGAAGATGTACCAATGAAATAATCTTGATGCAATTTTAACCCTTATCAACATTGTATTTAATCTTGGTGCTTTATGCTTCCCAAGCCAACTTCAGTCATCTCAGAGGACCAAGAATGACTCTTTGCCAGATTCGTTAGGAATGTTCCTAACTGATGAAAATTTTGAGTCTGAACTGAGGGGAACTTCAAAGTTAAGTTACAGACTACAGAAATGTGTAAGTAAATCTCAGATTTTATATTATGCAAAGAAGAGGCAGGATGGAACATACCCTCGGTAAAGTTAATCTGATAGGAATCAGGTCTGACCTGGAAACTATTTCAATGTACTGCCTTGAGTCAGAAAGATATGTGAATCTACAAGTGGCCAGCAGGCCAGCCCAGGACTCCTCTTACGACAGGAAGACTTTGAGGCAGGCCCCTGGGCTCTTCAATGTTTAGCATAGGGTCTAAGTAAATATGTGATAGCTTGAAATTCACAGAAGTCCACCAAAAGGTAAAAATCTCCTCCCAGACATCAGATTTTAGGAGATTAGAAAAATCCTTGCCTGTAACTAGACCACATGGGCCAGAATTAAGTATGGGGCTTTTCACAGAAAGTCAAAATTCCTACTCAGAACCGGTGTTTTATACCAGAAGGCTTAAGGAGAACTAAGAATACATATGTTAAATCCATATTCTTCAAACTGATGAAAGGCAAGGAGGGAAAGTCTATTCAAAATGGTCAAGTGACCACACAATCTAAGTCGAAGAAGATGAGCTCAACACTGTCCAGTTCTGAAATACAGAGATGTGAACACTTTCAAGGGATTTTCCACTTAAAAAAAAAAAACTATCATTCCGAATTTCAAACTTGCAGAAGATGAAGAATTATAAATTGTCTACTGCTATTATAAAAGCTGTGACTAGAAGTTTCCTTCACATTGGGAATCCCTTTTATGCATTAAAAAATAATCTCAATTACATGCAATTTTTCAAAACTCATTCATTGCACAAAAATATGCCTATGCTCCCCTAGCACATTGTCCTTTCATGACAGCACTTAGCTGAATTTCACTTGTATTTCTTTTATTACTAGGTCTCTTATTAAATTTTGAGCTCTCTGGGCATTGACAACCTCTCTCATTCTCCACACTTCACCCTCCTTTCCCAGAAACTAGTTAGGGCCTTAATAAATGTTTATAAAAGGATTTATTAAAATAAATGCTGTGGATTAAATGTGTAGGTGGTGAGAGAAAAGGAAAAGGAGGAGCAAAAGGAAAAAGAATGTTCAAAGAACAAATTGGGGTACTGAGCTTTGCCTTTGTAATGATCTGATGAACGCTTGTGGTACATCATGTAACACCGAAAAAGTTTGTTGACACAGGACAATTAGGATTAAAGGAATTTGGCTCTTTGGGCATCAATAATTCAGCCTTGCACATAGTGCAATGATCAGTAAGGGACAGCTTATTTTTTTTTGTTTGTTTTGTTTTAGTGCAATTTTATTGAGATATATTGACATACCAGATAATCATCTAAAGTGTACAATCAGTGATTCACGGTAGCATCATGTAGTTGCGCATTCATCACCACAATCAATTTTTGAACATTTTCATTACTCCAAATGAGAATAAAAATAAAAAAGAACAGTCAAAACATCCCATACTCCTTATGCCCCTCTATTATTTATTTTTTGTGCCTTTATTTTCTTACTCATCTGTCCATACACTGGATAAAGGAAGTGTTGGTCAAAAGGTTTTCACAATCACACAGTCACACCATAAAAACTATATAGTTACATAATCATCTTCAAGAATCAAGGCTACTGGATTACAATTCAACAGTTTCAGGTATTTCTGCTATTCTAATACACTAAAAACTAAAAAGGGATACCTAGATAATGCATAAGAATGCCCTCCAGAATGACCTTTTGACTGCATTTGAAATCTCTCAGCCACTGAAACTTTATTTTGTTTCATTTCTCTTCCCACTTTTTTGTCAATAAGGCTTTCTCAATCCCATGAAGTCGGGTCCAGGCTCATCCCTGTGAGTCATGTCCAACATTGCCAAGGAGATTCACACCCCTGGGAGTTGAGGGACAGTTTATTTTAATAATAAAACTTAGACTTGCTTCTAGACAGACCTAAGAATTACATGCTACTCTGCTTTTTTGCTAACTGGGCAAGTTAGCTAAATCCTTAAGCATCAATTTCTTTTTCTGAAAAAGTAAGGACAATTAAGGTACCTATTATATAGGGCTAAGGGGCCTCTTGAGTGAAATGATGCCTGTGAAATGATTAGCACAGTGTATAGATCTTAGTAAGTACCCAATAAATGTTACCCATTAATATGCAGTAGGAGGATACTAACTTTTTGTTGAATATCTGAATGTCCAATTTGACATATTTATAAAAATATTATATTGAACCATGTAAAATTTTTGAACTTCAGAAGGAACAATTGAACTTATTGGCAGTAAAGGAATACAACTTTGTCTCTACTTTCTATATGCCATTTCCAGGAAATACTCATAGGAGACATTTTTTTTAGTAGTTTTATTGAGATACATTCACACATCATATAATCCATCCAAAGTACTATCAATGGTTCACAGTAACATCACAAGTTGTGTATTCATCACCATAATTTTAGAACATTTTCATTATTCAAAACAACAACAAAACAATTTTTTAAAAAACAGAAAGCATTGCTGTATGAAGTAAGGCCAACTTGCAGAGCTACAGAACTCCAATTCTGAGTCTCAGGTGTCACACAGATACCCAAAGTTCCAGGGAAATTACCAGGTTATACAGTACAATCCAGGACCTAATTTTCTTATAATTATTTTCTAAATGAGACTATACAGTATTTACCCTTTTGCTTCTAGCTTATTTTGCTCTACATATTGTCCTCAAATTTCATTCATCTTGTTGCATGACTCACGACTTCATTACTTTCTGTAGCTGCACAATATTCCATGCTGTGTATACACCACAGTTCGCACTTCTGCTCCTCAGTCTGTGGACCCCTTGGCCATCTCCAGTCGTTGGATATTGTGAATAATGCCGCCATAAACATCAGTGTGCAATGTCTATTCAAGTCCCTGCTTTTAGTTCTTCCAAGTATATCCCTAGTAACGGGCTTGCCTAATCATACGGCAGCCCTACATAAGAGATGTTTTGAACATGTAGAAAATATAATTCAAGAATGGCTTGAAAGGAAAAAATACGTCTTTTGTTTGGGTACATATAATATTAGAACATTTTCTTTGAATAGGTCCCAATAGATCTTCTGTGACCTGCTACAGCTGGTATGAGTATCTCCAGAAGCCACAGATATCTATGCTCCACAGAGGACTTTTTCCCTACAAATGATAGTTGTAACATTGTTCTTTCTCCATGAATCCCACATTTAAAACCCAAATTAGGATTTTATTCCCTTCTTCAGGTGAGTCCAAATTTGTGCTAATAAATATACCATGTATATCAAGTGGGTCATGTAGATATAATTAGTATCAAAATATTAGTCATATAAACTTTAACAGTAGCAGCTGGTTCATATGTAGATGAAAAAGTGTTCATTCTTCACCCTATTTAAAGAGGAATTCTGAATATAAGGTGGCATGTAGGGAACCAGTACTGGAGCTAGATGTGACATAAAATCTCACAGGAAATATCAGATGGGCTTGCCAGGTATGCCACCTACTCCACTGTTTAACTAGTCTTCAGTCTCAGGATAGATAAGGAAGGACCCCATGAATCAATATACTTATTGAACATTTAATATGTGTCAGTCATTCTTATAGGTTCTTTTATGGACATTGTTTCATTTGCATCTCACAAAAATTGAGTAAAATGTTGAGGTGTTGTCATCAGCAAATAGGGTCTTAGTGAAAGCAAGTGACTTACCAAGATGGGAGAACGATACGTGGCAAAGCTGGAATTTGAATTCCTATCATTTAATTCCAACATGGTCCAATTTCTTCCATCTGTCTGAGAAGCATCCTCATTTCCCCGAAATCTATATGCCTTTTTGATATATACATTCCCCTGCAATCTGGTTGCATAACCAAAGAGTCAGTTTTATTGACTTAGTTAAAAGAGCAGACAGACTTGTCCTCCTCTTTTCTTTATAATTTTTGGTAAACTGAAGTTCCTCACGTGTATCTTTTTCCCCCATGTTTGAAGGTTGCCTACAATTTGAATGAAAAGAAACTGACAAAGGAGGGTGCAGAGGTGTTGCAAACAGAATTAAGAGATTAGAAATTCTGCCTGATGATCTTTTCTAATTTTCTGTAGAGACTAGATGGCCTTGCAATCATTCTTTAGTCCCCTAGAGCACTTGTACATTTAAGAGATGAATTATTGACCCACTAGTGCAACCTTGGTCAAATCAGGCAATCTCTTTTGAAGGATAGCTCAAGTAACCTGGCAGATCTCTGTCTCTGTGAGCATCTGTGACATTCTGAGGCTACCAGTCAACTTGTACAGGGATTACACAAAGGTCAGAGAGCTCGCAGGATCTCTTTCTTGGTTGGGTGATGATAAACAATCTCAAGAGATGATAAATTATCTTTCTGAAGACTAGCTATGCTGTGGGAGTGTTTTTCTTTGGGCCATTCCTATCTTAGAAGAGTTTGGCTACTACTCTTGCTATTTTCTTTAGAATAATTAAAGGAGGATCTGTTCCAAGTCAAGATTACATACTTGGGAAGTTTAGGGAATTGTATTTTCCACTGGGTAATAACCAACCAAAGGTCTAAATCAGTACATCTAAAACTTTTCCACATAAGGACTATAATTAGCATGAGACAATTTATATTCCTAAGGACTTGGGGAACAAACACAAGTAAGAAATTTCTTTGAAATCTTATGTGTTTATCCCCCAAAATTCATGCAAATCTTCCATCTACTCTATACTGTCTCAATGTTTGTTTTAATATAAAATCATTTCCAAAATTTTTCCAGTTAAAATCGATCCTTAAATATGATCTGTGCCACCTTACTCCCATTACTTCATGTTCTCCCAGAACCCAGCTTTGTACCTTCTAGACTCTGGGATATACACATTCCAATTTAGGAAGCAAAAGGGATCCAAATAACCACTACCAACCCTCTAGAATTATATAAAAAATGAATTCAGAAAGCATGCAGCTATTTTTTGCATGGTGTCCAAAATTTCATTTGATATTTCTCATCATACGAATGGGATATATGAGAGTTCTGGACCACCTTTTCCGAATTTTGTCAAGTTAGTTCCTTCTTTGCAGTAACAAAAAGCACTTCTTCAGGTGATCTAAAATTGATATAGTGCACAGATAAAGCCTGGCTGTACATCTTCATCTTGTCATAAGTAACTAGCAAAAGTAACTTCCTTTCTTTTTTAAATAAATGAAGTTCTAAGAATTTGGCCATAGATATCTTTTTTTTCCTCCAGGTTTCTTTTAAGTGCTATCATGTAGGGGGAACAAGACCATAGTATGAGTGGCAGAGTTTTTCTTAAAGAAATTAAAAGAGTAATTAAACCAGTATCATAATGATGATGTAGTAGTTTGATTTCTTATGTAGTACCCTAGATTTCACAGTATTTTTCTGTATTTGATTTCCTATTCCTTTTTCTAGACATTGTAATGTAATGAAGCCAATGTAGTGAGACAGGTGACATATGCCAGAGACATAGGGTGGACCTACGGAGCTCAAGGAGGCAGTCGCTGAAAAGAACATGAACAGAAACCATTATTGGGACTTTTTATCTCCAATGTCCTAACGAATTGAGTAATTCATTTTGTATTGACTGTATAGGTTTGGTTTGACCCCAGGCTATTGTCCTGTTTTGGGGACTAGAGTCTTAGCCACCAGGAGGCAGGAGCTTAAAACTGCAGCTGTCTTGTGCACCTGTGAAAACTTTAGGACATCACTTAGAGCTTCAGGCCCTGCCCGAGTCACACAGACCCTGAGTCTGCCCCGTCTTTCTTCTCATGCGTCTCTCATGAAGAGTGAATTAAATTACCCTCCCTCCATCTCTAACAAAAACGTCATAGTTTTCATCACTTTCCCTTTGCTCCTTTTAAGAGAAAGAAGGAGGTTCTTTTAGTGGCATTTGGTGGAGGCAGCAATTACTAGACAAGTCATAGTCTAGGTTGTAATTCAATCTCTCAAATCTGGAAATACTGTAATTCAACATTTGTGCTCCCATATCTTAGGTACTCTTTCCCAATAGACTATCTAGATTTAAACTTCAAGTTGAGCTATAATCAATCAAGTAACAAAGCTACAGAGGATACACAAAGTATAGAGGGAGGCAGTATAGTATAGACTGAGGTTAAGCACAAGCTCTATAGCCAAATAGACAGTTCAAATCCTGGTTTGGCTAATTTCTGGCTATGTGACTTCTGAAAAATTTTTTAATCTGTAAAATGGATATGATAATAGTACATGCCTCAATAAGTGCCTGTATGCATTGAGATAATGCATGCAAAGCACTTTTCACTATGCTTAGCACTTAACATTAAATAAACGTTAACTTTTCATATGACATAGCCCCTGTCCTCAGGGAACCTAAAGCATAAAGGGGCTCAAACACTGAGTGGCGGAGCTGGGAAAGTCTCATATTAAATGGGATGTGTAGAGGTTCACACCATCTTTTCTTTGATAGGTCCAATACACTACCCATGGAAGAAATAAATAAAACTGCAAAAGTAAAATTCTTCTTTCATCCATTCTCAACTGACCCTGAGGTCCAGATGGTGATTTTTGTGGTCTTCCTGGTGATGTACCTGACCAGCCTCAGTGGAAATGCCACAATCACAGTCATTGTCCAGGTCAACCACTCCCTTCACATCCCCATGTACTTCTTCTTGGCTAACCTGGCAGTTCTAGAAATCTTCTATACATCTTCCATTGCCCCATTGGTCTTGGCCAACCTTCTGTCAATGGGAAAAACTCCTGTTTCTATTATTGGATGTGGCACTCAAATGTTTTTCTTTGTCTTCTTGGGTGGCGCTGACTGTGTCCTGCTTGCAGTCATGGCTTATGACCGGTTTATAGCAATCTGTTACCCTCTGAGATACACCCTCATCATGAGCTGGCCCTTGTGTGTGGAGCTGATGGTAGGGTCCCTGGTGCTGGGGTTCCTGCTTTCACTGCCACTGACCATTTTAATCTTCCATCTCCCATTCTGCAACAACAACGAGATCTACCACTTCTACTGTGACATGCCTGCAGTCATGTGCCTGGCTTGTGCAGACACACGTGTTCACAGGACTGCCCTGTATATCATCAGCTTCATCGTCCTAAGCATCCCCCTCTCACTGATCTCCATCTCCTATGGCTTCATCTTGGCTGCCATTTTTCGGATCCGGTCAACAGAGGGGCGCCACCGAGCCTTCTCCACCTGCTCCTCTCACATCGTAGTGGTGCTCCTGCAGTATGGCTGCACCAGTTTTGTGTACTTGTCCCCCAGTTCCAGCTACTCACCTGAAATGGGCCGAGTGGTGTCTGTGGTCTATACTTTCATCACCCCGATTTTAAACCCCTTGATCTATAGTATGAGGAACAAGGAACTAAAAGATGCCCTGAGGAAGGCAATAAGAAAGTTCTAAGTAAGATAATCCTATGGCTAATTGTTTAAACCAGGACAATTCTGACAGACAAATGAGATGTCATTAATAACTATGCTGGAACAACTGGCAGAAGCCAGGAATGTCCTCAGCAAACTGGGACACATGGACCCTCGTACTGAGAAAGCCAGAGAAAATGGATGCTGCTGCCTTACTGAAAATAAAGCCATATCAACTAGGCAACTTGATATTCTGGGTCTAGATGAAGAGAGAAGCACCAACATTTATTGGGTGTCTGCTATATATTAGGCATATTATGTACATTACCTCACTTAATCCTTTCAATAACCCCTGGTATGTATCATCATCTCCATTTTTCAGAAAAGGAAACTAAAGTAGCTAACAAGTAAACGGACCCAGGATGAGAACACAAGTATTTAGGAATCCAAAGACTAAGCCATCTTCACACCATGCCGTTCTCCTGGTTCTAGCCCTGCTTGGCTAGTCGGAGTATATGTAACCTTGTGCAAGTCTCTGCATTTCTCTGGGCTTCAGTTTCCTTATTTCTGAAGTGACAGAGCTTAACAAGATGATTATAAGTGTTCCTGCCAGGGTCATGTTCTAAATATCGGCCAAGTAGGCCCTAAATGGCAAAAAAAGAAAAAAGGGAGTGGGGGGTGCTTTACAACTAGGAAAGGGTAAGGAGACTTCTTATATGTATTTTTTTGTTTGTTTGTTAACCAAAATGAAAACTCATGACAGTGTTCCTAACTTTTTAAGAACACCTAGCAATAAAATGATAATAATGGAGAAAAAGTTATTTAATTTGATAAGTGAAAATATAGGAGAGGAAGAAAGTGTGAATTATTAACTTTTAGATTCTTCATGAATCTCTTCTACTGCATCCCTGGTAATCAGTATGACTGCATGAGCTCCCAGCAGAGAGGTCATTAACTCATAAGACACTGCATTCCTCACTTGGACAACTCTAATTGTTAAAGTACTATACCTTATTTTGAGCTAAAGGCTAGCTACCAAAAACTTTCTCCCACTGGTCTGTTTTTTACCTTCTAGAGTTCTTTTCTGCATGACAGCTGTTCACATGTGTCAGGAAAGATTTCATACCTTCTATGAGTTTTCAGTTCTCTTTTCTCCAGGGCAAGTACTCCATCAACTTTTTCTCCAAGGATTATATTTGAATACTCTTAACATACCACTCACCTTCTTCTAGATTTTCACTAGTTCCATTTCCTTCTACAAATTTTTCATCCAGAAATAAACTGAATATATGAGAATGTTTTATCCTGGGGATCTGTTGCTTTTCATTATCTGTGAATTTCATCTTCATTAATTTATCTTGATCACTTTAGCTTCATAAACCTGACTCCTCCCATCCCTCTGTCCTTTAACATCCTTTTCAATGGACAAGCAGTCTCATGTTGCATTCTATTATTAGGGAGCATTTCATGCCTGTGTTTTATCTCCCAAGTCAGATGCTGAGCTTGGTGATGGCCGAGACTGTGTCTAATATATCTTTGAATATCTCACAAAAATTCCCACAATGAATTACGCTAAAAAAGCCATCTTCTAAAGAAGTACAGATTAAATAACCTGATGGAAGAGACAGAAGAATCTAAACACAGAAATAACATACATCTTGAAGACTAACATAGACCGTATAAAACACTGTCTTTCTTAGTTGTCCACCATTGCTCTCATTAAACAAGTAGGAAGTTGCACTGTGCCCAGGGCCTAGCATGCAATTCTGCTTTTGTGGCTGTCTTTCAGGCTTCTCACCTGCCTCTTTGTCACATCTTGGTTTTCAGTGACACCAAGATATTCACAGAGAACGGCTTTCTTTATCCGTAGTAGCTGGTGCTTCTGGTTCAGTGACAACCTTTCTGCAGGGAAAGCCTCAATCTCCCATAGTGTGCATCTGTGATAATATTTATTTATTCTTGTTGACTTAACTAAGGAACTAAGGGAAGCAAGAAAATTCTAGCATGAACAAATGCACACTAATACTCTTGTTTACACATCTTCCAAGAAGAACAAGCAATACCATGTTACTCATAATTCACAGGATACTTTGGGATTGTATGTCTTTTATTATTGAGAGAGAGAGAGAGAGAGAGAAGAAGGGAAAAGAAACAGAGCCCATATAGAAGGCACATTCTCTACTACCACTCTTTAGAGAAAGGATGGAGTATGCTCTATTTCTAATATAACATAATGAATTAGTTCTGCTCCAGTTGCAATGATCCTACAAACCTTGGTTACAGTCATCAATAATAAATCCATTGATTTATTCATTCAACTTTATTTATTGATTATCCACTATGTGTGGGAATCTGGAACATACTGGCAATGCAGCAATCAGTTAGACAGAGAAGATGCTTGTGAGAAGATCCTTGCCTCTTGGAGTTTAGAATCAAATGGGAGTGACAGATACTAAAAAAATGAAAAAGGTTGCTGTTGATTGTGATAATTGCAGTGAAGGCAATAAATATAGTAACAATAGAAAGTAACTGAGTGGGGAGTGTCTACTTTAGATAAAACTGAATGCTGAAATTCTGAATCCCAATTATTAACCCCTCAGCATTCCCTATAGGAAGTTTTAAGAATATCTGTGGTAGCTTGAAGCTGTTATGTACCCCATAAAAGGCCATGTTCTTTCAATCCATTCCTGTGGGTGCAGATCTATTGTAGGTGAGACTTTTTTTTTCTTTTATTTTTAAATGCAATTTTATTGAGATATATTCACACACCATATAATCCATCCAAAGTATACAATCACTGGCTCACGGTATCATCATATAGTTGAACACTCATCACCACAATCAATTTTAGAACATTTTCATTACTACAGAATAAAGAAAAAAGAAAAAGAAAAAAGAACACCCAAAATATCCCATACCCTCCCCCCATTATTTATATATATTTTTGTCTTTATTTTATTACTCTTCTGCTCATACACTGGGTAAAGGAGCATCAGTCACAAGATTTTCACAATCACACAGTCACACGATAAAAGCTATATAGTTATACAATTATCATCAAGGCTACTGGATTACAGTTCAACGAATTCAGGTATTTCCTTCTAGCTATTCTAATACACTGGAAACTAAAAGAAATATCTATATAATGCATAAGAATAACCTCCAGAATGACCTCTTAACTCTATTTGAAATCTTAGCCACTGAAACTTTATTTTGTTTCATTTCTTTTCCCCCTTTTGGTCAAGAAGGCTTTCTTAATCCCATGATGCCAGGGCCAGTCTCATCCCTTGGAGTCATGTCCCACATTGCCAGGGAGACTTACACACTGGGAGTCATGTCCCTTGCAGGGCAGAGGGTAGTGAGTTTATTTACAGAGTTGGCTGAGAGAAAGAGGCCACATCTGAACAACAAAAGAGGTTCTCTGGGGGTAATTCTTAGGCACAATTATAAGTAGGCTTAGCTTCTCCTTTACAGGAATAAGTTTCATAAGGACATCAAGTACTTGATTTATTAAACTGGGAGTCCCTAATGCTTGCAAGAATGTCAGGAACTATCCAGGTGAGGAAGTTTAATATTTCCACATTTTTCCCCAGTCCCTCAAGGGAACTTTGCAAATACATTTTTATTTTCTGCCCAAAATACTCTGGGGTGTATCAAGGTATTACTTAACCTGTACAGAATAACAAGATCTCACTCTCTATTCTAGGTTCCATGTAATTATGTTGTTTAAATAAACTGACCATACAGGTTAAATTAGAAAGAGTGCTATGGAGAATATAAGTTTTGAATCAAATAAATGTCTCTTAAATAACAGTTAAAACTCAGGAATAGATGTCACTGCTGTAAGAACTTATGATCTACAAACCTTTACAATAAGCCTTATTGAATATTCTGTGCTCCTGCATCAATTCCCCAATCTCTGCCCACATTCTATCCCCTGATAACCTATGCTCTCGAATTCAATTCTCAGCATTTGCTCATGATAGTTAGTTTATATTAGTGAGTCCTTATAATATTTGTCCTTTCATTGCTGGCTTATTTCACTCAACATAATGTCCTCAAGTTTCATTTATCTAGTTGCATGCCTCATAACTTCATTCCTTCTTGCGGGTGTTCAGTATTCCATTGTATATATACACCACAGTTGGCCGTTCTGTTTACCCATCAATGCATTCATTGCAAATCGTGAATACTGCCACCATAAACACCTTTTTGCAAATGCCTATTCGTGTCTCTGCTTTCAGTTCTTCCAAGTATATACCAAATAATGGGGTTGCAGGATCATATGGCAACCCTATACTTAGCCTCCGCTGGAACCACAACACTGCCCTCCAGAGGGACTGCACCATTCTACTTCCCTACCAATGGTGAATATGTATATCTCTCTCCACATCTTCTCTAGCACTTATATCTTTCTGTTTACTTTTTAAACAGTTTTATTCACACACCATACAATCCATCTTAGGTGAGTAATCAATAGCTCCCAGCATAATCACAGATTCATGTTTCACCATGTAGATGGGACCTTCGTTTAGGCTATTTGAACTGAGGAGTTGCCCCAAGATGGGTTTTAATCCTTTTTCTGGAATCCTTTATAAGAGATGAAATTAAGAGAAGCTCAGAGAGGTAAAGCCCAGAGCAAAGCCCCAGAGAAGCTAAGAGAGGACCCACAGAAGCTCGGAGAGGAAGCCTCTGATGCCAGAAGCTGAAAGCAATGAAACCCAGGAGAGAAGGATCAGCATTCACCAGCCATGTGCCTTCCCATGTGACAGAGGTGTCCCAGATGCCAGCAGCCTGTCTTCAGATTCCAAGTATCATCCTGTTGATGCCTTGAGTTGGACATTTTCATGGCCTAAGAACTGTAAATTGTAAGAATAAATTCCCATTGTAAAGCCCAATCCATTTCTGGTATTTTGCATTCTGGCAGCTTTAGCAAACTGAAACAATATCCCACTTATAGAAGTGCATTGGCAGAGTGGTAAAATGGAAGAGCTTGAGATTTGGACACTGGAGCACCAGATTCAAGTCCGTTCTCTACCACTTGCCAGGGAATGACTTTGCACAAATCATCCACCTCTTTGATGACTGGTTTAACAAACAAGTCGATACAAAAAAGAACAGATGACAGCAGAGGTCAAAACATTTACCATACATAATATATAGTATCAGAAAATGTTTAAATATTTAACAATGCAAACTCCTTTCCACTGTCAAATCATTCCTTTACTACAGAGAAATTTGACTACCTCAAAATGAATTTCCTCTGTGCTTTCTCATGAATAATTTAAAGTGCAAAACCAATGCACAAACGTATCTCCCCTTCCCCATTTTGTCTTCTTCTCAGGCCTAGGCAGAAGTGCCTCATCAGGGATTAGGAGGAGCTGCAACTTCACAGTCTTACACTGAAGGGGTATGGCCCCATCAGCACCTCCAAAGCTGGGGTGTTGCTATTTTTCCAATTTTCCAGAGGGTCCACAGATTCATAAGACTATCCCAACAGCAACCAGATATCCATCAAATTTAAAAAATAAATAAATAAATAAATCATCCCAATAAGCAAATTGAAAACACAAGTTAACTCTAACCATCAGTTCTGTTAATAATAGTTTTTCCCAAGCAAAAACATTATCAGAACATAATTCACATATTGCAATCTAGAAAACATTGCTTTGTCACAGGATAGAATTGAAGTGTCTTGGATAAGAGGATAGTCAGAATAAAAGAGATAAGGAAAAAAGAAAAAGATTTCTTATATTTGCACCAACTATATATCAGTGAGGATTCTCAGGAGAAACAGAACCAATAGGATAGATAGATGATTAGAGGGTAGATAGATAGATAGATAGATGCATGATAGATGGATAGACAAACACACACACGACTTATTTTAAGGAATTTGCTCACACGATCTTAGGGGCTAGCAAGTCTGAATGTGTAGGGCAGGCTGGAAATTCAGACAGGAGCAGTCCTGAGACAGAATTTTTTCGTCTCCTGGAAATGCAAGTTTTTGCTCTTAAGGCTTCCAACTGATTGGATGAGGCTGACCCACATTTGACTTAAAGTAAACTGACTATAGATATTAATCACATTTACAAAATACCTCCACAGCTACCCCTAGATTAGTGTTGGATTAAATAACTGGCTACTACAACATGGCCAAGTTAACAGGTGAAAGTCATCCTATGCCAGTTGTCCTGAATCTATCCCCTGGGAACTCAACATAAATCTCCTATGAAGTTGTTCTTGGTTGGTTGGTTGGTTTTGCCAGATGTACCTATAGCCCTTCGAAAACTCCGAAGTTATATTGCTGCCATTGCTAGGTGCTTGAATCAACAGGTGGAGGCTACTGGAAAGAAGTGGGGGAAGCGGCACTTCAAAGATGCTGACAGGTCAGCAGGTAAACTCACCGCCCTCTCCACTATGTGGGACGTGGTTCCCAGGAGTGTAAACTTCCCTGGCAATGTGGGACATGACTCCTGGAGATGAACCTGGATCCAGCATCCTGGGCTTGAAAAAGTCTTCTTGACCAAAAGGAGAAAGAGAAATGAAACAAAATTTCAATGGCTGAGAGGTTTCAAATAGAGTCGAGAGGTCATTCTGGAGGTTATTCTTATGCATTATATAGATATCCCTTTTTAGTTTTTAGTGTATTGGAATAGCTAGCAGGATATACCTGAAACTGTTGAACAGCAACCCAGTAGCCTTGATTCCTGAAAATGATTGTATAACTATGTAGCGTACACATTGCGATTATGAAAACCTTGTGGCTCACACTCCCTTTATCCAGTGTATTGACAGATGAGTAGAAATATGGGAACAAAAATCAAATGAGTAATAGGGGGAGTGGGGGGTGGGATATTTGGGGTGTTCTTCTTTACTTGTATTTTTATTCTTGTTTTTCTTGTTTTTATTTTTGGAGTAATGAAAATGTTTAAAAATTGATTTTGGTGATGAATGCAAAACTATATGATGGTACTGTGAAAATTGATTGTACACTGTGGATGTTTGTAGTTTATGTGAATATATCTCAATAAATGTAATTTTTTTTTAAAGGTGCTGCCAGGAATTCTCTGATACTCTGGCTACCTTCCACATCAACCAGTTCTGACTCTTAGTCTTTGTGGACTAACAAGAAGCACAATAATAAACAAGGGAAATGTTAGTCTCCAGAGGATGAAATTTCAAAATTTTCCTCCTCACCTTGTCTCACTTTCTTTCCCACACTTTCCCCACCCTCTTCTGGGTAGAAATGGTCAGATTTTCTAAATATTCAGTAGACTATAGTAAGAGGGGTGGTGCTTTCAATGAAATAAGCAAGAGTTAAAGGTTGTAGCCCACATCTTTCTTTGTGACACTTCATTCAAGGAAGCTAAAAAGAGGAGATAAGATCAGGTACAACTTCCTCTTGGAAGAAGAGCCACCTCTCTTTCTCCTTAGTTCCATGGGGCTAAGAAACAGCCAGAAGCTTCTATCTCTCATGAGGAGTCCTCCGGTTTGCTAATGCTGCTGGAATGCTAAATACCAGAAATGGATTGGCTTTTATAAAGAGGGGTTATTTGATAGCAAAGTTACAGTCTCAAGGCCATAAAGAGTCCAAGGTAATGCATCAACAATCAGGTACCTTCTCTGAAGGATAGCCATTGGTGTCTGGAAAACCTCTTTTAGCTTGGAAGGCACATGGTTGGCGTCTGCTTGCTCCCAGGTGGCGTTTCAAAATAGCATTCTCCAAAATGTTGCTCTTGGGGTATTTTGTCCTCTCTTAGCTGCAGCTGCTCTTCAAAGGGTCACTCTCAGCTGATCTGGTTCCCTCTGTCTGTGAATTCCATGACTCCAGTGATCCCATTAACACCCACCCTGAATGGGCAGAGTAATACTTCCATGGAAATTATCCAAACATTTCACTCACAGTTGATTGAGTCACATCTCCATGGAAACACTCAATCAAAGAATTCCAATCTAATCAACACTAATACGTCTGCCCCCACAAGATTGCATCAAAGAATATGGCTTTTTCTGGGGGACATAACATAAACAAACTGGCACAAGGAGTTCTAATAATCCATGTGACTTCTACCTACATCTTCCACCCTGTGCCTGATGGGCACACTGAGTCCAGGGCCTCCTCCATTTGGGGGGAGGTAGCCCTCCTCCTTCCCCTCCCCTCAGCATCTCTCTAGAAAAATGAAGAGTACCACTTAAATGCCCATTAATGGGGGGATAGCTAAATAAATTATTGCACAGTTATAATATGCAGTATAATGCAATAGTTAAAAAGACTCAAATAGATCTATTTATGCTGACATTAAAAACTGTCCAAGACTTCATGTTAATGAAAACCAAAAGTTGCATAATAATAAATGTAATATTATTTCACATATGTTTCCCAAAGTATATAATAATAAAAGAGTCTATTTCTATTAGTATGTATTCAATGGCATTTCTTCTTTCTTCAGGGTTAGTCTCTAAAGTCAGCATGTATGGCAAAAACCCATATATAGTCAAATTCACCCTTATACATTCCCTTAGGAAGGCAGTGCTTTGAGGACCAACATATTATTTTGTAACAAATTCCAAAAGTTTCCTTCAGCATTGGCATGGATTGCTGTTGAGTATCCAAGAAAGTGTATGACTTGCATTTATGGCCCTTATCTTCCAATATAAGAATCATATTCAAAATGTGAGATGGTGTAGTGGTTTGGAACTGTATGTACCCCAGAAAATCATGTTCTTAAAACTAATCTATTCCTGTGGGTGTGGACCCATTGTAGGTAGGATCTTTCGATGAGGCTACTTAAATTTAAGACGTGACTCACCTCATTCAGGGTGGGTTTTAATGCTCTTACTGGAGTCCTTTCATACAAAGAGAAAGAAAGCCATGGAAACGAGAAGCTGAAATAAACAAAACTCCAAGGAGAAGGGAAAGACCAGGAGATGGCTGTCACATGCCCTGCTATGTGACAAAGGAGTACAGGATAACCAGCAACCAGTCTTCACAAAGAAGGTATTGTCTGAATGATGCCTTGATTTTGACATTTTCATGGCCTCAGAACTGTAAGCTTGTAAGCTAATAAATTCTCATAGTTAAAGCCAGTGTCTCTCATGGTATCTGCTCTGAGTAGCTTAGCAAACTAAAACGTGGTTACCCTGAGAAGCATATGAGAACAAAGGGATGAGTAGTTTCAGGTTCTCATTTCATTAAGCAGAAGGTGGGGGTGGTTCATATGGCCACACTAATCATTTTATTATATGCACATCCCCAGCATGCTGGCTCAGTTTTTCACACACACACACACACACACACACACACACACAGAGTTGAATTCATTAGGCTAACCATGTGTACAATGTAAGTTCACTATGTTTTATGCAAATGTGTAGAAAAAATTTTGGAAAGAATCATACCAAATCCATAAGAGTAATTACCCCTTGGAAAAGAAGTTGTAATTGAAACGCGGATGGAATGAAGAGAAACTTGGCTCTGTAGTTTGTCTACTTCTGTCTTGTTTTATTCTTTTTGCTTTGATTTGTTTCTCAGTGAAAAGTCCATACTTTTATTTATGAGGAAACCTTACACTAACAAGGTAGTTTTACACTAGCAGGGATATTGAGGCACATTCAATACACAGAATGATAATTATAATGTACGTAACTGTTACATAATTTTCTATTTTAGAACAGTTTGACATTTACAGAAAAGTTGCAAGAATATTAGTTTCTATATACTCCACACTCACTTTCCACTATTGCTAACATCACTGTACTACATTTGTCACAATGAGTTAACTGACATTGATATGTTATTATTAACTAAAGTCCATTAGTTTTTCACCTAACGTCATTTTTCTGCTCCAGAATCCCATCTAGGATACCACATTACATTTAGTCATCATGTTTCCTTAGGCCCCTCTTGGCTGTGACAGTTTCTTAGATTTCCTTTGTTTTTTATAACCTTGATAGTTTGGGGAACTACTGGTCAGGTGTTTTGTAGAATGTCCTTCAATTTGGGTTTGTCTGATTCTTAGACAAAGGGTTATGGGTTTGGGGAGGAAGTCCACACAGGGAAAGTGCCATTCTAATCACATCATATCAAGGGTACATACCAGCAACGTGACTTATCAGTTGATGTTGACCTTGATCACCTGGCAGAAATGGTGTTTGTCAGGTTTCTTCCCTGAAAAGTTATCCTTTTCCCTCTTTCCACCCTGTACTCTTGCTAAGGGACTCATGATATGCAGCCCACACTATGGAGTCCACCTCCATAATGAGGGAGTAAAAACATTAATTATTTAGTGTTCTTCTACACAGGAGATTTATCTCTTCTCCCCATTTATTTATTTATCCATTCAATTCTTTATAACAGTATGAATTATGGATATTTACTTTATATTCTAAGTTTTAATCCAAGTATTGCTTTATTTTTTACAGTGTGAATGTTTTTATTATTGGGAAGAAGAGAGGGAACAGAAAAGAAATAGAGGAATGAGCAATGGAGAAGGGAAGGAGAAAACAAAGAAAAAATATATATATATAAGGAACCAAAGTAAGGCCCTAAGAGAAAAGGGGTCTTTGGGAAAAAGGAACCTTCTGACTTGCTCCCTAGGGCAAGGGCTCCACCTACAAACCCTAGCTAATAACCCAGAGACTTCCTTTTCTTGGCTTTGTCTTCCGGCATACATCTCTTTCAGAGAGGATGAGCAGGTCAAAGACTAGACCAAGTGTTCAGGCACTGAGTTCCTCCCATCCCTCTCTTAATTTCACCCCACATCCAGTATCAGATAGCATGAGGTCCTGCGATACAATGACAAATAAGACATGCTCCTCACTTCAAGAAGCTTCAGTCTAGAGAGTAATAACATGTAAAGAAGCCACCATTATATGATACAACAGGGGCTGTAATAAAAATATGGACGAAGTCCTGTGGGAGGCATAAGAGGGGCATGCATTACACTCTGGGTAACTGAGCAAGCCTTCACGGAAGATGTGGCAGTTGAGCCATATAAGGAAAGATCAGCTGGAGTCTCCTAGGACAAGAAATGGAGATGAGCACTCCAGAGGCAGCGACTAACATACGCACTGCCATGAGGAGCTGAGAGTTGTTTATTCTACCATTACAAAAAAAAAAAGAATATATTTTTCCAATGCCTCAAGCATCATGAGAAAGAGGAAAAAGATTACAAAAAGGTGTATAGAGTCTTAAAAAATGAGTTGTGTCTATGCAGGAAATAAGAAAATATCTCTGAACTATGGATCCCAATATTTGGAAGCTGATATCCTTTATTTAGATGTGTGCTGAGACTTTGTTTCCAGTTATCATCTGAAGTCTCTGCCAGAGTTAATTTAATACATATTTAACTTCCATTCTTCAGTATGATAATTACACCTTAAGGTCACATGGTGTCATTTGAGAATTATTAGAACATGCAGATATAAATATCCCTAAAGGTCCTAGTTTCATTTAATAAGGCCCAGGGTAATGAATCTGGAGAATGGCTTATTATTGCACTGAAGCTTTGGTCTCCTGACACATGTACTTCTTCAAAGCCAACATTCAAACTCCAGCTTCCATTTCTGGTTCTTGTCCAGGGTTTGAATCTAATTATTTATTTTGTTTCCTTTCTGTAATACTCATAGCCTTTTATTATTCCCTTCATGAGCCCATGGTGGAAACAGGAAGTGCCATACTTCCAGAAAACTGGCCTCTGAAAGTCAAAGTAATGACACATTACATGTATACACTGCTTTTTCCATACACAAAGCTCTTCTAAGAATATTAGCATTTTTATCTTTTTAGAAGCAATCCTATGAAACCGAGATGATATGCATTTGTCAGATAGGGAAATAGAGGATCATAATGATTAAGGGATTTGTCCAAGATCACCTAGCTAGTAAGTGGAAGAGGCAGAATTTCAAATTAAGTCTTCTGATTAAGTCCAGCTCATACTGAAGGCAACATATCAGCCCCCCAAATAATGTTAGTGTATATTTACATGGCTTTATATATAAATTTTCATGATTGACTCTATTATCTGCTTTATGAAAACCTGAATCTCACATTTTAATTAGTACACTTCCTCTCACTAGATTTGCACATGGAGCATGAATATCAATTCAGGGAGACAGTATCTAGCACCCAAATCAACCTAAAAATCGTGAGCAAATGCTGGCATTATTCCTTCTTTGGAAAATTATTAGTTCCAAAGTTTTGGGTCACTTTTTGTCATTGATTGCTTGGAGGGCCCTTAAACACCATCTAACCCAACCTCAACATTTTGTGATAGGAAAAAGTCAAGAGGACTCTCAGAAAGTCACAAGGCTAATTAGTGGCTAAACCCAAGTGTGCTTGTTTGAATACATTATGTCCCCCAAAACGTCATTATCTTTGATGTAATCTTGTGTGGGCAGAAGTATCAGTGTTGGTTAGATTGTAATTCTTTGAGTGTTTCCATGGAGATGTGCCCCACCCAGCTGTGGGTGATGACTCTGATTGGATAGTCTCTGTGGAGGAGTGGCCCCGTCCATTCAGTATGGGCCTTGATGAGTTTACTGGAGCAATATATCAGCTCAGACAGAAGGAGTGAGCTTGCCACAACCAAGAGGGACACTTCGAAGAATGCACAGATGCTGAGAGAGTAGCTGCAGATAAGAGACAGTTTGAAGAGGGCTGTTGAAAGCAGACTCTTGCTCCAGAGAAGCTGAGAGAGGACAAATATCCCAAGTGCAACTCAGAGTGACATTTTTGAGGAACTGCAGCCTAGAGAGGAATGCCCTGGAAGAAAGCCATTTTGAAACCAGAGCTTTGGAGCAGACACCAGCCACGTGCCTTCCAAGCTAACAGAGGTTTTCTGGACACCATTGGCCATCCTCCAGTGAAGGTACCCAATTGCTGATGTGTTACCTTGGAAACTTTATGGCCTTAAGACTGTAACTTTGTAACCAAACCCCCTTTATAAGAGCTAATGCATTTCTGGTGTTTTGCATTCCAGCAGCATTAGCAAAGTAGAACAGATTTTGGTACCAGAGAAGTGGGGTGCTGGTGCTGCTGAGCTTGCAAATACCAAACATGTTGGAACTGCTTTTTAAATGGATAAGGGGAAGATGCTGGAAGAATTGTGAGGTACTTGATAGAAAAGGCCTAGATTCCTTTGAAGAGACTGTTGGTAGAAATATGGACTCTAAAGATACTTCTGATAAGGCCTTGAGCAGAAATGATGAAAGTCATGTTGCAAACTGGAAGGCAGGCAATCCTTGTTTTAAAGTGGCAGAAAATTTGGATGGAAGGCAGAATTTGAAAGCAATGACCTGGAATATTTAGCTGATGAGATCTCCCAAGCAAAATATAGAATAAGTAGCCTGGCTTTTACTTGCAGCTTATAGTAAAATGCAAGAGGAAAGAGATAAGCTGAGAAATGAACTCTTGGTTTCAAAGAAACCAGAAATTGATGGCCTGAAAAACTCTGGGCTTCTAGGGGGTGAAACCCCAGAAGCTACATCCACATGTGAGGATTTAACCAAACATGGAACCCAACCACCATTCCAGTACAAGCCAAAATTGGAGATGGAGTTATCTAGAAAGTATTTGTGGAAAATCCTATTGTCTGATGGCTTTGACCCCTATGTGCTTCATGTGAAGCCAACAGAATTTTTGTGAGATCTTTATAGATGGAGTCGCTGCCAGTCTGGACTGGAGGAGACAGACAAGGAACATATTGAAGAAAAAATGTTTTCAAATAGCCATGGAGGTTGAGGTCTGGAGTCAAGAGGTCTTGGGCTGGGAGAGTGGAGTGGCCTACATGCATGAAGGTCAAGGAGAGCCTGGCCACCACCCCACTCTTCTGAAAGGATTGAGCATGTGCCCCGGAGATGGAAGGGAATCCGGGAACTGTCCCAATGTTTAAGGAGGGTGGGGCTGAGAAGGTGGTCTCCCCAGAGTGTGGATATGTTGGAGCACTCACCCCAGCCTTTGGAGAGAAAAGGGCTGCCACAAAGGCCCTTAGGAAGGGTTAGACTCCCGCTCTCTCAAGCCCCAAGGATACAACATCGTTCTGTGAATGACTCTTAGACTTTGAAATCGAATGGGGTTTGTCCTGCGGGTTTTAGGAACTGTTTTGGTCCTGTTAATCCTGTTTTTCTTTCAGTTTCTCCTTATGGCAATGGGAATGTTTATCCTATGACTGTCCCTCCTTTGTATATTGGCAGTATGTAACTTGTTCTAAGTTTCACAAGTCCACAGCTAGAGAGGAATTATGCTTTTGGACAGATCATGCCTGTAACTGATTTTGATGGGATCTTGTACTTAACTATTGTTACTGAAATGATTTGAGTTTCTGTGATACTGTTGTGGAATGAATGTATTTTGTATATGGAGAGATAATGTCATTTTGGGGTCCAGGGGGTGGAATGTGCCAGTTTGAATATATTATGTCCCCCAAAACACCATTATCTTTGATGTAATCTTGTGTGGGCAGATGTGTCAGTGTTGGTTAGATTGTAATTCTTTGAGTGTTTCCACAGAGAAGTGCCCCACCTAACTGTGAGTGATGACTCTGGATAGTTTCTTTGGAGGTGTGGCCCTGCCCATTCAGTATGGGCCTTGATGAGTTTACTGGAGCAATATATAAGCTCAGACAGAAGGAGCAAGCTTGCTACAGCCAAGCTGGACACTTTGAAGAATGCACAGATGCTGAGAGAGTAGTTGCAGATAAGAGACAGTTTGAAGATGGCCGTTGAAAGCAGACCCTTGCTCCAGAGAAGCTAAGAGAAGACAAACACCCCAAGAGCAACTAAGAGTGACATTTTTGAGGAACTGCAGCCTAGAGAGGAATGCCCTGGGAGAAAGCCATTTTGAAACAAGAGCTTTGGAGCAGACACCTGCCACATGCCTTCTCAGCTAACAGAGGTTTTCCAGACACCATTGACCATCCTCCAGTGAAGGTACCTGATTACTGATGTATTACCTTGGAAACTTTATGGCCTTAAGACTGTAACTTTGTAACCAAATAAACCCCCTTTATAAGAGCCAATGCATTTCTGTTGTTTTGCATTCTGGCAGCATTAGCAAAGTAGAACACCAAGCCAATCTGATCACCAGCCCAGTTTTCTGGATATCAACCTTCAGGCTTTAGTTAGGAATTTGGTCTTAGAAATAATAATAATAATTTACAATTATATAGCAGCCTTTTTTTTTTCAATGTTTTCACATATATTTGATCCTCAAAGCCAAAATATTCCCACTTTGGTATTATATTATCTTCATTTGGTACGAGGAGTACACCTAAATTCTGTGAGTTTGACAGCAAGTATATTGCTTTCTCTGCTTCTTTATGTGTCCTCTTCAATAAACTAGTAATAAGATAATTAGGGAGAGGCAGGAGGAAGATGGTGGCATAGAGAGGTGTGGAATTTAGTTAGTCCTCTACAGAAACTAGTAAATAGCCAGGAACAATTAGTGAATAGTCTGGAACAACTGTTGGGGGATATCTGTGACTGGACACACATCACACACCAGCCTGGAATGAGTGGAATGACTGAGATCACAGCATAGAACTGTAAGTAAAGCTCCCCAAACTGCAGAGCTGGTGCCCCTCCCCCAATGGTATATCAGGCTGAGCTGAAACACTTCCTTGTGGAAAAAAGAAGCAGGTTACCTGGAGCAAGGGAAAGTAATTCAACCAAGCTCCAACTGCAGTTTTAATTAACACATTTGGACTACTGAATAAAAGTTACAAGCACAGATAAACCCAGAGA
This sequence comes from Choloepus didactylus, assembly GCF_015220235.1. Taxonomy (NCBI): domain Eukaryota; kingdom Metazoa; phylum Chordata; class Mammalia; order Pilosa; family Megalonychidae; genus Choloepus; species Choloepus didactylus. Next base: position 15,905,256 of record NC_051312.1, read on the forward strand.
AAGCAGGAAAGGAGGTTCCTCCCAGCAGAGAGGAGGCAGGGCTGACAGAAAAAAAATACATAAATAAATAAAAACAGAGGCTTTTAGAGAAGGCTGAGCTCAGAATACTGGAAAACAGCTGAGTCCCAAGAAAAGGGGCACAAAGAATTGAGTACCAACACCAGTCAACTGGCAAAACTGGGGGTTGGGGACTGGCTCTGAAAAGAGGCTTTCTCTCTTTTTCCTTTTTTTTTTTCTTTCATTCTAAGCAGCTCATTAGAGAAAGTCTAAGGCATTTTCAATTGTCAGCACTAACCCAGGCAAGAGTGGAGTAAACAGAAAGAAAAAGAAGGAATTCAAGTATAGAAGGTAACCCCCTTAAAGGGTGTATCTTCCCTAAGAAAATGGAGGTGGGATCCAGCTCAAGTAAGTGACTTGTCTCAGAGAATTCAGACCCCAGGGCATGGGGTGGGGAGAACAGAAAACAACTTCAGCTTGGTTTCTGACACCCTTGCCCCCGGGCCAGTGCAGGGTCCACTGAGAATTAAAGGGACTGCACCTCTTTACACCAGTGGGGAGCTGCAAGCTGACAAGCACCACCTGCTGAGTAGGATAGGAAAAGCACAGAGTCTAGAGGCCTCACAGGAAAATCTGACAATCTTCTGGGTCTCACCCTCAGGGAAGCCTGATATTGAATACAGTCTCCTCCTGAGACCTGGGCCTGTCTGGTCTGGGAAAATCTGACTGGGGTAATCAAGGAAACCAAATGCCTGGACAACAAAAAAATTTACAAATCACACTAGAAAAAAAAAAAGACAAAACAAAGATATGGCCCAGTCAAACTGAGATACAGGAGTTGAAACAACTAATTATTAATCAAACAAATCTCCTAAATCAATTCAAAAGTCAAATCAACCAGTTGAGGGAAGATATGGCAAAAGAGACAAAGGATATAAAGAAGACATTGGGCAAACATAAGGAAGAACTCCAAAGTTTGAAAAAATAATTGGCAGAACTTATGGGAATGGAAGGCATGATACCAGAGATGAAAAACACAATGGAGACTTACAGCAGCAGCTCTGAAGAGGCAGAAGGAAAGATTCATGAAATGGAGGACAGGACATCTGAAATCCTACACACAAAAGAACAGATAGGGAAAAGAATGGAAAAATATGAGCAGGATCTTAGCAAATTGAATGACAAACATGAAGCACATGAATGTACGTGTCATGGGTGTCCCAGAAGGAAAACAGAAGGGAAAGGGGGCAGAAAAAATAATGGAGGAAATCATCACTGAAAATTTCCCATCTCTTATGAAAGACATAAAATTATGGATCCAAGAAGTGCAGCATACCCCAAACAGAATAGATCCAAATAGACCTATGCCAAGACACTTAGTAATCAAATATCAAATGTCAAAGACAAAGAGAGAATTCTGAAGGCAGAAAGAGAAAAGCAATCCATCACGTACAAGGGAAGCTCGATAAGATTATGTGTGGATTTCTCAGTAGAAACCATGGAGGTGAGAAGGCAGTGGTATGATATATTTCAGAAACTGAAGGAGAAGAACTACCAACCAAGAATTCTATATCCAGCAAAACTGTCCTTCAAAAATGAGGGAGAATTTAAAATATTCTCAGACAAACAGACACTGAGAGTTAGTGAACAAGATACCTGCTTTACAGAAATATTAAAGGGAGCACTACAGACAGATAGTAAAAGACAGGAGAGAGAGGTTTAGAGCACAATATTGGGTGATGGTAGCACAATAATGTAAGTACACTGAACAAAGATGACTGTGAGTATGGTTGAAAGAGGAAGGTTAGGGGCATGTAGGACACCAGAAGGAAAGATAGAAGATAAAGACTGGGATTGTATATCTTAGTAAAACCTATAGTGGTCAATGGTTGTGATTAAATGTACAAATATGTTTTTACTTGAGGGAGAACAAATGAATACCAACTTTGCAAAGTGTTAAAAATGGGGTGGTATTGGGGAAAAAAATACAATCAATGCAAACTAGAGTCTATAGTTAACAGTAACATTGTAATGTGTTTCCATTAATTGTAACAAAGGCAATATACCAAAGCTAAATGCCTATAAGAGGGGGATATAAGGGAGGGGTATGGGATTCTTGGTGTTGGTGTTTTTGTTGGAATTTTTTATTTTTATTTTATTTTTTCTTTTGTTACTTTTTAGTTGTAATCTTTTTTCCTTTATTTTTCTTTTATCTTTTTACTTGTTTTGCCTCTTCCTTTTTCTTTGTGGAAGAAATGGAAATGTCCTTATATAGATAGTAGTGGTGAATGTGTAACTATGTGATTATACTGGGAACAATTGATTGTTTACTTAAGATGGAATGTGTGGTGTGTGAATAAAACTGTCTAAAAAATAAACAGAGGGATACAAGTTCTGGAGAAAATGTGGAGAAAGGGATGTACCTAATCACCGTTGGTGGGGAAGTAGAATGGTACAGCCCATCTGGAAGGCAGTTTGGTGGTTCCATAAGAAGCAAAGCATGGGGTTGCCATATGGTCCTGCAACTTGGTTATTGAGTGTATACTTGGAAGAACTGAAAAGAGGGACATGAAGGGACATTTGTACATTGGGGTTTATGGTGTCAGTATTCATGATTTGCAGTGCATGAAGATGGCCTAAGGGTACATCGACTGACGAATGGAATGGCAAACTGTGGTGTATAACTACAATGGAATATTGAGCTGCTACAAGAAAGAGTGAAGTTGTGAGGTGAATGGACATTGAGGACCATATGTTGAGTGAAATAAACCAGAAAATAAAAAGAAAAACATTATAATGCCCACTAATATGGACTAAGTATAATGTGCAAACTCTGAGAGTTGAGTCTGAAAGCATAGGTTATTGGGGGAAAGCTTACTGTAAAGGTTCCTAGACTGTAAGCTCTTACAGCAGTTACATCTACTCTTGAATTGTGATGGCTATTTCTAAATTCTGAGGTGCTGAGTTTTTGTGTATAACCTGGTTGGTCCCTGGAACTTTGGGTGTTTGTTTGACACCTGAGACTCAGAGCCAGAGTCCAGCAGCTATTAATGTCGGCATTACCCCATACAGCAAATGTTAAGGAATCTGAGAAAAGAGATATTAATGAAATGGACTTGGTTAGGACTAAAGTAAATCAGAACAAAGGACAATATTGATAGTGTTTTTAAAACTTCAACTTCTGTGTGAGACCAAAGGAAGAGATGTCTATTAGGTGCAAAATCTATATTTTTTGTAACACACTATACAATTTAACTTGTATGGTCAGTTTATTCAAACCACATAATTACATGGCACGTTGAATAGGAAGTGAGATCTGGTTGGCTTGTACAGGTTATTGTGAAGCTCTGCTACATCCCAGAGTAATTTGAGCAGAGAATAAAAATATATTTACAAAGCCCCCTTGAAGGACTGGGGGAAAATGTGTAAATATTAAATTTCCCCACCTGGGGAATTAATGATATTCTCATAAGGATTGGGAGCTACAAATTTAGGATGCTGAGCCCTCAGTCTTGGGGCTTGCCCTTGTGAAGTTTGTTACTGCAAAGGAGAGGCTAAGCCTACTTAAAATTGTGCCTAAGAATCACGCCAGAGAACCTCTCTTATTGCTCAGATGTGGCTTCTCTCTCTAAGCAGGTAAACTCACTGCCCTCCCCCTACATGGGACTTGTCTCCTAGGGGTGTAAATCTCCCTGGCAATGTCGGACATGACTCATGGGGATGAGCTTGGCCCTGGCATCACAGAATTGAGAAAGCCTTCTTGGACCAAAAGTAGGAAAAGAAATGAAACAAAATAAAATTTCAGTGGCTGAGAGATCTCACATAGAGTCCAGAGGTCAGTCTGGAGGTTGTTCTTATGTATTATATAGGTATCCCTTTTCAGTTTTTAGTGTATTGGAATAGCTAGAAGGAAATACCTGAAACTGTTGAACTCCAATCCAGTATCCTTAATTCTTGAAGACAATCATATAAACTATATAGTTTACACTGTGTGACCGCGTGATTGTGAAAACCTTGTGGCTCCCACTCTCCTTATACAGTGTATGGACAGATGAATAAAAAAATAAGGACAAAAAGTAAACGATAATAGGGAGGGAGGGGATAGGATGTTTTGGGTGTTCTTTTTTACTTTAACTTTTATTCTTATTCTTTTGTGTGTGTTGTAATGAAAAGGTTCAAAAATTGTGGTGATGAATGCATACTATATAATGATATTGTGAACAATTGATTGTACACTGTGGATGATTGTATGGTATGTGAATATATCTCAATAAAATTGATTTTTTAAAAGAAAAAAAAAGATAATTAGGGAAGATTGCATGTCCAAATAACGAACCTGCCTTGCAGAGGAATTTATGTTTTAATTTAAATTTAGCACCATTATTTTCATTATAAAAGTAATCCATAATTATTAAAGAAATTATCTTTATAAAAGAAAATTTATCTTTTAAAAGATAAAAATTACAGCTAAACAAATCACCTTTATTCCCACCACCAAAGAACTATTATTAATATCTTACTAAATTTCCATTTGATGTCTTATACAATATTTTTAACATAGTTGTAATTATACTGTATCCTTTTTCACTGAAATTTATATTCATTTCATATGCCATTATGACTAATTGTTGACATCATATTTGATAACTATTTAAGATTCTATCATGTCCTTAAGAAATTATTTTTTCAGGAGATTTAAAGAAACCTTATTTCTTAGAGATAGATCCTAAAGCATATGATAGTTGGGATTTAAAATAATACAATTCAGGGAAGTGAGTGGAAGTACAGGTGTAAGAAAGGTGGTCAGGAGTTGATCGCTGTTGGAGCTGAGTGATGTGTACATGGGGGTTCCTTGTACTCTTCTTGCTACTTTGGTATATTTGACATTGTCCACAATAAAAAGTTTTTGAAAAAAGAGAAACATACTATCATGTGATTGTAAGAGTATATGGTAGATTTAGATTCTTGTTCTCAAGTCTTTACATCCTCCCTCTTCCCTGTAACTGCCATGCTTTGCAGTGCCCTAGAGAGGGCAGACAGCATCCAACCACTCCACTGATGGTAGCCTTGGACATGTCAGATGGCATGATGGACCAGAGGCTTGACCTTAGTTTGGCTGATTCCTTTGCCTTCCTGGATTGCAATGAGAAGAACATGGCCCAGGAAGCTGCTAATCCTTCAGCCTTGCCTCAACATGAGATATATGCACCAGACCTCAACACAACCTGAAACCTAGAGCCAACCTAGCCAGCTTGCATCCTGAAGCAGAGCCATCCTAGTGGACACACAGACACCTGTGCAAATAAATAAATAAATGCTTGTTGTAAGTCACAGGGTTTGGGATTACTTTTTCAGACAGCTTTTTTTTTTTTCAGCAGTAGCTGATTAATGCAGAATGTCCAACCATTCCCCCAAAACTAACATTTTAGGTGTTTCCAGTTTTTCAATAATACCAATAATGGACACTGTTTCTGGTCATTGAATGCTGACACAATGTTCTGATGCTATTTATACAGATAGGTTAAGAAATTTTTACTTGTGGATATTTTTCTAAAAAGGAAAATGACTAAAAGATATTAGAACGAACTCCCATTCTTCATTTCTTGATATCATAAATATTGTAAATGTAGCTTGGTAAAACTGGCTCCTCTTCCTGTTCTGCCTCATTCTCCCCAGATCCCAAGGATGAAAACAGTAAAGAGGCCTCACCATGTAATAGGGTCATCCAGAGTGTTGAGATGTACAGCCTTCACTGCAAATGAAAGGGCTCTTTGGTTTGATTTTCTAGAGATTAATCTATCTTTATAGTTATATGCTGTGTTTTAGTTTCCTGGGCTGCTAAAGCAAATATCATGAAATAGGTTGGGTTAAACAATGGAAATTTACTCACTCACAGATTGAGGTTGGGAAAAAGTCCCAGTCAAGGCATCATCAAGGTGTTGCTTTCTTCCCAAAGACTGTGGAGTTCTGGGGCTGGCTGCTGGTGATCCTTGTCCTTAGCCTGTCACGTGGCAAGGCACATGGTGGCCTCTCCTGGTCTCTTCCTTCTCTTCTGAGTTCCGCTGATGTTCAGCTTCTTGCTTCCTGTGGCTCCCTCGCTTTCTGCCTGAATTTCATTCACTTATAAAGTACTCTAGTAATAGGATTAAGACCCATCCTGATTGAGGTGGGCCACACCTTAATTAAAGCAACCTCATCAAAAGGTCCTACTTACAACGGTTCACACCACAGGAATGGATTATGTTTAAGGACATGTTTTTCTGAAGTACATGCAATTTCAAACCACCATACCCTGTATGTTCAGTTTATAAAAATTGGAGCTCCATAAGGAAGTCCCATACATAGATCCTTTATTCACCTGGAAAATTCAAGAATATGTGGCAAATGGGGCAAAAGGCATTACAGTATCTATGGACAATGGGAATCTGGTGTCCAATGTTGCTACAACATGTGAATAATTATTTGAAGAAAAAGTGTGTGAACTCATAATCTTATTCTGATGAGAATTCTAATTGTTCTGATGAAAACTCAAGCTATATTTTGTCATTGTTGTTGTATCCAAAATAATGAGGAGGAGAAGAGGGAAGAGGGAGAAGGAGAAGGAGGTGTTTCTGGGGATTAGGAAAATTTTTTTTTAGAACTTAATATAATAGTTGTTAGAGAAGAAGGAGGAGGAAAATGAGGAGTAAAGAGGAGGCAGGTAGGGAGGTAGATGAAAAAGAAGAGGAAGGAGCAGCTGTGCCTGGAAGTTAGGGGCCAAACTGCGTGTGTGTGTGTGTGTGTGTGTGTGTGTATTTTTTTCAATATCTAATAGTTTCTAGATAAAAATGTTAAATCACAGAGGATTCTGACAGACCTTCCAATTACTCCAATTAATAGTATGCACCTGGAACCAAGGGCAGTTCCCCAGACCAGGGGCATGAGGATCACCTGGGAGCTTGTTACAAAAGCTGATTCTCTGGCCTCACCCCAGACCTACCTAAACAGAAAATGAAAAAAGAGGGGCTGGAAAGTCTGAGTTTTAACAAGCCTTCCATGTGATTCTGATGCATGATAAAGCTTGAGATCCATTGCTCTAGAAAACAGCACAGTTACGAAGTGTGAACATTCACAGCGATCTTCAGATCTTTATCACCTACTTCCCATCCTTGTGCTCTTCCTAAAGACTGGAGCTGACATGGTCACTACCACCAACAGTCTCAGTAGCTTTGCTCATTATCAGACCCCAAAGATGGGAAATCCTTTACCCCTTTCCCTTTATGTTGTGGTTTCAATGTCAATTCCATTTTTGCAATGCTATTCATATATGTCCCACAGGTGTTCCACACAGTGGCCAGCCTGGCACCTGGGAGACAATTTATCTCTTAGTAGAGTCCTCAAAGTCTTTGGTATGCTGTTTAGTATCATATCCACCCATGTGCAGCTCAGGGGTGATCCAGGGGCGAGTGGATCAGATGTGAGCCCAGGAGTTCATGAACAACTGTATCAGGTCACTTTTCACAGCTCCTCCCTCTCCAAAATCTCCCTGGTACTTTCCAGTTCCCTGAGGTTCCCCTATTTGTTTCTCCAGTCAAAAGGCTGAGGTTTCATTTACCCTATTCTGCATTGCACTTCCCATTGACTGAACCCACGTCTGAAGTCACACAGCAGAACAGATATAGGAGAAAAAAACCAACAGCTTTACCCCACCTTCTTGGGATCCCAGATCCTTTGATTGGAGAGGAAGGTACCCCTCCCTCCCTGTGGGCCTCACTGCTGCCATTGTCATTGCCAGGAGATCCCTTTCCCCCTCCTCAAGCCTGATCTAGAGGGTTTCTCTTGGACTCCCCTCTATTCTTGCCAATGCCTGTTTCTGGATTTCAGGCTACCTTGAGTCCAAGACAGGAGATATTGGAGGATAAGAAAGGGTAAACCAACTGCCAGTTCAGTTGTACTTTGAATTCTGGACTTCTTCCCCAGTCTGCCTACTATCAGTTACTTTTCAGAGTCCTCAAATAGCTGCTCCATGCATTTTGCCAGGTTTTATAGCCACATTCAGTGGGAGAGACAAGGAGACATAGATTACGCTTACTTCATCTTACTTGGAACCAGAACCAGTCAAGCTACTGCTTTTCTTATTGAACTAAAATCTATTTCCCTGTAATTTTCTTTTATTAGTTTCTGTTTTACATTCTGGAGTCTCACAAAGGAAAGCTTCTTCTTCTTCCTCCTGAAAGTCCCTGTGTCTTCAAGTTTCCTGCCCTCAAAGCTTAAAGTGTGGAGGTTTACAGTTTAAGTTTCGTATCTTAAGGTAACTACAGTACAAGCACAGATTAAATTGTGTAGTACCCAACTTCAGTTGATTTTCAATCAGCATTGGAAGTAGAAAAGTAGACATCGCACAAAGTTTCATTTCTACTGAGTATATCAGGATTGGCAGGACTCTTAGGTTTGGAGGTATTAGCCCCTCCAAAAACTTGTTGTTATCTTAGCTTTGGTCATGCAGCGGTCTCAGCCACACTCTATGTAAATTCTGTAGTAACTCTGGTCTCTGGTCCCCGGTTTCCTAGAAAAGATAGTTTGCCTTCTTTATGGCTTTAGGCCACTCTGTACTGAACTTATGCTGATTTTTATCTCTCTACTAGAAGCTTCAATGGCTGTGGGCCCCAGGAAGTCCAACCTTTAACCTGATTTGTTCAATTTGCCTAAAACATATTTGTTAGCTGGTTTTTTGTTTGTTTGTTTGTTTGTTTTGGTTCTAATTCTCATTGTAATTTGATGTGTTCACCTTTGGTTCTTCTATAGCATCTACTTCGAAACTCCCTAGATTTACCTATTATCTCTTGTGCTTTCATTAACTGCTGTCATTTTCCCATGAAGTTTATCTCACTTAAATTCTCTCTTCTCACCAACAGCTATCTCCAATCTTTTTCTGTTACCAAGCTTCTGCTCCTTTGGAGAACAGTTTTTCTAGGTTTCTGCTTACTGTCTCCACATCTCAGTTCAATTGCAAACTTAAATGCTAAGTATATTGCCAGACATAAAGAAAACATTCAAAACAATTATTTCTTGAACAAAAATCTACTGTTAAGTCCAATGAGTGATCAAGCCTTTCCTGTATAAAGTTGTATCTCTTACCATACCTTCAGACTTTGATGTCTTATTGTGAAACCCAAAAGGAATGATTTAAGTCAGGTAAGCAAACATTTATGAATAACTACATGTGTAAAAATAAACTGCTCACAATATTTACCCTCAGACTTGTATTCTAATACAATTAAGTATACAACTACTATTAATATAAGGTAGTAATTCCATAAGAAAGATTTTTTTTAAAAGATCTATGAAGGTTTAAAGAAGAACCTGTGTTATCAGTATCAGGTCAGAGTCATTCAAGAATCCACATAATGCAATGAGTCAAAGTTTTAAGTAGAAAGTTTAAGATTTATTGAAGGAAGAAAGCAGGTGGGAGCCAGCGAAAAGAAAGAAAGTGGCTCCGGCTCTCTTTCTGAAAGCGGCATTTTTTAAAGAAAAAAAAAAAAAACATGTTGGGAGAGAAGGGTGTCCACTGAGTGGTGTCCTGTGCCTAGATTAGTGAGGGCTTATCAATTTCTGAGATGATTGGTTGCTAGGGTTCTGATGCACTACTCTTCTTTGAAGTGTAGCTGCATTATCTATTTGAAAGGGAGCAGGCCTTTTCCATAGGCTTATGGTCGTTCATCTTATAGACATACCTGATCTTGCTTTATCTGGCTTTTGGGGGTTGAGGCGCCACCGTGACTGGAATTTCTAAACAGCCTTCAACCTGTACTTTATGGTACCTCTGGTTTCTATGAGATAAGCTGCGGGTCCCCTGGGTCAGAAATGCCTTCTATATGTTAGACTCTTTCTGGGATCTGACAATCAGATCACTGTATCAGGAAAAGTTCTTGATATGAGACCTCTAGGACAGGTTGCAATATGACTAGCAGAGACTGCAAGGTATGTTCTAGTGGGATGGAATGAGATGAGCAAAAGTGTGGAGGTGTGACCTAGTCAGGAAATAGTTTAATTAGAATGCAGAATAAATTTGGGATCCTGCTAGCAGTGCAACTGGAATTTAAGAATCAAGAAAAGAGGTTATAAAGGGCCCTGAATGGCCATTGAGGATCTTGTTTTTGAATAATAACAGTGAGCCTAGAGCAATGGAATAAATAGAGAACATTTGACATTTTTGAATCTTTGGATCTATTCATGCCTGAAGCTAGTATTTTTCATTTTCTATTTATGTGAACAAATTAACTATCTTTTTTACGTAATTTAGTTTGAGTTAGGTTCCTACCATGTGTAAGAATAAGACTCCTATCCAATATGGTGCCCTACAAACGTCATCTCATTTAATCCTTATGACTGATAAAACAAAGAAATATTGTTTTATGGATAAAGACATCTGTGCTGGTTTGGATGTATTATGTCCCCCAAAATGCCACATTCTTTGATGCAATCTTGTGGGGGCAGATGTATTAGTGTTGATTAGGTTGGAATCTATTGATTATTCCCATGGAGATGTGACTCAATCAACTGTGGGCAAGAACTTTGATTGGATAATTTCCATGGAGGTGTTACCCCACCCATTCAGGGTGGGTCTTAATTAAATCACTGGAGCCGAAAAACAGAAGGAACCCAGAGCAGCTGTGAGTGACATTTTAGAGAGCAACTGAGAGAGACATTTTGGAGACAGCCATTGAAAGCAGACTTATGCTAGCCCAGAGTTTGCTCCAGAGAAGCTAAGAGAGGACAAAACACCCCAAGAGTAACATTTTGAAGCATGCACCAGAGTTGAGAGAGGAGCTGGAAACAACCCAGGATCAGCAGACACCAGCCACGTGCCTTCCCAGTTAACAAAGGTTTTTCAGACGCCATTGGCCTTTCTCCAGTGAAGGTACCCTGTTGTTGATGCCTTACTTTGGAAACTTTATGGCCTTAAGACTGTAACTTTGTAACCAAATAACCCCCCTTTATAAAAGCCAATCCATTTCTGGTGTTTTGCAAAATGGCAGCATTAGCAAACCAGAACAACATCGCAACTCAGAGAATTAAGTAACTTCTCCAAATCACTCAACTTATAAGTAGCTGAACTAGAATTCAAATATAGCTCTCTTGAACTCCAAACCTACTATTACTGCCTCTCTGTGTCCTCAGATGCCTCTGAGAAATCTGAAATCATCAAATAGCTTCTACAAAAAGTAGGCATTGTTGTCTAGTCTTTTTTGAAACTTTCAACTTCCTCCTCCCCCAACTTCCCCAAATCACCCTATACTTATACTTTTGCCCTTTTTCCAAATGAAGAAACTACTAGAGGGACTCTGATTCAGGACCAGAACAGAGATCTCTGGCCTTTCAGCTCCAGGCCACACTGATGTACTGGTACAATAAACTGGCACATTCCTCAAATATGGATAAATGTCAGATAAACCTTACCTGAGAACTGATCGGTTCCATTGCCATCTGTCTCTAAGACTGAGAGGGAATTTCCACCCAATAAAATGAACAGAGAATAGCATCCTCCTCATGACCTTGTTTAACAAAACATCAGACCATAGAGTCCTTACATTGTCACTTTTCTGTTACCACACCTGGCACCCTGAAGTTTCGAGGTGCTTTGGTTTGCTAAAGCAGCTGGAATGCAACATACCAGAAATGGATTGACTTTTACAATGGGGATTTATTAGCTTACAATTTATAGTTCTTACGCCATGAAAATGTCCACCTCAAGGAATCAACAAGATGATACCTGGACTCTGAAGACAGACTGCTGGCATCCAGGACACCGCTGTCACATGTGATGACGCATGACCAGCATCTGCTTGTCCTTTGCTCCCAGGTTTCATTGCTTTCAGCTTCTGGCTTCAGTGGCTTCCTCTCTCAGCTCTTCTGGGGCTTTTTCTATGAGCTTTTCTTAATTTCATTTCTCTTCTTCTGTTTGTATTTTATCCTCTTATTAAGGACCCCAGTAAGCAGATTAAGACCCACCTTGAAGGAGGCGATCATATCTCAATTGAAATAACCCAACCAAAAGGTCCCACCTACAATAGGTCTGTACCCACAGGAATGAATTAAAAGAACATGGCCTTTTCTGGGATACATAACAGCTTCAAACTACCACACTGAGTAAGGAGCAAAACATCCCAAACTAAAGGATTCTTCTAAGGTTTCTCCTTCACATGTATAGGAAGCTTATTACTCAGTCCAGTATGGGGCAAGTAGAGCATGGCTGGCTTTTCCATCATTCAGACTATGCCTCCCAGGAATGAGAAAAGTAAATTTTGTTTTACCACCCTCAGTCTAGGTATTATTGTTCCCTAAAGGAGTTACTATTTTTTATTTTGCTTGAGTCCTACCAGGAGAACAGTAAATATTTCTGGGAAAAAAAGTAGAGATAATACAGGCAGCTCTGAAACATTTCTTCCTCCTTAACTTTTTGGAAACTTTGTCTGTAATATGCTGCAGGATTGGGACAATATGAACATGAGAAAAAAAACATCAATGCTGTTGTTGAACACTTATTCTACATGATTCTGGTTTTGGCTAGGCAATGTCTATCTCAGAATCATCCAAGAAATTATTTGAGCTCAATAATGGAAATTTCTTTTTTTGGCAAAAATCAATATCAAAATTTGATACCTTTATGGCAGAATATTTACACAGAAGATAATATACCAAATATTTTTGCAATAATGAATCAAAGCATTTTAAATAAAGTAAGAAATACTAAATTTTATTCACATATTTTAGATACAATACCTGACGTAAGCCATGTAGAACTGATACTGTCGATTTCCAAAATGAAAATATTTTTATATGGAACTTGTTTGAAGATTTTTGCAGTCAATGACACAACTGGTGGAGGAATATTTACATTTTAATAGACTACTTACAAGAGCCTAATCCAGACAAAATTAACTTAAGTGGATGCAACATATGACAATGGCACACACTTGCATGGAATACATGATAGATTGCAGCAGAAGATCCTCCAAAACATTCTAGACCATTCTATAGTGAACAATGTTGCAAAATTCTCTTTTGATACCACTGAACTTTTTTATATCAAGAGATATGCAACTATTTTTCAATTCCAATAAAACCTTAAAATGTAGTGAAGACATATTTCCCAAATATAAATTTGAAGCTATTGTCAAAAACATAACAGAAAAGATGAGTTGCCAACATGCCTCTAAAAACATAGTAGAGGCAGTATGTAATGCTCTTTAAGAAACTGCTGATATTACTAAAGATAGTTTCTACAAGGCAAGTCAAAGGTATACTTTAGAAAATCTCTATTTTTAAATTCATTTCGCTGAGTTACAATTGGCATGATATTTTATATAAATTATTTTTTAAGCATATGATGTAGGCAACAAAATTCATAGTACAGAACACCCTTGGAAGCACTGAAGGGACTAAGAAGTTCTTACAAGAAAACAAACAACTGACATTAATAATATATGTATTATGGATGCTAAGTAAATTTTTCAGTCTCTGAACAATGTAGAAAATTTAAAAAAAAAAGGGAAAAAGAATTGTTTCAACTGTAAATCCCACAATCAGCTTATCTCTTACCTAAAATGTAATTTCAAAACTGATATATTGTTTTTCTTTATTAAATATAAAAATATCATCTTTAAAAGAATGATTTATGCCACTAAGAGAACTCTGTGGTCATTTCAATATTCTGGTTGACATATATAATTTGCAGAAAAAAAATATGTCATTGAAATTGACTAATGAACACATAGGAAATGTAATGTTGATGGAAATTCAGTGTGTGAGAAATTAAAAACCTTAAAGTTTTCTAAAATCTAGTATGAGATCCCTATAGAATAGTACAATATATTTGTTGTAATGATTTACAAAGCATGTTTACAAACACTATCTAGCTCTCAGGATTTTTTACCTTTGTCAATATCAATTGCTAGTTGAGAACATAGCTTCTCATATTTAATATTTACTAACAACTTAAGGTCTACAATGGCATAAGAAATATGACATTTCAGAAGTTTAAACATTGCAGCTACACAACTTCAGAATATCTGAACAGCAATGGGATATTCAATTAATTCAACATTTTTACTTCATCGCACAAAATTTCAATAGGTTTGCATCAGAGCAATTGGGTGTTTGAATCAGTTCTTAACCCTTTCTTTATCTGGGAAATTAGATACATTATTTAGTATGCTTTTTCTTTGTGAAACTGACACTAGTATTCTACTCCAGAAGAAGAGACTATTCTGATTGTAGTTTTCTGGTTTAATGACACCATCATGGAAATAACTCACTAAGAACGTTTTTTTTTAATACAGAAAGGGGCATGATCAAAGCAAAGTACCCATGAAATGTAAGTCTACACTTTTGACTAAAAGTAGCAACATAGTAGCTAAGGTTTTTTGTTTGGGGGTTCTTTTTTCCAGTTTTGAATCTCTCTAAAGTTACAAACCACTCTTAAAGGTGTACTTTTACCTGTGGATTGTGGAAACACTCCTAGTGACCATGTTGTGAAGAGTGAATGCCTCACTTCAAAAAGAAAGCAAGATACAAAACTGATGAAAAGAAGTTTTGACTTGATGGAGCTCCCAAATGTGAGTCTGACTTCTGAGAAGGAGCAGCAGTGACAAGGTTAATGCCACTACCTGGTAACTTACCTGTGGGCAGGGACCTACGGAAACTAGGGAGATGGGTCCCAAAGGTCACTGCAAGAGTTGGTAAAGGCTTGAGGACCAAGGGAGAGCTCTATATGACACTTGGTTTAGAAGGCAGGCTCAACTTTTGAAAGGAGGATAAATTTCCTGCCAATACCAGCATCTGTATACCAGCCTTTTAGGGTGTCAGATTCCTTACCTCGATACTCAAGAGCTAACTATGAAAATACAGATTATAATAAAAGAGATAGACCATCAGAGTTCTTGATAATATTGAATGATCCTAATTATCCCTTAGAATAACAAAAATTCTGTTCCTGTCTGGTTTCTGTAACATCTGCAAAAATCTGGAAAATTTTGGCACCACAGAATTTTGATCTGCTTCGACTTTCTATCTAGATAATCACTGACTTATAGACCTGCCATTTATCATGGAGCCTTGTTCTCACAATCTAGTCCAAGTGAAAACAGAAAAATGGGATCAAAAGGATTTTACTTTGCAGTGCCGAAGTCCCAATTTGGGTTTGGAGCAGAAAGACATCTGATAACTTCAAAACAAAGAGAATTGAGAAACTGTGTATCAAGTCACAGAAACACCAATAACCATTTCATAGTTAAGTAGGCTAACTACTCCTTTATATCCTATTATTTAACATAAATCTGTGGCATTAAGGAACCAGGTGAAAATTGTTTTATTTGTAGCTCCAGGATTCAGGAAGTTCTAGAGAAGTTTCCTACTCTATTTCTTTGTAATGTTATAAGACCCTACATTGAACTAGCCCTTACAAAGACCTCAAAGTCTCCCAACACTGTGCTGTATTTTCTCCTTCTCTCTAGCACATGCAATTAAGAAAGCATTTATTCATCATCATTCATTTATGCATCTGTTTTGGTTTCCTGTCTGCCAAAACAAACAGCATTCAAATGGGTTAGTTTAAACAATGGAAATTTTAAACACTAATGGTTTTGAGGCTAGGAAAAACTCCAAATCCAGGCATCATTAAGGCAATGCTTTCTTCCTGAAGGCTGGTATTCTGGTGGTCCTTGGTCCTGGGGTTCTCTATCACCTGGCAATGCCCATGGCAGCCTCTCCTGGCCTCTCCCTTCTCTTCGTGGTTCCTTTGACCCTCAGCTTCTTGCTTCCCATGGCTTTCTCTCTCTCTGTCTAAATTTCATGCTGCTTATAAAGACTCCAGTAACAGGCTTAAGACCCATCATGATTGAGTTAGGCCACACTTTAACTGAAGTAGCCTCATCGGAAGCTCCTGCTTGTAATGGGTTCACAACCACAGGAATGCATTAAGTTTAAGAACATTTTTCTGGGGTCCACTACGGCATTCATTCTTACATTGTCTCCTCTATTCAGGAACTAGGTGCTCAGTATACAGTGGTCTCTACAAGGTAGGAGAGCCACAGCCCTTTCCTTCTTGAAGAACGTAAATTAACAGCAAATCAATTACAGTGATTAAAATCCAGAAAGGTAAAGATTTCTAGCCAGATCACATAGAAAGCTTCTGACAGGGTTAGTAATACTTTTATGGTCACTGGATTCCCTCATGGGACTGGATTGTCTTGGTTCAAACTGGAATAGTAACAATGCTAGACCAACATACCTATACATTGTCCTATGGATATAATCAGTTACAGGAAGACATATTGCACACAGAGACTGAAGTGTAGGGAAAATGACAATCAGGGATTTTACACACCGTTATATCAGAATAAGAACTTATGTTTGTGGCTACACTTAAACAGGGCAGTATTATCTAGCCTGTAATGAATACTTACCAATACCAGACAAGACACAGTACAAATCACTGTATAGTCATTACCTCATTTAATTTTTACAACTTTACAGGATAGATGTTAATATTATCTAACTTTAAAGATGAGAAAACCAAAATTCAAAGGGATTAACTTGCCAAGATCACACAACTGATAAATGGCAGGGTAGGATGATGATCCCATCTGCTCACTTCCAGTACTCAAGTTCTTAACCCTGTTAGGCTTTACTGACAATTTTGTCAATCAGTCTGACTGATTGGTGTTTTCAGTGACCAGTGACTGGTGCATTTGGTCACTCTAACCACACTTTTAATTCCAAGTATATCTGAACTCCTTGCAGGCTAAGCAAAGTCTCACCCATGCAATTTTGATTTGAATCAGTAGGAATTTAAAGTAGCCCCCAATACCATAGAAACCATGTGAGCCCAGGGGATCAGCTAAGAGCTCTGGGTGCAGTTCTCTCAATAAAATCAGGTAAGGGGCTAGCTGACCCTCTGAATTTACACTCCTCACTCCCATTCATCCTAGCTCGCATTTTCATTTTAACTGGATACATTTTCATTTCACTAGGAGAAAAAAATATTTTTTTTTCAAATGCTACCACTAAGGCAAATGCCTAACCTTCTGTGCTAGCTTGAAGAATGTATTATGTCTCCCAGAAAAAGCCATATTCTTTGATGCAATCTTGTGGGGGCAGATGTATTATTGTTAATTAGATTACAATTCTTTGAGTGTTTCCATGGAGATGTGCCTCACCCAACTGTGGATGATAACTTTGATTGGATAATTTCCATGGAGGTGTGGCCCTGCCCATCCAGCATGGGCCTTGATTAGTTTGCTAGAGCACTATATAATCTCATATAGAAGGAGCGAGCTTGCTACAGCCAAGAGGGACACTTTGAAGAATGCACAGGAGCTGAGAGAGGACATGCAGAAGAGAGACAGTTTGAAGATGGCCATTGAAACCAGACTCTTGCTCCGGAGAAGCTAAGAGAGGACAAACACCCCAAGAGCAACTGATACTGACATTTTGAAGAGGAGCTGTGGCCTAGAGAGGAACATTCTGGGAGAAAGCCATTTTGAAATGCAACCTGGGAGCAAGCAGACACCAGCCACATGCCTTCTCAGCTAAGAGAGGTTTTCCGGACACCATTGGCCATCCTCCAGTTAAGGTACCCAATTGTCGATGTGTTACCTTGGACACTTTATGGCCTTAAGACTGCAACTGTGTAACCAAATAAACCCCCCTTTATAAATCTGATCCATTTCTGGTGTTTTGCAATCTGGCAGCATTAGCAAACTAGAACACCTTCCTTCTCAGAATGGGCGTGACCCCAGTTCCAAGCTATAATTAACAAAGCACATGTGACTTTGGGTGACTTCCTACCCAGTATGTGTTGGGTAGAGGGAATGGTGATGAGTGTAACAGCAGCTTCAAAGCAGCTGAAACATGACCCTGGTTGTTTTAAATTCTCTGGTTTACTTTATTGTATTATACAAGAATAGAGAGTAGCTTGCACATAAATTCATCTCCATAATTATCAAAACCAAAGGTAAAACACTGTCATCACCTTCAACCCAAAGACACAGCACTTCTTTCCTTCTGAGGCTCTATTCTACCCTGATCTGCCCTAGTAGCCTAGAGGATGCTCTGCATTCAATGTTCAGTCCCTTTCGATGGTAAGACCCCAAGCAGGGTAAGGCCCAGACTGGCAGTGCACATCAGTCTGATCTCCCGCAAGCAGAGATTCAAGCAGATGGAAAGAAAGGATACTTTCCTCATACAGAAAAACAGTGCAAAATTTGAGCATTGAATTATTTAAAGTCAAACTAATAAGAACTAATAAGATGGGAAACATTTCAGCTACCATGTTTTCTAATCACAAAGGACATAGGCTGTACCAGGCAGGTAAAAGGGATGTTTTCCTTCCATGAACCCTTAAGTCCAACTCTATAACACCATGTACTCTGCCTAAATAAAAGTATATCCTGGTTCTGGAAAAGGCTTATTCCTTTATTCATTCCCAGCAAACATTTATTGGTCACCACACTAGGCATTAGAGGGAGAGGAATAAGATACAGTCCTTGCCCTGCAGATTATATCTACGGGGAAAAGACACATATATAAAACCAGCTATCATAGAAACAGAATAAAAGCTAGTTTTGGGAAAGCATATAAGATATTCTACTTGCTACTCTACCATATGTAAAAAGGTGTGCATTGCCCAATTGTGACGGAGAGAAGAATTTCTCTATGTAAACTGCCTAAAACTAGAAGTCTATATTGCTGCTGTTTACAAAGTTACTGTACTTCTCAGCATTCTCGGTTAGAAGCATAGAGAAAGGTTATAAAAGGTCTGAGGAGGTTGTGGCTACAATCAAGGGCCAATGTACTAGAAGACAGAGCTGACTCTGCAAACAGAAACCAGTACTGGAGTCATCATGTTTGGTGCTGCTGAACTGGCACAAGCTGACACTTTTTTCTCTCTAGGAAGATGATGACCCTTTAGAGAAAAGCAAAGGAGGACACTTTATATGGGACAATGTGACCTGAACATAACACAGGTCATGGAATCCGGATCATTTTTACTTCATATTTTATGGCCAGTAGATTATTGCTAGGCAGTGTGTGGGTTTAGAAGCCCAGGGGTTATTGGTTCAGCCGGTTCTTGCAAAACAAAAATGAAGTCAAAGTCCTGAGCTCAGTTGTCACATGGGACAAATTAACTTGGCTCTTATTCACGGTCACAGGCTTTACAGTTAACACCGGCCAACTCTCTTGAAAATATGAGCTGACAAAAACAAACTGGAGGGTGGCCTGCACAGCATAGAATCATCTCCATAATTATAAAAGCTGTAAGTGGCAAAACACCTATATTATTATCACCTTCATCCTAAAGGCAGAGCACTTTCTTTCCCAACATATTTTCCCGTTTGTCCTAGAAAATCCAATGTGTGACTTTTATGGGGGATGATAATCCAATCTGGAGAGATCCATTTCCACTTTCACCCATTTTCACCCATCCTGGAGGTATAGATGTTTATTTTTGTAGTTTTCCTGCTAATGTACATTGGCAGCCTTGTTGGTGATACCACAATCTTTCTCATGGTCTAGACTGGGCATTCACCCCAAACCCCCATGTATTTCTTTCTGGCCAATCTGGAAATCCGTTACTCTTCCACTGTTGCCCCTCTGGCCTTAGTCAACCTTGTGACCATGGGGAGAATACCCATGTCTTTCCCTGGCTGTAGCACACAGATATTCTTCTTTGTCTTTCTGGGAAGTGGTGACTGCATCCTTTTGGGAATCATGGCTTATGATCAGTTTGTAGCTCTCTGGGATCCCTTGTGTTACGCCCTCATCGTGAGATGGCAGCTGTGTGCCCAGCTGACTGTGGGTTTCATTCTAGCCTTACAAGTGACAGTTCTGATTTTCCGTCTGCCATTTTGGGGCCACAACAGAATCACTCACTTCTGCTGTGATGGATCCCCTGCTGGGGAAGTCACAGACACATGCTCTGTTGTTATCTCTCAGCCTTGCTTACCTGCCACCTCCTTTTCTATTATGTGATGATGTTTTAGTCTGTGTCCATTCCACAACCTGGGGGAGCTGTTAGATCTAATGAAAAGGCCCAACTAGACCTTAAACCTGGAAACCAGGAACAAGCAGCCCCTGCTGCTTTTCAGGGCAGGAATTCTCAGTGGCAGTGCCCTCTCCCCCTGGGGTGGAAAAACAGTTCACACTCAAACAGTACAGGGTTTCTCTTCTTGATGCAAAGTGGGCCAAGCGGAGCTGCCATCCACCGACCCTGACCCAGTTTGGTCTTCAGGGGAGATCAGCTACAGTGGGAATTCTTCCCTGCTCTGCTGCACCCTTTGTGCTGTGTAAGTAATAAAGAAGTCATTTGCTGAAAGTTTTTGTTGTGCCTGAGCCTGTGGTCCCATGATGCACCATGTAGCAACTTGTGCCACACTCCCCATCCTTGCAGTTGGCTTATGGCGATATTTGAACACAAGAAGCTATGATCTTCATCGTCAGTGTCATCATCCCCCTTTCCCCAATCTCCATTTCATACATCTTCTTTATGGCTGCCATTTTGAAGATCTTCTCAGCAGAGGGTTCTCCACCTGCTCTTTTCATGTGATAGTGGTTCTCCTCCAATATGGTTACTATAGCCTGATCTATTTATGCCCCAGCTCTAGCTACAACCCAGAAATGGGCTGTATCATGTCTGTTGTCTACATCTTTGTCACCCTGTCTTGAATCCTTTGATCTACAGTATGAGAAACAAGGAGTTGAAAGACGCACTAAATAAGGTAATTAAAAGGCATGTACCAATCTAGAAAAGGTGGGAGTTTCTGGATCATGTAAATGGCAGAAAATAATTCTTTAGAAAATGATAAACTCAGAGATTAGCTGTCCTAAAAATTTATGTAATTGGATTTACTACTTCTTCATGCTCCAGCTCTTTTTCTAGCTTCTGCAGTGTAAGCTCCTGAAAGTAAAATATTGTCCTTTAAAATAAGAGTAAACTCCTGAGAGACAGGGATTTTTGTCTGTTTTGTTCAATGATCCACAGTTCCTAGCTAAGGCAGACACTACATATTTATTGAATGAATGGATTTATTCAGGTGATGGCAAAGAACTTTACTCTTCCTTTCTTATCTTCCCACAATACTATACAAACTTTGTACATACTGGGGAGCCAATAAATATTCGTAAGATAACTAAAGGAAGACCCTTCTAAGAACACGAATGATTTTTCAAACTTCTACCCATAACCTCTTTTTCTTTCCTCTATTGACTGAGTCTTGGAAATGTTTACTGTGAAACTAAACATCATTAGAAAGTTATAAAAATATAACATATAAATACATGGTAAATGGAATATTGTACAGCCATAAAATGGAATGGTCCTGACACACGGAACAACACGGGTGAACCCTGAGGACATTATGCTGAGTGAAATAAGCCCAACACAAGAGGATAAATATTACATGTTATCACAGATATGAAATAATTAGAATAAGCAAGCTCATAGAGTCAGAATCTAAAATATAGGTTATCAGGGGCAGGGCTGGTGGTAGAGAATGGGAAATTACTGCTTAATTTGTACAGAAAGTCCATTTCTGTTGATTGTAAAATTTTGGAAATTGATGCTGGCAATGTAGCACAATATTGCGAATGTAATTAACAGCACTGAACTATATATGTGAATGTGGTTAAAAGAGGAAATTTTAGGTCATATACATGTTACCCTATGTATTAGGGTTCTCTAGGGAAACAGAATCAACAAGAGATATCTATAAATATAAGATTTATAAAAGTATCTCATGCAACTGTGGGTATGCATGAGTCCAAATTCCATAGGGCAGGCAGCAAACTGGCAACTCCAATGAAGGTGTTTGGTGAACTCCTCAAGCAGAAAACTGGCAACTCAGATGAATGTGTTCGATGAACTCCTCAGAAAATGCTTCGCTGGTCAGCCAAAGAAATAAAGGTCCTCTATCTGTCTCCCTTAAAAATCTTCAACTGATTGGATTAAATCTAGCTGATTGCATTCTCTCATTGTGGATGATATGCCCTTTGTAGATGTAATCAGTCACAGCTGCACCCAATTGACTGATGATTCAATAAACCAGCCACAAATGTCCTTGCAGTAATGGTTAGCCTAGCGCTTGCTTGACCAGACCCCTGGGTACCATCACCTGGCCAAGTTGACACATGAACCTAACCATCACACCCTTGAATAAAAATTAAAAGATAAAACATAGGACTGTATAATTCAGTGAACCCTATTGCAAACGATGCACTATAGTTAACAGTATGAGTATTAAAACGTTCTTTCATGAATTAAAACAACCATGCTACAATAATGCAAGATGTTAGTATATGAGGGAAAAAAATACATCCTAATGTAAACTAAAAACTATTTAATAGTACAATTTTAATATTCTTTCATCATTTGTAACAAAGGTACCACACTAATGCAAAGTGGCAACAACCAGGGGATATATGTGAATGCTGTATTTTTTACATGATTTTTTTGCAAACCTATAACATCTCTGATTAAAAATATTTTTCTAAAAAAGGGAGAGAGAGAGAGAGACTGGGTTTTAGGAATCAGACAAATCTACTTTGCCAGTTTTGCCACAATTTGCTTTGGAGCAAAATTCTGAGTCTCTAATCCTCACATTCCTTGACATAAGGATGCAATGAGATTATCGATGTAAAGCATTTAGCAAAGTGCCAAGCAGGCTTCACTCATCGTTATCACTATTACCACCATCACGTGTTTCAACCCCTACTCTGGGAGGCAGGTATCACTATACCCATTTTACAGTCAAAGACACTAAGGCTCAGAGACGATTGGATAAATTGCCCAGTCTTGCTGTCATCGTCAAAGTCCTGATTCCCACCCGGAACTTCTTTTTCCAAATGCAGTGCTCCCAGTACTCAGGCTCTGACTAATCGAGTCACGCTAACAAGTGAGGAATTTACGGTATGCCATTTTTAGGCGAGGTTGCATTCTAAGAGCTACCCGCAGAAAGGGGTTGCGAAACCCAATTCTTCCTGCTGGAACTTTAGACGTTAGGCGGAAAGGGATACCGCGGGGAGCTCAAACCGGGTTAAAGAGTATGGGAGATGCCAGAAGAGGTAACAAACCATAAAACGAACTTCTAGGATCAGGGTGCCGAGGCTT
Organism: Choloepus didactylus; assembly: GCF_015220235.1. Taxonomy (NCBI): domain Eukaryota; kingdom Metazoa; phylum Chordata; class Mammalia; order Pilosa; family Megalonychidae; genus Choloepus; species Choloepus didactylus. The sequence continues at coordinate 15,928,399 of NC_051312.1, forward strand.
AAAACCTGCCCAGATTCTTTTCTGGGTTTCATCCCGTGTTTCCAGGGGCGCACGCAGGCTGAAGCTGCTCAGCCTCGATGACCTTGCTGGCCGTCTGTCATCCGGAAGGGCCAACCAGGCCGACCCCGGCTGTGCTGCCTTTTGCGGCTTTCCTGCTCCAGGTGCCCGAAGCACCTAGGGCTTAAAAAATACCACCCTAGTTAAACCTCCCGGAACAGGACTTTGGCTTTCTAAAGAAGCGACGCCGTCATCACTTTGAGGCACATAAATCACAGCCCTGACCTGCTGTTGATTCAGCGGGTGACGTCGCTGAAAGTGGTGACGAATTCTACCCCTTCAGATGACCCTGAACTTTTCTTTTTTTTCCCCTCTAGTGGGCGCAGATCGTCACGTGAGATGCCCCGAGTAGCCTTCAGAGTATGTAGCATGCTGAAAAAATAGCCCAAGAATCACCATTTCTCGCAGCCCAGGATAAGCCCGGGACTCTTCAAAGCCTTGTCGTGTGACAATCAAAAGGATTTGCTCCGCCCGGCTGCAGACGGAAAACTCGTGATTCGCTCCTCCGCTTCCATCTAAGCGCCGAGCCGGCACAGACAACTTGGAGGAGGAGCTTAAGTCCGAATCGAAACGAAGCTCCAGAAGGGTAGCGCGTGCGCAGTCTCTCACCACGGGACCTCGTTCCCGCCGCTGAGACTAGGAAGCGGGACGCCAAATCTGTCCCCGCGCAGCCGCCGCCGCCGCCGGGCGCCGAGTGGGGCGGCCGCCCACCCCGAGACGCGCCTGCGCACGCTTCCCACGCACGCTCCGGTCGTACGGCGGCGGCCAGGGGTCGCGAACCGGTGGAGGACCGGAGCGCGGAGGAGCCCGAGAAGTCAGCGCTTCTTCCCTCCCTCCCCTACTCCCCTCCCCCGTTCCCTCCCCCCTTCCCCAAGAATGTTCCGCTACGAGGTGAGCAGTTGCGACCGGAAGTGACCTCTCCCTCCCCTACGCGCCCTTCTTCCTTTCGCACCGTTGCGCGTCGTCCCGCGTTCCTAAGGGGTTGGGGGTGGGTTGGGGGTGGGGTGGGGGGGTGGGGGGAGTGGAAGGCTGCGGGAGCCGCGGGACCGTTTGGAACGCTAGAGGCCTAGAATCGCTGGTGTAATCCTAGGGCTGTGTGCTAGTTTCGGGGGGCGGGACTGTCCCGTCATTTGCCGCTGGGAAGAGGTGGCTTCTGTTTTGGGGTGGGAAGGGCCCGTTAGCTGCCTTAACCAGACCATGACACCCCACTACTGGAGTACCCGAGTCGGGGGCAGTTTTGCACCAACCCGGTGATCTTTTTTGAGGAGGAAGTGTCACCCGGGGATACCCAAAGACGCGTTTCCCGCCCTGGATCCTGCAACCCAATCCCCTACCCCCATTACACAAACACACACCCATACACACATAATAAGCACCCGGTTATGGGGGCCTAGATTTCCCCCTTGAATGAGGACCCAGACTAAAGAGGGCTCCAAGTTGGGAGGGGGGCGTGTCCCGCAGAAGTTCCTTCTGGGCGAGTGGAAGGAGACTGGGATTTGGTTTAGATCCCGTGATGGAGCAATAGTCGAGAGTCCTGACCCTGTCACTAATTCATTGGGTGACCTTGAACGATTCCTAATCTCTGGACATAAATTTCTGGTTTCTTAGAATATAAGGACTAGTCTCCATGATCCCTAGGAGTCTTTCCAAATTAAAAATATATTGATTTAGTTAAGTAGATCTCTGTGCTTTGGAAGGGAGTGCTGCTGGAAGTTGCTTGTGAGGTGGAGGCAGTGGTATGCTTGCTTTATTTAAGTGTGGGAGGGCTTTGGGATGGGTTGAATTTCTTTTGAGAGAAGCCTAGTTAAGAACCAGGCAATTTATATCGCTATCCTCCCTACTGAGAGAGTGTGACATTCCGATTCCAAGTCTTTGGACATTGAGAACACGTATACTTGATAAGAGTATAACAGATATACTTGATAAGAGTGGCCCAAGAGCAAACCAACTAGAACATGGAGAAAGAGTATGGGATTCAGTGGGAAGAAATTGCCAAAAGAAAAGAAAAGTTGGGGAATAAACCAATTGAAAAGAATGAAATGGAGGGAGAAAATGTTTAAAACAGGGCACAGCTAAGATATCATGGTGTTATCTATTATTTGTTCAGCAATCCATAATCATTACCTTCTTTGATCTTCACAACTCTAAGACAGATGGTATTATCCCTGCATTACAACTTAAGAGTCCCTGCATTAGAGCGCTAAGCCTAGCACAGGTCTGGAAATACAGTAGGTGCTCAAGAAGTAGTCAATGAATTAATCAGAAAGAATGTTACTTGCCTGAGTTCATGTTACTTGTAAGTGGCGGAACCAAAACTTGAACATGCCATATCACAGCTTTTCCAGAGTTGTCTTAACTGGTTGAAAATTTAACTTTCCATTTTTTCCTGAGTTTGGGCCTATAGGAAGGGGGAAAGGATGGAAAATGAAGAGAATGCTTTAAAGCAGTAGTAATAAAATTGAAAAAGATGAATGAATTATAATGAGGAAGATGAGATCTTTTTTGGAAAAGATTTTTATAACTCAGGCAAGATAATTGTTTATTTTCAGTTCTCGTTACTATTCCAACCAGTGACATGAAGGAAGTTTCAGGCCTAATGTCTTGGTTACATGATGAAATGCTGTTATTAGAGTCTTAGTAAATTAGAGAAATAAAATGCTTAAAGAAAAAGAGTCAATAAAATAAGAAACAAGAAATAGCAATTGAAAGAAAAGATACTGAAGTCTTCCAATGTCTGACAGATTGGGAGTGGAGAAAATGCCATCTTTACAAAAAGTCAAAATGAAACTTTTCTGTTCACTGGGAAGGTAAAATGAATATTTTTTGAGCATTTAAAAGACAATAAATAGCTAATCTCTTTTCTCATGTTTAGTCTTTGGAGGATTGTCCTCTGGATGAAGATGAAGATGCATTTCAGGGCCTAGGAGAGGAAGATGAAGAGATTGATCAGTTCAATGATGATACATTTGGATCAGGTGCAGTTGGTAAGTGGCATCTTTCTCTCCTAATGTCTTGGTCTTAGTAGAAGTAAACACATTCTCTTTTGGCAAGATATTCTTCTATATTTGTCCTCCATCGGAATAGTTTAGTCTTTACTGGAAGCATCTACCCGGCTACTCTGGGCCTCTTTGCTTCACTTATAAAGTCAGGTTTACTCTAAGCCTGTCCCTTCCAGCTTTATCACCCATGGCTCTGAGTTTACACTATGAAAATTCAAATGGTTGGAGACATAGGCATTTTAAAAAGGCTTAAAATAATTCTAGAAGAGGTGAATTTTTATATTTAGAACAGAACACTTAAAGAAATGGGCTACACAGTGGACTAGTACAAAACTCAGGTTCTGATGTGTGTACTTGTGTATGTGTTTTAAAATTCAGTCTATCAGTAGTACATTGCATGAATCTGCTCTTGTCTTATAGTATATTTGATACAATAAGAAGCTTTTTATCCCAAAGACTCTGGTGAGAAAAAGTCTTTGTGAATTAATGAAGTGTTGTGCCCAGATGAAATTTTTCCATCCCTGGATAGAGAATAGATATTCTCAGAGTTGCAAAAAGTCAAAGAACCAGACTAAAGACCACCAAATTATAATGACTGAGATGGGAAATTTAGGGAGAAAGTTTATATGAATAAGTAAAAGTCAGTGCAGATTTTTTGCTTTAACTGTTTTATTGGAAAGCAGCAGCAACATTGTTTATGTTGAGATGTGTAAATATGTTTGGACATTTCTTTGGAATTGCAGCAAATTTGTGTAACAAATAGGCAAATTTAAGTAATAAAAGAAGAAGAAATTTAGCAGTAATGGTAATCCCAAAATGATGAATGTTTGTAACAAATGAGAGTTCTTAAATGTTACAGTGATTACTGATTTTGCAGTGATCTAAACAGCTTAAATTTATTAAAGCTCAGATTGGGTTGAATGAACTGGCAAAATGAAAAAAAAAATGTGTTATATTGTTAATCAGGCTTTACAAAATTCAGTAGGGAACTAAAACTTTGCCACTATTGGGAGCAGCAAGAGAAGTTTTTAAGGTCAAAGCTAGACCCATTTTAGAAAGGAGCCAAGGACCTTTGGATTATAGCCATAGTTTAGGAGATGCAATCATCCAAGAGGATGACACAATCCAAGACACTGTCGTCTCTCTCATCTTTCTCCACAGAGACCACAGATAAAGGGACATAGAATAGAATTACAAAGCAGGGGACTGAAGTGGGTTGCAAAAAGTGTATTTTGAGAGTTAGTTCAGTAATAACCTATAGGACGCTATAGAAGTTGCAAAAACTGTGTACTTGTTTCTAGAACTCTTTTTCTATTAAAATATTGTACTGAATGTTTTCTTTTTTCACCAGATTCCTCAGTATTAAAATGAAGCTGGTGGAATTCATTTTTAGATGCTATATTGAGACAAGATAGCAAAGTAACGTGCCCTCAGTTTTGAACCAGGATGAAGAATAGTCTCACCTTCACATTGATTTCTAGAAGTGCTATAGACAGTGTTTTTCTGGGTTTCTGTGCCCTCACAAAATGGGAGTAATATTGCCTTATCAGGATATTAAAGTGTGCAGAACTAAATTTTATATGAAGGGTAAACAGAAAAGTATACACACATTGAAATGTCCCCTAGGGGTACACAGTAAAAGTACAGGCTATAGAAAGTAAAGGCGGTGAAATAATGTATAGTTAGCCCACTTTGTACAGTAGGACAGAAAGGTGTTTAAGAAGGATTTTATAATGGAGAAAAGATTTCCAAAGGTGAGCTGTCTCCATTGAGGGCATAATATACTTGAATTGTAAAGTTTAAAGTATTATAAATGTGTATAAAAAAGAAAATTGCTTTCTAAATCCACCTGTGACCTATTTGATACACCTTTACAGGTAATTATACAACTGGTATAGAGAAGTTAAACCAGAAGGAGATAGAATGTCAGACCTTTGACGTATACTTTGGTTTAATAGTTTTCAATTTAGAGAGTGGGCGTCATGAATAATAACTTGTTAGTACAGTGGATAGTTTAGGTTACTAGTTACAGGTGCTGGGATGTTACCTTTCCTTAGGAAATAAATCACTATTTTCTACATGAATAAATGTTTGCATCATCTTAGAGCAATAAATGGTACTGTAAAAATCCCAGCCCATTCTCTAATAGTAAAAGCTTACTCTAATTACTCGCTGGGCACCATTCACCATTCTGAATGCTTTACATATATTATTAATCCTCACAGCAACCCTATGAGGTAGGTACTATTATTATCCTCATTTTGCAAATAAAGAAGCAGAGCCACAGAGAGATTAGGTAACTATAAATACAATCAGTGAAAACTACCAGTTATGTTAAAACAGCATTGGGGAATCTTTGGAAATCTGCCTCCATTTGGGAGGTCTTTCCCTTCTTTCTACTTCTTTTTATTGATAGCTGCTGTACCCTTTATGTGCAGGGATTCCCTTAAAATTAAATCATCTTTTTATTCTGTTTTTATTCACAAATATCCCTAAGATGGGCTTCAGGGGAATTATTGCAAGTATAGGTTTGTAAAAGCAGCCAGAAATTCGGTAACCTACATCAGTGTGTGGGTTAATTAGTTGAAGGAAAACAGATAACCGTTTTCCTTTCATTTCTCTGTCTTTACCTGAAGTCCGAAATTAAGTATATTTTTCCCATTTTGAGCACATCAGGGTATGCCTATCAGAGACCACCATAGTGAGATGGCTACCTTAGGTTCTTTTCTGTAAGATGGCATTTCAGAGGAAGAGTGCTACTTGGCTGGGTACTCGGATAAGAGGAAGCTGTTAGGAAGGGAAGAGAATCCCACTTGACTGGAAAAAGACCCATGTCCTTAGGTGAGAATATTTTTATAGCTCTTGCCCACAACCTTTATCCCAGTGAGGACAGAGTGATCCACGGCTTAACAGATCCCTTCATCAGCACTAATACATTCAAAGCTACCACAGTGCCTGACAATGGTTCTGATGATACCAAAATTATAAATGTGGAGTCCCACTTCCTTTACTTTTTGGATCACAAATGTGATATGGTACATAGTTAAATTGATAAACATAGTGAATTTTAAATGTTTATAATCCCACCTTGAAAGGGACTTAGCCTACAGAAATATTTGCTTAAGGTATTAAGACATGTGTAATGTTCATTATAGTATTAGTTGCTATTTTGAAAAATTGCAAATAATCCAAATGTTCATCATTAGATAGTGTTAAATTACAGTTGATCGATAGAATGAAGTCTCATGTAGTTAATAAAAAGAATGAGATAACAATGGTTATACGTGTCCAAGATGTAAATGTTTAAATAGAAAGAAAGCATGTTAAACATTACAGTTTTTGCATTTTAAAAAACTTAACATAGCTGATGGAATTATGGAGAACTTTCATTTTCCAAGTTATGTATTTATGTGATGTTTAAATTTTTTAACAAGCATGTATTTTTTTTCCAAGCAGGATAAAAAAAATAAAGATAATTTTATAGAGTTGCACATGGGCCCCTCAGAAAATTATCAATTAATCTAAATCTTAAAAAAAAAAAAAACCTATCATTTATTGTACCCTTACTATGTACCTTTATTCCCCCTTGTAATAGTGCCTCCAGTTCTTTTATTCAGTTCTTTTAATAAGGTATGTAGAAAAATTAAATCCCAAGGATCATCACTGATGATGGTTTTTCAGAATTCTGTTTCTATATTAAGTATAAAGGGAATTATGTGTTATCCCTGTCTGTTGAAATTTACAAGAATATGAAAAGTATAACTAAAATAAAAACAAAATATATTTACAAAAGAATGCATGGATTTTTTTGTAGTTCAGAATGTATTCCATGTTTAGATGAAGGTAGGGGTAGAATTAAAATGAAAGGATTTGGGGGAGAGGCTTCATTGAGGAGGAAAAGACTTCTAAATTTGAATGCTAAAAGGAGCAAAATTGTAAATAAGAGTTTTTATGATGGAAGCAGAATGGAATGATTAGACTGAGGACCACTGGAATGAGAAGTGCAAGAGAAGTAAGAAGATCTAGATTTAGAGAAGCTGATAAAGGGTTCTGAAGATTTTAATCTATGCTGTAATAGGACTCAGAAATCATGCTGTATCAGCATAATAAACAAGGAAAGCGCTTTCATGTCCGTGCTACAGACTGTACTGTAATATATAGGAATAACAATGACACAGTTAAAATAGAAGAGGAATTGACCCTACCTGGTCCAAGTTACCATTACCTTTCCCTGACTTACTGCAGTAGCCACTTGACAAGCTTCCATGCTTCCAAAATTGCAAAACCACCCCCCCCACTCTGTTTTCAATACAGTTGCCAGAGTGATCCTTTTAAAACATTAAGCCACATCAGAACTTCCAGAGTCATCCCATTTCAAAGTGGCCCAAAGGGCCCTAGATGAGCCCACTCCAGCTTCTTTTATCTTTCTTGTACTCTTCCCTCTTGCTCATACTGTTCCCAACGCAGTCTTCCCTCCTATTCCTTAAAATCATCAATCTCACTCTTACCTTAGGGCCTTTGTACTAACTGTCTCTGCCTGGAATGCTTTTTCCAGATATCCTCACGGCTAACTCTAATTCTTTGCAGCTTTACTCAAATGTCACCTTGTCAATGAAGCCTACGTTTAACCATCCTATATAGGATTTTCAGTCTGCTCCTCTTTCCCATATTCCCCTCTTTCCCACATTTCTGTAGCATTTTCATCTTCTAATATAGTATCTGACTTACTTATTCATTATGTTTATTGTTTATTATCCATCTCTAGTTACTTATTTGTTGTGTTTATTTATTATCTCTTTCCCACCTGAATGAAAGCTATAGGAGGGCAGGGTTTCTTGTCTGTTTTGTACATTGATGTATCCAAAAGAGCAGTGTTTGTCATATAGTAGATGCTTAGCAAATATTGATTCAATAAAATAGATACATTCAAAAGTTTGTAAATAAAATGGCTATTATAATCTGAAAGAAGATTGCTAGTGCAGTGGATTTTAATTTTCCCTTAAAATTTTGGCCTGAAATGTCATAGAATCTCCAAGCCAATAGGTAGTATACATATCTATCACCAATTTAGAAATCAGTTTCAAAATATATTTGAACACTATCGATAATGTATTAAGCTACTAATCCAGTGCTTTAATTTTTTTCTTGGTATAGTGTTACTTGTTTGTAAAAGTGAAAGCTCACTTTAATTTTCCCCTTAGTTTAACTTCATTTCATGTCTCTAAGCAGAAACTTGACTTTCCACGTGTTTTCTGGAGTTAAAATTATTCATTTGGTTAACAAAAGAATTTTATAAAACTTTCTAGCTGCAATAGGACTGTATTTCTTTGTTATGACTTCCTTTTAGATGATGATTGGCAGGAAGCACATGAGCGCCTGGCTGAATTGGAAGAGAAACTACCCGTGGCAGTTAAGGAACAAACAGGCAATGGAGAAAAGGATGAGATGGACTTGTTGGGTGACCATGAGGAGAATCTAGCAGAAAGGCTTAGTAAGATGGTGATTGAAAATGAACTAGAAGATCCAGCTATCATGAGGGCAGTGCAGACCAGGCCAGTTTTGCAAGTGAGTAAGTTACTATTTCTGATTTGAGAACTACAGCAAACTATAGAATTAAAGTGAAGTATTGAGCATTGCCATTTTATTTCATCTAATACATTGAATTACATTTGCCATACAAAAATGATAATATAATTTCTGATGATAGCAGATCTAGACATGAAGTTGGGGAATAACGTATATTCTAAAACCACTAATTAATTCCTTATTCTCAGGCAGTTGAGGCTCTTTTAGAGCCTCATTCACCAACAGCGAGTGAGTCACTCACAGAGCCCACACTATTCCAGACTGTATATCTTTTCCTTTTTTGTTAGCCCCAGCCAGGAAGTCTCAATTCCAGCATCTGGGATGGATCTGAAGTTCTGAGGCGAATCCGAGGACCACTGCTGGCTCAGGTATTGAACATTTTCTTTTTATATAAAATTCCTAATTTCTGAAAATATCAAGTAGGTTCTTTTATCATCCTTTCTTAACTGAAAAAAGATTGCCAGTTAGTATATTGATTACTGCATCCAGCACTTATTTCTGTTTGTATGTAGCCTTTCTCAGCCTCTGGTGATGCTCACTTGACTGTGCTTTATTTTGAAAAGGTTGAAAGGGGGCCATTAAAACTCATATTTGTCAGTTTATAGTTTGTATTACTTAAAAAGTAACTTCTAGGCAAAACTATTGGGACCGAGAACAAATTAGTGCTTGCCAGTGATTGGGATTGGCAGGCAGGGGGTTTGACTACAAAGGAACAATATGAAGGAATTTGGGGAAGTTGTGAAACTCTTCTGTATCTTGATTATGGTGGCAGATCCATGACTCTGCATTTATCAAAACTCAAAAAACTGTACAATAGGGAGAATGAATTTTACTATATATAAGTTAAAAATAAAAATTTTAAAAAGTTAATTTGACAAGATATTTTAGCGTCTTTAGGAGTTAGTAAAACATTTCAAGTTGGTAATCCTTTCTTTATACTTTTTTCACTTAGGACATGCCTACTGTATCTGTGTTGGAATATGCCTTGCCTCAGAGGCCTCCACATGGCCCAGAAGATGATAGGGACCTTTCTGAGCGTGCATTACCAAGGCGATCAACTTCACCTATCATTGGGAGTCCTCCTGTTAGAGCTGTCCCCATAGGCACCCCACCTAAGCAGATGGCTGTACCCAGCTTCAACCAGCAGGTATCTCATTAACAGGCATCCAGCCCAGGATATTGGGAACCTGGGCAAAACCATTTGGAAAATTGATGATGCTGGGAGGAGGGTGGGAGTTTGGGGTAGGCATTAGATTAGAAAGAAAAATAGCCAATTAGAGAAGTTAGTATAAGTAAGAGACACATTCCCTAATACCTTTTGCTGGTGCTGCTGCTGCTGCCTTTTAACTGGGGGAGGAAAAGGGTAGGTAACCACAGTTAGTATACATATCTTTTTTAAAGTGTTTTGCTGGCTGCCCAAAAACTTTGCAGAGAAATAACAGAAAGCTGGGGGGAGTGGGAACACAGCATTGTCCACATCCCTTTTTACCTTTAAGATATCCCTGCTTTCCCTAGAGGCTGTGCAGTCCTGTTCCATAGACTTTCCTCCACCTGAAACCAGCAGCTGAAAAGGAAGGCCAATTTGGAAGGTATGGGGGGAGGGTGGTGTTGGTATGGCCTAGTTAGGCTCAATATTCTGTGAAATGGTGGAGTCACAATGTAACACAAAAGTGTTGAGCATGGCGGCCATATCACAGGGGCTTCAGAATAGGACTTAGTTAATCCTCCAGCTTTCTTATCATTCCTTCTCCCTCACTGCTACAAAAATATTTCCTCTTGGAGAGAATTTGCAAGTCAGAATATCTGCTGGTATCTCCCTCAGATAGCGTGGAAGGGTGGGGATAACTGGAGAATTAGCTAAATTTTCCTCAGTTATAACTGGCACTTTGCTTGATATTTCTGAGAGGAAGTGACCAAAGGTTCCCCATATTTGAACTCTTAGCCATAGCATCTTGCTTAGAAGTAGGGCTTTGCATTGAGTTTTTGTGTCTCTACCAGTACTTGAGGGGAGGGAGTATAGGTGGAGGAAAAACTGACTTCATTGAATGTAGTTGCATATATATTTGTGCTGATAGATTCTGTGCCCGAAGCCTGTCCATGTTCGGCCCCCAATGCCACCACGTTATCCTGCTCCCTATGGTGAGAGGATGTCTCCAAACCAGCTCTGCAGTGTCCCAGTAAGTCACTTAACAATTTATCAGAAGAGGCAGTATATATTTTCTGATCACTACCAGGACGTATACATACATCTTGTAAATTGTACATTTTTTTTTATAATTTCAAACTTGAGTTTATAGGTCCAGAGGACATCAGCCCATCATACACAATTGTTTCTTACTTCAACTCTCTCTTATCTTTAAAAATCTAAGCATTAGAATTTTAAATCTAATCATGTGGTCATCTGCTATTTCAGTTATCTCATTCTACTGCTTGCTTTTTCATAATTTCTAACATTACTTTTTGTTATATTCCCTCAATGGAGAGCTTGACTGTGTACAATTTAAAAGGTTTTATATTCAAGTTTATTTTGTATTTCTACTGAGTTATTATATTGCTTTACCTGTTTCAGAGTCTCAGTATAGATTTTTCCTTTTTTTTTTTTCCTTAGAACTCTTCTCTCCTGGGTCACCCTTTCCCTCCTAGTGTTCCTCCTGTTCTCAGTCCTCTCCAGAGAGCTCAGCTTCTTGGAGGAGCTCAGGTAAGCCTTTGATTACCTTATCTGTAAAGAGCCTCCAATTTTCCTAGGAGTCCTTAGATGATTTTATGTTACCTTCTTTTTTTTTTTTTTTTTTTTTTTTTTTTGCTGTTAATCAATTACTACTGCCTCTCGTTTTTTCTCATTTACTTTTTTCAAACATACCTATTGATGGAAACAGTATTCACTTTTCTGTGGATGAAAGCAGAGGGGCTTTCTGTTTAACTAAATCTAAGGTCTTATCCTGCTCTGTAGCTACAGCCTGGACGGATGTCTCCCAGCCAGTTTGCACGGGTCCCTGGATTTGTTGGTAGTCCACTTGCTGCCATGAATCCCAAGTTACTGCAAGGGCGAGTTGGGCAGATGCTTCCCCCAGCACCAGGCTTCCGTGCCTTCTTCAGTGCTCCACCTCCCACTACACCACCCCCTCCACAGCAGCACCCTTCTGGCCCAGGACCTCACCTGCAAAACCTAAGGTATACAAAACAAACGCCACTGTTTCATCCATTGTCAGCCAAGTTTGTTGATTGTTGACATTTAGTTTTATAATACAGAAGTCTCTTTATATTTAAAAATGCTATGATTTGAGATGTTATTGAATCGTTAAGTTGCTAAACATGAAACGTTTGACAGATTCCAAGCTTTCTTATGAATAACATTTCCCTTGAGTTCTAAGAAAAAAAAATACTTCCTATACATGCATTCTCATGTTACGTTAATCACATCTTGTTTTTTCTAAAGTTGTTATGTCTTACTTCATTCCATTTTACAAAAACACACACTATATATAATAAACACACAGTACTTACTGCTTAACAAGAATTACCACATTCTCAAGGAACAAAGATATAGATGCCAAGAAGGCAGATAATCTCAGTACTAGCTAGGTTGCTTGCTTCCACTCTCTGGCTTTATAATAAGAAGGTTCAAGCTCTTGTTTCAGCAAAAGTGTGTTTTATATAATTTCTATGTCATTCTCAGGTAATTGAAACTGAGCACATTAAATCTATTTAAAAGACTTCTGTTAAATAGTGTGATGGTTAAGTTCCTGTGTCAACTTGGCTAGGTTATGGTGTCCAGTTGTTTGGTTAGGCAAACACTGACCTGATTGCTACTGTGAGCAGGTCTTACATGATAAATCCACTCTAACATTCTAATCTCTAAGCCTTTGGATCCCCTCACCTACATTATATCAGGGCAGTTGTGGGATTTCAACTTCAGGCAGTGTAAGCCACTTTTTGGCCCATGCTTCAGCCAAGCACCCAAACAAGCGGCTAGAGAATGTGCCAGTTTGAGTGTATTGTGTCCCCCAAATGCCATTATCTTTGTGGTCTTGTGTGGGGCAGAAATTTTGGTGATGGTTGGATTTGCTTGGACTGTGCCCCACCCAGCTGTGGGCAATGATTCTGATGAGATGTTCCCATGGAGGCGTGTTCCCGCCCATTCAGGGTGGGCCTTTATCAGTGGAGCTATATAAATGAGCTGACTGGGGGGGGGGGGGGGGAGGAAACTCAGTGCAGCTGGGAGTGATGTTTTGAAGAGGAGCAAGCTTGCTAGAGAGGAACGTCCTGGGAGAAAGCCATTTTGAGGCCAGAGCTTTGGAGCAGATGCCAGCTGCCTTCCTAGCTAACAGAGGTTTTCCGGATGCCGTTGGCCATCCTCCGGTGAAGGTACCCGATTGCTGAGGTGTTACCTTGGATGCTTTGTGGCCTTAAGACTGTAACTGTGTAGTGAAATAAACCCCCGTTTTGTAAAAGCCTATCCATCTCTGGTGTTTTGCATTCTGCAGCATTAGCAAACTAGGACAGAGCCCTTTCTGACCCCTCAAGCTATAACATTCAATTCAGAATCTCTACTTAGAGATTCACCTGGTCCAACTTTATGTTCCTTCTGCCATTATGCCACACCCATAATATCCATTCCCACACGTACAACAGATACGGATTTGCCCTCCCTGCATGTGATGCTTCTGCCAAAACTGTCATCCGTGGACTTACAGAATGCCTTGTCCACTGTCATGGTATTCCACACAGCATTACTTCCGAATAAGGAACCCCACTTCATGGCAAATGAAGTGTGGGAATGGACACATACTCATGGAATTCACTGGTTATACCATGTTCCCCATCATCCTGAAGCAGCTGTATTGATAGAATGGTGGAATGGCCTTTTGAAGACTCAATTGTAGCAGTATCTTTCAGGGCTGGGATAATATCTCCAGGTAGCTGTATATGCTCTATATCAGCACACTCTATATGGTGCTGTTACTTCCATAACCAGGATTCATGGATCCAGGAATAAAGAGGTGGAAATGAAGTGGCACCACTCACTATTACCCCTGGTGATCCACTAGAAAAAGGTTTGCTTCCTGTCCCTGCAACCTTAAGCTCTGCTGGTCTACAGGACTTAGTTCCAAAAGGAGGAGTGCTTCCATCAGGAGACAACAATGATTCCATTGAACTGTAAGTTAAGACTGCCACCCAGCCACTTTGGACTCCTCATGCCTCTGAATCAACAGGCAAAGAACGATACTACTCTCTGAGGTGATTGATCCTGATAATCAAGGGGAAATAGGACTGCAGCTACACAGTGAGGTTAAAGAAGTGTTTGCTTGGAATACTGGAGATTCCTTAGGTGTCTTGTAGTACTACCATGCCATATGATTAAAGTCAATGGAAAACTGTGACAGCCCAATCCACATAGGACTGCCAGTGGCCCAGAAACTTCAGGAATGAAGGTTTGGGTCACCCCACCAGGCAAAGAACCATGACTAGCCAAGGTGCTTGCTGAGGGTAAAGGGAATATGGAATGGGTAGTGAAAGAAGGTAGTGATAAATACAAGCTACAACCATGTGACCAGTTACAGAAACAAGGACTGTAATGGTTATGAATATATCTTTCTTGTTTTGTTATGAATCTGTTTATATACATATACATAAAGAAAATATCCTTGTTTTCTTCCTTATCTTATCCCCTTATTATGTAACATAAGTTGTATTAGCTTTATGTCATAGTATTTTAAGTTACAGGATATCAAGTTTATAGTGATTATTACCCAAGGACTTGCACCTTCTTCTGGGGAAAGAGTTGGTGTTTTTCCAGTTGTACACAGGACAGTTCAGTATTGTTAGGCAAAAATATGACTTACTTAGTTTAGAGATTAAGTGTTGCTTAAGGAGATCTATATGGATGCCAGGGTATGGCTTAAGGAGATGTGTATGGATGCCAAGTTGACAAGGGCTGGACTGTGATCATTAAGTTCATGTGTCAACCTGACTAGGCTATGGTGTTCAGTTGTTTATTTAACCAAGCTCTGGCCTGATTGTTACTGTGAGGATATTTCATGGATTTAAATCATCAGTAAGTTGATTGCATCTGTGACTGATTACATTTACAATCAACTAAGGAAACAGCCTTCAACAATGAGAGAAGTCTCCATCTAGTCATTTGAAGGCCTTAAAAGAACAGATGATGTTTTCAGCAATTAGAAGGAAGAATTTCCATCTCTAATTCAGCCAGCCAGCTTCTCCTAGGAAATTTCATTGAAAACCTTTGTTGGGTTCCCAGCTTGCAGCCTGCTGTATAGAATTTGGACTTGCTCATCCCCACAGTCATGTGAACCAAATCCTATAATAAATCTTATAATATTTACATTATATATCTCCTGTCATTTCTGTTTGCTTGGAGAACCATAACTATGTAAATGGTTAGGAGCAAAAAAGAAAACAAATTATACTTTTTATATATTTATGTAAATGTATAATATATATGTTTTGTATTTTATTTTTCGTTTGCTCAGATTTGATGATCGTACTCTTTTAAAAGTTGAGAATTGACCTTTGTAGAAAACATGCAAAAATATGACTGCCTTTTGCTTTATAGCCAGGTCCCTTGGGTGAACCAGTATGAAATTAACCTGTACTGACAACATTAAAAACTTCAAATTATCAGGATGACATAATTGAGACCCTTTTTTTCTTAGATCTCAGGCCCCAGTGTTTAGACCGGACACAACTCACCTTCACCCACAGCACCGTCGACTCTTGCACCAGAGACAGCAACAGAATAGAAAGTAAGTACTCATCATACTTCTTTGTGGTTTCTTAATTCATCTTTTTAATGTTGCTAGTGTAACAATGTGCTACTAATTTATTTTACTTTTTTAGTGAATTTAATTAGTATGAGGTTATTTTGCTGGTAAAGGCGAGTCATAAATGCTGTCATTTTGTTTTTATGCACTAGCCTTAAATGATAAGATTTTATCAACTAGTTTCCAAACTGTAACTATATTATTATGTAGCTCATAAATCTGAATTAAAATTGAGGTCTGATGGTTTTTTGAGCTAACATTTTATACTTAATCCTTACCAAGTTCCCAACATACTCTTAACTGCCTTTTGTTTAACATTTCAACTTACAGACAATCTTGAAATATAGTGACTAACCTTGTGTTTGTGAAGCCAGTGATCATTCTTTTTGCCTGTAATTATTTAATCCTCATTCAGCAAATATATTACATATTATAATATATATATCCCGAGGTGTGTACCAATCACTCTGGTGGGTTTGGGGAATAAAAAGAACAAGACAGATTAAGCTCCTGCCTTCATGGATCTTCTGTCTTAAGACCATTTATCTGTATAAAATAAGGAAACTAAATGTAACTGTTTTCTTCAGTCTTGTTATTTATAGTTCTTTGAGTGTGAGAGTAATGCCTTCTCACTTTCAGAAATGTTCCAGGATATTTTTTGCAGGGAAAATAAGTTGGTATGGACTTGTAATCAAGACATAGAAAGTAAAAACCATGGAGGAAAAGATTACTACATGTGACTGTATTAAAGTATTAAGCTGCTTTATAACAATACAGCATACACAAACAGTTCCCAGTAGAGGTAGCCCAAGTGGCGTATAAACCTGGAAAGATGTTGAAGCTCACTTGTAATCAGAAATAATGCAGATTACAATGAGATAACCATTTTACACCATCAGATAGGTAAAACTTGAAGTGTCCCAATACTACCATTGTTGGCATGGATGGAATATACAGCCTCTTGAGAGAGAATCTGGCAGTATATAAGGTTGAAAATGATACACTGCATCCTAGCAATTCTACTTCTATGTACATACCTGGGTAAGTTATCAACATGGATAAACGCATAATGTTGAGTGAAAAAAGAAAGAGAAATGTCTAAGACCATTTATATAAAATTCACAAGCATTCAAAATAATATTGTATAATATTTAAAGAAGCACACACAAGTAATAAAAGTATGAAAACATTTCAGGGAGGATACACACCAAAGGCAGGACAGTGGTTCCTCTAGGAAGGAAGGGAAACTGGACATTGGAATGCTTGAGTAAAAGGAGACCTTCAGCTGTGAATGTAGCACTCTTATTACTTTAATACTATTTTTTTAAATGTCTGAGGCAAATTTGACCAAAAAATCTTCTTTCGTTACATCTAGATGGTAAATAAATAAGATGTTTATTATGGTATTTGCTGGGCTTTCCTCTATGTTTGAAATATTTCATGATTTTTAAAGAGTTCAAAAAGTGTATAGACTCTGGAGGCAAATTGGCCTGTGTTCAACTCTCTTACTCTGCCCCCAGGTGTATAGCTTTGGACAAGTCTTTTTATCTCCATTGCCCTTCGTCTTTTATCTTCAGGGAGAAAATAAAACTACCTACCTCATAGGGTAATATAAAGCGTTTATAAAAGTTCATAAGTGAAAGTACTGATCAGGTAGTAGGCACCTAAATCTTAGTTTGATTTCCTTAATTATATATTTTTTTAGCTCTTCTTAAATTTTGTTAAGAAATTCTTTTTCACTCCCCTTACAACAGAAGCAAAAAGAGATCTTTTTTGTTTAATTAGCCACGGTTTACTCCTGTATAATTATAAGGCACAATTAACAACATAACCACTTGGAGTGAACGTGGCATATGTTTGTTTTTCAGTCAGCATCGTAATCTTAATGGGGCAGGAGATAGAGGAAATCATCGGAGCAGTCATCAAGATCATCTCCGCAAGGATCCATATGCCAATCTCATGTTGCAGCGAGAAAAGGATTGGGTCTCTAAAATCCAGATGATGCAACTGCAAAGCACTGATCCCTACCTGGATGATTTTTATTACCAGGTAAATGCTGTATGCTGATTTTGAGAAGATCATGGCTCCCTTGCTCTGGTGAGGGAAGTCCTGTGCATATTGGTATAATTTTCTTTTGAGTTAGTCTTCAAGTAGATAAGAATTGATGAAGCAAATTCCATCCTCTTTTCAACCTGGTGAGCCTCTCCTGCTGTTCACTAAAGGGTTTGCTTATAAGCAGGTTACTTCTTATATAGAGAGGCTCTCTATATACTAGTGTTATCAAATCCCTTTGGCATCCATAATGTGGTTCTTTCAATTAAGAATGTTGGCAGTCTAACTTTAAAGACATTTCCATTGTTACTGACTTGTTTGAAGGCTGGGGTTATTTGATACAAAAAGAGAAAGCTTATTGCAATCTAACAAAAATTAGACATCAGTATATTTCCAGATTTAAGTTGTGTTGCTGCCACTGGTATAAATCAGTTATTTAATGGTAAAGAGAAGCCATGTTCTTGCTTGTGTTGCTATTCAAATCATCTTCTCATGTTGTAGAATTACTTTGAGAAACTGGAGAAACTGTCAGCTGCTGAAGAAATGCAAGGTGATGGACCTAAAAAGGAGCGCACCAAGCTCATTACCCCTCAGGTGGCCAAACTGGAGCATGCCTATAAGCCAGGTGACTTTTCTTAACCCCAGACCCATGATAAGAGAAATTTGAGATGCTGCTGATAAGATAAAATTTAAATAACTGAATATGTAGATGGATAGATAGCTTCATCAGTGTTTGAAATTGATTTACAGGGTATCTTTGCCCTTAATAAATGTAAAGCTCAGTCTTTAAGCGTGCAATGAATGATTTGACAGATAGTCTTTTAATGTTTGAAACTACATGATTTTTTTTTAACTCCTGTTATAATTTCTAGTACCCCTAAAATATATCAGGGGAAAGACTTTAGAGTTTTTATTATAACAAAAAAAAGGAGGAAGGATACATTGTAATAAAAGACTGCTTTAGATAATGCACAGAATTTTATAATAAATTGGTAGACTGTGGGTAAAGAGTAGAGAATGTAAAGATCTTCTTTGAAAATTGCCTGCAGTGTTGAGTTTTTATTTTCCTGGAACTTTTTTGTCCTTGCAGTGCAGTTTGAGGGCTCTTTGGGGAAGCTTACCGTCTCTAGTGTGAATAATCCCCGAAAAATGATTGATGCTGTTGTGACATCTCGGAGTGAGGATGATGTAAGTGATAGCCAAATTCTGTGCTTAAGAAAGTCTAGGTCATCACCACTTCTTTTGGGATTGTTGTGGAGTGGGATCGGGGATGATAGAATTGTTTGTGGTCTGACCTGGAGCTTCCTACCTGGTATGTCCTGGCATTCTGGTACTGGCATTTCCACAGATGTACTGAGATGTTGATACCCTTATCTCTTAGGCAGCCAGGTGGTTGGAGTCCTCGGACTGGGTAACTCTGGCCTCAGACAGCATCATCTGTTTACTCCAGTTTGCTGTTTTAAAAACTTACCATTTTCTCTGTGCTTTAAGATTTTCCTGGGATAGTGTCATCCTTTACTACGTTCTTTGATTACCTTTTGCCTGTGTATGAATTTAGTTTAATAGTTGGTATGTGGGTTAATTCAGTCATCTTTCTGGCCTTTGTCCACATTAGTGTTTTAGTCAAGAGTCTCTTCTCAAAGTATTGCTGGAAATGAACATACAGATGCACACACAGTAAATTATTTTTGACAGTGGTAAAGAGTTCACAATGGATAGGCTTGGTTTTTTTTTTTTTTAATTTTTGTTTTTTTTAGGAGACAAAAGAAAAGCAGGTTCGGGACAAGAGAAGAAAAACCCTTGTCATAATTGAGAAAGTAAGTTTTAGGATTTGTTGCTATGTTTAGTTTCAAATAAGGAACCACCAAATGTATATGTGCCCAAGGGGTGGAAGAGTGAGCAAGCAGTCAGTGTTCTGTGATTTTAAGTAAGAAATATATTCCTGTTTAGTGCCTATTGTGTACCAGAGCATTCTAGTAAGAATTAAGGTATACCTCACCTATGTTATCATGGAAAGAACACTGCACTTAAAGTTAGAAGTACTGGGTCTTTGTCCAGGATGTTCAGTTAATAGCTATGTATCTTTGGTAAGATCACTTTCTGAGCCTAGTAAAATGAGAAGAAAATTTATAAGATTGTGACTATAATTAATTAAATAATTTAGTTAGTTCACAGATATTTGCTGGGTACTGTGCTTGGTGCTAAGAAAAATGAAGTAATATATGTGCTAGTGGTTTGTGAAGTGTAAACACCTTGTTACAAGGCCATGGAGCATAATGGTTAAGAGCACAGACTCTGGTACCAGGCTGCAAATCATGTCTCTTCTATTTCTAACTGAGTTCGTGCCTTGGGGCAAGTTATTTAACTTTTATGCTGTCCTCAGTTTCTTCAACTGTAAAAATGGTATGAAAATAGTTCTTTCTCACTGGGTTGGGGTGAGTATTCAGGATGACTACATGCAAAGTGCTTCAAATAGTGCCTGTAAATAGTGCCAGTAAAGTTAACTATTACTAGCAGTTTTATAAATATAAGGCATTACTTGTGGCAGTGATTCAGCTTGTTTTTTAAATATAGTACTATTGTTTCTTCCAGAAAACTTGAAGCATGTGTTCATTTTACTATCACTACCTTCTGAATTAGAAATCAAGGAGGGACTAAAAATGGTGTTGGAAGACATCTTTCATTATGATTCTGGATCTAAAAGAATGTTTTTTTTTCTCTCAATCTTATTATAATGAATGTTCACTCTTTTATCTTTATCTGGTTTTCCTAACTGTGAAGTTGTTTATCTAATACTCTGATCCTGACTGAGCATGCTATGGCCTGCTCTGTATCTCACTTAGACATACAGTTTACTCCTTGATGTGGAGGATTATGAAAGGCGTTATCTCCTAAGTCTAGAAGAAGAGAGACCTGCTCTGATGGATGAAAGAAAGCACAAAATTTGTAGCATGTATGACAACTTACGGGGAATACTGCCTGGACAAGAGAGGTAAGAATTGTGCATTCTGAAGGAAGCAGGAGACCAGCTGGACTCCTTCCTCTGTCAAGCTGAGCTTTACACACTTCTGCCTTTTTTGAATATTGTAAGCTCCGAGTATCCTTTTGGCCTGACCCAAATGCCACTTCACATAAAACATTTCATAATCCTTCCAAACCAGGAAAAAGAAATCTCTTTATCCTGAATAACTATAGTATTCATTTTTCAACAATACATATTCAGTATCTTCTATGAATTGTGCTAGGTGCTAGAAATACAATGGGGAACATTAATGGGGTTTCTGTCTTTGAGTTTACAGATTGTACCTGGCTTTTGACTACTAGCATGTTCAACCATGTAATCTTTTATGTATGTTCTTTCCTACTAGATGGAAAGTACTTAAAGAAGTAAACATTTATACTTCCCTTGGGGTTTCCATAGAATACTCATATGCTATGGAAACAAGTCAGTCTTCCGTTGGAGACTAAGCTCTTTTTAAAGGCAGTGTTGTTTTTTTCCTCTGTTTCTCTGTTGTCTCTCTCCCACCCAATATCTGGAACAGATAGTTTAAATTGACAGACTATCAGTTTATAGGAGAAACAGTTTATAGGACAAGTGGTAAATGTTCTATAAATCACAGACAATTATTTATTGACTACAAGGAGATTATTTCTCCTAATAACTCTTTCCTTTTGTCCATTCAAGAGAACTTCTTTTATGCATGATCTGTAAATCCATAACTTCTCTAATAAAAAAAAAAGAGAGGAGTTGCTTATTCTTCTAAATCAGGACATACACAGGCAAAGCATAAGAAGAAGCACCTTCTTTTCAACTAGTCTTTACTGGAGTTGGACTGACAAGAGGTGATTGGTTGAGTAAATATAGTTTACCTATGGATTGGAATACTGTGCAACCATTAAAACATATAGTTTGAAGTGTGTTTATTGACATGGGAAAGTGCTAACAATAAGTTGTTGAGTGAATGAAATCAAGTTACAAAGCCAAATGAATTCTATGAGCCCATTTTTTTTTTTTTTAATGAAAGAGAAGTATATATAATACATAGCAAAAATATTCTTCCCAAAATGATAATGCTAATAAAATTATCTCTGGGATTATAAATCTTTATTTTTGCTTATATATATTTTTCAGGTTTTGCTAGCCAACCTTGTGTGATTTGTGTAATTACTTGAAAGTTAATAAAGGAAATTGATGCATATAGTTCCACCAAGTTTTTTAACCTACAGTTTGTGAAATGATATTCTATATTTATGAAACTTGAAAAATGACCTTTTATTTGATTGAGAGCTGAAGAAGTAATCCTGACCGTTTTTTTGTAGTACAGGTAATTGTAGAGTGAAAACAAATGCAGTATATTCACTCACTGATATCTTAAGAGATAAAAACAATAATAAGGGTTTCTTATGATTTTCTTGCTAGCCTAAGTTGACAATTTTATTCCCCTGCAGGCCAAGCGATGACCACTTTGTACAGATCATGTGTATCCGAAAAGGGAAGAGAATGGTTGCCCGTATTCTTCCTTTCCTCTCCACAGAGCAAGCAGCTGACATTCTCATGACAACAGCCAGGAACCTCCCTTTCCTTATCAAGAAGGACGCACAAGATGAGGTGATCTTCCTTGCAGGACAACTTTCCTTTTGGTCTTCCTAGTTGATAAAATTTCTAGAATCCAAACTGTTTTTCCTCTCTCTCCTCCCTTTTCTGTTGCTTTATCGAACCTTTGGCAGCATGGTTTGATTATTTAAAGCAAAACTTTACTTTAGGTCTTGTTTTTAATCCCACTTTTTGATTGAGCAGACCAAGTAAATTAAACATGAGGAAAGCAAGAATCCATCCTACTTCACATAATTGTGATGGTGTTACTGTGTGATCTGTATCAATGTTTATCAGAATTGCATGGAAAGCACATAATCAGCCTTTTCCCGAACATGCTGAATCTGAATTCACAGAGAAAGGATCCCGGGTTTTGTATCTTTAACAAGGTCCCAGCTAAATCTGATGCTCACTGAAGGTGGAAAACTTCTGGTCTTGGTTACTTTACTGGATATAAAGTATCATTTACTAGGCTGTTATCAGTAGCTTCACAGTAGCCTGTAAAATTTGTTGAATGTTGTCCTACAGGAATCAGGCCAGTGCTTTTAGATATTTTTATCATGCTCTAAACTAAGCTGGAACTTGAAACATGATTATCAAGTTTATAAGTTAACTCTTGGTTAGAGTTGCTCTTTGCTTTCCGCTGTCATAGGACTTGAAAAATCAGCAAAATTTAGAATAGTCTTGGGAAATTCAAAGCAAGAAGTTGATAATAGGAGAAAGGGGTAGTATTAATGAGTGTGAGCCTCAGAATAATGAAAACTGGGGAATGAACCTGAGAATTATAGTAGACTACTAGTTGAGTAATAACCATTTGTTATTAGTCCCCAGAATACATATGATGCCAGGATACCTTGTAAGTGGTAGGACACGAAAGAGTTGGAAATTATTTCTTCTGTAGACCCTTTAAGTTTTAGGATCTGTGGAAGAAATGAATGAGGAATTTAGGTCTCCTCATTGGAAAAAGTAAAGTGGGATGAGACAAGTACATTTTTAAAAGATTCAAAAAATGAAAAATGGGTTGGAGGAAACTTTAAAGATGTAAGATTTGTCCTAGAAAATAGAAGACTAGATAAAAGTGTGACAGCTATCTTAGAGCATGTAAATTATTGCAGGCAGTGATGCGGTTGCTGACTAATAATCATCTCAGAAGAATTTTTCAATGGAAACAAGTTTGCAAGAGCATCATTCACTTGGCAAATATTTGTTAAACACTCATATGTACCATGCACTGTCTTAGGTGCTGGTACCTAGTTCTAGGGGCTAGGAATACAAAGATGCCTACTTTTGAGGAGTTGACTTGCTAGTGAAGAAAACTTTGTTAAGTGCAGGGAGGAAGTTCTTAGCTATATGTGTAAAGAGTAATAGACCATTTCCTTGAAGTAGTGGCTGGTTCCAAGACTAAGGCGTGAAATGTACAGTATAATCTTAGAATAACTTGTGCCAGAAAGCAAGAAAATTAAAAGATTACTAGAGTACTGTCTCAGGGAGGCAGAAATCAACCTGAAAGGGCTACTGTTGTCCAAAAATTGGATAATTTGCATCAAAAAGAAAAATTACTCCAGTGGATTGAAACGTATCAAATATATTTAGTTTAACTGAGTAACGATGATAGAAAAAAAATATTGATTACCTTCGGAGATTGCTAGGCCATCAAGTCATTTTTCTGAAAATTGGTATATAAAACAAAGAATCAAGCATTTATCCTGCCTTTCCATTACAAACCAAATTTCATGGTAACCAGAGAGTTGATGATATAAACTTTTTTATAAAGCATTCCAACTATAAGTGCAAAAAAGAATGATAAAATTAGAAAATCACCATTTTGCAACCCCTAATGGAAAATCAGTCAGTCATTCAGTCCAGAAAGTGGTCATTAATGGCTGCTAAGGGTAAGTTGATGATCTTTGCAGTGGATAGAGCAGGCTGATAACACCTGAACCCACTTGATCACTCTTTTTTTTTTTTTTTTTAATTATTAAATTCAGTTTTATTGAAATACATTCACACACCATACAATCATCCATGATATACAATCCACTGTCCACAGTATGATAACATAGTTATGCGTTCATCACCACAGTCTATCTCTGAACATTTTCCTTACATCAGAAAGAACCAGAACAAGAATAAAAAATAAAAGTGAATAAAGAACACCCAAATCATCTCCCCATCCCGTCCCGTTTGTCCTTTAGTTTTTATCCCCATTCCTCCACTCATCCATACACTAGATAAAGGGGGTGTGATCCACAAGGTCTTCACAATCACACTGTCACCCCTTGTAATCTACATTATTATATAATTGTCTTCAGGAGTCCAGACTGCTGGGTTGGAGTTTGGTAGTTTCAGGTATTTAGTTCTAGCTATTCCAATACATTAAAGCTTAAGAGGTGTTATCTATATAGTGCATAAGAATGTCCACCATAGTGACCTCTCAACTCCATTTGGGATCTCAGCCACTGAAACTATTTCATCTCATTTTGCATCCCCCTTTTGGTCAAGAAGATACTCTCAGTCCCATGATGCCAGGTCCACATTCATCCCCGGGAGTCATACTCTGCGTTTCCAGGGAGATTTACACCCCTGGGAGTCGGGTCCCACGTAGGTGGGAGGGCAGCGAGTTCACCTGTCGAAATGGCTCAGTTAGAGAGAGAGAGGGCCACATCTGAGCAACAAAGAGGTACTCAGGGGGAGACTCCTAGGGACCATTACATACAACTTTAGACTCTCCTTTGTGGTAATGAGCTTCATAAGGGCAAGTCCCATGCTCGAGGGCTCAGCACATGAAACCGCCAGTCCCAATGTTTGTGACAACATCAACACCAGTCCAGGTGAGGATGTCCAACACATCCACACCTTCTCCCAGATCCTCGGGGCTGGGGAGGGGGAGGCTGTAAATATATTTTTTATTATCTGTCCAAATTACTCTGGGATGTGTCACTATTTCACTCCAGCCTATACTAACCTACCGTATCTCACTTCCTATTCAAAGTTCCATGCAATTGTGGTGTTTGAACAAATCAACTGTAGAGTTGTACCATTTAGAAAATTTAGACCCTGTACCAAATAGATATCTATTCCCTTGGTCTCATATGAAAGTTGAAGTTTTAAAACACAATCAGTTTCAACCTTTACCCTTTGGCCTGGCTTGCCCTGGTCTTAACCAGACCTGCTTCATTCATATCACTAATTGAAGTCTGGGCTCTTTTTCCGCTTTTTTTTTTTTTTTTTTTTTTTTTTTTGACAGTGGCTGTATGCACTAATACTGACATTCATATCTGCCGAGCTCTAGCTCTGAGTTTCCGGTGTCTCAGAGATATGCATTGTTCCAGAGACCAATCAGGTTATACGCTAGGGGATCAGCATCTCAAAGTTTAGAGATTGGCCTTACAATTCAGGGATAGAGTTAACTGCTGTAAGAGCTTACAATCTAGGGACTATTACAGTTATTGTGTCCACGTTAGGCTATGTTCTAAGATTCAATTCTGAGTTTACACATTGTAGTTAGTCCATATTGGTGAGGCATCATCCCTCTCACCATGTTTTCTCCAACACTTTTACTCCTATATATATTTTTTCCTACAATTTTATAGAGTTATGTTCACATACCATACATTTATCCACAGTGTACAATCAGTTGTTCATGGTATCATCATAAAGTTGTACATTTATCACCACAATCAGCACTTGAACATACTGATTACTACAAGAAAAATTGTTTTTTGTTTTTTTTTTAGCAATAAGAAGAAATGATAAAAAGAAAAATAACATGTCATACAATACAATATGCTACTAAGGACAGCAAATAACACAACTACCAAGAATCCCATATTACTCCCCTATATCCCCGTCTCATATACATTTAGCATTGGCATATTGCCTTTGTTACATCTAATGGAGGTATATTACAATGTTACTGTTGACCATAGACTCCAGTTTGCTTTGATTATGTTTTTTTCCTGAATACCATCCCTTTTTCAAATTTCTACATGGTTGACATTCATTTGCTTTCCCACATGCAAAAACATTTTTATATTTGAATATTTAGTAACCATCATTGGCCACTCCAGTTTTTGCCATGTTATACAGTCCCAGTCTTTATCATCTATCTTTACTTCTGGTGTCATACATTCTCCTATCCCACCTCTTTCAGCTTTACTCAGACATCTTTGTTCAGTGTACTTACAATACCGTGCTACCATCACACAGTATTATGCTATCTATTTCTGGATCTATGCAATCAATCCTAAACATTCTGTAGTCCTTCAGCATCAAATGGCTGATCTCTGCCCTCTTACTATCTCCTGGTCACCTGTGTTGTCAGCTTTTAACTCCCAAAGTTTGTTCATTAATGTCTGTTGATATTAGTGAGACCATACAGAATCTGTCCTTTTGTTTCTGGCTAACTTCACTCAACATAATGTCCTCAAGGTTCATCCACATTATTACATGATCCATGTCTTTGTTCTGTCTTACAGCTGCATAATATTCCATCATGTGTATATACCACAGTTTGTTTATCCACTCGTCCTTTGATGGACATTTGGGCTGTTTCCGTCTCTTGGCAATTGTGAATAATGCTGCAATAAACATTGGTTTACAAATGTCTGTT
Organism: Choloepus didactylus; assembly: GCF_015220235.1. Classification (NCBI taxonomy): domain Eukaryota; kingdom Metazoa; phylum Chordata; class Mammalia; order Pilosa; family Megalonychidae; genus Choloepus; species Choloepus didactylus. The sequence goes on from NC_051312.1 coordinate 15,955,084, forward strand.
TGTGTCGTAAGTTTCAGTTCCTCTGAGTATATACCCAGCAATGGAATAGCTGGGTCATATGGCAAATCTATATTTAGCTTTCTGAGGAACCTCCATACTGTCTTCCAGAGTGGTTGCACCATTCTACATTCCCACCAACAATGAATAAGTGTGCCTCTTTCTCCACATCCTCTCCAGCACTTGTCATTTTCTTGTTTTTTTGGATAATGGCCATTCTGGTAGGTGTGAGATGATATCTCATTGTGGTTTTGATTTGCATTTCCTTAATAGCCAGTGAGGTTGAGCATTTTTTCATATGCTTTTGAGCCATTTGTATTTCCTCTTCAGAAAAATGTCTGTTCATGTCTTTTGCCCATTTTTTAATTGGATTGTTTGTCTTTCTGTTAAACCCACTTGATCACTCTTAACACTAGGAGTGAAACAACCAGACCCTCTGGTGTGATGCAATAGAAAGCTCAAAGTTCTATCCATGGAGTTTTCTTATCTCCCTCCCCCTCAGAAATTGAACCTGAATCTAATCAAATGTCTAAGTTTCTGTTTATGGGGAAAATGGGACAGAAGAACCTATTAAGTGACACCACAGAGATGCAGTTAGCCAGATCCAAACTATGAGCAGATGACCCAGTTTGAACAAATGGCATGATAAAAGGGGACAGGCAGTGACAAAGGACCTGTTACAGATTTTTAAACCCTTACCAACTAAATGCAACACGTGGATCTTGTTTGAACCACAATTAGAACAAATCAGCTGCTGCCAAAAGATATTCTTGAGACAACTGGAGAAATTTGAACTTAAAGTAGATATAAGATGATATTAAGGAATTGTTGTTAATCATATTTTGAGAGCTTTTTGTTTTTTAAAGTCTTTTCTGTTAGAGATACAAGCTGAGGGATTTATGGATGAAATGATAGGATGTGGGAGAGCCATAGATTTAATAAAATTGGCTAAATGTTGATAATTTGAAGATTGTTGAAGTTGGGTGATGGGTTCATGGGCTTCATTTTACTGTTCTCGGTACTTTAGTGTATGTTTTAAAATGCCCATAAGAAAACTTTCTTTAGAGTAGTAAACCACAAAAAGTGATCTACTTTCCATTCTTGGATGCCATTTATAGTAAAACCAACAGTTATTTTTTTATACCATGGGTGTTGAGTTCCTAGTAGCATGCTTGATTTCCTTTCATGTGTTATAACCTAGTTATATTGGTGACTCTGTAATTTTAACTTTACAGTTTGGGCCACATGGCAAAAAGAAATGAATAATTAGAAAGGTAGAATTCAAGAATCTTGGGTTCTGGTTCTAGCTATTAGTTAAGTAACTGAATACATAACATAGCTTCTCTAAAAATCTGTAAAAATTGAATAATAACTTCTCCATTTCCTTGTTGAGTTTTTATGAAGATAAAACAATAACAATTAAGTCTTGAAATACTTCTTGGTAATTCTTTAACACTCTAAACTTATCTCTGAATACTGATAACATTGAATTTGCCAATTTTCTCTTGTCTTCCCTATTATACTTTAGATTCCTGAGGATCTGTGTCCTGTTTACCATTTGCTTTTAGCCCACAATGCCTGGCACACTGTGGACATTTAAATATTTCTGAAATGAGTTAAAATATTGATGTTTTATTGTCAGTCTTGCTGTGTATTTGAGAAGTAATTTGACACCCTTGTTTCACACAAGTCATGATGTTTCCAGGAAAATTGAGATGAAACTGTCCCCAGTAGATACCTCAGAATCCATTGTTAAGACTTTAATAGTATCTGCTAAACCTATTGTACTTTTTTGTTAATCTTCCTCGGGTGATTACAGCTGAGCATACTTCCACTCATGCCCTCAGTTGGAGGGTAGTTAATGTTTTATGAAGTAGCAGTTGCCAAGATGTAATGATTTTATTTATTTTTTGTAGGTGCTGCCATGCTTAATGAGTCCCTTCTCTCTCCTCGTCTATCATCTTCCATCAGTGACTGTCACCAGCCTTCTGCAACAGTTAATAAACCTACCTCAGAGTGCAGCTGCACCAGCACCCTCTAATCCTCACCTCACTGCTGTGCTCCAGAACAAGGTGGTCTTTCCCTTTTATGTCCCTGAAAGTTGTGAGACTTCATTACAGATTATATTTAATGGCTGCAACAGCTGTAGTAACTTGTAAAAAAAAAAAAAAAAAGGCTTTTTTTTAGTCAGGAATTGCATTAAGATCCTAGTTAAGAGACTAGAAATAACTGTGATCGTAGCAAAATAGAATTTTATGTATATCATTTGAAATAAATCTGTTATTAGTGGCTCCACAGTGTGATCAGGGATCCAAGACTGTTTCAGTTTTTCTTCTCTGCCATTCTTAGCAGGGGCTTCCTTGCTTATGATCCCTCATTGTCCAAGATGGTTGTGGAATTTGAGGCTACTCTTTACATCAGGAAGAGGAGTCAGAGCAGAGGGCTAAAGGTGTGGGTTAGCTGTCCATCCTCTTTATTTGGAGCTTTTCCAGAAGTTCTGGCCAACAACTGCTACTTAATCCCAACTGCCAGGACTTGGTCATCTGCCAGTGCATAACTGCAGGGAGGTTGGAAAATGTCTTTTACCATGCACCTTTGCCACCTCAAGTAAAATCTGAGTTCTGATCATGAGGCATATTTGGTAAGCAATTTAGTGATCTCTACTATAAGACTATAAATAGTAGGATAGTAGAATCTCTCATTTCATATTTCCTTTATAGCAGGTTAAAGATCCAGAGACTACTAGGGGAAGCATAGTATAAAGGGAAGAACAGATTAGCTTTCAGTCCTTGTCTGCCACTCTCTAGCTTTGTGACCCTGGTTAAATTATTTCACTTTGCTGAGCCACGGTTTACTGATTGTAAAGTGGAGGTAATGATGTCAACGTCACAGAATTGTGATACTTAAATGAGATGCATCTGGGAATGATTCGGTATCATACCTGGTATGTAGTAGACACTCATTAAGTGCCATTCTGTGTTCAGTAGAGATGAAAAAGTAGTCTCAAGGCCTCTTCCTCCCTTACACCTGAAAACCTGCCCAAATGTGACTCTGGAGGGCATTATATCAAAGGCTGAAAGAGATGACAGTGCCTCCTGTAATGTAAGGTGGGGTTTTGGAGTGATCTGTCATGTGCCTTTCATATTTGGTCTTGTAATTTTAATTTTGGTAAAATCAGTAGAAAATCATGAACTCAGATAAGATTATATAGCCCAGTGCTTTTTTCTGACAGTGGCAAAAAGGGAAATTTTTTGGAAAGGCAAGGTTATCCTCTATGAACTGAACTCGGAAAGGTGGGACCAAATCCCAAAACATCCTCCAGCTTCCATTTGTGGTCCATTATAACTATGATTCATACATTAAACCAGCGTTGCTTGTCCCTATTTGTATTTTCATTCTATGCCTCTTTAAGACTATGTTTCCTGCTTTTACTATCCATTGAATAAAACAAAATTGTGTATATTTCAAGCTTTAAAGCATGTTACTAGATTCTAATCATCTAGGTATGGTGAATATATCTGTTTATCCTTTGTCTTTATTTTTCAGACTGCCATTAACATCCTGTCTAAACCTTTATATTTCCAGATAGAAATGCTTTTTAAGGAGATTCTCTCTTTATACCCTGGTCATTTCAGTTACCCCTTCTTTACACATTTTCCTACAGTTCTTAGTACCTTTTCTTAATTCAAAATATCTTACTCTGTTTTTTCTTACTTTTCCATGAACTTTACTTTTTTGTATCAAAGTTTGTTTTCATTAGACTTTCCCTTTTAATCCACTTTTGTGTCCATAAATAGGAGAAAAGCTAAGTCTCACATTGTGACAAAGAAAAATGATCTTTTCATCTCAGTTTAGGGTGGGAAGAAGCAGAGTAGGACCCAGTGATGTTGCATTTACATTGGCTGTGCCTAGTCGCTGCTGTACCCAAAAGAAAGCCGAGAGAAAGACAGCTCAGTTCATGGCTTGCTGGTCCTCGCCTGATTTCACAGAAAAGCACAGCATGGGGTCATTTTGATTTTGTGCTGTTCACCATATAGTAGCAGGGGAGGATTAGTTGCAGTATTGAGTTTGATTCCCTCTGTCCCCTCTTGTAGTTTGGCCTGTCACTGCTCCTCGTCATCCTGAGCCGTGGGGAAGACCTACAGAGTTCAGACCCTTCTACGGAATCAACACAAAACAAACAGTGGTCAGTCTGGGCTGTTTTTTCTTTTAAATTCATTTAGTTAATCTTTTCACTCTTTTTCTCATATTATGGTTATGGGTTTTTCCTATCAGGACGGAGGTGATGTTCATGGCAACCCGAGAACTCCTCCGGATTCCCCAAGCAGCCCTGGCCAAACCAATCTCCATACCCACAAACCTAGTATCCCTCTTCTCTCGCTATGTTGACCGACAGAAACTGAATTTGCTGGAGACGAAACTGCAGTAAGTTTGAAACAGAATTTCACATCTCACTAAAGTTAGCACTTGAGAAGTTATGATAAGGTGGGTGGGGATAAAACTGAATTTGGTGGAAGAGATTGAAGACTTTTACCAAATATCTGAATATCTACTAGATATGAAACACTGTACTGGGTGTAGTAGTGCCCTCCTAGAAGTTGACTAAATGCCAAGGGTAGAGAGATTTCTTGTGTTTTGAGAATTCTTAGAAGAATGGAACTTGAATGCAAAAGATAACCTTCTCTTTGGACTCATTTATACAAAGTTTCCTTTCTCTTTTTCTTTACCCTTAGGCTAGTTCAGGGGATACGATAAAAGATCTCCATGTGTGTCCTGTACCTCCTTTTGGCTGCCACCTGCACTGTTGCCATCACCATTGGAGTGTTTTAATGAGGGAGGGAAGGTAGCTTATTTCCCAAAGGAAAGTTTTGTGGGATCGATTCCTGTTTACAGGGATTGTCTCTAAATGCCAGGTATTTCCCCACTGCTCTGTGAAATTTGGCTGGGTGATACTTCTGCTCGTTTCTTACCTTCTATGTTACAATTCTGCATGCCCTGCTTTTACTCAGTCTTTCTCAATTTTGCGTTTTCTTTGCCCTAAAGACACAAATATAATCTTTCCCTTTATTCCACCACCACTACTCCAGCTCAGAGTAGATCATAGCCTGCCAAAGGATTCCTTCCCTTATCCTATTGACGTCTTTTTTCATTGCCCTATATTAGTTGTGACTGTAGGGGAGCCAGTTAAGTAGAACTCAATATATGTACACACACACACACACACACTCTCATGTGCACGCCCCTTATACATGCATTTATATGGTCCCGAGATGGTCCTTAAAGAACAAGATTTGGATTGAAAAATATTTAATTGACACATCCCTCCTCTAAACACAAACCAGCTGATTTAGTCTGTTTCTGTTCCATCTTGTAATTTTGATGGGTTCTACTTATTTTATTCTAAATACAGGGTATACAGCATATTTAATAAAATCAGAACTCTTAATTGGCTGATGCCCAGCTATAAGCCAAGAAGTCCTTATTCTCATCCCTACCTTTATCTCCTTTGTTTCTGTCCACCTCAGTGGAAACAGCCCACGGTAAAGCCTCTTCTTCTCTGTTACAACTACAGTGTACTTGAGCTCATCCCCTCAAGTGCATGCAAGGTTACCCAGGATGATCCTAATTTATAGCCTGCTTCCACAGTGTAGCTTTTTGCACACTCCCCCTGTCTTCCTGAAACTACTTCAGTAAGCCGTGCTTTTACTTCTCTCTTCCCCATTTTCGTTTGGTGTCATGGGTAGAAACGTCCAGATGTAACCATGAAAGCTAAATTTGGCCTGCTTTGCTCCTCATTTCCTCCATACCATGAGCAGAATTGTTGTCCTTGCTTCTCTGTCTCACCCACGTCCCATTGCCAGGCAGCCAGGGGCCTGGGTTTGAGCCCTAGCAGGACAGCCCACCATGATCGTTTTCACTTGCCCCTCTCCTATTCACCAATCAGCCAGGATAAGAGGTTTTGATCCCTAGTGATTACAGCCCTCAAAAAAATTAAATCTGAATTAATTTTACATGACCATCCTGATTTACTTTCTGCTGTTCTCTCTCACCTTTTGGAATGTAGTGGGGAGGACAGGTTATGATATTTAAAGAGAATAAACATTTTGCACATACATGTATTGTACAACAGTAAACTCCTCCGTTATAACCAGCTGTCTTTGTTTTCCATTCTCTCTCCATCTCCATTTCTTCCTATTCTGTAGCCCCAGGCTCCACCAGCCTCCCCAGTGACATTACCACGTAGCTTCCCTCTACCATACCTACTGACTGTTTCCACTCGGCGCCTTTCCTAACTTCCCTTCACAACTGATCAAGTGAATACTTGATTATTTCTTCTTTCTGTGCTTTATCTTTTTTGTTTGGTTCTAATTAATGAAAATAAAAGTTTCTAAATTTACATTTTTATAGGGTATTGTAAATAAAAACAAATTGTATACTTGAAAAATGTGTGCCTGCATTTCTTTCTTGGAACTTCTGAACTTGATTTTTAATGTGTATCTAACATATTTAGGTAGACTGACAAACCTTGTGGTGTTGGGGATATCTCTACTTAACTGTTTTTGCCTTCTTTATTTTGTTGTAAAGGAGACAAAGATCTTATGTTCACATTATTAACTTTCTTTAAGAAACTGAGAATACTTTCAGTCCCCATGCACTTTCCCCCTCCCCATTTTAACTACAAAACAGAATTTATAAATTTTCGTAGATACACTACATTTCATCTTTTCCATCTCATCTGTCTGTAGGCTTATGTCAGTCTTTGCCCTGAGACTTCATGTACCCCAGTTTGGCATTTAGCTCCCGTTATGGTTATATTTCTTTAATTGTTACCTGCCTCTCACCAGTTCATCTGCTGAAAGGAAATGGGAAATTCATATGTTAATTATTTCAGACTAGAGTAGCATTTCTACTCTTAAAATACTCAATATATAAGATACAGCAAACAAGTAAAAATCTGCAGGAAAAAAGTTAAAAATGGTAAGGGGGAAGGGAGATAATTTAACATTATTTGGCGACTATACACCTAAAGCTTATTTTTCTTCATCAGAGGACAGGATCTTCCTTAAGGTTAAATAGCTTGCTTGAAGTGGGACAGCTGACTAACAGAACAGGGGACTCATACAGAATATTATTAATGCTGTGAGGAAGTAAAATCATCTGGGAATTTATTCTTAGCTCTTATGTGAAAGAACACAAGGTCTCACTCATTAGATAGTTCTGCTTTGTTTACTGGGTGTGCCTTTAGAGTCAGTATCTTAAAATCACTTAATAGCATTGTTTCACCTTCCTTCTTGCATCAGAGGCACAGTTGTGAATAGATTGCAGGTCTCAAGACACTGTCTGTTTTGTTTTTTACTTTGCAAATGTTGTCATTATTCAACCTCACTCTCCAAGCTCTCCAGCTTAGCCAGTTTCATTTTCCAAGGCAGTATTAACCTAAATCAGACTTGAAATCTGGAAAACATGTAGAAGAAGGGAACTAGGTAAACACTGATGTGTGTACTTTGCCAGTTGTGAATAGAAAAATCTCTTAAATTTGTTTAGATTTTGTACCAATCTAAAGAACCCAAGAGAAATCTATGTACAACCTGCAAAAGGAAAGTATCTCAAATTCCACCCTCCATAAAAACCACTAACAGTTTAGTACATTGTCTTTCAAGTGACTTTTCTATGCATATACATACATAGGTGTAGATAGAATTATAGGTGTTTTTACCTTTTTTCTCTTAGTATATCGTGAACATCTTCCTAATTCATCATATGACGAACTACCCTGTTCTTTTTAATGGTTTATATAGTGTTCCACTGTGAGCTATTGAGCCATAATTTGTTTAACCATTCCCCTATTGATAGGATTTGATCTTCAGATACTTTTTCGTCAGTCACCATTATTCATCTAACAATAAACAAATGTTAAAACCACAATATCACTTTACATTTCTATAGCTACTTTATAGTGCACACACAAAAAAACTCATTTTCTAGTTTGATCTTCTCTATAACCTTTTGAAATAAAATGGGCAACTATAATAGTACCCATTTTGTAATGAAACTGTAGATAGGCAAAACTGCCCAGATGAATTTAAACCTTACATTCTAAGCTCCACGTCTAGTGGCCTGGTGGCAAGGCTCCTATTCCTAGCCCTATTGCAGATTAGAGCAGCTGAACAGGTGGGCACCCTTAAAGACATCTACAAACTCCTAATTGGATTTTACTGCCTTCACTTACAAGAGGCAAATTAAGCTACTGCCTCTCGGTAATGTCAAAAAAAGGAGCAATTCAATTGTAATTGTTGGGACTAATTGTAATATGTAAGCATCGGAGTTACAGGAAGGCAGCTGGGAGGCATCTACAGGATGTCCTTTTCATTTAAACATTTTGGAAACGAGGAAAAACTTGCATCCACCCTTCCCGCTTCCCATTTGAAGTGAACTTTTTCAGATTCATTTGCGATGATTTGGCATTTGAATTCACTGCATTAATATGTGAACTCCACAAATGAAGGAACAGTATATGTCTTGTTCACAGGGTGGTCGTCTAGCAAGCACCCAATAGTATCCTATTTGTGAAAGGTGTATTGTTGGGGATTGATCATGTCCTCCTCAAAAACCATGTTTAGGTTCCAGCTGCTGGTCCTGTGAGTGTGAACCCATTTGTAAGTAGGAACTTTGAGGGTGTTATTGGTTAAGCTGTGCCCAGTGTGGGCTTTAATCCAATATGGCTGAAATCCTTATAAGCAAAGGTAATTGGACACAAAAGGAGAAGCCACAGGGAGCCGCCAGAAGCCAGTAGTCAACAGAACCCAGAAGAAAAAGGAAAAGACCATGTACATTGCCATGTGACAAAAAAGCCAAGGAACCAACCCCAGGAGGAAGCAAACCTTCAAGCATCTGAAACCGTGAGCCATTAAATTCTTGTTATGCCACCTATTGTATGGTTTGTGTAGCAGCTGGGAAACTAAAGTGCTGCCATGGCAAGTACCTAAAAATGTGGAAATGGCTTTGAAATTGGGTAATGGATAAGAAGCTGGAAGAACTGTGAGGTGCTTGATAGAAAAGAAAGCTAGATTGCTTTGAAAAGACTATCAGTAGAAATATGGATATAAAAGGCACTTCCGATGAGGCCTTAGAAGAAAATGATGGCTGTGTCACTGGAAATTGGAAGAAAGGTAATCCTTGTTAAAAAGTGGTAGAGAAATTGGTGATACTGTGTTCTTAATGCTGGGTGGAAGGCAGAACTTGAAATCAATTTAGAAGCTATATGTCCCCCAGAAAAACAGGTTCTTAAATCTAATCCATTCTTGTGGGTGTAAACCCATTGTAAGTAGGATCTTTAGATGAGGTTCCTTTAGTTAAGGTGTGTCCCACCTCAATCAGGATGAATCTTAATCCTATTACTGGAGTCTTGTACAGAAGAATGGAATTCAGAGAGCGATAAAGCCACAGATGGAGCAGCCAGAAGCTGAAATCAACGGAATCCAGAAAAGAAGGGAGAGACCAGGAGATGCTGCAATGTGCCTTGCCATGTGACAAGCTAAAGACTAAGGGTTGCCGGCAGCCAGCAAAGCCAGTCTCCGGGGAGAAAGCAATACCTTGATGATGGCTTGATTTGGATATTTTCCTGGCCTCAAAATAAATTCCCATCGTTTAAACCTGACCCATTTCATGGTATTTGCATGGGGCATCCTAGGAAACTAAAACAGCAATGAACTTGAATATTTAGCTTGATTTTCAAACTAAGTGTAGAAGGTACAGTCTGATTTTTCCTTGTAGCATATGGTGAAATATGAGAGGAAAGGGATAAGCTGAGACTAAAACTCTTAAGCTTGAAAAAACCAGAAATTGATGATTTTTTTAAATTCTCAGCCTATCTATGAGTGTGCTCTGAGACTAAGACCAGAAGTGGCTCTGTCAGGGACCTCCTTGAGCTTTAAGGGAGTGAGTCCCCAAAGGGCAGTTCTCCACGTGAGAATTTAGCTGAACAATCCTTTGCTAAAGGGTGTAGCTGAATGTGGATCCAGTCGGCCATTTCAGTGGAAGACAAGATTGGAAATGCAGTTATCCAAGAAGGATCTTTGTCAAGTTCCACTATCTGATGATTTGGATGCCCAGGAACTGCATGGAAAGCTTACAATGCTTTGCAAAATTTGTATGAGCAGAACTGCTGCCAGCCAGCCTTTCAATCCACTGAAAGGGACAAAGAAGGGATGAAATGACGAAAAAATAACTTCAAGGGCAGAACCACGGAAGCAAAGGTCTGTATGAAAAAGATTTCCTTGATCAACAGAGCAGGCCCATTCATGTATGTTGAAAGGGTAGGTCTGCCTCTGCACTTGGAGGGGACAGACTGTCTGCCCTGGCACTTGGAGGGGGCAGGCCGTGTGCCCTGTTGTTGATGGAGAGTTCCACCACTAATTGGGTGCTCAGAAATGGTAGGGCCTGTGCCCCTGCATTTGCAGAGAGCCTGGCATCCATCCTGATGTCTGGAGAGGGTAGGGCCTACACCCCAGGAGAAAGCATGGTTGCTGGGCATGTGCTTGGAACATGTAGGGTTGCCACTGGATCAGGCCCAGAGGACAAAGTATCAAGCCACAGATGACTGTCTCACCTTAAGATCTAATGGGAGTTAGCCCTGCTGAGTTTTGGACTTGTTTGGGACCTGTGACCCCTGTTTTCCTTCCAATTCCTCCTTTCTGAAATAGGAATGTGTATCTTATGCCTCTCCCACCATTGTATATTGGAAGCAGATAACTTGTTTTATATAGGATTCACGGGTCCATCAGACAAAGGAGTTTGCCCCAGAATGAATCACACCTGCAACTGAAACGTTGTACTTAGCATTGTTCTAAAGTGGCTTAAGGCTTTTAGGATGCTGTGATAGAATAAATATGTTTTGCATGTAGGAAGAACATGTCTTTTTGGGGTCCAGAGGGCGAACTGTTGGGGATTGAATCATGCCCCCACAAAAGGCATGTTCAGGTCCCAACCCTTGGATCTGTGATCGTGAACCCATTTGTAATAGGACCTTTGAAGATGGTTTTAGTTAAGGTTGTTGCTAGGTCAACCCATTGTATGGTATTTGTTTTAGTAGCTGGGAAACTAAAACAGTTATGCTATTATGAAACAACTTAAAGGGGTTATTCAGAAGACATAACTTTGATGTAATAAATTAGTCTGTATGTGCAAGGCCCATTTCAAAATACAGTGTTACTCATTTTATCATGACAACCCCTAGGTCAGGAACAACATGATGGTATATCAGGACAGCTCTTGCAGCGTGCCCAGCACTATTGTAGGCGCAGTTGCGACCTGCTCGGGTGCAGCTTACATCCTGGGGCAAATACTTTTGGATAGTGATAAAGGCTAGCAAGAGAATAAAAGAGAGTAATGGAATTAAATGTGGTTGGGGAGTTTGTGTTTAAACAGGGTGGTCAGGGAACGCCAGGAGAGCAGGTGACATTTAAACAGACGTGTGAATATTGGGAAGATCACAGCCATGCAAAGATTGAGGAAGAGCTTCCCAAGCAAAATGAAGATGGTGGCCAAAGGTCTGAGATGAGAATGGATTTGAGGAATTCAAGGAATGACAGAGTGGAAGGAGGGGGCAGAGAGTGACAAGTAGCAGAAGGGTGGGCAGAGCCTGACCAGGTTGAGCCTTGAAGGGATTTATCCCCATTGCGATGGAAAGCATTTGGAGAACTTTTAAGGAAAAAAAAAAGCATAATCTTATTTATGCTCTAATAAATCACTCTGGCTACTGTATAAAGATAGAAATAGTTGTGAGAAGAGGGCACTTACCAGAGGGCCTCATAACATTATTATTCCCAATTTACAGATGAGGAGACTGAGACTTTCAAAGACAAAGTGCCTGAGGGAAATATTAAAAACTAGATTTAGGACAATAGTTACCTTTGGGAGCGTTTAGAGAAATGGAATTAGGATAAGTATGTAGGAAACTGCTCATTTTGTATATCTTACGATGGGTGATGGATTGATGGGTATTAGTTTTACCATTGTGTTTCATAACTTACATACCCTAGGCATCCCGTGTAGGTGTCAACTATTTCATCACTGTTGAATTACATTAATAACAACTGCACTGTTAAACGGTCACTTGGCAAAAGTTGAGAGAGAGACTAAGTGCCTTCATGAGAAAAAGCCTGGAAGGGAAAATGTCCAAGGCTCTGGAGTCTGGCAGGTAGCTGAACAAAGTAGTAAAATATGATACAGGAAAGGAAGGCTAGAGCTTGGTAGTGAAGGGACTTAGCTGGCAAGGGGAGGTATTATCCTGTTGGTCAAAGGGTGCCTTTGAGGATTACTAAGCAGGGGACTCAGGTAGAGAACAGGCTGCTTTAGGAAGACCCATCTGGCTGCTCTCCTGTGAGGAGAATTCTGGAAGGTAAGTAGACTAGTTAAATACCTAGCGTTAAGCAGAACACTTGTCTAGACGAGTAAAGAAAGGGGTATGTAAAAGATAATCCAGACATGGTTATTGACTGGATATAGGGGATGAGAGCCATGATTCATGAGAAAATTAAAACACAAATTTTAAAAAGATGTAATTATTTGACACATTAAGCATCGATTGAATCAATTATGTACCCAGTCCTGTCAATTCCATCTCCAAAATATATCTGGAATTTCACTTCTCTCTGTCTCTACCACATTCAACCAAGTCCCCTTTATTTCTCTTCTAAAAGACTGCAGAAGCTTCCTTGTTGCTGTCTCCAAGCCCACTCTTGTAACTCCACATAGAAGCCAGTGATGCTTTTTAAACAAAAATTGGGGTCACATGCCTTCAATTGCTTCCTGTTGTGCTTCAAATAAAACCCAAACTCCCTAAGGAGGCTTTGCAGGCCTTTTGGATCTGCGGTCCCCACCCCTTATCTCTCCACCTCAGTTCCTGCCTCTCTTTTCCTCCTCAGGCCTTTACACAAGAATGACCGTCTCCACCAAGGGAAGAGATGTCTAGTTGGTGCAGGATCTGTATTTCCTAAACAATTTAACTCATTCAGTTTGTTCAAATGCCATAATTACATGGAACTTTGAATAGGAAGTGAGACCTGGTAAGTTTGTATAGTTTTTGTGAAATACCGACACATCCCAAAGTGATTTGGGCAGACAATAAAAATATATATGCAGGGGCCCCCTGAGGAGCTGTGGGAAAATGCAGAAGTGTTGGATTTCCTCACCTGGATTGTTGCTGATGTTCTCACAAACATTGAGGACTGGCGGTTTGGTGTGCCGAGCCCTCTGTCTCAGGACTTGCCCCGATGAGGCTCATTACTGCAAAGGAGGGGCTAAACTTGCTGTCGTTGTGCCTGAAAATTTCCCCTACATGCCTCTTTGTTGCTCAAATGTGGCCCTCTCTCTTTAGCTAAGCCAACTTGGCAGGTGAACTCACTGCCATCACCACCTCACCCCCACAATGTGGGATCTGACTCCCAGGGGTATAAATCCGGCAACACAGGATATGACTTCTGAGGATGAATCTGGACCTGATGTTGCAGGATTGAGAACACATTCTTGACCAAAAGGGGGATGTGAAATGAAAAAAAAAAAGTTTCAGTAGCTGAGAGATTCCAAATAGAGTCAAGAGGTCACTCTGGTGGGCATTCTTACGTACTATATAGACAACCTTTTTTAGGTTTTAATGCATTGCAATAGCTAGAAGTAAATACCTGAAACTATCAAACTGCAACCCAGTCGACTTGACTCTTGAAGATGATTGTATGGCAATATAGCTTACAAGGGGTGACAGTGTGATTGTGATAGCCTTGTGGATCACACTCCCTTTAACCACTGTATGGATGGATGAGCAGAAAAATGGGGACAAAAACTGGGTGAAAAATAGGGTGGGAGGGAGGATGACTTGGGTGTTCCTTTTTACTTTTGTTTCTTATTCCTATTCTTGCTTTTTCTGGTATAAGGAAAATGTTCAAAAAATAGATTGGGGTGATGAATGCACAACTATATGATGGTACTGTGAACAGTTGATTGTACACCACAGATGATTGTATGATATGTGAATATATCTCAATAAAACTGAATTTAAAAAAAAAAAGGAAAAAAGCAAATCCTAAACTTGAATACAAAAAGAAAAAAAAAAAAAAGACTGTCTCCAGTCTTCCCTTTGCTAACTCCTCCCCAGCCTTCAGATGATAGCTTAGAGAGTTGAGCCCTCTTTGAAACAGGTTACACCTGTTCTTTTTCATAGCACCTGGTTGCCCTCCATATCACTGTATATATGTATATAATTACTGCGTATATTTCCTTTGTGCAAATATGTATATTCATTTGTGTGTTTTCTTGTTCAATACCTGTCTGTCCCCAAGAGCCTTTATGTTCCACAAGGAATCAGAGCCTATCTGTACACTCAGCACTTGGCTCAAGACTGGAGATATACAGCAGGTACTCAATAAATACTTGTTGAATAGGTGAAAATGCTGGGCAGTGTGCCAGCTGTTGTCAGGAATCAAAGATGAACAGACATGGGTTATTCATTGGAAGAACTCGCCTTCTAGCAGGAGAGATAGTATAGAACCATAAATAACTATAAAGGAAAACAACATCACAGAAAATGCTAAGACAGTCCTGAGGAAGTGGCATTCCCTAAGGAAGGCAACCAGAGGGTTGTGCTGGGCATTGAAGAACGGAGGGAAACCATAAGCAAAGGCACCAGTCTGGGGAAGTACAGGACAAAGGTGGAGAAAGATGTGTGAACAATTCAACCGCAGCATGGAAAGCATGAAGACAAAAGAGTAAGAGACAAGACTGGAAAGGAGAGTAAAACCTTTTTTTTTTTTAATTTTCAAATATACAAAGAAAGTAGAAATAGTAGTACAATAAACACCCATATTACTAGCCACCTAGATGCAATGCTTAACATTTGCCTTATTTGCTTTGTGTATATATTTCTATTATGTTTAATTCACAGATGCTTTTTTTCCTTCCTTCTGTTGTTTTTCTTGTTGCTGAACCATTTTAAAGGAAATGATAGGTGCCATGACTCTTCACCTCTAAATACTTCAGCAAATTTTTCCAAATTTTAAAGACATTTCCTTTCAAATCCACCATACACTGGAAAATGCAGTATCTCCCTAACATCATCTATTAACAGTCAATTTTCAAATTTCCCCAATTGTCCCAAAAATGTGTATACGTGTGTGTGTCTGTGTGTGTGTTTTGGTTAAAAGCTCTTTATTCATTACAATATCAATTCACAGCAACTTATTTCACTGAGCTACTGAATACAATCAATGTGAAGAAAGATCCAAGAATCCTGTTGAATCAAGACTATAATTTATTTGTTGGTTTAAACCTTTATGAAAGCTTTAATCTAGATATGTACTGTAAATAGTAATACTTGTCATACTCATAGTTAACTGTTAACAAGCGTGTGGAAACAATTCTAGGCGAGTGAAGAAAAACATTTTCAGAATCCTGTAACATGAAAATATTTGATCAACTTAAAAACCGCACTTAGATACAGATGCTTTTGGATAGGAATCTGCAAATGCAAGTGTTCAGATGCTCCTTTGTAGAGAAAACAAAGAGGACCATTGTGTGAACAACAGAAAAGGTTTGAGATACCAAGTATATCACTGAAGTTCTATTAATACTAAAAAAGTAATGTGATACAGGATTTTGCTGGGCACATTTAATACCAAGTATAACACACATTTTAAACATAATTCTACATTATAACTATTTTACAAAATCAGTAATTGACTCAAAATGTCTTTTTAAACTGTTTTTTTAAATCAGAATCACCTCTTGCCCCTTTTGTATGATGTCAACTTTTGTCCTTACTTGTCTTGGATTACAAAACTAGTTGTTTTGTAGAATACCTCACATTCTTGATCTATCTGATTGTCTCCTTGGGGTATTGTTTTAACTGGTTCCTCCAGCCCCTGTAAAGTTCAGATCAAAAGGCCTGATTAGATTTAGGTTGAACATTTTTGGGGGGCGGGGGAACCCTCATAAGTGATGCTGTATTCTTTATGCTGTAGTACACCAGGGACCTCATAAAAATGACTGGTTGTCCCAAGATTAGTGATGATAAGTAGAAAAATTTGGTTAAGGTGGACTCTGCCAGATCTCCCCATTGTAAGTATGTTTCTCCTTTGTGATTGACAAGTAACCTAAGGGATGTGTTTAACAACACAACTCACATTTTTGTGCTTTTTACAGTTTATAAAACACTCTCAAATGCATTTAATCAGAACTGTAAGATTTTATTCCTATTTAACAGAAGTGGAAACTGAGGCTTGTAGGGCTTAAATAACTTTCCCAAAAATAGCAAAGCCAGAACTCAAGCATAAAGGGATTCAATTTGGTTCAGTTAATTTTGTTTTAATCCCAAATCTCAGCCTACATCTAATTGCAGATTTGTAGAGTGCGTTCTCTGTCCAGAATTCATTAAATAGTTTTCTTCTTTTAAGACCGTTTTCTAAAAAAGGATACTTTACTTGCTTGAGACTGGGAAGCACATTGCCAAAGAAAAGTAACTTGCTACATTGTGTCTAAGAGCTATTTCTATTGCTTGTTTGAATTGACAAAATGTAACAGGTGCCAGTTTGTTCAAAGTTCAAGGCTTTTGGTTCCATTGGTAATAATAATTTACAACATCTAAATGATAAAATTAGTTACCGAATTTGTGATTTTCACCAATGTGTGAAGAAAGTCGTACTTTTTGCTCTTATGACGCTAACCCCCCAAAAGCCTTAAGTCTTTAAGAGACACCGGTAGGAAGTACACATAAAGTCAAGTCGTTAAGAATCTTTTCTCCTCACTGCTAAGTCAGCAGCCCGTGGCACAGAATAGAAACAGACGACAATCTAGAATTAAGAGATAACGGGTGTGGTACAATAATGAGCTAAATAGCAAAACAGGGAAAGGAATTACGAGGATCGGGGATCTAAGAGAACTGGGGAAGCTATTTCTGGGCTCCCAGGAATCCAGGCCTCCTGGATCACTAATCCTTTCTATTAGCAGTTAGAAAACCCGGTCCTAAAAAAGAAGATTCAGGCTGAGTCTCACTGAGTTAGGCTGTCCGCCCGGCCCTTCCTAAGGAGAAACTAATGCAGCCCTTAACTCTTAGAGGAAAACCAGCACGGAGCTTGACTCCAACATGCTCTAAGGAAGCTGACTAGCTTTCATCTCCCATCAACTTCCCCAAAGCTGGAAGTAGGCGAGCACGCTCCCCGTCTCTCTGCCTGTGTTTATTGGTTGTCCCGGCCTGCCCCTTTCCCACTAAGGCTCTTTCATTGGTCAACATTGCCAAGCTCCAGCTTTCACAGACAATTTCAGAAACCAACCATCTCCTGCCTGCCTCTTCACCGACAAGTGAATGACACAGGTGCCAACCAATAAGAAATGAAGATGAACCGACACTCCATTCCTTTTTCCTCAATTGGTTCCGTAAATCGTAGAAAAGGTTGAGCAGCCGATACCAACCACCAATCCCTAAGGGCGGAAAAGAGTGATGGGAGGAGGGTGACGTGGCAGTGACGGAAGCATAAACGGAAATGAGTGGCGGAGACAAAAGCCAATCAGCGATCAAATCGGCAGGGCCCTCCGCATTCTCCATTCCAACCTGAGCGCCAGAGACTAAGGGAAAGCGCCAATGAGCTTGTACAAGCGCCTGATTGGCCTTTTCCTGAACCAGTCAACGGCATGACTGGCGAACGTGTCCCGCCCCGGGCGCTCACTGGGTGTTGTAGACTGACAGGCCCGAGAGGAATGCCAATGTCCGCGGGGTCTTGTGCTAAGTGACAATCAGCGGCACCAATCGACATCCTCTTTCCCGGTGGCCGAGACCTCCTCCCCGCGGCCGACCTGGCGGGGCGGGGACGCTGCGCGGCGGCGGCTGATGCGCTAGCCGAGTGAGGCGCTCCGGACGGCTACCGCGGCTCTCGTAGGCGGTTCCGGTCCTGTGTCTCCCGGCGGCGGCGGCGGCGGCGGCGGCTCATGGCGGCGACGGAGCTGAGAGGAGTGGTGGGGCCGGGCCCGTCAGCCATTGCAGCTCCGGGCGGCGGCGGCGCCGGTCCCCCAGTGATAGGAGGAGGCGGCGGCGGCCGCGGAGACTCGGGGCTCGGCTCTGGGGCCGCACCGGGAACTGTGGCCGCGGTGGCTGCGGGCGGGCCGGGCCCCGGGGCCGGGGGAGTGGCGGCGGCCGGCCCAGCCCCTGCA
This sequence comes from Choloepus didactylus, assembly GCF_015220235.1. Lineage (NCBI taxonomy): Eukaryota > Metazoa > Chordata > Mammalia > Pilosa > Megalonychidae > Choloepus > Choloepus didactylus. The sequence continues at coordinate 15,973,276 of NC_051312.1, forward strand.
CCGCCGGCCGGGGGCTCGGGTGGCTCGGGAGCTGGGGGCTCGGGCTCCGCAAGAGAGGGCTGGCTCTTCAAATGGACCAATTACATCAAAGGCTACCAGCGGCGGTGGTTCGTGCTGAGCAACGGGCTCCTGAGCTACTACAGGTAACTGCTTCCGGGGCGCAGTTCCCCGCCGCACCTCCCCCACCGCAGCCGACAGCCCCGCCGCCGTCACCCCGCAGCTGGCCCCGCAACCAAGGTCGCCCCAGCCCCCTTTTCGTCACCTTCGCGGAATGACAGCCCGCGACACGAGCCCCCTATCACCAGAGTGAAAGCCCAGGACTTACTTGGGATTCCCATCCTTGGTACCATACCTTCCACTCGTTCCCCGGCCTTCAGAGTCTGGAATTGTTTGGAGAGCATCTGCTCTTCCATTGCACTTCCGGCAGCACGTCGGTGCGCGTACAGTTCTGCAAGGAAGACACTGTTCTAGGTGCTGAGGGGCACATACAGGAGAGCAAAGCTTTTAGGCACTGCTCCCAAGGTACTTACAGTGAAAGTCCCAAGTCTTAGCTGTCGTGCTCAGTCTACAAAAATCAAGGTTATTAGTGGCCCTTGATGTACCTACCCTCTTTTGTTCCCGCCACATTTGAGGCACAAGGACGTTACAAACAGGGTGGCCTCGTTATTCTGTTTCCAGTCTTCCTAATCTCTCCAAGACTTGATTTGTTTTTCTCTTCTGGACAGTTGAGAATGGAGATGTGTGCTCCAATTCTGTGTGTGTGTGTGTTTGCTTGCGTGCTTGCTCCATTTCCTCCTAGGGGAATGATGTGTTCTATCCAACATTTCTGTGATCTGGTTAGTTTTATTAAGAGAGGAATGCATGTCTTTGGTGTGGCTACTTCTGTTCAGCAATGTTTGTTTTGGAATGTTTAATCTACATTTATGGTGACTGAACCTGGTCTGTTGCTTTTGACCACTCATATTGCTATAGATAAGGGATAAGATAAGTGATATGGGGACAGGGCATAAATATTTCCTCAGGAATAAACAGTGTGCCTAGCCATTAAACGTTGTGTATTGTCTTGATTCCCAACAATAAACCTGGGAATTAGGAGATATTCCCATTTTACTCATGAAGAAACTGAGACTTAGAATGGGTAACTTTACTAAGGTCTTGGTGTGGTCAGGATTTGAAACCCAGGTTAATGTTACATAAATCAATCAAATACAGAGATCATTACTTATATATAGCAAATAAATTTATTGATCATAGTTACTATGTCTCTTTTATACAAAAAGTCTCCCTTCAGGGAGACTTTGCATAATATAATGGTATTTCTAATTGGAGTCTTTTTCTAGAGTTCATCTTGTTTGGGGCCAAAAACACTGATGTTGAAAAGCTGCTCACTCAGGATTTCTTTTCCTTCACTCTGCCACCAGGAAAATTAGGGATGAATGAATCTCTATCCACCAATTCTGTTGTATTGGTTCTTACAAAATTTGGGGTGGGGGGGGAGGAAGTAAAATGTAGGAGTTGGAGGTTGCTAAAATAGGAATGCATTCTTATCTAGTCCCTAACAGTGGAAAATGTCTTAGCTCATCTTCACTGTTTAAGGGACTTTAATTTCAAACAGTTATGTATATCAGTTGCATTATTGTATTCGGAATTGATTTTAATTATAACCCTTTCTAACTGTACATCCAGGACTACCAGTTAGATCACAAATCTAAAATTTTGTTTACCCCAAATCCCAACTTTTTCCCCTATTCAAATTCATGTTTTCCTTTTATCATTGACTATCATTCTAGTGGGTAATTGATTCATATACTGACTTGGCTTATAAGTCACTATTCTCACTGGTTCCGCATTCTCAAAAGTTGTGTATCAGCTGTGGGCCTTAATGTGTGTGGCCATTTTTTTCCTGATCCAAGTTTTTATCAGATCCGCTTTCCAGGCTAGTTGGTTCTTTGGTTAATACCAGTTGATCAGTTTTGATCTTGGACCTTAATAACTTACATCTTGCTGTCTCTTCAAGTACTTGTAACCATGTTTAACTTCCTTCTTAAAAGAGCAAGTGGTACCTGTTTGACTACAGTTAAAACTTCTTCCAAAACGTACCAAACCACATGTTGGGAAATATGCCATAGGTCTGCCCTTGCCAGTAAGATGGTCCCACCCACAAACCAACCAAGCAACAGGATCTGGAGTTATCAAATCTATATGCTACCCTCAAAATACACTGAAATATTTCCTACTAACTATATTTGTAGTTTATTCTTTCCAGCAAGGTTCTTCTGATTTTTCATCTCCCTCCAAGTGTTATTCAGCCAAATTGTCATTCCTCGTGCTTTTCGTGCTTCTGAAACCTACAATCTCCTATGTATAATTTATCCAAAATACCGTTTTCCTTTTAACTGAGATCCTCTACTTCTTAGAACCATGCTCTGATGAACTATCCTAATAGTCTTTAGAAAGCAGCTTCCCTCTTTTCACCCATCCTGCTCTTCCTTACACATGCGGTTACACAGATGTCCCTTTACTGGAAACCTTATGTAGTATCCTAGCTCTCCCAAACGTCATGACAGGCCTGAAATATTAGTTTTCCTGGACGGCTCCTCGAGACTGAATTACTGTTTCTGTTGGCCTTTTCAGAGAACACCTTTCTAGCCAGAAAATGACACCTAATACTGTATGCCTGAAGAACTTATCTCACACTTGAGAATTGTGTCTCTCCAGCTTCTGGGCTAATTATTTATAACCAAAGTGTATCTGCCTGAACTTAACAGCTCTGAATTCAGCAAACCAGCCATACTCCCAGGGTTCCTTGGTGTTTTGTTTTGTTTTGTTTTTTTAATTGCTGCAAACTTTACATGGTTTGAGAGACTTTAGTTCTTGAAGATGACCCGGGCAGAAGAGATTACTAGGAAATGGGGGAGGATCCAGGTGGTCTCCTTGGAATAGAAAGCAAGAGTGCACCAGCCTGTCAGCTGTGCATCTGTAATTCAGCCTGCCATTATTCCATAATGTAACTGTAGCTGGGTTAGGAGAGGGTAAGAACAGGAAAAACAGGGGTTCATGTTACAGTGTAGCAGGTGCAAGGGGTGGAAAATGGCCCCATCCACTGAGACCCCCTGGCCATCCCATACTGTTTATTCATATATTTTAGGAAGAAAAAACAGTTTCATGTGAAAAAACAGCCAACAACAAATTGTCTTCCTAAGCATAGTGAACAGACATCTTCACACATACCAAATCTTATTGTCGGAAATGAGGCGTATGTCATTTCTGGCATGCAGGAATTTTGGACGTGCCAGGTATGGCCTCTTGGCTTCAGTGAAAAGGAAATGGCTGTGCTTTGTACTGTGGCAGTTGGCAGAGGACTTTGACCTCTTTATGTTCCGAGTCGGACAGTGAAAAGTGCAGTCTCAATACGCAGGTTTCTGGGCATATGTGGGTGGTAGGGAAATTAGCACAGTTTACCCTATACCCTAAAACACTCAATTGTGCAGAAAGCTTGATGCTATATGTAAAGTGCCTTGCAGCTTGTTGTCACCAAGTAGTGCAGTAGAGTTCATAAGCTAATTTATTAATAGAATTGATAGTCAGTAGAGATCAGGAAAATTTTTACACTCAGTCTTCTGAGAACAAATCTGCTGAATCTCTCCTAGCTATTAATAGGATGGCTTAGGAGTTCCCACCAATAGAGGTCAGTGGACCTTAGGAAAGAATATATTCCAGAAAGACTATAATACCTGGTGATTCTTTCTTTTATGATTATTTTCTTGTTACTCCCTCAGAAAGCTAGTTATTCCTATTTCATATTATTTGAGTCATAGCTAGTAATAATACTCCATCCTTTGCTTTCTTAAACTTATGCAATATTATTCTAGGCATGGTGTGACACTTCTCAAGTGGGCTGAGTTACACTGGGGGGAAGGATCAATATATGTAAAATGAAGCTATTCTTTTTTTAGGGAATAAGATTGTATAAAAGTTATGTAAGTTTATAAAGTACTTTGCAATTATAACTTGCTAAGTAAAAAGTAATTCCTGCATGCAAGGAACATGAATGAACGAACCTTTTGGGGAGATGAAAATGTTCTACCTTGTGATTGTGGTGGTGGTTACACAGTTGTGTACGTTTGTCGAAACTCATTGAAATGGACACTTAAAATTGGTGAATTAATATTGTATGTAATTATATCTCAGTAAAGCCTTGTTTGTAAAGTAATAGTGAGAGAAACAGCAGGGCACTAAAACCAGACTCAAAAACAACACTTAGAGTGAAGTAAGTAAGCAACAAAAGGACAAATGTACAAACTCACTAATATGAACTAATTATAATATGTAAACTCAGAGACATGAAATCTAGAGCATAGGATACCAGGTTATAGAATGAGTCTAGAGAATTGGGAGCAGTTTCTTTACATGTGCAGAATTTTTAACTAGACTTTACACACAAAGTACAAGCAACGAAAGAAAAAATAGGTAAATGGGACCACTTCAAAATTAAAAATTTTGTGCATCAAAGGACTTAGTCACGAAAACGAAGAGACAACCTAGCAATCAGAGAAAATATTTTGAAACCACATATCTGATAAGTGTTTAATATCCAGAATATATAAAGAAATCCTACAACTCAACAATAAAAAGACAACCCAATTTAAAAATAAAAATAAAAACAAAAACAAAAACAAAAAAAAAAAACAACACAGGCTTTGAAAAGAAGTTCCGACAGGAAGTTCCTTGACTTTTAGGGAGCCATTTGAGGGGAAAATGACTAGAACTTGCTGGTTCCTAAGACTACCATATTTTCAAAGGGCTTAGAGTATTGAAAAGGGATGGAATGTGATGAAGGATAAACCACCTGTCAGCTTTCGACTGAGTGTGTCTTTGTGTCATCACTACAGGTCAAAGGCAGAAATGAGGCATACTTGCCGTGGCACCATCAACCTTGCCACAGCCAACATCACTGTGGAGGACTCCTGCAACTTTATCATTTCCAATGGAGGAGCTCAAACCTACCATCTAAAGGCTAGCTCAGAAGTGGAGCGGCAGCGCTGGGTGACAGCCTTGGAACTGGCCAAGGCCAAGGCTGTGAAGATGCTGGCAGAATCGGGTAGGGAGCAGAGCAAAGAAGACTGTGCCTAGAGAACTTTCTGTTTGCCTTTCTATGTGCATATCTTATTTTGTCTCTCCTTGTACTCTGTCATTTGATTATCACCTGTCTCCTAGATGTCTCAGGCTTCTGTTCATTATGCAATATTTCTCATAGAGTGGGACATTTGACAATGTCTGGAGACATTTTTGGTGGTCCCCCCTTGTGAGCATCTGGTGAGCAGAGACTGGGATACTGCTAAAACTCCTACAGTGCACAGGACAGTCCCCTCTACAAAGAATTATCTGGTCTAAAATGTCAATAGTGCTGAGGTTGAGGAACTCCATTCTAGAGGCAGACCAGTTGTGCTTTTGCTCCCCCCCGCAAAGGCTTTATTATGTACGGGGATTGGGCTCAGTCTTTCTTGGTGGCCGTTTTCCTCATGGTGGCCAGGACGTTGCTCAGCTCCTTTCTTTCTCTTGGCATGGATGTGTATCCTCTCTCACCCTTTTCTTGATGAACTCAAGGGCCCTCTTGTCACTAGAGACCTTGAGCTGCCCCATGGCATACCGCTTATTTGGGGTGAAGCCACACATGTCTCGGATCATGTCCAACACGAACTTGGTGTGCTTGGTGAGACGCCCTCGGCAGCGACTGTGCCTCAGCTTGCTCACGTTCTTGGTCACCTTATGGCCCTTGAGGCCTATGGCCATAGGGTAGCACAGAGCCATGGTTGCTGCCTTGCAGTGGCTGCTGCGTTGGAACAACTGCGTTTGCTTTTAATGCAAATTGATACCTTAAAGTTTTGAGAAGTATTTTTTATTAATATTTTGTATTAGTAGTTTTAGGATTAGTATAACTCACAATTTAAATCATCTGTAGTTTCCCCTTTTCTCCTGACATCTTATTTAACTACTTATTAGTTGAGACAAGCATTCTTGGTAGACTGTCAAAAACATTATGTGTGATATTTTCTATGAAAAATCTTTGTTTTACTGCATTAGTTTCACAAAGCAAGCAATCTGATTATGCTTTTGATGTTTTTTTTTTTCAAGGGAAAATGGTAGGCTTCTCCACCCTACCCACCAGCTTGTTCACTTAGAGCTGACCAAAATGGTCACCTGCTGTATTTTTTTTTTATCTGTTTGTTTTTCTTATCTCCTGTCGTTTCCTATACTTTCTTTAATATCTACTAAGCAGTGAAAGGAGAATTCACGGCTTTGTAGATTGTTTTTTAACAGGTTATATTTTGACTTTAGCCCTGCTTCTCTGTCTGGTAGGTAGGGCAGGATTTGCCTTATTTCTTTTATTTTGATGTTAGTTCCCTCAAAGGAAGTGACATTGCTAGAAAAACACTTTGCAGTTACAAAGTGTTGAGTACAGAACTGATAATAAGAGGTAAAACACTGCTGTTCTAATTGACTTGTTATTGGATAGTTATTTAATATAAGACCTTGCATTGCTTTCATGGTGGCTTTAGTGTCAGGCAAGTTCATCGTGAAGTACCTGAAAGAAAAATTAGGGAAAATAATTTAGGAAAGAAAAATTAATGAGCCTTTAATCTGCAAAGAGCTAGCTAGATTGAGATTTTTCAACTCATTTCATACAGGGCCCACTAAACACCTTAGAGATAGATGATAGTGGGTTTGCAATAACAATCAGCTTGGGCTGGATTGGAACTGGCAAGCCTAAGGTAAAAGGCTCAGAAATTCATTCCTAAGAGCCATTTAGCTTCTCCATCACATCCTCTAAGTCAGTGATTCTCAAAACCTTAGTGTGCATCAGAATTACCTGGGCAGCTTGTTAGAGATGCAGATTCCTGGTTCTTACCTCACACCAGCTGAATAAAAGCCTCTGGGAATGGGGCCAGAGACTCTGCTCCTTTATGAAGCCCCCCCAGGTGTTTCTTTTGCAGGTGGTCTGTGAACCGCATCGTAGAGAAATTGTCTGGTAATGATAAGCCCTCTACTCAGAATGCACCATGTGAGAAAAGTCCAGTTTGGTTCTGGGCAGAGTTGGTAGGCCTCTGGCTCTCAGCCTTGGACCCAGAGTCATTTAACTTGCCTTTTCACCACTATAGATGAATCAGGGGATGAAGAGTCTGTCTCACAAACTGACAAGACTGAGCTGCAAAATACTCTCCGGACCCTGTCCAGCAAAGTAGAGGACCTGAGCACCTGCAATGACTTGATAGCCAAGCACGGCACAGCTCTGCAGCGGTCCCTCAGTGAGCTGGAGTCCTTGAAGCTGCCTGCTGAGAGCAATGAAAAGATCAAACAGGTCAACGAACGTGCCACACTCTTTAGGATAACTTCCAATGCCATGATTAACGTAAGTGTCAATGGTGTCCGTGTTGCTTTTTGGTTCTTTCCCTCTTTGAAATGTTAATTCTCCCCAGGTGCCCAAAAATTGTGATGGGTAAAGCATAGAACATTAGGCCCTGCTTCACTGCTCAAGGGATTTAAGTTACAGTGTTTGTTGCATAAAATAGAGCAGGCTGCACAGATGAAATGACTTTCATGCCCTGCTCAAGTGGTCAGGAGGACAGGTTCATGGAATTAATGCTGCAGTATTTCAGCCTAGGAGTTAGTTTGGAGTCTCGAGTTCCAGCCCTGCTTTTGCAACTAGCAGAACCTCTGATGTATAGCTGAGTTCCTTAACCTCTCTGGGTTGTGGATTGCTTTTAAATATCTATGAGGACTCAGGATTCCATGGGTCCTTTCAGCTGTCATATTCTTTGAGCTTTAAGTTGGAGTCTTCCCTTTGTGTTGTAAGGTACTTTATGTTATGGCCTACAGTGTGGTGAGTAGGGACTGGATCAAGTACTAATGGGAACCTCGTAATACTAGTTAGTCCCAATTTTAGTCCTTGACTTGAGGGTGATAAGAGCAAAACTCAACCTTGGGCACCTTTCTTTTAAAAATAAGGGCCAAAGCTTCTGCCTCCTTGTGACTACTGCAAGTGGCTGTTCTTGGTTTGTGTAATACTTCAGTGGCTTGGGTGAAAGGCTCTGGGTAAACAAAATACTGGCATTATTGATGTATTTCAGATACTAGATGATAAGTATGAAATGAATACATGGCTTAAACGATGCTGTTTTTCTTCTACTGGTGACTGATTCTCACCTGGCAGGTTGTGTTAGTTAGCTTCCACATAGAAACACTAGAAGAAATTTTATAAGGTAAGTGAGAAGAGTATTCTGTGAGAAAGGGCTTATTCAAGTTTTTTTTTTTTTTTCTTTCCTAATTAAAGGGGTAAAATTACCTCACTAGGGCCAGATTTTCCCTTGTTTAGGGAGTATTAATACTTTTAGAACTAGTTTAGTTCCCATGCTTCCCAAAAATCAAAGGACTTTTCTTGTGACCAAGGGAAAGTTTGTTCTCTCATTTAACCCCTTTGTTACTTAACAGAATGTTGTGATAACCTTTCTTATTTCCTGAAGCATTGGACACTTTCTTTATGTTCTCATTCTCATAAGGTAGAAAGAAGACAAATTATATTTTCCATTTACGGATTGCAGGCAGATTAAATAAACCCCCAGGATTATTCTGTGAATCAGCAATGGTGCTTGTATTTCTGATATTTAGTTGCATGCTCTTTTTTCAATCTGTTGCACTTCTTAGTGACTATGTTTCTTTCTCTGGTGCCCTCATGAGAGGCAAAACCTCTTAAGTCATACAAGTCAATTAATCAGTAATTTAATAGTAAATATGTTTGTTTATTTTTAAAATATGACAACTTGGGAAGCAATGGTCTCCTGGTAGTGAATGTTGCCTTTTATGCATGAACACCCCAATCCATGACTTTTCAAAAATATTCTGATGTGAAAACTTTGCTAAATAAAATACCTCTTCATTTAAAACTTTCTCATTAAACTGAAAGTTTAGTTTGGACTTTTTCTTGAAAATATACTCATCTTTGTTCCTCGGGGCAATTCTTCTTTCCCAAGTTCTAAAGATCCAGAGTTTGTGTTAAAGGGAATGATCCCTTTGAAGTCAGAGGTAAGTTCTGTTTTCTCATTCTGTTCTTTCTGCCTGTGCCCCTTTCATAGCCAGTAATGGCTTGACATGCATCCCTGTGTTGTTTCCTTTGTATCTTTTAGGTGATGATGGGAAGGCATTATGTATACTATGCATGTTATAAAAGAGCTCTACATGGGCGGCAATAGAAAGTTACTTCAAAAGGAAGAATACATTTCACTCAGTTTCTTGGTTGCTTAGGATATGGCTTTTCTTTCTGTCAGAGTGAATCTAACCTAGGGAATAAATTTGACACTGTCAGTGTATTCATTTGCTAATTCAGCGAACATCTATTGAGCACTTTTTATGTTCCAAGCACTGTGCTAGGGAATATAAAGCAAATGCTGATGTGGTCTCTGCCCTCAGAGGGATTTCTGTCTAGTGAGGGGACAGAGAAGTAAACAGAGTATGTGCCATGATAGAAATGAGCATGGGCTGCTGTGGTAGCACATTAGGGTGTTTAGCTTAGTTAGGAGTATTAAAAAACATATAGCTCAACTGAATTCCAAAGGACTGCTGAAGAAAGGCAATGTAGGGCTTGGGCCCTGAGTCCAGCTACCTTGGTGAACCACCTGTATAACCTGGGCAGTCTATTTCCTCTGTAACCTCAATTCCTTATCTATAAATGGTGACAATCCTGGTAACTCTATTATCGAGTGTTGACAGTCTTTTATGAGGTAATTCTTGTAAAGTGCTTAGCAGAGGGCCTCACATATAGTTCTCTCCCGCTGAATTTTATTTAGGATTCATGTTATTTAAAGGGAAGACGCGTGGTGTATGTGTATACCCTCCCCCACCTCCCATTTCCCCAAAGTATGGGAATTGCTGGTAATTGACTATTAATAGAGCAAGGAATAGCTAGAGATGAGGCTGGAGAGGAGGTAAGTGTGTGTATTTGGGGTGTGGGTGGTGGGAGTGGTGGAAATGGACTTGACGATCATAAACAGCCTCAGGTACCATGCTAAAATCAATTTGGTAGTAGCAGGGATTAGAAGATAAGGCCTTTTTGATGCAGGGATGATTATAATAGCTAACACTATTGAATGCTTACTGTGAGCACTGAGTGGTTCTTGTAAGTGCTTTACATGGAAAACAACAACTGTTTGAACTAGATACTTTTGTTATTCTCTGTTTACAGATGAAGATGAGGCAGAGAGGGGTTAAATAACGTGCCCCAAATTCCACAGCTATATAGTAAGAGAGAGCTAGGATTTGAGTCCCAACTATTGTAACTCCAGAACCCATGTTTGTTGCATAAGCTGAATTGTCTCTGAGTAAGAAGGAGGGAAAGTAGTAAACAGATTCCAGAAATATTAGACAAGAATTAACAGGACTTGGTCATTGGATGTGGGGAGTGAAGGAAAACTACGAGTCAAGGATGCCTTTTAGGTTTCTGGCTTTGGCAGCTAGGAGGGTCCTAGAGCTGTTCTTGAGATGGGGAAACAATTAAGAGAGAAGCAGAATTGACAAGAGCTTAAGGTGAGTTCAGTGTGGAACCAGTTGACTTTGAGATTACTTTAAGTCATTGAATAGGCACTTGGATAATCTGGTCTGAAGCTCAGTGAGCTTTGGGCTAGAATTACTGATTTGGTAGTAATTAGCCTCTAGGCAGTAGTTGAGACCATGGGAGAAAATATTCTACTTAAGTTTCTTTGTAACAGGGAATAGATATATAAGCTTACATTGCATCTTTTCTTCATTTATTTGTTAAACAAACTATCAGGCTGCTACTTTGTCTACAAAGCAACTTAAGTTAGGAGCTGGATATCTGTATAGGAATAAGCTATAAAACCTGTCTCCAAATTACTCGTAATCCATCTGGAGAAATAGAAAATCAGTCACAATACTGCCTTGGTGCCTTAGATGGTGCAAAATAGACGTGTGTACAAAGTGCTATGGAAATGAAGAGAAGAGCCTGGCTGTTTATAAGACTGAGGGAAGGTGTCACAGAAGAAGTAACATTTTAGAGGACTTGGCTAAGTAGAAAAATGTGGTAGGGGAGGACATTCTGGGCATAGTGACTAGCATATGTTAAGGTGGGAAGGCCTGGAAGAAATGTATGTGTCCAAGAAATGGTGAGCAGGACAGTGTATCTCCAAGGTGGGGTTCAAGGGGGTAGGTACACATGGAGAGCAGGCTGGAAGGCAGATAGTGGTTATATTGTGAAGGGCCTTCCATGTTTATAACCAGAAGTTGGGATTTGGTCCTAATACCAGTGGGGAGCCATCGAAGGGACTCGTGTGATCAGATTTGTGTTTTTTTTCTCTAGATCCCTTCTTTGATTCCTCAGGTAAGCTTTTAAGGTCAGTTGTTTTTCTTGGTGACCAAAATAAAAACAAAATAAATTTCTTCATATTTGGTCTAATTTAGTACAGATTCTCTGTTCTGTGTCTGAATTCCTCAGCTTTAGGTGTCTTCACTTTAGTCAAGAATTTTTTGAAACCTGTTATCCTAGGTTTTTTTCAGCTTCCTTTCAGATAGAAGATGTCTTCTTTTGCATACCTGCCCTTATCATGCTGCCACAAATATTTGTCTAGGTTTGCTGCTCACTTGGCATTTATTTGGTCCTCAGGGCCAGGAAAATATAAAAAAACTATGACAACCATGTTCACTTTTTTCTGAATTTGACCTTGATAGCAGCACAGAGTTGGCTATCACTGATACTGTTGAATAACAGGAAACAACTTTCATTGTAGTTTGTCAGTTAATGAGCCCAGGATAAGGTTACTTAATGAGTTTATAAAGGCCTGAGGGGAATCTGACTAGTTGAGATGAGGTGACACATGTCATTGCTTTCCCCATACAGGCCTGCAGAGATTTCCTCATGTTGGCCCAGACCCATAGTAAAAAGTGGCAGAAATCACTACAGTATGAAAGAGACCAGCGTATCCGATTGGAAGAGACCCTGGAGCAGCTGGCTAAGCAGCATAATCATTTGGAGAGGGCCTTCCGAGGAGCCACAGTGCTGCCGGCCAACACACCTGGCAGCACAGGTTCAGGTAAAGGTAAGAGGCCTGTTCTGCTCGGAGCCAGGAATTCTGCAATTGATAGAATTCCAAATTCTCTAGGATCAATGGACTTCTGTGAAATGGAATTGGAGCAGTTTATTTCTTCTGGCTTTTCCACAGCTTTCTACCATTTGTTGCTATGTTCGTGGTTTGTATTTAAAAGATCCTGCTCTACCGGGTGTATGGTAAATATAGTTAAGGTACATCAACAATATATTTTTCTTCTCCTTATAGATCAGTGCTGCTCTGGCAAAGGAGACATGAGTGATGAGGATGATGAGAATGAATTTTTTGATGCTCCTGAGATTATAACCATGCCGGAAAATTTGGGCCACAAGTAAGTTATCCTTGACTTCTGAAGAAAATGAATGTACCTGGCCATTAAAAAGTTACAAACATTGTAGTGGTGATATCATAGTTGCCAATTTTTACTAAGATTTGGGCTCTTTTCCTTGGGTAAGTGGAAACTGTCAGCTTTTCTATATGACCAAGTTCTCCAGAGATGTTTAAATTCACACATATTGTGTTCTGAATATAAATTTGTTCTTCCATTAATACAAGTTTCTGTAGTGTGCTTGGCATTCTGATTGGTAAATAAATGTGTAGTTCCAAAACTCCAATTGTGGTCTTTTTCTCTTATATTTCCCATTTGTGCAGACGTACTGGCAGCAATATCAGTGGAGCCAGCAGTGACATTAGCCTTGATGAACAGGTAGCTTTTATATATATTTTCTATGTATATGAGAGTTACCAGGGGACTTGGTGTGTAATTCCCAAGATTTGCTTATAAAGAGCTAAGAGAAGCTGAAAACCAACAACATGGGAGAAGGGAAGGGTTATAAATACCATGTTTTCTGTTCTTTGTGAGTGATGGAGTGACTTTACTTTTGCTCTCAGTACAAGCATCAGCTGGAAGAGACCAAGAAAGAAAAGAGGACTAGAATACCATACAAGCCAAACTATAGCCTCAATTTATGGAGCATCATGAAGAACTGCATTGGAAAAGAACTCTCTAAGATCCCCATGCCGGTGAGATTCTTGCACACCTGGGCCTCAGTGGGAAGGGGGCTGACATGATGGCCCCATCCATTTGTGTAGCAATTTGTGACTGGGACTTTGTTACCCTGTAGTCTTAAACTTTCCCTTAAAACTAGTGGCTTTAATTGACTGTAGTATGTTCCTAGATCACCTAGAATCAGATGCCTTTGTTCAATAACAGTTATTTATAGCAAATTACTGTGCTAGATGTGCTGGGTGCCTGCAAAGATAAATAAGATATAGTTCCTGTTTTCATGAAACATGTATTTTAAAGAAGACAGACATGAAAACAAGTGGAAAATATGTTTTTCTATTATACTGTGATGGGAAGTTCTATTCATACAAACTGTGTCTGGGGAGCACAGAAGCAAAAGCAGTTCATCCCAACCAGGAAGATGAGGACCCTCTCCATTATGAAGATGTCATTTGGACTGACCTTCCTGCCTCCCTTTCCTCCGACCTATCCACACTCTTGCCAAAGTGATCTTTTAAAAATTGCCAATGTAGTCATGTCACTGTCCAACTTAAAATCCTTTACTGGATCCTCTTTGCTTGGAAGATAGTTCAGATCCCTTAGTGGGCTTGGTACTTCTCATGGTGCATTGCTCTGCCCACACACATCCTTTGCTCTAGTCATCCGGATTTACCTTCAGGTATTAGAGGCATTTTGTTGTCTGTTCCCTCCGGGCATTTGCACACACTGTGCTTTCTGCCTTGACTTTTCATCCATTTCCCACCATCTTTGCCACTTTTCTTGCCATGGCTGACATCTTTTCTTTGGGGATTCAACTACAATGTCATCTTTTTCAGCAAACCTTTACCATTCCATCCTGTCAGGGTGAGATGTCTATGCTCTAGCAAGTTCTGTTGTTTATTTCTGGGCAGTGATATCACATGTTCGTTCATTCCATAAACATTTTTTTTATTGAGTGCCTACCATCTGCCTGTTGGTATGCACTGTGTCAGTTAGGTATAGGTTCAATTTCAAGAAACAGTTCAAAAAAAATATTGGCTTAAATTAGGGGTCAGCAAATTATGACCCTTAGATCAAATCCAGCTGCCTGCTCTACAGCCATGCTCGCTCATTTACATATTTTCTGTGGCTGCTTTTACCCTACAGTGTCAGCGTTGAGTAGTTGTGACAGAGAACATATGATCCTCAAAGCCTAAATATTTACTGTTTAGCCCTTTACAAAAAAAAGTTGGCCAACCCATCACTTAAATACTGTCTTAATTCACTCTCATGATAAAGTACAGAGATAGGTGGCCTAGGGCTAGTACCATACTCCACAGTGTCAGGACCAGGTTGCTTTTTATTTGTTAGCCTCAATTCCTAAGTCCAAGGTTGCTGCTCCACCTCAAGCCATCAGGTTCTCATTCCACTTATCAAGAAGAAGGAAAGAGAAGGTCATGCCCTACCTTTTAAGGGTGCTTCTGGAAAATGCATAAACCACTTTCACTCAAATCTCTGGCCAGAACTTAGTTTTGTGGCCACAGCAGGCTGGAGAAGAGGCTAGAAATGAAGACTTCCCTCCTGGGTAGTATGGCCTAGTTAACAATTGGGAGTTTTATTACTTGTAGAGAAGGGAAGAACGTATAGCAGGTTCTTGCCAGAGCCAGGTACTCGACATGTAGAAATACTGAAAATATTCTCCCTGCCCTCTTGGGATGTAGGGACCAGTGTGTGTTTATTGCCTCTAAACAGACTGCGTTCCTTGAGGACAGAGACTGTCACATTAATTAATTAACTGGATCTTGGAGAACAAATAGGTTTATATAGAAATACACAGTCTAACTTTTTTCTTCCTTTCTCTGTTCTTCGGACTCAGAACTCGGCTTATGAAGTTCAAGTTTGTTCATCCTACTGTTGATTAAATAAGGTTTATGGGCTGACTTGGGAACCTAACCTCTTTTTATAGCAGATTTTTAAACTCTAAAGTCATTTTTATTTCCAGTCAATTTAGAAGCTAACTTTTTTGGCTAGAATAAAGTCGACACTCCAGGCAAGAAAAGGCCATGAATAAGAACACTCGAGAAGCGTGAAGTAATTGGTTCATTTGGGGCCTGAAAAGAAGCCCCACTTGTCTGGGGGATTAGGTGCCTCAAGGGAAGTAGTAGGAGATGAGGCTGGAAAGGCAGTTCATCGCAGCCATGGAAACACTGTTCCTCCTTAGAAATAGCTCCTGGGCCTGGGTGATCTCTCTGTCCTCCTTTACCATTAGTTCCTATTGGCATTGCCATTATGAATGTGTGTGTCTTGTGCGCATTTGCCCGCAAATCCAGTCCAAGCCCTTCCCCTGCTCTATGCTATGTCAGGAAAGCTGATCCCTCCAGGCCATATTTCTCATCTGGCTGGGCTCTGACAGTGGGAGGCACTGGCAGGAGAATCAAGCAGAGAGGAAGAAAGAAACTCCAGGGTATTTCTCCCCCTCCTTTTCCCCTCAGGTTGCACTCTGGCAGCAGCTGTCTGCAGCTCTTCTGTGGATCCATTTTCCACTGGACAGGTCCCCTGAGGTTCTAGCTTTTGCCAGACGCTGCCAGCAGCTGGGCTGCAGAAATACAGTCACTGTTTCTTTTTGTCCTTCCAGTCTACCAAAGGTTATGGCTTCCTGCTGTTGCTAATCTTTATCTTTTTTTGACTGCCCAATTATTTATCCCTATTTCCTTCCACTTTAAATACTCAGATTCTTTTGCTTCCCTGTTAGACCTCTGAATGATAAAATGATCATCAAAAAAAGCTTGGTGCTTTTAAAGAAACTGAGACTCCTGAAACATTTGTTGGGGGTAGGGGGTGGGGGGAGTAAGAGGAATGTGAAAGGCAGTCCTAATTTAAGAATGTGCTAATTCTAGCCCCAGGCAGTGCTGATATGACTAGCAGCCACCAGTGGAGCACACACCCATCCCCAGTTTTCCTTAAAATGTATGGAAATGTTATTTCATGTTGTCTGAAATTCTGCCAATTAGAGATTAGTTTGTTGGCTTGTTAATAACCACCCTCTTTAAAAAGTACTCCTAGGGTATTATCAGTCTATCACCCATCAACATGTGTTTGTTTTACCCTACTGATTTTTTCTCAGTGTTTCTTGGTGTAGTGAAGATGCGGATTTAGGAGTGTGACACCTGTTTTGATTGAGGCAGGGCAGATCCTACTTCCTAAAGGAGGAGTGTTCTAATGTTAGTCCTGTGGCTCTGTGTTCATTGGGAAATGTTCACAGAGAAAAGGCTGTTATATTTTTCAGAGAAAAAGCAGACTCTAGTGAATTATTTAATTTTTTTAAAAATGTGTAAATGCTAGAAACAAACATGAAAATAGTAATGGCTATCTTTGGGTGATGGTATTTAGGTGAGTGTTTTCTTTATACTTTGTTTTCAAAGTTTATTACAGTGAAAATTATAAGCTATTAATTTTATAATTGGGGAAACAGTAAATTTTAGGGTAGTATATAGTTCAAAGATTGCAGGAAGGGATTAGACAGTAATGCAGAAAGAGAGGTGGAACCATAGCAACGAAAAGTTTTTTGTTTTTTGTTTTCTCCCGAAGTGTTGCTTAATGCCAGGTCTATGAAATAGAAAGGAAACTTTTCCTTCTTCTGTTTTCTGAACTCAGAACTTACACTAGTGATATTCAGACCTGTTCAGCTATTCTGTTGATTAACTAACTATTATGAGCTAGCCTGGGAACCTGGCCTCTTTGTGTAGCAATTTTTTACAATTTTAAAATAATTTTTAATTCCAAACAGTCAATTTAGAAGTTAACTCTTTTTGGGGCAGTGGGCAACATGGATAACTTGTTCCTTTTTCTATACCCAGAGGGTAGCATAGGACCCAGCACACCAAAGGGCTCAATATATATATATGGAAATGAATGAATGAATGAACATCTCCCCCAGAAGAAGCCTACACACAAACACACACTTGCTTCATTCAATAGTTGAGCCCCCGAAATCTGAAAGCTTGAAAGGTAGAAGTACTTTCCCCTTAGCCCCCAGCATGAGCACCACAGGTCCAGAAACACAAATGTCTAGCCTCAGAGAAGAAATCAGAATCATGGCATGATGTAGAACTGAACCAAGACTTAGTAATTGTCTAATCCAGGAGTAGAAGCTAACTTTTGAAATGCAGTCTTTTCATTAGTCAGGACACTCCTGTACTTGTTTACTACCCTTTCTTTCCTCCTTCAGGAATTTTAAATATTGGTGTAACTTCCTCTCTGGATATTCCTGTACTAAACTATGTTTTTCTTTCATTTATTCACTCAACATATATTTGATGCTAATGTCCTGTGGGCCAGGCACCAGCGGATCTCAGGTATCCAGTGATGAACAGAAAAGGCATGGTTCCTATCTCAAAGAGCTTATTGTTTGTGAATAAATAAAAACAGTGATTTCTACCACTCACCTGCCACAAACAGTTGACCAGGGAGAATGAGTTACTTGCAGGTTAAACCTTAGAGCTGCTTGGCTGAACAAAGACCTCTCCTCAGTGATTTGTTTGTTTTATCATTTAGACATCTCAGTATGTGTTTTTCCACTTGCAAAAAAATTAAACTGCCTCCTATAGACATTTGGACAGTGTTTTTATATCTTCTTTTCCTGACAGGTGAACTTTAATGAGCCCTTATCCATGCTTCAGCGCCTTACTGAAGATCTGGAATACCATGAGCTGTTAGATCGAGCTGCAAGATGTGAGAACTCTCTAGAACAACTCTGTTACATTGCAGCTTTCACCGTGTCTTCCTACTCCACTACTGTCTTCCGTACCAGCAAGCCGTTCAACCCACTCCTTGGGGAGACCTTTGAACTGGACCGATTAGAGGAGAATGGGTATCGATCTCTCTGTGAGCAGGTAAAGGAGACTTAAGACTATCACATACTTCCTTTTAGAAGAAAGAGGTGATTTTTTGGTTTATCCCTCTGGGTGTTACGTTTGCTGAAATGCCAGTCCCTTTTGTCCTATCATTTTTTCTTTTCCTGCAGGACTTGATCACTGGAGGCCCTGGTATTTACCCACTGTTGTAGTTGTAAAAATGTTAATTGTGAATTTTTGGTGTTTATCAGAAATTAATAGGCAGCATCTTTCCCTTCTCCTTTCTCCCTTTTTACTTTGAACCTCTCATTTCTTCAAGGTGAGTCATCATCCTCCTGCTGCTGCGCACCACGCTGAGTCCAAAAATGGCTGGACATTGCGTCAGGAAATCAAAATCACCAGCAAGTTTCGGGGCAAATACCTCTCCATTATGCCCCTCGGTAAGGCCACTATCTTTGTAAGTACTAGTGCTCCATGAATGAAAGATTTCCTAGCACAGTGGAGGAGCCAGGAGACTGGTGGTCTGAAACAGGAGTTGAGCCACACTAGCTTTGTGGTTTGGGGAAAGTCATTTAACCTCACAGCTCTCAAATGAATGAGGAGGTCAGAGACTTCACTCATAAATTCTTTGTCTTCTTAGGTATATTTAATACATCTTTAAGCATTATTTTAGGACATGAATTCTAAATGTACTTTTTTCTTCCATCTCTTAACTGTTGGAATTTTCTTCGTTACCCTAGCAGTCAGATTGATTCTCCGTTGATCAGAACTCCTATGATTAAATGGTTAGGTTCACAGGCTAGTCTCTTTCCCTTATCCTCTCCTTTCTCCTTTCTCTTCCTCTACCAGATGAGTTAGGTATTGCTTATGTAATGACTGAATTCCTGGTAATGTGAGACTATTTGAAAAGATCTTATTGAATTACAACTTAATTGTGTGCCAAGATAAAAATGATCAGGCCTGGGAAGAGGAATCTTAACTTGCAGTATCACCTTAGGGGAAATGAGATTATTCAAAAAGTGTAGTAGAGATTCTCACTATTCTCTTGAAATAGAACAGCCATGTTTGACCATATGTGTGCTAGGTAGTGAGAGCTAGTCCACAGAAAGAAAAAAAGAAGTGCAAAGTAGACATTTAGAGAGAAGAGACCCAGTTGCTCTCCCAAGAGACAGATCTGACAGTAACTGCCTGAGCTCTTAATGGCTTTTCATTTTCTGGATCTAGTCTTTCAGGAGGCTTAGCTGCAGTTCTTGGATGTTACAGTGTATAGGCTACTTCTTTCCTAAATTCCCCCTTTAGCTTAGAGGCACAGAGTACCAGGTATAGTGCAAACTAGAAATTAGCCAGAAAAATTCTGGGAATGTTTTGTAAGGGATCTTATATAACCAGTGATAAGATTTTCCTATAACGTATTGAAGGAAGTATTAACTCTATAATTTCATGGTTAACATGCAAAAAGCTTTTCTTAGATGAAAAGTGGACTAAGTGATGGCTTGGGTCTTGAGCTTTCCTGAGAACCTTTAAAAAAGGTTCTAATTGCTTAATAGTCTTTTTTCTTTTTTTTTTTTTAATTGAGACTGTTCACATACCACACAATTATCCAAAGATCCAAAGGGTACGTTCAGTTCCCCCTGGTACCATCATACAGCTGTGCATCTGTTCTAGTTTGCTAATGCTGCGGAATGCAAAACACCAGAGATGGATTGGCTTTTATAAAAAGGGGGTTTATTTGGCTATACAGTTACAGTCTTAAGGCCATAAAGTGTCCAAGGTAACACATCAATAATCGGGTACCTTCACTGGAGGATGGCAAATAGCATCCGGAAAACCTCTGTTAGCTGGGAAGGCACATGGCTGGCGTCTGCTCCAAAGTTCTGGTTTCAAAATGGCTTCTCCCAGGACATTCCTCTCTAGCAAACTTGCTCTTCTTCAAATAACATCACTCACAGCTGCACTGCGTTTCCTCTCCTTGAGCCAGCTCATTTATATGGCTCCACTGATCAAGGCCCACCCCAAATGGGTGGGGCCACACCTCCATGGGAGTATCCCACCAGAGTCACCTCCCACAGCTGGGTGGGGCACATCTCCATGCAAACAACCTAATCCAAACATTCCAACTTAATCCCCACTATTCTGTCTGCCCCACAAGATTGCACCAAAGAATATGGCTTTTTCTGGGGGACATAATACATTCAAACCGGCACAGCATCCATCACCACAATTTTTTTTTTTTCAAATTTTAGAACATTTTCATTACTCTAAAAAAGAAATAAAGACAAAAAAAAGAAAACTCAAATCCTCCCATACCCCTAACCTCCCCCCTCCATTGTTGATTCATAGTATTGGTATAGTACATTTGTTACTGTTGATGAAAGAACATTAAAATACTAACTGTAGTATATAGTTTGCAATAGGTATATGTTTTTTCCCTATATGCCCCTCTATTATTAACGTGTAGTTATAGTGTCATACATTTGTTCTGGTTCATGAAAGAGATTTCTAATATTTCTATAATCATGGACATTGTCCACCACAAGATTCACTGTTTTATACATACCCATCTTTTAACCTCCAACTTTTCCTCCTGGTGACATATGTGACTCTGAGCTTCCCCATTCTACCACATTCACACACCATTCAGCACTGTCAGTTATTCTCCCAGCACGCTACCGTCACCTCTGTTCATTTCCAAACATTTAGATTCAACCTAGTGGAACATTCTACTCATAATAAGCAACCACTCCCCATTCTTTAGCCTCGTTCTATATCCTGGTAACTTATATTTCATGTCTATGAGTTTACATATTATAATTAATTCATATCAGTGAGACCCTGCAACATTTGTCCTTATGTGTCTGACATATTTCTCTCAATATAATGCCTTCCAGCTTTCTTCTTCAACCCATTTTTTTAAGACGGTTTTGTTCACATACTATACATTCCATCCAAAGTAAACAATCAATGATTCCCTGTATAGTCACATGTTTATGTATTCACCACCATCACCAGTATCTATATAAGGACATCTCCATTTCTTCTACAAAGCAGGAGGAAGAGTCAAAGAAGGTAGAGAGACAAAAGAAAAAGAAAAAAAGAAAGGGGGAAAAAAAAACCCAAACATGACAGCTAGGAAGCAACAAAAGGAAAGATAGCATTACACTATAGCAGAATAAAGAGTCAGACAACATTACCAATGCCAAGAGTCCCATACCCCTCCGTTATGTCCCCCTCTTATATGCATTTAGCTTTGGTATATTGCTTTTGTTACATTAAAGGAAGCATAATACAATGTTTTTGTTAATTATAGTCTCTAATTTGCATTGATTGTATTTTCCCCCAATACTTCCCTATTTTTAGCACCTTGCAAGGTTGACATTCATGTGTTCTCCCTCATGAGAAAACATATTTGTACATTTTATCACAATTGTTGAGCACTGTAGGTTTCACTGAGTTAAACAGTCCCAGTCTTTATCTTTCCCCTTTCCTTCTGGTGTCCCACGTGCTCCTAACCTTCCTCTTTCAACCATACCCACAGTCATCTTTGTTCAGTGTATTTACATTGATGTGCTACCATCACCCAAAATTGTGTTCCAAACCTCTCACTCCTGTCTTTTCCTATCTGTCTATAGTGCTCCCCTTAGTATTTCCTGTAGAACGGGTATCTTGTTCACGAACTCTGTCATTGTCTGTTTGTCAAAGAATATTTTAAACTCTCCCTCATATTTGAAGGACAGGTTTGCCAGATATAGGATTCTTGGTTGGTGGTTTTTCTCTTTCAGTATCTTAAATATATCACCCAACTTCCTTCTTGCCTTCTGGTTTCTGCTGAGAAATCCTCACATAGTCTTTTCAAGCTTCCTTTGTATGTGATGGATCGTTTTTCTCTTGCTGCTTTCAGGATTCTCTCTTTGTCTTTGACGTTTGATAATCTGATTATTAAGTGTCTTGGCATAGGCCTATTCAGATCTGTTCTGTTTGGAGTAGGCTGTGCTTCTTGTATCTGTAATTTTATGTCCTTCATAAGACATGGGAAATTTTCATTGATTATTTCCTCTATTATTGTTTCTGCCCCTTTTCCCTTCTCTTCTCGTGGGACACCCATGACACTTACATTCATGAATTCCATGTTGTCATTCAATTCCCTGAGATGTTGCTCATGTTTTTCCATTATTTTCCCTATCTGTTCTTTTGTGTAGGATTTCAGGTGTCTTGTTCTCTAGTTCCTGAGTGTTTTCTTCTGCCTCTTGAGATCTGCTGTTGTATGTTTCCATTGTGTCTTTCATCTCTTGTGTTGTGCCTTTCATTTGCATAGATTCTGCCAGTTGTTTTTTTGAACTTTCAATTTCTACCTTATGTACACCCAGTGTTTTCTTTATGGCCTTCATCTCCTTTGCCATATTTTCCCAAATTTTTTGAATTGATTTAGCATTAGTTGTTTAAATCCTGTATCTCAGTTGAAGTGTAAATTTGTTCCTTTGACTGGGCCATACCTTTGTTTTTCTTAGTGTAGGTTGTAGTTTTCTGTTGTCTAGGCATCTGGTTTTCTTGGTTATCCCAATCAGGTTTTCCCAGACCAGAACGGGCTCAGGTCCCAGAAGGCGGAAATGTTCAGTATCAGGTTTCCCTGAGGGTGTGTCTTAGAATATTGACACACCCTGTGAGACCTCAAGCCACTGTGCTTTTCCTAACCTGCCCAGCAGGTGGTGCCTGTCAGTCTGTAGCTCCTGACTGGTGTAAGGAGGTGTGGCTTCCTTAGTTTCTGTTTTGGCTCTTTTCCCCCAGGCTCTGGGGTCTAGTTCTGACTGGAAGGCAGGTAGTAGAGCTGGGCACCACCTCCTTCCTCTTAGGGAAGATACACCCCCTAGAGAGTTTTCATCTACATTTAAATAGGTTCTTTGTCTCTCTGACTCTGCTATCTCCACCCTTGTCTGGGTCAGAACACTGCGAACTGAAAATGGCTGAGACTTTCTCCACTGAGCCACTCAGGTTGAGAGAGAGAAAAAGGGACAGAAAGCCCCCTTTCAGGGCCAATCCATGGCCCCCATTTTCACCCATCAGCCAGAGATAGCACCCGGTCCTCTGGGCTCCCCATCCTGGGACAGAGAAGTCCCCTGGCTCTTCAAGGTCAGTCGTCATTAAAAGCCTCTGTCTGCTTGTTGGGGATTTATAGTTTGTATTGAGCAGTTCATGTTTGCCAATTAAAACCCCAGTTGGAGCTAGACTGAGGTATATTTGCTTGTTCAAAGTGCTGCTCTCTATCACAGAGAGGCTTTGCAGTTTGGGCTGCCATCAGGGGAGGGGGCTCCCAGCTCAGGTCCACAGTTCCTAGTCACAGATTCCGTGCTGCAGTCTCAGGCATTCCTCCCAATCCAGGTTGGTGCCCAATGTGTGGACAGTCACAGTTGTCCCACATCAATTATTCCAGATCATTTACTAGTTGTTCCTGGTTGTTGATTAGTTGCTCCAGAGGAACTAATTAACTTCCACTCCTCTCTATTCTGCCATCTTCTTCCGTCCTAATTGTCCTTGAAACTAATATTTCAAAAGTATTAGGTTAATACTAATGCTTGGGGTGTTCACACCTAATTTGCAGAACTTGGATGCTGGTAATCAAATTGCAGTGTGAGCTACCATCCATGGTGAAGAGTTTCAGAGACCCGCTGAGGATCTCTAAAGGGACAAATTATATTTGATTATGAGGAAGCTTGTATACATTTAAAAGATAACAATATATGTAACTTAACCAGTGAAATTCTGCACATTTTCTCTATAATTTAATTTATCTAGAATTCTTCGAGGTTGTACATAACTATATGAAAATGAAACAAGTAGTGGATTTATTTTTTAGAGTTAAAAATCTATATTTCTGATAGTTTTCCCTTCCTGTGGTTATTTAAGGATTCAAAGCACCAGGATGTGCTGTTGTAAGTCCTTCCATTCATTGAATACTTCCTGTGTGCCTGCCATATGCCAGACATGATTCTAGGTGCTTGGGGAACGTGAGTGAACAAAACAGAGATCCTGAGCTTCTTGGGAGAGAGTGAAGAAAAGGAAATGACATAGTGACAGGAAACAGAGAACCTGTGTAGAGAAGTTTAAAAAGTGGGATTTCCAGACATTGACCCTGGGGGCATCCATATTTAACATGTTGGGATCAGTGACTTGGAAGGAGAATCATGTGGTGAAATGTTCATGTTTGCAGTGGCACTCAACTATCAGAGGGTAAATTGTTAAACCGATAGATATAACGGAAGGAAGATAATATGAACAGGGTTGTGAGTGAGTAGGAACATAGATGACTAGTACACTACAGTGTTGTTATTCATAAGGTAAAATAGGGAAAAGTGATTCAAACTGTTCTGATAATTAAAATAACATTTATTGAGTGCTCACTGTGGGCCAGGCATTGTTATAAGTGCTGTAACATGTATTAACTTGTTCAATCCTAAAAATAATTCTAGGAGATAGGAACTGTTGTTGCCATTTTTCAAGTAATGAAAATGAGGCAAATAGAGATTAAGTTGGCCAAGGTCACCCTGCGTTTCGGTTTGCTAAAGCTGCCAAAATGCAATATACTGGAAATGGATTGGCTTTTAACAATGCGGATTTGTTAAGTTATAAGTTACAATTCTAAGGCATCAACAAGAGGATATCTTCTCTGAAGAAAGGCTGCTGGCATCCAGGGTTCCTCTGTCAGATAGCAAGGCACATAGCTGGCATCTGCTGGTCTTTAGCTGCCAGCTTTCTTTGCTTTCTGCTGCTTATTCCTGTGGCTTTCACTCTGAGCAGCTGTGGGTTCTCTCTTAGCATCTCTGGGGCATTTGTCTCTCTAAATTCTCTCCAAATGTCTCTGCCTTTTATCCTCTCATAAAGGACTCCAGTAAAGAATTAAGATCCACCTTGAATGGGCTAGGTCTCATCTCTATTGAAACAACCTAATTAAAAGGGATTTATTAGATTAAAAATTTTCGGTTCTAAGGCCATAAAAGTGTCCAAACCAAGGCATCAACAAGAGGACACCTTCACTGAAGAAAGGCTGATGGCGCCCGGAACACCTCTGTCATCTGGGAAGGCATGTGGCTGGCATCTGCTGTTCCTTTGCTGCTGGGTTCTGGTTTCAAATTGGCTTTCTCCAAAATGTCTCTGGGCTTCTGTCTCTCTTATCTTCTCCCTCTTGGCCTCTGTACATCTTTTCTTGTTCTCCCAGGGCGTTTCTTTCTAAGCGTCTCAGAGTCCTTTCTGAGGTTCTCTGGGGTAAACTCTGGGCTTCATCTCTTAGCTTAGCGTCTCCAAGTGTCTGGGTCTGTGTTGGCCCCTGAGCTCTCTTAAGGACTCCAGTAAGCTAATCAAGACCCACCCAGAATGGGTGGGGTCACACCTCCATGGAAATAATCTAATCAGAAGGTCTCACCTTCAGTTGAATGGGTCACATCTCCATGGAAACAATCTAATCAAAAGATCCCACGCGATCAGACACCCAGGGAAGTGAATCTCCCTGGCAACGTGGAATATGACTCCCGGGGAGGAATGTAGACCCGGCATCGTGGGACGGAGAACATCTTCTTGACCAAAAGGGGGATATAAAAGGAAATGAAATAAGCTTCAGTGGCAGAGAGATTCCAAAACGAGCCGAGAGATCACTCTGGTGGGCACTCTTACGCACACTTTAGACAACCTTTTTTAGGTTCTAAAGAATTGGGGTAGCTGGTGGTGGATACCTGAAACTATTAAACTACAACCCAGAACCCATGAATCTCGAAGACAGTTGTATAAAAATGTAGCTTATGAGGGGTGACAGTGGGATTGGGAATGCCATAAGGACCAAACTCCACTTTGTCTAGTTTATGGATGGATGTGTAGAAAAGTAGGGGAAGCAAACAAACAGACAAAGGTACCCAGTGTTCTTTTTTACTTCAATTGCTCTTTTTCACTCTAATTATTATTATTCTTATTTTTGTGTGTGTGCTAATGAAGGTGTCAGGGATTGATTTAGGTGATGAATGTACAACTATGTAATGGTACTGTAAACAATCGAAAGTACAATTTGTTTTGTATGACTGCGTGGTATGTGAATATATCTCAATAAAATGATGATTAAAAAAAAATATATAAAAAAAAAAAAAAAAAAAAAAGATCCCACGCATAATAAGTCTGCTTCCACAAAACTACATTAAAGAACATAGTAATTCCTGGGGTACGTAACAGTTTCAAACTGGCGCAGCCCTCTATTCCATATCATTCCCTTCTTCTTTTAAGTATTTTGGTCTGCCCCTTATGTGCTCCAACTGTTAAGTGGTGTTATCAGCATGGCAAGCAGCTGCAGTGTTCAAGAATTGCTGCTGATTGTTTTGAGTCACAGGCGGGTGGTGCTGTTCACAGTGGCAGAGCTCTGAATCAGGTCAAATAAAGGCAAGCCCCATGAGTCGGGGTTTACAGGGAACTGCCAGACAGGTCAAATAATGACAAGTCTCTGGAGATGGAACTTTTGGGGAGCTCCATGACATGCCATTCTGTTCCCTCCAGAGTTTGCTAGGCTGCTGTCTTTCACAGCTCCTGTGAATGAGAGGCTTTTGGTTTTCATGGCTACTGCCAAGCTGGGAAGAGGGGAATGCAAATAGGGCAAATCAAAATGCCACAAAACTCATTGTTCTTAAAGAGATTTAGCTATTTTTCTTGAATTAATGCTCCTTAGATAGTTACAAGCTTTTGGTTATTTCCAGAGTTATGAAAAATGGATTCTAACAGTTTTTCCAGTGTTCTTTTTGCTTTTATTGAAAAGTAGACATATAGAAGTCCTTACTCCACCATTCTATAAGTGGCTTTCTTCTCCCTCATACATTTAAATGGCTCATTTTTTTTTACCTTTAAGTTATTGTGAATTTTCAAGAAACAAATATATAAAAGAAGGCAATCATAGGGAATTCTACGTTTTTCTACCATGCCTGTGAGTGGGATCTAGGGTTATGATATTCAGCTGTGCAAATGTACTGATCTGGTTTTGAATCCAGCTCTAGCACCCACTAACTCTGTGACCTTGGGAAGTTACTTGACCTCTCTGAGCTCAGATTTCTCATCTGTAATATAGGGATGTGGTAGGCAGAATCATCTCCCCACCCCAAATGCCCATGTCCTAATCTCTGGAGCTTGTGAATATGTTACCTTATATAGTTAAAAAAAAAAAAAAAGGACTTTGTAGGTGTGATTAAGTTAAGGATCTTGAGATGGGGAAGCTATTCTGGATTATTCTTCTGGGCCCAATGCAATCACAAGGGCTTTTATAAGAGAGAGGCAGAAGAATCAGAGTGAGTGACGATGGAAGCAAGAGGTTAGAGTGATGTGAGGAAGGGGCCACAAGCCAAGGAATCCAAGTGGCCTCTAGAAGCTGTTTAAGGCAAGGAAGTGGGTTCTCCCCTAAAGCCTCCAGAAGCAACGCAGCCCTGAGAACCCTAAATTAAGACTTCTGTTACTTCAGAACTGTCAGAGAATAAATCTAATTGTTTCAAGACCCACTACGTTTGTGGTACTTTGTTACGGCAGCAATGGGCAACTAGTACAGGGGATGATAGTATATGCAGTTGAGGTATCAATGAATTTGAGCACCCACTATATGCCAGAAGCTATTCTAGGTGCTATGAGTACAATGGTGAACAAAACCCACTTTGTCCTTACGTAGCTTGCATTCTTTTGGAAAACAGACAAAAAATACATAAATAACAATTTTAGATAGCAGTAATTGTGTGAAGAATAGAGTAAGTGGTAATTGGGGAGTGATGAGAGAGAAACTGTGTGTGTATGTGGTCCCTTGGATAGAGTAGTCAAGGAAATCCTCTGAAATGGTTACACTTTGATCTTTGGTTACAAAGACCTAAATAACAACAAAAACCAACCAACAGATGATTTGAAGGAAGAATATTTGAGGCAGAGAGAGCCCTAAAGATAAAGGCCCTGAGGTGGGAGTGAGCATGGCATGCTTGAGAGAAACAATAAGAAGGCCACAGCAACTGGTTCAAAGTGAACAAGGAAAATGGTGAATGAGTTCAGAGAGGTAGGCAGGTGCCAGATCTTGTAGAATCTAGTTTGCCATGGTAAGGAGCTCAGTTTTATTCTTAGTGCAATGGGAAGTAATTGAGGATTTTTACATAGTGCAGTAACTTGATATGACTTATGTTTTTAAAAGATCATTTTGACAGGACACTAGGGACAAAAGTGGAAGCTGGGAGACTATAGGAGGTTTTTACAGAGATTCAAGCAAGAAATGATGGTGGTTAGAGTGCAGTGGTGGTGAAGAAGAGCTTAAACAATAGATATAGGATATATTTAGCTAGAACAAATATTTTGAAGGTGGTTGTGACGATTAATTTTGATAATGCACTAGGAGAACATAGTACAGTGCCTGGTACACGGCAGGTGCTCTCCGCAGAGTTGCTCCTATTTTCATTAACATCATTATCAGTCATCATCATCGTCATCAGCATCACTGTTGGTGCAACTACCAAGGCTTCTTTAATCTTTTATACAAGAATGACATGCCTAAGCCACAATTACGGCATCCTTTTCATTAGTACTACGGAGGCAGCTTAGATTATGGTGCTACTATAATTGACTGTTATTCACTTCTGTCTCTGTGTGTGTGTATGAATAAACACACACATACACAAATTTATTTATTTATTTAAACTTTTAAAAATGTTTGCTTGATTTGAATCTCCAGTTACTTCTCAAACCACTGGTTTTGTTTTGGTATTCATCTAGATCAACTCATACGAATAGGAGAAGCCTGTTATCTACTGAGTGCTTGTTATGGTTCAAGCATTTTGTTGGGCAAATAAACATATATTTTTCTTATTTACTCTGCACAACAAGATGTGATTATCCCAGGTTTACAAATAATAAAACAGGTTTGGGGGAGTTAAAAACATATCCAGGTCACACCTCTAATGAGCTGAAGGATTACCAATTCTATGTGATTCCAAAATTCATGCTCTACCCACTATTCCTTTTTTTTTCTCTTAAGGCCTGTGTATAACTGCTTAAGGTCACATAGTTGCAGAGTGTCCAGTCCTAATTACCAATTTGGCTAGTTCCACAATACAGTTTCAGTTTCTCATGTTGGGGCAGATTTGAACTATCTCTATAAATTATTTTTTTTTTAGTATTTTTTTTTCCCCTTTATTAGAGAAGTTGTGGGATTACAGAACAATCGTGTGAAATACAGGATTACCATATACCACCCCACCACCAACACCTTGCTCTGGTGTGGAACATTTGTTGCAATTGAAGATAGCACACATTTTTATAATTGTAGCATTAATTAAAGTCCGTGTTTTAACTTAGGATTCACCAATAGTATAGTGTAGTTCCATGGGTTTTTTGTTTTTTGTTTTTTTTTTTTTTTACGTTTCATTCTGTTACTATATATTCAGTCTAACATTTCCCCTTTTAATCATATTCAGATATATATCTCAGTGCCGTAAATTGTTTTCACAGTGTTGTCCCATCATCACCACCATCCATTACCAAAACATTTCTATCATTCCAAGTAGGAATCCTTAACTTCCCATTCCCTATCCCCACCCCATCCCCTGGTAACCTATATTCTAGATTCTGACTCTCTGGCTTTGCTTATTCTAATTGTTTCAAATCAGTGAGATCATGCAATATTTGTCCTTTTGTATCTGACTTATTTCACTCAATATGATGTCTTCAGGATTCATCCATGTTTTCACATGTTTCAGGACTTCATTCCTTTTTATTTCTGAATAATATCCCATTGTATGTTTATACCACATTTTATTTATTCATTCATCAGTAGATGGACACTTGGGTTGCTTCCATCTTTTGGCAATTGTGAATAATGCCACTAGGAACATCGGGGTGTAAATATCTGTTCAAGCCCCTGCTTTCAGTTCTTTTGGGTATATAGGAGTGGGATTGCAGGGTCATAAAATTCTGTACTTAGCTTTCTGAGAAACTGCCAAACCATATTCCACAGCAGCTGCACCCTTTTATATTGTCACCAGCAATAATTGAGTGTTCCTATTTCTAGTCCTCTCCAAAACTTATTTTCTGTTTTGTTTTGTTTTGTTTTGTTTTAATAGCAGCCATTCTAATGGGTGTGAAATGATGCTTCACTGTGGCTTTGGTTTGCATTTCTGTGATGGCTAATGATGCTGAGCATCTTTTCATGTGCTTTTGGGCCGTTTCTATATCTTCTTTGGAGAGATGTCTATTCAAGTCTTTTGCCAGCTTTTTAATTGGGATGTTTGTCTTTTTTTTGTTAAGTTGAAGGATTTCTTTATATATACTGGATCTTAATCCTTTATCAGATAGGTGGTTTCCAAATATTTTCTGCCATTGTGTAGGTTGTCTTTTTACTTTCATGATGAAGTCCTTTGAGGGACAAAAGTTTTTAATTTTGATGGAGTCCCATTTATCTACTTTTTCTTTTGTTGCTTGTGCTTTGCGTGTAACATCTAAGAAACCAGTGCCTAACATAAGGTCCTGAAGATGCTAGGAGTTTGATAGTTCAGCTCTTATATTTAGGTCTTTGATCCACTTTGAGTTGAGTTTTGTATATGGTGTGAGATAGGGATCCTCTTTTTTTTTTTTTAACAAATGGATCCCGTTTTCCCAGCCCCATTTTTTGAAGAGACTGTTCTTTCCAATTGAGTGGTCTTTGCCACTTTGTCAAAAATTAGTTGACCATAAATATAAAGATTAATTTCTGAGCTCTTGTTTCTATTCCATTGGTCTGTATGTCTGTCCTTGTGCCAGTACCATGTTGTTTTGATTACTGTGGCTTTGCAGTAAGTTTAAAGCTTGGGAGGTGGGAGTCCTCCAACTTCATTCTTCTTTTTCAAGATGGCCTTAGCTATTTAGGGTCCCTTACTCCTCCATATAAATTTATTGTTTGGCTTTTCCATTTCTGCAAAAAACATTGATGGAATTTTGATTAGGATTGCATTGAATCTATAAATTAATTTCTTTTAGCAATTGTTTGTAGATTTCTGTGTAATAAGTCCTTTACATCCTTCATTAGATTTATTCCTAGATATTTGATTCTTTTAGTTGCTATTGTAAATGGAATTTTTTCTTGATTGTTCTAATTGTTCATTGCTTGTGTATAGAAACACTACTGATTTTGGGGTGTTGATCTTGTACCCTGCCACTTTGCTGAATTCATTTATTAACCCTAGGAGCTTTGTTGTGGATTTTTCAAGATTTTCTGTATATAGGATCATATCATCTGCAAATAGGGAAAGTTTTACTTCTTCCTTTAAAATTTGAATGTCTTTTATTTCTTTTTCTTGCCTAATTGCTCTGGCTAGAACTTCCAGTACAATATTGCATAACAGTGGTGACAGTGTGCATTGTTGTCTTGTTCCTAATCTTAGAGAGAAAGCTTTCAGTCTTTCACCATTAAGTAGGATGTTTTCTGTGGGCTTTTCATATATGCCCTTTATCAAGTTGAGAAAGTTTCCTTCTATTCCTAGTGTTCTAAGTGTTTTTATAAAGGAAGTGTGCTGTATTTTGTCAAATGCCTTTTCTGCATCAATTGAGATGACCATGTGGTTTTTCCCCTTTACTCTGTTAATGTGGTGTATTGCATTTATTGATTTTCCTATGTTGAACCAACCTTGTGTACCAGGGATAAATCCCTCTTTATAAATTGTTTAGTTGGTATTGAAGCACAGTTGGTGAAAACATTGTGGTTTTTTAGACTCTTGTTTTTATTTTGACAGTTGCAGAATATAGCTTCCTATTAAGAATATGGTTATCAGTGTTTGCCATTGTTTAGTTATATTTTATTCATAGATTAAAATATCAAGTGAAAAAAATTTAATCAGTGCTCCTAGCATTTAAGAAGGTTATAAATCATTTTTGATATATTGTTTTTTTTTTTTTAAGGTAAGAAATATAATAAAAGGAAATCAATCCATTGTTATTTCTAGATAGCATGGTGCTATTTTTCTAATATTTGGCTTCATTTGTATACCTCTCTCTGCTTCCAGGTACCATCCACTGTATTTTCCATGCAACTGGGCACCACTACACTTGGAAAAAAGTTACCACAACAGTGCACAACATTATTGTGGGGAAATTATGGATAGATCAGGTGAGGAAAAGTGCCTGAAGTGCTTCTGCAATTCAGAAGAATGCCTTCTTAACTACATGTTTGCAGTACTTAGGACATGTGAACTGACCACAGATTGTTGTTACTGGATTATCAATTTCTCCTAAGAGATGCAGTACCTGCCTCCTCCAGTTTCAACACCACAAATTATTATTTATAAATGACTAAAAGAGAACATTCATTCAACAACTCTATCAGAAGTATGCTGGGCGCCAGGGGGGGATACAAGAAAATAATTAACACAGTCCCCACTTTTCATCCTTTTATTATTCATCTAACATTTATTGTTAGACAGTGTGCTAGGTCCTAGGGCTAAAAGTCAGTTGAGACCTTGTCCTTCAAGGAGCTATTGTCTCATTGCAGCTATATGACAAATACGTGTAAGTTAAAAAGTACTTAATATTATTTTTATTAATACACCTGTATAACAGATGGCCTAAGGTAATATCTGATTAATTGTCAGTTTGTGCTTAAGACTACAGGTGGAATAAATTCAGAGAAGTGAGGAAAGCTGTTTTTTAAGCAGTCAGGGAGGACTCCACAGTAGACATGTTTGTTGAGCTGAGTCTTAAAGATTGTCTGTTGGTATTAGAAAGGTAGAAAGTAAAGAGAATGTGCAAATTAGGTCTACCGTATGGACTCTTGAAATTGTAAGTAGAGTACTTTGATTTAAGCACAGAGTTCATAAGGGGTACTAGTGGGGGATTGGTTTGGAAAGGTAAATTATTATGTGAATTTCAGTGTATGCGCTGAAGGTCACATGCCACCTAAAATGTTACACAGGGTGAAAAACAAAACAACAAATGATTCTTGATCCCAACCTGGAATACCAAGGTTACAAAAGTATTCCACAGCATCTCTGTGGTTGACAGCGACCTAAATCTTAAGCGAGGAAATGCTACAATATGAGATTTTTTGAGGCTTGGGGTTTAGTAGTTATTCAAGTCTTAATAAAACTAATCCATGTTTCTTTTCACTTTATAGTCTGGTGAAATTGATATTGTGAATCACAAGACTGGAGACAAGTGCAATCTCAAGTTTGTTCCTTATAGCTACTTCTCTCGAGATGTAGCAAGGAAGGTAAGGGAAGTTAGAATTTAAATTTTTTCATTTAGTCTGTGTCCCTTAGAAAGCCAACTCCTTTGGGGCTGGTGTGTGTGTGTGTGTGAATAAACATATGCTAAACATGGTCATTTTAAAAAGGAGAGGTGAAGAAGTCGGCCAGAAAGGAAACTATATTGTATCACTAAACCAAGTCCTTCTTTTTTGGGGGAAATATAGAAAATGAGGAAGTAAAAATTAAAAGCAAGAAGAGACTGAAAATGGGAAATACAGAATAAAGACTTATAAAAGGATTGTAGGAAAAAGCCATTGGCAGTTTAACCCTGTGGGATTTGAAGGAGAGTTGTGTTACCACTGCAGTGGAATTGTGCCATGAGTTTCTGTGAGCAAGTGAAGAATAGCTGAGAATTTAAATCTGTTATGCCTCTCTCCTACTTCTGGAGAGAAGAAAATATCATAATTCTGGGTACCCATCTGTTTTGGTTAGCTAGATCTGCCAAAATGCAAAATACCAGAAATGGATTGGTTTTTACAAATTTACAGTTTATTGGTTCACAGATTTACAGTTCTAAGGTCATAAAAGTATCCAAACTAAGGCATCAACAAGAGGATACTATCCTTCACTGAAGAAAGGCTGATGGCATCCAGAACACCTCTGTCAG
The DNA here is from genome assembly GCF_015220235.1 of Choloepus didactylus. NCBI lineage: Eukaryota > Metazoa > Chordata > Mammalia > Pilosa > Megalonychidae > Choloepus > Choloepus didactylus. Next base: position 16,007,085 of record NC_051312.1, read on the forward strand.
CTGGGAAGGCACATGGCTGGCGTCTGCTGGTCCTTTCCTTCCAGGTTGCATTGCTTTCAGCTTCTGATTCTAGTAGCTTTCTCTTTAAACATCTGTGGATTCTCACTTAGCTTCTCTGGGGCAAGCTTGGTTTCATCTCTTAGCTTCTCTCCTGGTTCTGGTTTCGATAACTGTTTCCAAAATGTCTGGGTGTTTTCTCTCTAAGCATCTCTGTGCTCTCTTCAAAATGTCTCTGACTCTTATCCTCTAGTAGAGGATGCCAGTAAACTAATTAAGACCCATCTTGAACAGCTGGGGTCTACTGGTCTTTTCCTGGGTTTAGCTTCTGGTATCAGTGGCTTTCTCCAAAATGTCTCTGGGCTTCTGTCTTAGCTTCTCTCTTTTAGCTTCTCTCTTTTCTTCTCCTGGGGGCAAACTCTGAATTACTTATCTTAGCTTCTCACTTAGCTTCTCTGAACTCTCTCCAAAATGTCTCTGCCTTTTGTCCTGTCATAGAGGACTCCAGCAAGGGGATTAAGAACACATTGAATTGGTGGGGTAACATCTCCATGGTAACAACCTAATCAAAAGTTCCCACCCACAATAAGTCTGCACCCACAGACTGGATTAAAAGAATATGGCTTTTCTGGGGTACATAACAGATTTAAACTAGCACACCATCAGATGCTTTTCCTCCATCTATCATTGCAATAAAAATCCCTGTTTAACAAAATGATAATGAAACCCCCATCTCATGGCTCAGTTATTTAAAGCAATACAAGAAAATACGGAGTAATTTGGATAACCCCATGGTATTTGTCATAATGGGATTTAATCAGTTTTTGTCCTAGGACTTTGGTTTCTAGAACAATCAGGTAAGCTAACCCACGGTAGATGCTGCACTCCAAAGCCCTGCTTTCCATCCTTGTAGGTGACAGGGGAAGTAACAGATCCATCAGGAAAAGTTCACTTTGCCCTTCTGGGAACATGGGATGAGAAAATGGATTGTTTTAAAGTACAGCCCGTCATTGGGGAAAATGGGGGTGATGCTCGACAGAGAGGCCATGAAGCAGAGGAAAGCAGGGTTATGCTATGGAAGAGGAATCCTTTACCGTGAGTATCAGTATGCATGCTGCCCAGATTCAGCTTCAGCCTGATCTTGGAGTAGTATTGATGGCATTTCTGTCTTCCTTCCAACTTAATTATGTGAGGGATCAAGCAAGGGAAACCAGAACCTTTGGAGAGATTATTCAAAAGCTGTCACTATATTGTTTGAGTTGTAGCATGCCTTGTTTCAAGAAAGTTCCAATTAATCAAACCACATCTGCCAAAAAAAAATTTGGTGCTTTCTAAACATCCTTAGGAATGTGATTCAGAAGGATTTTTTTTCTACAATTTGGAGAAAAACTATTCAGAAGTGGCTAGATGAGAAAAGTGCCTTCTCCCTGTTAACAGTTTAGCCCAAAGGCCCAGCAGCCATATAAAGGTCCCCGAGACAACATACAGAACTTTGGAATCAGTTTAAGATGGAGACCATTTGTCTCCTGTCATCATCCAATACTGTTCAATCTGCCAAGATTACCCAGAAAGAGATAAAAGGAGAGCAAAGAAAATAGGAATAAGAAATTTTCGTTTAGTAGAATGTTTCATTCTTCCTTTTGAATGTAGGTAATTTTTACTGAGTGGACCATAAATCCAGAAAGCTGTATCAAATTGAGGATGCTGGGGAGGGGACAGGGAGTGGTCCGGTTTGGATATCTGAATTACGGGTATCTGGCATGGTCCTAGATTCTTTCCATTTGTAGGACAGCCTTGGTGATGTAGTCTTTTGGCATTGTTCTCAGTTGTTCCTTAACTAGGGTCTGGCTTTGGTGTTACCCTTTCTCTTTCTCATCCTTTGCTTTTAGGAAGAATGCAGAAAACATGTACTACTTCTCAGAACTTGCTCTAACTCTCAATGCCTGGGAAGGTGGCACTGCCCCTACAGATAGCCGGTTACGGCCCGACCAGAGACTGATGGAAAACGGGCGCTGGGATGAAGCAAATGCTGAGAAGCAGCGCCTGGAGGAAAAACAAAGACTTTCCAGAAAGAAGAGAGAAGCTGAAGCTATGAAAGCTACAGAGGATGGTAACAAACCTGTCTTGTACTCGGTTTCTTGATGTATGGAGAATGCCATTGTGTTTTCAGCTCTGACTTTGTTTTCCCTCTTTTTCCCTTTTAGGCACACCCTATGATCCCTATAAGGCACTATGGTTTGAGCGGAAGAAGGACCCTGTTACCAAGGAGTTAACCCATATTTATAGGGGAGGATACTGGGAGTGTAAAGAAAAACAGGACTGGAACTCATGCCCGGACATTTTCTGAAATGGCAGTAGTAAATTGGAGGAGGATCCAAAGGAGAAGAGGACAGAGGATGTGCGGGAAAGCTGGCAGTTGTGACTTTCTTACCGAGTGCTTTCCTCAAGTTTGTCTGTCTTAACCAATCATTTTTTCCAAATCAATCACCAGAAGCAGACATCAGTGGTGGTGATTGGCTGGTTGCCTTAGCTGATCGAAACTGAAATCGACGTACTAGATACCTGTGTTTGTAAGGGAGAGGTTTAGTGGTTAAAAGTTAGTTTTATTCCACAACTGCAAAGTCAGATATTCTTGACTCTTCCTTTCCCTCTACCCCCACTGAAGATGATGCCATTCACCCTTCCCCTGTAGCCAAGATTCACATAAGATGATGATTCAGGGGCATTTTGGTGCTGTTCAGAGCAAGAGCTGGTTTTGGAAGTTCCTTTCAAAGGAAACACATAAGACTTACCAACAGGTATTTATGAAATGGTTGCAGTGGAACTTAGGTTTAACATGAAATGTGTTCACATTGGGGTAGGTTTAATGGGGTACTCAAACATAAGTAACTGCAGTAATGGAATTCCTGTGAGAGGGATTTTCCTATAGGATTGGAATATTCAGAGTTACGTTCTTGGAAGTTTCTATCTTCACTTGCATAAAACACCCTTCTGCCATTCTTCGTCTCCTTTGACAGCAATTGGAGGCTTCTTTTGTGGCATGTAGGAGGGTTGCATTATCCTCATGAAGGGATTTTATGGACTTCCTCAGGTGAAGAACTTCTGAGAACACAAGGCAGGTTGGAAAAAGACTGCAAGCCACTTTTACTTTCCCAGTTCCTTCTCACCCCCATCTTTCATTGCCTTCCTAGCTTCTTTTTTCTCCCCTGGCACAATAGTAATTTGGGTCTGTATCCCAGTGTGGAGCAAAACATTGCCTGTCCCATTCTGATAGACTTCAAGATTTGAGAGGAGTTAATCTGGAATAAAAATTTTCACCATCTCTCAAGCCCCATGGACTGGAGCCACCTCTGGCATAATGTGTTACATATCTGTATATTATATATATGTAGAGAAAAAAAATTAATTTTTTGTTTGATTTTCCTCCTTTCTATTAAGAATCTTGTGTTTTGGCTATCATTTGTCTCCTTGGGACTCTCTGTGTTGGACATGTATTGATGTGGTTTGGAGCTCCTCTACTTTCTATAATAGGGGCAGACAGATTTGAAACTTGAGCAGGATCACACCTGGCAGTTACTGAACAGGGGTGTTGTCCGGGTTTGTATCATAGGGTGCCCACTGCTCTCTAAATTCTGCTTTCCTAATTACCTGACTTTTGAAAATGAAATCCTAACCCCTTTTCTGCCTCTTTTCCTTCTTTCGTTAGGAAGAATATGGATAGAAGACCAGAAGGGTGATTTCTAGTTGAACCCTGCCTCTATCCAAATCACAGCGTACAGGTTAAATCCCAAAAGAATTTTCTTCCCAGGATCTGGGGCTGAAAACGTCATATGGTCATATGGGGTGGATAAGAGAACTGCTCCTTTGGATCCTGGCTTCCTTCACTTTTTTATTCTGTATTAGTTGTAGTTGTCGTCTTCAGAAATCTAACCCCTGTGCCACCCACCCTTGGTTGAGGACCACAAATTGAGGTGCCTTCCTTGTATGTTTTTTGTTATTTTGGTTTCTGTTCCTTAACTGCTGAGCCTCAGCCAGTGTGGGTCCTGGGGGTAAATATCATTCCAGAGGAAGCCATCCCTCCGGGGAAATTGGATTTTACTGGGTAAATGAGTTCTCTTATTCCTTCCCCACCACCCTTCCCTTCCTAGCTGTGACAGACATGAGAGAGGGGCAACTGCTGGGGAATTTCCTCCCAAGAACCCTATTCCCAATACAAGCAAGGGAGTGTGCCAGGGCTTCTTTCGAGGGGGTCCATAAAAGCTGTGACCTAATCAGGGAACTTTAGACAAAGTAGGAATTCCTCAACTAAATTGAACTTTTCTGCTTAATCTCCATGTTCTTCCTCTACCATTTGCACTACATTTCTGGCTTGATCCCCAATCAGTTCCTGCTCATGGAAGAAGCTTCGAGTCCTTCAGGTGGAATAAAGTCACTTCAAAACAAAACAAAACTATATATATATATATTTTCAGTTTTTTTGCCTTATTGCTTTTTTTCCAAGAAAACTACTAAATTAAATAATTTTTAAAAAGTCCCATTGTTTGTCTGATTCGCTTCAACTCCTACTAGGCAGCAAATGGTGGTGGTGGTGGGAATGGGAAGGTGTGGTCTAATGGTGATTTGCTCTGCATGGGCCTTCATGGGAAACTGAAAGAGATAAGTAGATCTGAAAGTTAAACTGGGCATGGTTTTCAGATGTTTTAATTGTTCAATACTATTCTGGAGGGCCCATGTCCTGAAGAGTAGTTTTAGCAATGCCTACTGCTTCTATGTAATGTAATCATCAATGTCCCACCTTGGTAAAGGGGGATAGCTGCTAGTTCTTTGATACTGGGCCTGTTTCACCTCAAAAACATTTTAATTCATTTCTTAATGAATTAAACTTTTCTTGCCCATGTTAGACTCTCAGATTCTTAGCTGTTTCATATAGGGACTGAAATTCTGTTTTTTTTTGTTTTTCTGTTTTTTGTTTTTGAAGCAGAAGCAATTGAGTTTTGATTTGAAGACCTTTGAGATAAGTAATGTCAGTGAAAATACTTGCTTAGGTTTTCTCTGTAAAGTTCAAGTTCAGGGAGGGAGTAGTCAACGTAACCAAGGAGGCTGGAGACCCTGTGGACCAGAGCAAAGCCACTTCTGCCCTGTAGGAGACATCTCATTTACTCAGGATCTACTTCTCTGTACAGGGTACCGAGGTGGGAACTCTGAACATTGTCTGCTTTACACTTAAACAATTTCAAGAAGCAAATATCACAATCATCATTTTGCAGATGAAGAAAGCTGCCCAAAGAAAATAACCTAATTCAGGCAAATTCTCTCAAGGTCTCATAGCTGACTGGTTAGTCGCAGTGTTGGAATTCAAAGCTGGGCTTGTTGAAGCTCAGAGTTTTTGACTCCTGCAATCCTGTGCTCTGGGAGAAACTCTTTGGGCTGGAAGGCAGCTGGTAGTTAAGTGAGACCCAACCAACAATACAGTCCTACAAGGAAACTGAGGAGACATAGAAAAATCTTTGGAATTTACTCACTATAGGTGTGTACCTTGTGAAACTCTGAAGTTCATATCAAAATCTAGAGCTTGCTTCTAAAAGTTTATAAAGCTTCTACCCAATACTCTATCTTTCCCTGTGGGAAGCATTTCATGCCTTTCATTGCCTTCCCATCCAAAACGTGGTTACACTCACCTCAGGCCTTGCTCCCTACTAACTTTTCAGGTCAAGTGCTTGGCAACTCCATCTATTGGTTCACATTATTCTCTCAGGTCAAGAAGGCATGATGGCCAGATGAGGCATCTTTAAAGGCAACAAACCAATGAGCTCAGAGCTTGACCAGGTGATTTTAGAGGTTATTCTAAAGACCCAGATGGCCCTAAGATATGGCTGGGAATGTCTTCATTCATTCATTCATTAAATATTTACTTGGAACCTGTTATGTGCCATACATTGGCGATCAAACAGCAAGAAAGAGCTCAAATGGAATTACAATCCAGTTTGATAGGTGATGTAAAAGCACTGTAGAGGGGTAACTAACCTAAAGGTGATGTCAAAAAAGGCTTCTAGAACTAGGAGAATGTATCTGAAGTGAAATAAACAGGACTTGGGTATGAATATGGATGGAGAGCACAGGAAAGAATGAATTTTTCTGTCTTGGGAATCTTGGAAGGTAGTGATTAAGATAATGATTAGAGGGTGATACACCCAACATACAAGCAAGAAAAGAAGAAATAGATAATTGGGATCTCCTGAAATTGAATACTTTTGTATGTCAAAGGACTTTGTCGGAAAAGTAAAATGGCATCTTACTCAATGGGAGACAATATTTGGAAACCACATATCAGATAAGGATTAATGTCTATATATAAAAAAATCCTACAACTCAACAAAAAGACAACCTAATTGAAAAATGGGCAAAAGAGATGGATAGACACTTTTCCAAAGAGGAAATATAAATGGCTCGAAAGCATATGAAAAGATGCTCAACTTCACTGGCTATTATGGAAATGCAAGTCAAAACCACAACATGGAGAGGAAGAAGATGGCAGCATAGAGAGGCGTGGAAGCTAGTTAGTCCCCCTGGAACAACTAATAAACACCCAGGAACTAACTAGTAAATAATCTGGAATAACTGCAGGGGGACAAACTTGACTATTCACTCATCATACACCAACCTGAATTGGGAGGAATGCCCGAGATCACAGCATGAAATCTGTAAATAAAATCTGAGCCAGGAGCCCTCCCCCCACAGCCCAAACTGCAAAGCCTCAAGGTGCTAGAGAGCAGCACTCTCTAAGCAAGCAAATAGAGCTCAGCTGAGCTCCAACTGGAGTTTTAATTAACAAATGTGGACTGCTCAATACAAGCTATGAATCCCCAACAGGCAGACAGAGGCTTTTGGTGATGGCCGACCTTGGAGAGCTGGAGGATCTCTCTAGGAAGGAGGGGAAGCCTAGCGGACCTGGTGCTATCTCTGGCCAATGGGTGAAACTGAGGAGGGCTACAGACCAGCCCTGAAAGGGGGCTTTATGTCCCTTTTTCAGCTCAGTGGGGAAAGCCTCAGCCATTTCCAGTTTCCAGTGCTCTGACCCAGACAAGGGTGGAAATAGCAGAGTCAGAGAGACTATTAAAATGCTAATGACCTCTCCCTAGGGACTGTATCTTCCCTAAGAGGAAGAAGGTGGTGCCAAGTTCTACCACCTGCCTTCCATTCAGAACCAGACCCCAGAGCCTGGGGGAAAACAGCCCTGGGCCACACCTCTTTACACCAGCCTGGAGCTACAGGCTGACAGGTGCCACCTGCTGGGTGGAAAAGTACAGTGACTTGAGGCCTCACAGGGTTTATCAATCTTCTAAGACACCCTCAGGTAAACTAGATACTATTGCCTCCTTCCAAGACCTGAGCCCTTCCTGGTCTGGGAAAACCTGATTGGGGTAACCAAGGAAACCAGATGCCTAGACAGCAGAAAACTACAATCTACATTAAGAAAAACAAACTTATGGCCCAGTCAAAGGAACAAATTTACACTTCAACTGAGATACAGGGATTTAAACAAGTAATACTAAATCAAGTCAAAAAGTTTAGGGAAGATATGGCAAAAGAGAAAAAGCATATAATGAAATCACTGGGCGTACATAAGGTAGAAATCGAAAGCTCAAAAAAACAACTGGCAGAATCTATGGAAATGAAAGGCACAACATAAGAGATGAAAGACACAGTGGAGACATATAACAGCAGATCTCAAGAGGCAGAAGAAAACACTCAGGAACTGGAAAACAAGGCACCTGAAAGCCTACACACAAAAAAACAGGTAGAGAAAATAATGGAAAAATATGAGCAATGTCTCCAGGAATTGCATGACAACATGAAATGCAAGAATATAGATGTCATTGGTGTCCCAGAAGGAGAAGAGAAGGGAAAAGGGGCAGAAGCAAAATAGAGGAAATAATCAATGAAAATTTCCCACGTCTTACGAAAGACATAAAATTATGGAACCAAGAAGTGCAGCATACCACAAACAGAATAGATCTGAATAGGCCTAGGCCAAGACACTTAATAATCAGATTATCAAATGTCAAAGACAGAGAAAGAATCCTGAAAGTAGCAAGAGAAAAGCGATCCATCACATACAAAGGAAGCTTGATAAGACTATGTGCAGGTTTCTCAGTAAAAACCATGGAGGCAAGAAGGAAGTGGTGTGATATATTTAAGATACCGAAAGAGAAAACCACCAACCAAGAATCCTATATCTGGCAAAACTGTCCTTCAAATATGAAGGAGAGTTTAAAATATTCTCTGACAAACAGACAATGACAGAGTTTGTGGACAAGATGCCCGCTCTACAGGGAACACTAAAGGGAGCACTACAGACAGAAAGGAAAAGACAGGAGTGAAAGGTTTGGAACACAATTTTGGGAGATAATAGCACAGCAATGTAAGTACACTGAACAAAGATGACTGTGGGTATGGTTGAAAGAGGAAGGTTAGGAGCATGTGGGACACTAGAAGGAAAGAGGAAAGATAAAGACTGGGAATGTATAACTCAGTGAAACCTAGGGTGCTCAACAATTGTGATAAAAGGTACAATTATGCTTTTACCTGAGGTAGAACAAATGAATGGCAACATTGCAAGGTGTTAAAAATGGGGTGGGATTGGGGGAAAAATACAGTCAATGCAAATTAGAGACTATAATTAAAAGAAACATTGTATTATGCTTCCTTTAATAAAACAAAGGCCATATACCAAAGCTAAATGCATATGGGGGGGGGCAGAGGGGAAGGGTATGGAACTCTTGACATTGGTGATGTTGTCTGACTCTTTATTCTAATTTAGTTTAATGCTATCTTTCCTGTTGTTGCTTCCTAGCTGTCATGTTTTTTTTCTTTTTTCTCTCTCCCCCTCTTTCTTTTTTTTCTTTTTCTTTTGTCTCTCTACCTTCTTTGACTCTTCCTCCTTCTTTGTGGAAATTATAGAGATGTCCTTATATACGTAGTGGCGGTGGTGGTGAATACATAAATACATGACTATACAGGGAGCCATCGATTGTTTACTTAGAATGGAATGTGGTGTGTGAACAAAACCATCTTAAAAAAATGGGTTGATGAAGAAAACTTGAGGGCACTATATTGAGTGAAATAAGACAGACACATAAGGACAAATATTGCAGGGTCTTACTGATATGAACTAATTATGATATGTAAACTCATTGACATGAAATATATTACCAGGATGTAGAATGAGGCTAAAGAATGGGGAGCAATTGCTTATTATCAGCAGAATGTTCAACTAGGATGAACTTAAATGTTTGGAAAAGGACAGAGGTGATGTTAGCATGTTGTGAGAATAACTAACAGCGCTGAATGGTGTGTGAATATGGTGGAAAGGGTAATCTCAGAGTCACATATGTCACCAGGAGGAAAGCTGGAGGTTAAAAGATGGGAATGTATAAAACAGTGAATCTTGTGGTGGACAATGTCCATGACTAACTGTACAAATATTAGAAATCTCTCTCATGAACTAGAACAAATGTATGACACTACAACTAAAAGTTAATAATAGAGGAGCATATAGGAAAAAAACATACCTATTGTAAAGTATATACTACAGTTAGTAGTATTTTAACATTCCTTCATCAACAGTAACAAATGTACTATACCAATAGTATGAATCAATAATGGAGGGGGGGTAGTTAGAGGTATGGGAGGATTTGAGTTTCCTTTCTTTTGTCTTTCTTTATTTTCTGGAGTAATGAAAATGTTCTAAAAAATTGAAAAAAAAATTAACTGTGGTGATGGATGCACAGCTGTGTGACGGTACTGTGGGCAATTGATTGTACACTTTGGATCTTTGGATAATTGTATGGTATGTAAACAATCTCAATAAGACAAAAATGAAAAAAAAAACCCACAACATGATATCATCTCACACCTACTAGAATGGCTGCTATTAAACAGGAAACCCCAAGGATTGGAGAGGGTGTGGAGAAATTGTTACAATTATTCACTGTTGGTGGGAATGTAGAATAGTGCAGCTACTCTGGAAGGCAGTTTGGTGGTTCCTCAGGAAGTTAAGTATAGAATTGCCATATGATCCAGCAATCCCATTCCTAGGTATATACTTGGAAGAACTGAAAACAGGGACACAAACAGACATTTTCACACTGATACTTATAGTGGTGTTATTCATGGTTGCCAATAGATGGAACAGCCCAATTGTCCATCAACTGATGAGTGTATAAATAAACTGTAGTAAATACATACGATGGAATATTATGCAGCTCTAAGACAGAATAAAATCATGACATATGTAACAATGTGGATGAACCTTGAGGACATTATATGAAGCAAAACAAGCCAGAAACAAAAGGGCAAATATTGTATGATCTCACTAATGTGAACTAACTAAAATGAGCAAACTCCAAGAGTTAAATTTGAGAACATAGTTTATCAGGAGATAGAAAGAAGGTAGAGATTGGGCATTTGATGTTGAAGGAGTATAGAATGTTTAACAGGATTGACTGTAAAGGTTCAGAAATGGAGAGAAGTATATGATGATAGCACAATATTGTAAGTATAATGAAAAAAAGCTAAATGTGAATATGGTCGAAAGAGAAAGGCTAGGTGCATGTATGGCACCAGAAGGATAACAACTGGGACTGTATATAACTTAGTGAAACCTAGAGTGGACAATGATGGTGATTAATTGTACAAATATAAGAAAGTTTTTACACAAGGAAGAACAAATGTACGTTGCCATTGCAGGGTGTTAAAAATGGGATGGTATATGGAAAAAAATACAATTAATGCAAACTAGGGTCTGTAGTTAATAGTAACATTGTTGCATTATTTCATTAATTGTAACAAAGTTAATATACCAAAGCTAAATTTCAATAAGAAGGGGATATAAGGGAGGGGTAGGGGATTATTTTTTTCTTTTCCTTCTTTTTTCTTTTTTTCTTTCTCTTTTTCTTTCTTTGTGGAAGAAGTGGAAATGTTCTCATACAGATTATGGTGGAGAATGCAAAACAATGTGATTATACCAGGAGTCACTGATTGTACACTTGGGATGGATTGTATGGTGTGTGAATAAAACTTAAAATTTTTTTTAAATGATTAGAGGGCAATATGAGTTTCATTTTGGAGGTGCTTGTGGAGAAGTCAAGTAAGCAGCAAAAAAAAAAAAGTGGGTCTTATATGTGATAGCTACATTTTTGTGAAAAATGAAAAATGGTATGAGAGAGGCTGCACATTAAAATCACTTGGAAAATGTTAAAAATACGTTCTGATTTTTTTTAGGGCTAAGGTAGTGCAATAATACATATTTTATGAATAAAAAGGAACTGATTTACCCAAGATCAGAGGCAAGTAAGTGACCAGAATTGGGTTTTAAAACCACCCTTTGTCATCAGTATACCAAAGCTAGAGTAAGTTTATACTACTGTGATAGTTTCCCATTGCTGCATAACTAATTACCATGAAGTTAGTGGTTTAAAATAACATCCGTTTTTTAGCTCACAGTTTTGTGGTTCAGAAGTCTCATGGCTGGATTCTCTGTCCAGTGTATCACAGGTTGAAATCAAGATGATTTCTTTATTAATTTCTCATCTGGAGGCACTGGGGAAAAATCTGCTGCCATGCTCATTCTTGTTGGCACGATTTGTTTCTTGCAGCTATAGGACTGACCTTGCCATGTGGTCACCTCCACCTCCAGGTCAGCCACAGAGCATGGAATCCTTCTCCTACTTCAAATTTCTGACTTCTTCTTGTGTGCCCAGCTGGAGAAAACTCTCTGCTTTTAAAAGGCTTGTGTGATTAGAAAATCCAGATAATCTATTTTAAAGTCAACTCTATTATATAACATAAACAGTTCATGGGAGTGAAATCCATCATATTAACAGTCCCAGGGATTTTGCAGGGCTTTGGTGCAGAGAGGATCTTGGGAGCCCTCTTAGAATGCTGACTGCCACCACTAAACAGGGAAACAAATCAGTGAAATTTAGGCTAAACAAACAATAGGCTCTTGAGTCTGAAAAATTTTTGAAGCCATCTAATTTAGGCTTAACCATCCCATAGTTTTAATCTCAGGAGTACTCTTAATTACTCTTGAGAAGGGCAATCTAGAATCATCCTGCATTTTGTCTAATGTTTATAAATACTAATGTTTTCATTTCAAGTTATAGGAAATGTGTATCTCCCTATTAATCAAGAGATTTTGAAGCATTGATTATTCTAGCTCACCAGTCTTATGGAACTTATTAAAAACCTTTGTTTTAAGTGAATGAATGTAAAAGATGCAGAATTATAAAATGGGAGGTAGAGGTGGAATAAAGAGAGCATATTAGGGGATATCATTAAACCAGGACTTGTCTGAGTTTGAGACAGGCCTGAACCAATTTCATTTTTTGAGAATATCTATATATTTAAAAATGAAGAACTACCAAGATGGTCATATCTTTTAACCTTGAAAAATCTGTTTTTGAATTTATGCTACCAAACCCTTGTCACAAGAACAACTATATACAAAGGGTTTATTCATTGCGCTATTCATTTAATAATAAAAACTAGAAAAAAAAAATCCAAACTCCCATCATCAGGAATTTTACTTAATAGATTGCATTATACCCATGTAGTCCAATACTGTTCATGGGTTTAAAAGAATGAAATAGATCTATATAAGGAGAAAAAAATTCAATGGTTTATTCTGAATGAGAAAGGCAAATTGCAGGGCAGTTTTTAAAAATTGAGAAATAGAACTTATATATCATGTCTGGTTTGTAAACAGGAACTTGCCTCATCACCTCTGTAACTGTTAATTGCCTACCTCAGCTGAACATATTGACCTTTTTGTTACAGTAGAATGCATTATGATTATCTGACAAGCATCACAGAAATATCTCAGTTGGGTAAGGTTAGACTGAAGATCTAAGGGTCGGCCTCAGGTTTTGGCAGTGTTCTTTAGATCCCAGCGCTAAGAGCAGTGGATCTGGCTGGCTCCTGGCAGTCTAGGTCCGCAATGCCTATTCAAGGGCTTCCAAAAATGGAAGCCGAGGTTGCTGTGGTTTGGGTTCCTATCTCCTATGAGTGGTATCGCGCATGACTGAATAGGGAAAATCCGCCCCCCTCCCACCACCCCCTTTTTTTTTTTTTCTGGCGGTAAAGGAACGGAAAATGAAGACCGAAAGGGCATTTATGTCCTTGTTTTCCGCTACGCAGTGTAAGGCCAGTATCCCCTCCCGGATCTTTGATCACGGTGCTGCGACTGCGCTCTCCCGTCGCACTGCGCGCGGCTCCCTTTCTTCCCGATCATCCCCCGTCCTCCCTCCTTTTTTTCCTGTTTGCCTGGAATTACAGGCAGCTGCCGGGGAAGAACCTTGCTCGTAAGGTCAAAGGGGAGGGTGTGCAAGACCCTTGCTCGTAGGGTCAAAGGGGAGGGTGCGCTCGGGCTGCACAGCGGTGTTTGGCCGCCGTGGAGCCGCCACCACTTGCGGGGCGCGCGGCTGCCACGCCTGGGACATCCGCTCGCCCAGGACGCCGAGAGCCCCGTTCCCGCCCCGCCAAAGAAATCCTCGAAAGCATCCGACACCCAAGGCTTTGTCCAGCTAATTTTAACAATAACAAGTTGCGGAGGACCGCTCATGGGCAAGGGTGGTGGTGGGTGGTGGTGGTGGTTTAGCAAACCCTTTTCTGGTATACTTCTAGTTACCAGATAAAATATAGGATACCCAATTAAATTTGAATTTCAGAGAAACAACGAATATTTTTCAGTGTAAATACGTCCCAAATGTTGCATGGGACATACCTATACTAAAAAAGCATTTGTTGTTTCTCTGAAATTCAAATTTAACTGGGCATCCTGTATTTTTGTTTGTTAAGTCACAAACCACTATTGTTCATCATATCCTCGCACAGCTTTTTTTTTTTTAATTGATAGATTCACTCCATTATTTTGTTTTATTGAGCATAGATATTTATATAGTATAAGCATTAAAAGATTCAAAGAAATTAATATAAATTTTGGGATGATTAAATGATGGAGTACAGTAATGATATTTTTACTTTTTTATATGATTCACATGTAAGTTTTTCAGTGAACATAAATTTTTATAGAGTAAAAGGTTTCAGACATGATGCTAATTGCTGGGGAAAAAAGATAAGACCTTCGCCCATATGGAACTCAATGTACAGTTTGAGAAATGAGTATTTAAACAAATGAGTGCAAAACATGTTCTGGTAGTTAGAAGGAATCTGTACTGATGACAAGTTATAACCAATACAGGCCTGCTTAAAGGGAGCGTTCAGACTCACCCTTTACCACAGCATGGTCGCTCTACCGTTTTCCTATTGCCCTAGGGAGGAGAAGATGTAGTTCATTCATGAAGCAATGGGGCATCCTTACTAACATATGGCTAGGCCCTTATTGGCTCGCACTGCTTTTAACTAGATGCTCACCCTCCCCTCACCCCCACAAAGATACTCAGAAAGTATAGTCAGAATGGACTGGATTTCAGAGATGACCCACCCTGTTTCTGATTCCCAGCACCTTGCAATTCACAAACGTGTATGCATTCTCTGGCTGATTTATTCCCACTACCACCACGCACGTCGGTGGTGGGGTTTACCAGGAAACATCCCAGGAATCGGCCCATCCCACCTGTCTCCAGACTTGCAGAGTTGTCTATCTTGAACTGGGATGAGAGCAGAGGAGGAAGGAATCCAGATTAAAACAAAACAGCACAGCAGCACGTGCACACGCCACAATATCGGGCATGGACAATAGCCTTTCTTGCACCCACAGCTAATTGCACCAGAGCTGGGAAGGCAGAGCTGTGTGAAAAGGGGTAAATTAACACATCCCATATAGCCATCCTTACAGTAGGCTGAGAATGCACCTACATGGCCCGGTGGCCCAGAACTTCCCTTGAGGGATGGCGCGCACTTGTGACATAGCACAACCTTCCCTCAGCAGAGGCCCTAGAAGGGCACGGCTTAGAAGAGGGACCCACTTGGAAATCCCAGGGACCATACGCCAATACCAAGGACTTGTGGGTCAGCAGCAGAGACAATCTGTGGCAAGATCGAACTGAAGGTTTAGACTCTTGCAACAGCCTTTAATCTCCAGGAACACCTGGGAGGTTTGAGTATTAAAGCTGCCCTCCCTCCCTAACTGCTCAGACAATATGCCTCACATTCTGGGCAGGCAGCACCAATAACACACCCAAACTTGGTGCACCAATTGAACCCCACAAAAATCAAACCCTCACACACCACAAAGACAAAGTTGGGGAGAACTGACTTGAGGGGAACAGGTGACTCTCAGATGCCATCTGCTGGTTAGTTAGAGAAAGTGTACACCACCAAGCTGTAGATCTTACAAATTAGAGATTAGTCTTTGAATAATCCTACATATCCTAAAAGAATCCTATCAAGTAAGGCAAATGCCAAGAGGACAAAAACAACAAAAATTTTAAAGCATATGAAAAAACCAGACTATATGGATAACCCAAACCCAAACACCCAAATCAAAAGATCAGAGGAGACCCAGTACTTGGAGCAATTAATCAAAGAACTAAAGATAAACAATGAGAGCATGGCACAGGATATAAAGGACATGAAGAAGAGCATGGCACAGGATATAAAGACCCTAGAAGAGCATAAAGAAGAAATTGCAAGAGTAAATAAAAAAAGATGATCTTATGGAAATAAAAGAAATTGTTGACCAAATTGAAAAGATTCTGGATACTCATAGTACAAGACTAGAGGAAGCTGAACAATGAATCAGCGACCTTGAGGACCACAGAATGGAAAATGAAAGAATGAAAGAAAGAATGGGGAAAAAAATTGAAATGGACCTCAGGGATATGATAGATAAAATAAAACATCCAAATATAAGACTCTTTGGTGTCCCAGAAAGGGAAGAGAAGGGTAAAGGTCTAGAAAGAGTATTCAAAGAAATTGTTGGGGAAAACTTCCCAAACCTTCTACAGAATATAAATACACAAAGCATAAATGCCCAACGAACTCCAAATAGAATAAATCCAAACAAACCCTCTCTGAGACATATTCTGATCAGACTGTCAAATACTGAAGAGAAGGAGCAAGTTCTGAAAGCAGCAAGAGAAAAGCAATTCACCACATACAAAGGAAACAACATAGGGCTAAGTAGTGATACTCAGCTGCCACCATGGTGGCAAGAAAGCAGTGGCATGACATATTGAAAACTCTGAGAGAGAAAAATTTCCAACCAAGAATACTTTATCCAGCAAAGCTCTCTTTCAAATTTGAGGGAGAGCTTAAATTTTTTACAGACAAACAAATGCTGAGAGATTTTGCTAAAAGACCTGCCCTACTTGAGATACTAAAGGGAGCCCTACTGACAGAGAAACAAAGAAAGGAGAGAGAGAGATGGAGAAAGGTTCAGTACTAAAGAGATTTAATATTGGTTCATTAAAGGACAATAAGAGAGAGAGGGAAAAAATATATCTGATAAACATAAACCAAAGGATAGGATGGCTGATTCAAGAAATGCCTTCACAGTAATAACATTGAATGTAAATGGATTAAACTCCCCAATTAAAAGATATAGATTGGCAGAAATGGATCAAAATATATGAAACATCACTATGTTGCATACAAGAGACTCATCTTAGACACAGGGACACAAAGAAATTGAAAGTGAAAGGATGGGAAAAAATATTTCATGCAAGCTACAGCCAAAAGAAAGCAGAAGTAGCAATATTAATCTCAGATAAAATAGACATTATATGCAAGGATGTTATGAGAGAAAAAGAAGGCCACTACATACTAATAAAAGGGGCAATTCAACAAGAAGAAATAACAATCATAAATGTCTATGCACCCAATCAAGGTGCCACAAAATACATGAGAGAAACACTGGCAAAACTAAAGGAAACAAAGGATGTCAGAGACTTCAACACATCACTCTCTCCTATAGATAGATCAACCAGACAGAAGACCAATAAAAAAATTGAAAACCTAAACAATCAGATAAATGAATTTGATTTAACAGACATATATAGACCATTACATCCCAAATCACCAGGATACACAGTCTTCTTAGTGATCACAGAACTCTCTCCAGAATAGACCATATGCTGGGACATAAAACAAGCCTCAATAAATTAAAAAAACAAAACAAAACAAAACTGACATTATTCAAAGCACATTCTCTGACCACAATGGAATACAATTTAAAGTCAATAACCATCAGACTTAGAAAATTCACAAACACATGGAGGTTAAACAACACACTCCTAAAATAAATGGTTTATAATGTAGAATGTAAGGGAACTAGTGATAGAGAGCAATTAATGAAGGGGGAATGATAACCCAATAAGAACAGATAAGCTATTGTGGGTAAATTCAACGTTCTGGGATGCTCAGGAATGACTATGGTTTGTTAATTTCTGATGGGTATAGTAGGAGCAAGTCCACAGAAATGGAGATTCCCTTAAAACAACAAGGTTGAACACCTTTTTATATATTTGTGAGCAATTTGGATATCTTGCTTTATGAAGTGCCCATTTTTCTATTAGGTTTTATGTCTTCCTATTGTTAATATGAAAGACTTATTTTTATATTTCTTTATATAAGTTTTTTTAATGAATTATATGTGTTGCAGATGTTGTTTCCCAAAATAATATTGCTTTTCAGTTTCTTAATGGAATTTTTGCAACCATAACTTCTTAACTTGAATGTACTCCAGTTTATCCTTTAAAGTTAGTTCTATGATTAGTGTGTTAAAATATTTTAAGGAGCTGGTGGAGAATACAGGGATGTTGGTCTTCCCCAACTGGATGTTTACTGATGTGCTCACAGACATAGGGGACTGATGGTTTAATGGACTGAGCCCTCTACCACGGGACTTACCATTGGCAAGACTGTGGCTGCAAAGGAGAGGCTAGGCCTGCCTATAATTGTGCTTAAGAACCTCCTCCCGAATACCTCTTTGTTGCTCAGATGTGGTCCTCTCTCTCTCTCTAGCTAAGCCAACTTGGCAGGTGAAATCACTGCCCTCCCCCCTATGTGAGATCTGACACCCAGGGGAGTGAATCTCTGTGGCAACATGGAATATGACTCCCGGAGAGGAATCTAGACCTGGCATTGTGGGATGGAGAACATCTTCTTGACCAAAAGGGGGATGTGAAAGGAAAAGAAATAAGCTTCAGTGGCAGAGAGATTCCAAAAGGAGCCGAGAGGTCACTCTGGTGGGCACTCTTACGCACAATTTAGACAACCCTTTTTAGGTTCTAATGAATTGGAATAGCTAGCAGTAAATACCTGAAACTATCAAACTACAACCCAGAACCCATGAGTCTTGAAGATGATTGTATAAAAATGTAGCTTATGAGGGGTGACAATGTGATTGGGAAAGCCATATGGACCACACTCCCTTTTGTCCAGTTTATGGATGGATGAGTAGAAAAACGGGGGAAGAAAAAAACAAAAAACAAAAAACACCCAGTGTTCTTTTATACTTTAATTGTTCTTTTTCACTTTAGTATTTATTATTCTTATTTGTGTGTGTGTGTGTGGTAATGAAAATGTCAAAAATTAATTTGGTGATGAATGCACAACCATATAACGATATTGTAAACGATTGAATGTACGCTTTGTTTTGTATGACTGCATGATATGTGAATATATCTCAATAAAAATGAATTAAAACAAAAAACAACAAACACAAAAAAACAAACTTGTGAAGATGGTGAGTAACTTCCATTCTTCCATTCTAGGCAGCGCAATATAACACTTCTTTAGGTAGTGCCTTCTTTTTGGCTCAGCGCGGGGTTGGGCCCTGGGGAAAGGTGTGGGCAGCCAACTCAGCACCTGGCAGTCGGCCTCGTGGCACGGTCCCTGGGCCTTCAGTACATGTCGTGGTGACCGTTCCGTAAGGCGGAGCGTCGAGTGGCACCTATGACTCCTGCCTAAAAGGAATTTGTCTCTTATGCTGTTTCTTATATGTTTCTTAGATTCATACTGCTTCTTTTTCTCATTTGGTGTCTTTTGGGCTGTGTGATGGTGACATGCTCCCACACCTAGCTACATTAATGAGCCAGCAGCTTACCCTGCATTAGCTTCAGCGTAGTGAAAATGCCTGCTCCTTTCTTAGAAGACAATAGGTCACCCTTTCTGCTCAAAACCCCCCTTCCCAAGGTTTGAAAGAGTTAGCTAGAAGAAATAAAAAGGTAATGATTAACAGAGTCTAAAACATGAACACAAAAAAATAGTTATAGATTGCCTGGTACTCAATAATAGGAGCTGCTATGCCTGGGCCCGAACACTGTGTCTTGCTACGCTTCAAGGAATCTGTCCCTGCAAACCCACTGATCATTGTGTAAGGATAAATAATGTCTGAAATTTAGCCAAACTATTCTAGTATTGTATGCTTAAATGCTAGTGTGTATGTTATAGAAAATTATAAAAATAAAGCTCTGATTCTCTGCTTGGTTTGAGATTTCATCTTCGTACCCAGACACAACAAGGGGTCTGTCTCGTTTTTTCGCTGACTCCAGCCCCCCTATCAGGACCCTGCCCGTTGCTGAGGGTTAGGCCAGCCCTCGGCAGAAAGGGGAAATAAGATCCAGTCCAAGCATTCGGAGAATTTGCAGTGTGGTGAAATATGAAGAAGAGAGATACTGTCTTCAGACTTATTCACATCCGCCGTCCCTTTCTGTCAAACTGTGCCAAAATGCTAGTTGATGGAGGCCTCATGCCAAATTTTTGGGTTCTGGAGTGGATTTTTGAAAATTCAGTGATGATCAAAACAAAGAAAATTAAAATGGATTACTAGCAGGTTGAGCAGTTCCAACTTTGCATGATACGTGTCAGCGTGTTTTAAATTGTTACCCACATTTAAGGGGGAAGGGTGGGATTGTTATTGCTCACGAGGAAAAAATGCTTTGAGCAAAGGTCAACTACCTCGGCACCGTAATGGTGGGCTCCATAATCTTAGGAAATGTTGGGCCTCTCCCCTGAAAAAGCAAATTACTGTTTCCAGTTTCCAGCCTCAAGAGGAGACGGGGAATCTCTGTAATTGGGATCCCAGCGAGGAGTTCAAAGAAGAGGGAGGGCGACTCTGCCCGAACCATGATTCCCACATGCTCGGCACACTCCCACTCATCTTTCCAGACACAGTTTTAATGCTTTTTTTTTTTTTTTTTTATTCCTGCCAGGTGCTACTCTGCCCCTCTTCTAGTCATTCCTCTGTGCCTCCAAAGCACTTGTATATTCCTCTATGAAAGCATCGGTTGAACGGCTCTCAAACGTGGTAACTAGGAGGTAATAGGAAACTTTCCAGAAGAGAATGGCAGTTAAGCTGAATTCTCACGGGTGCTTTGCCCCGGAGGAGGGGGAAGGAGTGAAAGGGAGCTGGCATCCCAATTAGAGGGAACAGCACAGAGGAATTGTAAGGGCGTGGCAGGATCTGCAAAATGCAAGTAGTGACCTGTCATGGTGAGAAGTTTGGAGGGGGATGGATTCAGCTAGCAAAGACCGAGCGCGCGTGCGCTGAGGCCTGGCGGGCGGGGTGCGACTGGGGGTGGCGCTCCTGCGAGCGCCTCCGTGAGGCGGCTCCTACTGCAAGATGCCTGAGCCCTGATGGTCTCAGCCAATTTGCTTTGAACGTCTGTTAGAGGTGGGCACCTGGCGTGGGGACAAGGAACTGCAAAGTGGTGCCTTCTCGGAGGAAGGGGCACACTGATACTTTTAACCCCTAAACCATGGCCTCCGATCCTGTACGCTTTGGGCTAAGGGCAAGGGAACGCGTAGGGGTGGGGAACAGTGGAGAGGCGGCTTCTTCTCCCTTTGCCGGGTTTTGCAGAACACAGCTCACGTTTGCCAAGGTGGGGTGGGGGGTGGGGTGGGGAAGGGGATCTAAACAAAGGAGGGGACGTGTGTGCTTTTTTTTTTTTTTACACAAAGAAATCTGTATTCTGCTGTCAAATAACAACCTAATCACGTTCCTTCCTTCCCCACCACCACTTCGCTTTCCCGTTCCCGCGAGGTTTGTGAATTGCAATTGGATCCAGTCACATACAAAAGCAGATTCTGTGTATTGTAACAACGTGGTCTTAGCCAGCTTCACCAAAGACTTCACAGTCTTCACTCACCGGAGAGGAGCTGTAACCCAGAGCCCGGATAGCTCAGTCGGTAGAGCATCAGACTTTTAATCTGAGGGTCCAGGGTTCAAGTCCCTGTTCGGGCGCTTCGTTTTGACAGACTTGAGAACCAGCTTTGAGATGCAGCGTTGGTTAACGGATTCCCTTTAGAGAACGAAATGAATCCTGTTTCTGTGCTGCGAGTCCAACAGCCTCCCGGAAGAAGTCGGGACCTCCCTGACGACGGACACACGCAGGCGGTCGTATAAAGGCCACTCCGGGCCTTCCATTCGGTTTCTCCGGGGACTGAAATAGACGGGTTTATTCTGCAGCCACCGGACCGTGCTGCTGGGTTCCAGTCACCGCTGTAATTAGAGCTTGGGGAAGAGACGCGTTCAGGAGGACCCTGGAATTCCTGCAAATGCCACCTCTCTTCCCTTTCCTCGGAGTGGCCACTGCCCACCTTCTCTCTTGGGTTCCTTCCTGCCAGCTGCCTGCGGAATATGACATGGATCTTTTACTGTCCCACCCCTCCTTACTACCCTTCGAGAGAGTTTTTCCGCACTCTGAAAAGGAAGAGGTGACCATCTAGAAACTGAAGACCCAAACAGCAGCACCCCTCTCTGAAAGAGGGTAAATCTTTTTCCCCGAATGTGTGGCCCTGTATACAGGGAGAGGTTGAGGTTGAGATGGCAGCTTCTGCGGCATTGTGGAAGAGAGCGGGACAACTGTTCCCGTGTTCGAAAAAAGAAAAAAGTTAGCTCCATCCCTCACCTCCCTACTCCCCAAACTCCCAATTAATAAGGGAAATATTCAGCTCCTGGAAGGGGTTTTAAGAAATTGTCTTGCGAATATAAGAGTTGCAGGCATGGGTTCACCAGGATTAAACTAATTTTCTCTGTGAGGTGAAGGGATCAGGTACATCCCTGTTTTAGCTAGAGTTTGGGTCTTCCTTGCTTCAGCCAAATTGAAAGGATGGAGCTGGGGAGAGGTTGGAGATTTTGACTAAATGAAGCAGCTGCGCTCTTAGCTGAGGAACTATGTACCTTGTGGGTCCTGATTAATGAGGGAGGGCCAAATGCAGGGAGGGCTCAACTGAGAGGCATGACTTTCTCCATCCATGCACGGAGGCTTTATCCAGCGCCCATACAAACCTACAATTATCACCGCCCCCTGCCATCCAAAGCTCAGTTTACTCCTTAGGAACAAGGGAATACTATAATGATAACAGCATCCACTTCATAAACTTGTGATGACAGTGCATGCACACTACTTTGTAAACTGTTTGCCAAAAAGCAAGCGTTGAATACATGGTAGCTATTATTATTATTAAAGAACTTTCAATCTAGCCATGAAACAAAAGATATTCATTGAAACAGGTAAGGAGCCATTTCAAAGACATATATGCCTAATATGCCCAACTTTGTAGGTCCATATTCATGTGATGTGCTGAAGGGATAGGGATAGTCTCTGATACAAGGAAGAGTGAGCTGGTTGGGCAAGATTTACTTAAAGAAAGTGAATCATGGGGCTCAGAAAGCATTCCAGGGAGGGAAACAAGGTAAAGAGCTGTGGTAAACATTCATCTTCCTCAGGGAGTCCACTTTTGTCTCCTGAATGAACAAAAACAGACAAGACTGGGCCAAGAAGAAGACCTCCTAGTCTTTCCCTCTTCCCTTCCTCAAATTCACTCTCTCTCCAGCTGTGTTTTTCACCCTCTAAGAAGGTAATAAGAACAACCTAAAGTCTCTGGCGACCAAGATCTTTTGTGCTTTGAACTAGGATAGCTGTGGTTAGTCAGTTCTGGATGATTTGGGCGGGGGAGGGGAGGTGAGGCAAATTCGTTATTTCATCTGAAAAATTATCATATATCATATTGATCTCACACCGGCGCTGTGTGTGTGTAGGAGGGTGGAAGGGTTAGAGGGGTGGGAGTGGAGGTATTTAAGACGACAATGTAGATCAAGGACTGGGCGTATAGTAGGTACTTAGTAAGTAGCTGTCTTTACTCTTAGTGGGACCCTAGGGAGAGAGAGAAAAAGCATTAGGGAGAATAAAATGTAGCCTGGAACGAGGGAGAACTTGAGAGAGAACCAGAAAATTTCTTCACATGACAGGGATTAGTTTACTCATTCACTGCTTTCAATACCTTACAGCTAAAAATATATCTTGGAAGGTGAGATTGAGAATTGAAAGGATGGAGGTGGTGTAAGACGGAAAAAATCTTTATAAATTTCTAGAACAGGGCGGAGGACATGCTCGACACCGCCGAAATAGCTCAGTTGGGAGAGCGTTAGACTGAAGATCTAAAGGTCCCTGGTTCGATCCCGGGTTTCGGCAGTACTTTTTATTAGCTCGGTTTCTTTGAGCAGATAAGACTAGACACGATTTCCTACTTTACAGCTTCTGTGGAGGCTTGCCGCGGGTTGTTCTCAATCCCGTTGCACGTTTGTACAAATGATGAGGTGACAGTATTTCATAATGTACAAGTGCCGAGAACAACTATAAAGATAACCTCGCAAATTAGAAGTTGTAGAATAATCTGTTTCCAGAACCGCAAACTTCATCCTTACAAGACTTTGCAGCGTAGTGGTTGTCACGTCTGCTTTATAAGCAAATGGTTTAGGGTTCGATCCCCAGGGTAGTCACCTCACTGACGCTCTGTTTTCTCTTTGACATAGACATCGGTAGTCCCCCAAGGCTTTTGTCAAAAGTTAAATTTCCAGTGATTTATAAGCATTTTCTCTACTGAAATGTTTCTTGGAACCGGTTTCCTCAATGTGCTTTTAATAAAGTGCCTTAAAAGATCGCTCAGTTCCAAAAGCCGCGCAGTCACCGGCGAAAACATCACTCTAATGACTAACGACAGGTGTGCAACTTTCTTGGTTACTGTTTATTGATGTTCTGAATATTAAAGTAACGCATGTTAGTTAGATCATCCGGAGATTAAAGCAATATTAAAGCAAAGAAATGGCTGATGAGATCTGCCACTTGGCTCGCATTTCATCTCTTCCGAAAGTACTAAAGGAAGGTCTGAACTGCTTTCTGGGTTGTGAATTCAGTGAGCGGCAGAGCTCAGGCCACTTTGGCTTGAATCTCACACAAATTCAGAATTCTCGAATTTGTTTTTGGGAGTAAAATAAATCTGACGCCCGAACAGGGACTTGAACCCTGGACCCTCAGATTAAAAGTCTGATGCTCTACCGACTGAGCTATCCGGGCTCTCGGGCCCTAGCTTTTCTTTAGCTCCAACACGGTAAAATAGACCTCGTGGCTGTATTCTTTTCCTGCTGGATTATACAATCTTTGAGTTTTTTAGCCGGTTCCTGCAGAGATTTACCTGTAAAATCGAGACCGAGCATGCCTTTGTTAGATCGAGTATTTATTTTTCCTTTTCCCTCATCACTGACAGATGTGGATATTAAGAAAACAACTGCCTGCTCTGGCTCGTGAAGATGCCTCCTGATCGATCCCGCGCCCGGGAAGCAGCCCTCCGCCCCCCGCGTCCTAAAAGTGAGTTCCCACGAGGAATTATCTAGATTCAGGGCCTTGTGGGCAGACTTCCCAGGGAGCAGCGGAATTTCTTATTCCACTCTTGGTCTTTGAGGAGCCCTGGAAAGGCTTTCGGACAGAGCAATGAGTAATTGATTAGGTTTCCAATCTAATATTCGATTTCCAATCCAATATTCAACATTCGACAGGTATTTATTGGGTGCGTACCGCGCTCCAGGACCTAAACTAGCTTTGGGGCTGCAAAGGCACAGTTCCATTCTCTGTGGGGTCGCAAGTCATGCAAAACAGAAGTACCCAATCAAGCGCTTTCATGGTGGGAAACCAGCTCTTGCTGTGGGCTGAGGTCCCGACTGAACGCAGACGAAAGGGTCTACGAAGTCTCCCAGGGATGGTGCCGCTGAACTGAATCGTGAAACATGAGTGGGATCCTGAAGTTTGGAAAGACAATTCTGGACAAAGGGAATAGCAAACAGGAAGTGACGTCATTTACTTCGCTAGGGAATGAAAACATTTTCATGACGCTTCCCTTGAAGGATTTTGATCAGACAAGCAACAGGCCAGTTCTGTCGCCCTGGCAGTTGTATCTCGAATAGAATTAGTCAATTTTATAATTCTTCCTGAGCCTTCATACATTCTTTGCCGTATCATTCCTTGACGCACCGGATAAGATCACTTGAAAGGGAGGGAAACGCGTGAGGCGGGTCCTCCCTCACATTCATTTTAGCTCTCCTTGGAGTTCAAAGGCACTGGATTATAGGGAGGAATGATGAAGTTTGCTTTCTTTTACGCAGGATAACGATGGGCAACGTTTTAAAAATAATCTATTACGGAAAGAAATCTGTGTTAAGTAAAAAAAACAAGAATCCGAACGATGTGCATAGCATAATATTTATTTGTAAGAAAAATTAAAGGATTTTATTTATATATTTATTTTAATTATTTATGTATAGAATTAAAGGATTATATATCTTTATATATATGTAGTTATATATATATATAGTGTTTGTCTACACATTGGCCACCTATAAGGGTAGAACAATCTGATAAAAATCACTACCTGCTGGAGAAGTGTGTGAGAGGAAGCTCTCAACATTTCCTTTACGTGCATCTCTATTGTTGTATTTTAGAAACAAACATGAGTTACTTTTGTAATAACATAAATGAAGAAAAAAACTGTGGTCTGTTAAATTATTCCACCCTCTGGCTTATCATAGGCAACACCTTAGATCTAAGCCTCTTTGATCCTGTGTGTTCTACAGATGCCAGCAGTTCAGGTGGGATTCTTTCCATGCCTCATTATTTTGGAGGGGGTTACTGGTATTGGAAATCACAGATGCATTAGGTACAGTTTTGTAAGAACTTGGATCCCTAAGCACAGATGAGGAATAGTTCAGCCAAGAAAACTAAAAGCAGGTTCCTCTTGAAAGAAGCTGTCTGAGGAGGTCAGTCGCTGGAGCAGTTTCTAAGCCTTCCGCCAGTTCCTCTCCAAACCTCCGCCTCTGTGCCGGTTTGAATGTATTGTGTCATTATCTTTGTGGTCTTGTTGGACAGACGTTTTTGGTGCTGATTAGATTTGCTTGGAATGTGCCCCACTCAGCTGTGGGTAATAATTTTGATGAGCTGTTCCCATGGAGGTGTGGCCCCGCCCATTCGGGGGTGGGCCTTGATCAGTGGAGCCATATAAATGAACTGACTGAGAGCGAGAAAACTCAGTGAGTGCAGCTGGGAGTGATGTTTTGAAGAGGAGCGAGCTTGCTAGAGAGGAACGTCCTGGGAGAAAGCCGTTTTGAGGCCAGAGCTTTGGAGCAGATGCCAGCTGCCTTCCTAGCTAGCAGAGGTTTTCCGGACACCATTGGCCGTCCTCCGGTGAAGGTACCCGATTGCTGAGGTGTTACCTTGGACGCTTTGTGGCCTTAAGACTGTAACTGTGTAGCGAAATAAACCCCCGTTTTATAAAAGCCAATCCATCTCTGGTGTTTTGCATTCTGCAGCATTAGCAAACTAGGACACCCTCTTACAACCTCTGCTGATAGAAGTTGGAAAGAGTGAGAGCATGAAGATCTGTTTCCTGTTCTCCTAGGAGAGACCCGACTGGCAGGCACCAAACACTTCGATACCAAATGCCTCAAATGATATATAATCGAGTGTTAATTATGTGGTCCAGGACACAAATCTTGCTTAGCACAGCATTAAGCACTCCATAATACTTATTTTCTACGTATTGTTTCCTCCATCTTGAAATGCCACCCTCTTGTCACTATTTATTTATTTATTTATTTATTTATTTATTTATTTATTTATTTATTATGACTCCTTTTGGTTTTGGAAATGCCTTTTGATCCTTAAAGACAGGGCTCAGGAGATACCCAGAAATTTGCTTGATCATACCCAGAAGAGGTTGGTGTGAGCCTGTCCCTGTTTCTGATGCACCCACAACCTTCTCTCTCAAATGTTTTATGGGTCTGTCTTACTTCCTAGAACATTTCTGCTGTGAGGACAGGATCTCAGCATATCCCCAATGCCTGATTCAGTCTGTGCCCAGAGCACAGCAAGCTCTCAAAAACTGTTGTTGAATGAGTAAGTGGTTAGTCGGATGAGGGTCATTGTTCAGGGAAAGCTTTTAGTGGCAGGGGAGGTGAGCCAGAATTGGTGCTTGAAAGTTTTTGTTTGGTAGAGAGAAAGGGAGAACATTCCTGTCAAGGTGAATACTTTTTATACTCAAATGGAATAAATGTGTGCTGAAAAAGCTGTTTTCCCACTTAATGGTTCCAGCCGGTTTTATTTTCTTTACAGGGCTTTACACCATCTGAAATTCTCCTATTTATTTGTTTGACTGTTTTTTATACACTTGTTTATATAGTATCTCTTCGATCTGTCATGTGTCACTGGGCAGTAATCTTGTCGGTAAGGACCTTGTCAGTTTTTTGTTTTGCTTTGTTTTGCTTGTTTTTGGTTTTAATCTCTGCACCCCCTTAGCCCCAGCGTTAAGTCACATAACGTGGCTCAAGAAGTAACTAATTTCAGAGCTGACGTTTTTACAGCACAATGTTGTAAACCCCTTAAACAACCCTCTTCACAGTTTCACTCAGACTTTTTTCCACTCAAGTAGTCCTTTAACTACATTAAATACGCCATAATGCACATTACCTTGGACCACTGTCATCCAATTCAGTAATTCAGACTGCCTTACTTACTATACTATACGGACCACCCTAATTACAGAAAGTACTCCTAAAGAACCACCTCAGTAAATTTCGGAATGGTTAGAAAACTGAACCCGGTTTTACCAGAAGTGGGGTTCGAACCCACGCGGATATCAAATCCATTGGATCTTAAGTCCAACGCCTTAACCACTCGGCCATTCTGGTACACATTATGCTAGCATTAATTTTTAGTCTGCTCAAGAGATAGCAACTGAAAAAGTTCCTAACAGCTTAATTCTTATTCTTGATGCAGAAGAACAATATGGGAACGTTTTTTTTACTTTTTTTTCCATATATATACACATATTTTATCGTATCCTACTAATTTCTTTATCTCCACTCTACTAGAGACACTGGTAAGTGTTTCACCATCATCAATCATGGAAGTGATTAAGACTCCGACTGGGGAATACTTACTATACCTCAATGCGAGAGAACGTAACAGGGAACTGGAATTAGTTTCTTATCTATTCAGGGTGAGAGAATCCAAGTGGCAATTTTACAGTTTAAGGTTTTCTCTTTCATCTTTCCATTACCACGTTTATAAAATCCAAAACGACTCTGGTGGGACTCGAACCCACAACCTTTGAATGCCTTCAAGCTATCTAGAAGTCCAATGCGCTATCCATTGCGCCACAGAGCCATACGTCGCGAGTTTTTGCGTACTACCCACATCAAGGGGTCTGTGGTCGCGGAGAGGGTTGGGAGAGTGGGGGCAGCACTCGTCAACTGGTCAGGCTGCGTTTTCTTTTCCTTCAAACGCTGGCACCGAATAGCTGTGCACCCTTCATCGGCAGGAGAGACAGAGTAGGGGGCTGCACTTGAAAGGCTGAAATCCTTTTAAAAGTTTCTTTTCGTGAGCGATCGCTGGTTTTCAAATCTTTCACGGGAGGATGGGGAGGAGTGGAAGGGGTGGGGGATGGGGTGGGGGTGGCAGTGAGGTTTTATCTAGAGTTATGGATGCTTGCCTGCACAGCTCTCCGCAGGTTCCATAGTGTAGCGGTTATCACGTCTGCTTTACACGCAGAAGGTCCTGGGTTCGAGCCCCAGTGGAACCATCTTTAAATATCTTCTTCGGTCTTTTGCGAACCAGATCTTGAGTATTGTTCCAATCACGTACTTACTACTTTTTAAAGGTTAACGTTGTTTTTTACGAGCCGGATCATAGATACTGCTCCGAAAAGCGAAGGCGCAGTCATTTCGCCCAAATCTCGTCGTGCCGCGCTTTGCAAGCTCGGCTCCTTGGAACCATTTCGTCACTCGGCCGCGGTGGCTGCCCCCTGGTGGCGCCTCACGGGACGTGCAGGCGGCTCAGCCCCTCTAGGAGCCAGGTGCGCAGTTCTGGCCTCCGCGTCCTGGCGTCTTGAGGTTTCTCCTAGTTGCGGCCCTTGCCCCTTCCTAAACCCTCCTTGTGCCATTTTTAGAAGTTGCTGCCGCCACTTATTTGAGGAACATCTCGAAGGCCACCCCTTCCTTTTATCTGCACAAGATAAAGAATTTCTGCAGCCCTAAATGTTTTACAGTGACATCTCTCTCGCATCTTTCAACTGTTAGAAATTTCTTTTGTACAAAGACATAAGCACCCCAGCCTATGTCTTTGTACAAATCACCCCAGCCTATGGAGTAATCCCCTTCCTTGCCTGTTGATTCAGAGGCATGAGAAGCCCAAAGTGTCCAGGTGGCAGTCTCAACTTCCAAATCAATGGAATCAGTTTTGTCTCCTGGTGGGAGCACTCCTCCTTTTGGAACTAAGACCTGTAGACCAGCAGAGATTAAGGTTTCAGGGACAGGAAACAAAAATTTTTCTAGTGGATCACCAGTGGTAATAGTGAGTGGCGCCACTTCCATTTCTACCCCTTGATTCCTGACCCCGTGAATCCTGGCTATTTGAGAAACAGCAAGATAGAGTGGACAGTGATTCAGAGCATACACAGCCTCCTGGAGAACACTGCCCCAGCCCTGTAAGGTATTGCCACCTAGTTGGCACCATATTTGAGTCTTCAAAAGGCCATTCCATGCTTTGGGTATTCTTTACTTTTGTTTTTATTCTTATTTTTATTTTTTTTTTTTGGAGTAGGGAAAATGTTCAAAAATTGATTGTGGTGATGAGTGCACAACTATATGATGATACTGTGAACAGTTGATTGTACACTTCGGATGATTCTATGGTAAGTGAATATATCGCAATAAAATTACACTAAAAAGCTGTAAAATACATTTTAGGAACATGAAAGAAATTTGAACATAGAAAACTAAGATGATATTATGGAATTATTGTTAATTTCTTTATGATAATACTATATTATGGTTACATAGGAAAGTGCTCTTGTTCTTAGGGGTTACATGCTACAGCATCTTGATGTGTTTCACTGACTTTAAAATGGGTCATAGAAATACACATTTATAGAGGCATTAAGCAGATGTGGCAAAAGATAGCAGTTATTGAGTTTAGGTGTTGGGTACATTGATGGTCATTGTTCATTTAAACATTTCAGCATTTAAAAATGTAATAACACAAATTTGGAAATGAGAGAAAAAAGGCATATGTGTTTTTTATGTACAGTTTTATTTGGGAATACATATGTAATTTAATCTCTGGAAATTAAATAAAAATCTTGTCTCAGAAAAAAAAAAAAAAAAAAAAAAAGGCCATTCCACCATTCTTTCAACCCAGCTTCCTCTGGATGATGGGGAACATGGTATGACCAGAGAATTCCATGAGCATGTGCCCATTCCCATAATTCATTTTTAGTGAATTGAGTTCCTTGATCAGAAGCAATGCTGCGTGGAGTACCATGACAGTGAGTAAGGTGTTCTCTAAGTCCATGAATGGTAGTATTGGCAGAAGCATTGCATGCAGGGAAGGCAAACCCATATCTGGAGTGTCTATTTCAGTTAGAACAAATCATTGCCCGTTTCATGATGGAAGTGATCCAATGTATCAGTCTGCCACCAGGTAGCAGGCTGATCACCTCAGGGAATGGTGCCATATTGGAGACTGAGTGTGGGTCTCTGCTGCTGGCAGATTGGGCAATCAGCAGTGGCTGTGGAATTGGAAGTCCATTTTGCTGAGTCCATGCATAACCTCCATCCCTACCACCATGACCGCTTTATTCATGAGCCCATTGGGAAATGACAGGAGTGGCTGGGAAAAGATGCTGACTGGTCTCCATAGAATGGGTCATCTATCCACTTGGTTATTAAAACCTTTCTCTGCTGAAGTCACCCTCTGGTGAGCATTCACATGGGACACAAATATCTTCATGTTTTTTGTCCACTCAGAAAGGTTTATCCACATACCTCTTCCCCAGACCCCTTTGTCACCAATTTTCCAATCATGTTCCTTCCAAGTCCCTGACCATCCAGCTAAACCATTAGCAACAGCCTATGAATCAGTATACAAATGCACCTCTGGCCAGTTCTCCTTCCAAGCAAAATGAACAAGCAGGTGCACTGCTCAAAGTTCCACCCACTGGGAGGATTTCCCCTCACCACTGTCCTTTAGGGACATCCCAGAAAGGGGTTCCAGTGCTGCAGCTGTCCATTTTTGGGTGGTACTTGCATATTGTGCACAACCATCTGTAAACCAGGCCTGAGTTTTCTCTTCCTCAGTCGACTGACTGTAAGGAACTCTCCAAGAGGTCAAAACTCTGGGCTGGGAAAGAGAAGGTATTGTGGCAGGAGTGGGGGCTATGGGCATTTGGGCCACTTTCTTATGTAACTTACTTTGTATATTGGAAGCAGATAACTTGTTCTATGTTTCACAGGTCCAAAGCTGGAGGACAATTTTGCCTTAGGACATACCATGCCTGTAACTGACTTTGATACTACTTTTTACTTATTTATTGTTAGTGAAATGATTTAAGTTTTGTGATATTGTGAATGAATGTATTTTGCATATGGAAATAACATGTCTTTTTGGGATCCAGAGGGTGGAGTGTGCTGGTTTGAATCTGTTATATACCCCAGAAAAGCCATGTTCTTTTAATCCAATCTTGTGGGGGCAGACCTATTGTGGGTGGGAACTTTCGATTAGGGTGTTACCATGGGGATGTTACCCCGCCCAATCAAGGTGGTTCTTAATCCCCTTGCTGGAGTCCTCTATGAGAGGATAAAATGCAGAGACATTTTGGAGAGAGCTCAGAGAAGCTAAGTGAGAAGCTAAGATATGTAATTTGGAGTATGCTCCCAGGAGAAGAAAAGAGAGAAGCTGAAAGAGAGAAGCTAAGACAGAAGCCCAGGGACATTTTGGAGAAAGCCACTGAAACCAGAAGCTAAACCCAGGAAAAGACGAGCAGACTCTGGCCACCATGTGCCTTCCCATGTGACAGAGGAACCCCAGATGCCATCTGCCTTTCTTCAGAGAAGTTATTGTCCTGTTGATGCATTAATTGGGAAATTTTCATGGCCTTAGAACTGTGAATTTGTGAACTAAGAAACCCCCATTCCAAAAGCCAATCCATTTCTTGTATTGTGCATTCCAGCAGCTTTAGCAAACCAAAACAGTGTTTAAAACACAGAAACAACTTTTTAATTCTTTTGTAATTTTTAAGAAGACAAACAATAGTTTTACAGGAGCTATAGAGAAGAAATCCATAACGTCAAAAACTTTTCATAGTTCTTTAGATTTTCCATGAGAAATTAGAACTAAAAGATAGGCCATTAAGTCAGAATTGTAAGGTGATTTAGGGCTGCCAGTCCAACTTCTAACAGAGTTTGGAGATGGCTCTAGGCCTCTTGTTCATCTTTAGAATCAGTGGAGAGGTAGAACAACACCATTGTGACAGTAGACAGGATAGAAAATATAAGAAAGATGAACTACAAAGAAAAGATGGGGGGGGAGAGGAGTATAGAGAAAGAAGAAGAAAAAGAAGAAGGAGGAGGAGAGTAAAGAGGAGGAAAGAGATGTCCTGCAATTACTTCAGGTGTAACTCATTGGTACAAGTCTAATAATTTGCTCTGCTTGACCAACCTACCTGTTCTGGTTTGCTAAAGCTGCTGGAATGCAAAACACCAGAAATGGATTGACTTTTACAACGGGGGTTTATTATCACAAATTTACAGTTCTAAGGCCATGAGAGTGTCCAAACTAAGGCATCAACGAGAAGATACTTTCACTGAAGAAAGGCTGATGGTGTCCAGAACACCTTTGTCAGTTGGAAAGGCAAGTGGTTGGCGTCCATGTTTTCCCAGGCTACCTACATCAGAATCACCTGAAGGGGCTGGCTAAAAATGTAGATTCCTGGTATCCATGGGAGAACTATAGAATGTCTCTGAGATGGTGACCAGAATTTTGCATTTTTATGAAGTCCCTAGGCTATTCTTATGCTCACTGAGGTTTGAGAACCACTGGCTCTGAAACATATAGAATGCCCTAGAAGGGTTTTCAAACCCTGATCTGTGGAGCCCCAGAAGACTATACCAGAAATTCCTCAGGGAAACATTTACAGACCTGCCCTGCTTGATCTGTGTAAAGATTCAGGTGTAAGGAGGTTTCCACCCCTAAGAAAAGATCCAAAACCTTGGGGAAAGAAAATAAGTGTGATATGCATTTTGAGGCTACTTCATCTCTGGAAAAAAAATCTCAGCAAGTTCAACTTCTGCCAAAGGGAGAAACATGGAGAAGAAATAACTCCCTCTAGTGGTGACAAATTATAACACATGTATTCAGTAGTCTCCCTAATTTAAGAGGAAAAAGGTTTTCTAGAAATTTTCCCAGTGTGGGAGATGCTGAACACTTTAGCAAAAACTCAAATGAATTTATATGTTAAAATATTGTCAGATAAGCTGTTCTCATTACCTTGGAGAAGGAACACATCTTCATGGGAAATGGATTCTTAAGAATATTAATTGCATCCAAGAGTACTATAGTCATTTTGGAACCTCATAATAAATTACTTGCCCCTTAAAAGGAAGTGTCTGTGTATGTGTGTGTGGTTGTATGTGTTTATATATCCTGGAATATTCTCAAAGTAAATACACCTCTATGCGTGCACATAAAACACACATATATTTCATATATATATGTTTTATTCTTAAAAAAACACAAAAAATATAAAGCCTAATGTTAGCATAAGCTCAGCAAAAGGTATCAAGAAAGGAAGTTTAATTTTTATGAAAAACATGACTTTTTGGAATTTTTTCAGAAAATTGATTTACAAGGAACAAAACATCTGCTAGTGTTGATAGAAAAAGGAACATCCTGGATATGGCAGAACATGATTCTGTATTCTTTGGTTCAAAGCAAGTTTGAATTGTTCTTGAGGTTTTTGTTACAAGGGTAATTAGATGCAAAATTCAAGGATGAAGTCAGAAGTATGGTGAAGCATTTTAATTCTAGGCAGGAACTAACAACCACCTGAAAGAAGCAAATGCAGGTTTCCAAAAGACCTTCAGATTTTAGTAAAGCACCCATGTGCCCAGGATCAGATGTAGGCAATTGTGAGTTTTGTCATTAGTGTCTGCCTTGCTTTGTCTAGATCACCTTGCTGTACCTGGATCTTTCTATAGCTGGATCCCTGAGGCTACCTCTTACACCTGGGTTTGGTCCTATCCCCCTCATGTCCACCAGCTGAAGCATTCCTGTTCTATCTCTCCTCCACTCTGGGATGACACCTGGTGCTTTCCAAGTGTCACCTAGACCACCTGAAATTAATCCCTAGAGAGATATTACTAAGAGTAGACTTAGTGACCACCCCCCTCCCCCCATTACATATGCTGAGATTTCTATGGCCTTCTGGAGATGGATTTAATTTATGAGGTTGTGGCATTGTGGCTAGGTTGTCTTCTTGAACAGTACCCAACTTATGAAATATTCTAAGAGCAGAATTTTCAGGCCATCATCATGGGGAACAGTAGGCTGTGATACAGAAGGTTGGCATGGGCTTTATTTTGGAGGTGGGGTGGTTTCCCTGGTTTGTGTTTTCCCTTTTAAGTTACATTATCTTTTCTTTCCTCTTAGTAGTCCACCCAAACATACATATGAGATTGCATGGGAGATAAACCTGGAATGTTACAGGTCAATGTATGCAGTCCAGATTTTAGTTGACCACCAATTTCAGCTGTTTGCTTGACAAATTAATAGATTGCCAGGGGGCTAACTGGATTTGATCTTACTTTTTGTTCCCTTTAGTAGTTTAAAGAGGAGGTGCTAAAGAGCATGATAGAAGAACTAGGAGGAATTTGGAATGGGCTCATGCACATATGAATCAGGCACAAAAAGGCAGAAGCACAAAGACAGAAGCACAGAGACATTTTGCAGAAAGCCATTTTGAAACGCAGCCTGGGAGCAAAGGACCAGCAGATGCTAGCCACATGCCTTCCCAGCTGACAGAGTTGTTCCAGACGCCACTGGCCTTTCTTCAGTGAAGGCATCCTCTGGTTGATGCCTTAATTTAGACACTTTTATGGCCTTAGAACTGTACATTTGTAACTGAATAAATCCTCTTTCTAAAAACCAATCTGTTTCTGGTATTTTGCTTAACAGCTTTAGCAAACTAGAACAGCTGTTAACAGAGAGGATGGAAACAAGGAAGGTTGTTGGTAGCGTGGAGTTAGCCATAACACTCAAAGAAATGGAAATTCACACGTGTAAAGAAGCAGCAAGCAAACTGAAACACTCTCCTGCTTTTGGCACTTTGGATTACACCCCAGGGTGAAGCAGACCATCTAGTGCCTCTGAGGGCTCAAGGTCCTCCTCTTTTCATTCCAGGGTCAAGTGGAAAATCCCATGTGACCTCTGCAGATGCCATTTTGAATGTAAATGTGGTTTATGTGTTAAAGAGATGACTTGACACCAATATATTCACAGCCTAGTTTTGTCTTTATTTTAGAATGCGGCTTATGCAATGTCTCAATGATATCTGTATTAAAACACTCTTTTAAGATGAAATCTATAAGACCATCTTAGTAAATTGGACCTCAGTCCTCAGAGGTTCCAGTTGTGGAAGTAGGAACCCCTGGCCTGGCTGGAAGATTACAGCTGGATTTCTTGTAAAGCTAATGAAGCTTAAGCTTCATGGTCCCTCGCTTGCCCAAGCCCCTTCCAAGGCCCTGTAAGGGGTCCTAGCAATGTGTTCACATGGTCACTTACTTTTGAAGAGTTTGCAAAAGTCAGGTATTAGAATCACAATCAGTTAAGGCACGTGTCTCTTTCCACTCTGAGTTCTCTTCCATCACACTTCTTATGTTGGGTGGATTTGGAGAGTTCACAGGCAATATTTGGAGAGTTCACAGGCAATATTGAGTTGGGATACAGATATTTTGGGTTTAGAGGGATATATTTATATAGTTTGCAGTCACTCGTGTACTAATAGCCAAGGTTTCATCAGTCAGTAAATGGTAGAGGTAGGATTCAAACCGAGTTTGATGTTTATATGCTTAATAATTTATCCAGAGGCCTTTGATGCTTTTGCTAAAAGGTGTGCTAATGTCTGCTCAGCCACTGCCAGCATTTGACCCCAGGTCCAACCTTCCTACCTGGATCCAGCACACTTTTCTAATCTTTTTTCCTGCTGCTGCCAGACCTATAGAGAATGCTTCCTCCAAACTGGTCATTGTTGGACCCTGATTCTGCTCCTGCTCTTCTCTGGACCCAAAATGGATTTGCCTGATCACATCTACAAAGGTCTTTATTGATTTTCTATT